>NC_064887.1:13498581-14100612 GCF_929443795.1 Astur gentilis | reverse complement strand
ATGCATTTCAGTGTTAAGCATGGGTAAAATCTTCTGTACTGGAATAGTAAGGTTTAAATGAAGTACGGGAAGAATTATAGGCTTGATAAAACTGAAAAACTATTTTTCAGTACTTAACACTTAAAGAGTAACTTTCCCAGCAGTGTTTTCCAAAGCAAGTGATGTTTTAATGGAAATATTAGTTAAAAGACTTAGCATAACAGCAAGCTGAACTTTATTTTCAGACATTGCCATTGTAGCAGTTATTTGGAATGTTAACGTAATATAGTATAACTGACTTGACTTCAAGTAGAAACTGTAACAAAGAAATTTATGCTTAAGTGTTTCTTGGAGAACAGTTCACTTTTTGAGGGAGCAGTCACAGCTTGAGAAACTGCCCCTACCTGAAATCTTGGTTTCCAGCTACTATTAATAAATAGAACAAAGAAAGATCTTGTAACCCGTTTTAGTAGCTGGGAGGTGATGAAAAGCCAAACTTTTTCTGTCTGTGGTGCTAAATTTCTTTATCTTAAAACTCTAACAGTTTAATTTGCTCGTGATGCTGGGTATAGCATTTCTCTAAAGTTGCATCTATTTTTGTAAACCTTTGCGGGTAGTGTTGACTGTCTGCAAATAGGGATAAGCAGTTATTACAAGTTCTATCACTTTCATTTCTTTTTATGTTAAATTTATTGGAAAGACCAAATTTGAGGATTTTATAATAATATGATATATGTTTATGCTCTATTTAGAAGAACAATTTTTGGTTTAAGATGAAAACTCAGAGATCTATCTTAGTGTTTTACTAGAAAAATATGCTGATCTTAAGATTAAGTGAAGCAAAGAAAAATTGGGCTGGTTATCAACACATCTTTTTTTTGTCTTAAAATTATACAGCTGATACTGAGCTTTACAGTATTTTTTTCTCATTTTGTCTTGAAGTTGTTGTTTACTGGTGAAAGTAAATGAAATAATACTTTGTGTGTTTACCTTTAATAGGGCACTTGTCAGGACTGTAAAGTCAGAGGACCCAACCTTTGGGCATGCTTAGAGGTAAGTTGTTCTGTTATTCCATAGTAGGGTCCTTTTCTAGTAATCTGTAGATAAAGTTGGTAGTGGTTTTTTTAATAAACAACTCTAATGAAGTTCTTTAAATTAGTTTCTTTAAGTTATTTAAAAGCAAAACATCTTGTGCAGTTTTCTATTTTTAAAATTGTTTACCCTCTATCAGGTACGTATTTCCTGTAATTTAAGAATACTGTGTTTTAAATGAGATTTTTTGGAAATAGCACATTAAGGTTTCTTCTTCAGTTATGGTATTTTTTTAGCTTTTAAATTTTTTTTTAATCTTTTCCCCAGGTCTGTAGATCTGAAAAATAATATATTATTCCTGAATTAAGTTACCTTCTATAAGCCTCTCTTAGCATTTGTAGTAATAACATCTAGCAGTAAATGCTGACATTTTACAGCATAAAAATACATACTCTGACTTTTTTAATCTTGAGCAGAACAAATAAAAAATTTATTTTGAAACTTGCAGAAGCTTGTATAAACATTCTTCAAACTTTGTACGAATTTTGTACAGTCTTTACCATGGATATAGTTCTTTCTTAAATATGCTTTTGCCTTACTCTTCTTGCTGTCTACAAAAAAATGTAATTTTCAGTGTATTTAAAAAAAAAAAGGTTCTGAAAATGTTGCTTCTGATTAATCTATGATACTGAGAGGAAAGTATGTAGCTAATTTAGTTTTTAAAATGTCTCGTGAGTTCTTCGGACATACAGCTGTTTCCAGAGATTGAAATTTTGCTCTATAGGCTTGACTTCATTTTTTGGCACCTTTTGTCCAAGTGCTGTCAGGAAGACACCTAGGCTGAGATGCCAACATTTAGGTGTATGTATGAGTATTTTTAAAAATCTACTTCTTTAGTTTCCTTTTAAGTAGATTATGGTAACAGTTAAAAGATCAGATTATTTTGCTCCTTCTATCAATAAGAGATAGAAATGAAGGGGGAAAGAAACAGTGTTTAATGTCTTTGTTATATGCCTTGAAGTTTAATTACATATAAAAACCCTCTTGGGAGTTGGAAGAGGTGTTCAGGGATGAATCAGCCTGGCAGGTGGGGAAATGCTGTGAAGCTTAAAACGTGTTTTTTATTTTTCACTTATAGCTCTTAAACTGTTATTGAAAAACTCGATTTCATACCAACATTTCCATAGGAGAGTTTTGTAATTGCAGTAGGACACTTAGTGTCATGTTGCGATATATCTTCTCTTGGATGAATTGGCATCTTGCCTTCACCTTTTTCAGTAGAAAAACATGGTGAGATCCCAGCATGTTAACCATCTGTAACTTAACAAATATCTGTGATTATTTAATACAGAAAATTGACTGTGTGCAGCTGCTATTTGATTGTATAAATTAACATGGTTAGAGAGTTATACAGATAACATGCTCTTATGTGATTGTCTTGACTCACGCAAATGAGGAATTAATGAAAATTGCCTGAAGATTGGCAGCTGCAAGATTCCACACTCAGCCAAATATGCTTTGCAATTAGCACAATTAATATCAACAATTATTTTGCATGTTATAACTAGAATGTAGAAAGTACTCTAACCATATAGAGCTGGAAACTCTTATTTAAAAGTGAAAAAACCTAATTAATTGTGAAGTAATGCTTTTCAATGTAGGCACTGCAGATAGGGACATGCAGGCATTTTTGTATAAATGTGTCATGTTCTGAGGCTGTTGCAATTCAGTATTTTAGACACTGGGCTAACTTCATGTTTTCTGTAAAAATCTCTACCAAATAATGAATTGTAAAAAATACATGTCAACCTTAATCTGAATAAATATATCAAAATGGCCAAAAAATTATATTCCAAACACATTTAATGTCTAACACTGCCCACCTGTGAGAGGAGTTGAGTTAAATCTTGCAGTGTTCTTATTTGCTTTAGGTGATATTTATTTTAACGCTTAACTTTGCATGTCTCTTGGTTTGTGTAGGACTCTGAAAGTTTGAAATCAGAGTAAATTTTAAAGGAACTGGCAGTATATTCCTATTCTGTAAACCTGTTTGACACCACTTTTTAATTCTGTATACTTCTTCATATCTTTTTCAACAGAACAGATGTACGTATGTTGGCTGTGGTGAATCCCATGTTGATCACAGTACCACCCATTCCCAGGTATGTGTATTTGCTAGTAATACAGTTACTTGAAGCAGTGAAGTAGAGTTAGAGAACTTTTTTTACTCATGTTAATGAAGTCAATAACCTGTGTTAGTATACTGTTTGGAAGTTTGATTAGCTATGATTGTTTTTCATCTATAGAAGCAGGTCTTACTAATTTAGGAGTATGTGAGTATACAGTCTTTGTGCAGCTGCATAATTATTTGTGTAATCCTTACATTATTGTGCTCCTTAAAAGAACATGGTGAAAATTACTGATGATTTTCAAGATGCATGGACAAAAGATTTCTTGAGTACTTCAGTTTATATGTTGTACTTCACTGCTTCAGTCTAACTTTTTAGGATTGTGGCTGCCTGATGGATAAGAGGAGAAAAGTTGGATTAATGAAGTTGAGAGCTGAACAGGTGTAAGATAGGAAGTATAAATTATCAGAAACAGGTGCTTTGTTTCTGCATTATGCTCCCTGTTCCAGTGGCTACAGATGAAGAACGTGTAGACTGAGCTGAGCATATCCTTTCCTGCCATGTCCTGATTTTGGATCCAGCTTGGTAGGAGCAGTGGAGTGTGTGCACTATGTTCCCCAGCATGCCAAGTTCTGGCAAGGCTGGACAGCTTGAATGCATCTGTTTGGGTCTTAAACTCACTGTCTGTTCTGTGCACACACATGTACAAGTGGAATGCTTGCCAAAATGAAGCAAATGAGATATATCATTCTCTCTTAACAATACTGGGGACAGCGGGATGGCAGTTTTATCAAGATGTCATTTCAGAATTGCTGACTTTCTGATTAAATTAAATTCTTGCCACCAATTTACAGTTCGTCTGTTAGAAAATACATCTGAGGTTCCACACTGAGCAATTTTTGGTCCCTAAAAATACTAAAAAAACCCCAGGCGAATATTAAAATGAACAAGTAGTATATACCAGGGTTTTACAAGAAGTATGCTTTATGACTGCGTTTTACCACCACTCCTGACTTTTTATTTTTTTTTTAAGCAGGGCTTTGAGAGCAGTGCATATTTATACAAATCAATAGTGCATTAATATAAATCTATATAAATACAATTTTTTGTTGCCAGCTATTTAAGCTGAATCACAGTTCTAAAGCCTTTACAATAGATATATAAATGAGCAGCTTGTAGTGCAATTGGGGAACAGATGGTCCCTGAATTTCTTGCCTACAATTTTATACCTCTTGCCTTTCTACGGTAGTTTATTCCTGCTTTACATGATGTTTTAGCAATGTTACGTACTTGCCAAGTAAGAGAAAAGGAAAGGATAGTTGCTTGCTGTCCATGACATCCTTGTCTTGATTTTCATGTTACTTAATTACTGGATTTTAATTTTTTTTTTTTTTTTTCAGTAAAAATCTCAATAAACTCACTACAATGAGAGAAACAAGGTTGATGTGAATCAGTTTATTTCTGCTTACTCTAGTTTCCACCAGCAAGGGTCCCTGTACTGCAAATAATCATGTTCATTGTGTCCACTTCAAGAAAATTCATAAGCTGTTCCTCTGGAGACTTGTAATTATTTATGCAGCTGAAGCTGCAGAATCAAGCACATTCTCATGATTAAAATTGTCTGAGATATTTATGTAATCTGATGTTTTTTAGTAGGGGGAGGGCTGCTTAATGAAATTGTAGCCCACAGTTTTATTAAAAACATTGTTCTTGTACAAAGCCTTATTAAATGAGGGGAGGAGGAACCTGGGCATCCTGCAGCAGTTGTAGTATTTGCCTAATTTCTGGCAAATCTGTCATCTATAAACCTGGCTGGTGCTGACATAATAAGGAAGAAATACAGGAAGGATTGGTGGAAATATTTGGAGGATGATAGCAACTGTGTGCACAATCATACAGTAAGCAAAGAGGTTAAAAAAAGAAAGACGAAGATTAGAACAGTAAAAATATTCTCCATCTGTCAAATTTTTATATTGATTCACAGTATGAAGCTGTCAGCAAAAGAACTGAGTCTAGAGTGTTTGTTTTGATATGAACACCTCTTGCTGTAGCTGAACTGAAAATCTTACCTTACTCTTCTGATTGATTGTTAAATAGCTTGAATTTCCTACAGCAAACCAGTAGGAATAAAGACTGCCCTTACTATAGAGGAGTTAGCTGCCATTATGACCAATAGCAGACATTCCTGGAAAATTGGTTTGTTCTGAACTGTAACATTTCTGAGAATAGGCTTTCTTCTTACTTTTGTAATTACACCAAGGCATGTCAGATATGACAGTGGCTTAGATTCTGATTGTACCTTGTTGCTAATTTGAGTGACTTGTACTAAAAATGAGTGTTGGATAGTTTGTGCTAAAATTTCAGTAATTGAATTGCTATTTTTTAATATTCTAACATACATATTTGTTTCATTGTTGAAAGATCTAAAATTTTAATACTTCTGTTCTAGCTTGCATGTAGCAATATTTAATTATTCCAAATTTCTGAATCACAGTTTTGGTTTTTGTTCTGTTTTAGGAGACAAAACACTGTCTAACTGTCAACCTTACTACACTCCGTGTTTGGTGTTATGCCTGTAGTAAGGAAGTATTCCTGGATAGAAAATTAGGATCTCATTCTCCACTGCCAAATCCAAGACTATCTCACCAAGCACAAGAAAATAGTGTGCAGGTATTTTTTTAACCCAGTGAAACAAAGGCAGCTGTAGCTTTGCAGTAAACATTGTGTCTTCTCTCAAGTGAGAGGCTGACTTTTCCTCCTTTCTTGTGGCTGAACTTTCTATTAATTTCTCTCTATTTTTATAAAATTTCTTGAAAAAGACAGTACCCAGCTTCTGTGTTCTGTCTCTGTGTACTGCATGCTTCCTAAGAATGCTTTTTTTCATCTTATTGTCTAATAATTGTTTGTAATCTACAATCAGCTGTAAGATATGGACAAAGCACAGGTTTAAATTTAAGGTTACAAGATTAGAATAGTTCACCTGTGCTTCCCCATTCTGTCAGCTCTTGAAAATGTTATTTTCAAAACTCATTACAGTAGTTGCTGGCTAATATTCAGGGAGCAGCAGAATGCCTTAGTATGTGTTTATGGATACTTGCCTGAGATACTGTGCTTGTATAAATGAATTTGTACTTTTAGAGAAATATATGCTAATTGTTAACCTCATTTAGCGAGTAATACAAGACACTTAAAGGGATTCCTGTAACTGAGTCTCTGAGGTTTAGACATGTCTAGTTTTCAGTTTTGATAAGTGACTGAAAAGGTCTTGATTTTTTTGTATGTATATGTGCGGGTGAAAATTTTTCCAGCAGAGTGGTATACACACAAACACTCCTAAACAGGTAAAAATTTAACTACTATGCAAGAATTCATTAAGAAGGCAGTAGTAACCTGTGTATATTGTATGTATATGTTTAATTTTGGGGTAGAATGACAAATGTATTGTGTTAGATTAATGTGGAAAAATACGTATCAAACAAGAAATCTGGTGAATGCTATTAGTGTTTGCCAAGGAGTATAAATATGCCAAGGAGAAAAATATGTCCAGTATCTGGGAAATTCATATTAGTCAGGTAAAACCAGGCTTAAGATTGTAGTGGTTTATATGATTATAGCATCAAAACCAAGCCTTTATAAAAGTGCTTAGCTGTTCCTAACTCTACACTTGTTAACAATTAACGTAGTAGCTGAAGAGTAAAATAATGGATAAAGCATTAGCTAGTATTGGAGAAGTTAGAGGAAAAAAATAAGCAAGGTAGACGTTATACAGAGAATTTTGAAATATGCTATTTTCTTGTCTTGTTCTTCTGCAATTTCAACAAGGTTTGTTTAGATTTGTTTTGTTATCTTCTGGTTACATTAGTCTTTGCTGGCATCAGTACTGTTCACTCTGGTAATATCTTTTCTAGATAAGTGTTGTCTTGGAGAACATTATGCTGCAATTTCTGAAGTATAATTGTTTGGTATAATGCCTGTATCTGAAAAAAAGTTATTTCTTTATCCCATATTTAATGTACTTACATAAAAATGACAGATAACTTGGTTAAAACTGACACAAGTATAAGTACAGTATTTCTAAAATTGTTTTGCTTGAGGCGTAGAGCTGTGGAAGAGATACCATGATGCACAGGTTGGACAGAAAGATGGGCAGTTTTTCAATGTATGTAGAGAGGAAATATCCTTTAATATTTTCACTTCAAAGTTTAGCATTTAATAGGAACATAATCTGATCATTTTCTCATAAAATGCCACCAGCTCAATTGGAGTAGTACCATTGGAATATTTTTTTTATTTAAATTTTTATTATCCAGAAATTCTGGTGACTTGACATAAAGCTGGGTTTGGACTTCTGAACTTCTGTTATACTTGACCTGTTTTAATCTTCCAAGAAAATGGGTATAATATACAGAAAAATCAGTAGAACTTACAAAGTCTGCCAAACATTTTGTTTAGAATTTTTATTTATGTGCTCTTGCGCTCACAAAAAGAGCTTGTCATGCAATAAATGTCTGCCTGCCTAATACTGTGTTTTTTTCTTTTTGTATATTTTGCTTCCAACAGTTTAATTTGTTAAATGTAGTGAGCCATCTGGTGGCATATCAAAAATATATGCACTAAATTTTATGTGATGGCTACTGTGTTAGCTTTTCAGTGCTGGCTTACTGGTTATCCAAGGGAAAGGAATACTATTAACTTGCTTTGTTTTGATTCTTCAGCTGTTGCCATAAAATCATGCAATGTTGCCACTGCTAATCTGAAGACAAAAATGTGAGGTTTTTCTTAGTAAACTTTATCAGGGTAGCTGTGGAATCCTATTCTCACTTTGTGCAGTGAGATTTCAAAATGCATTCACGTAATTTTCAGTTTCTAGATTTGTTGGTGAAATTATATGTAAGCTTAATTAAGAGGAAAATTGATAAATACAAGTAAATATACTTTTTTATTATTCTCCTTACAAGGATTTTAAAATACCTAGTAATCCCACACTGAAGATTCCGCTGGCAGCTGTATTTGATGATTTAGATATCGAAGTGGAAGAAGATGAGTTAAAGACTAGAGGTAATAAAGGCAAAATCTAGTGCTTTATTGCCCTTTATGACATGTGTATGTCTCCAAGTCTGTTCTCCAGCTATGTACTAGTTCTCTTCTAAGTGGAACTGTTTCCTATTCTGCACCAGCTAAGACCTTTATTTTTAGTTTCACCTTTATTGCAGCAATCTTTACTTACCTTCAGAGCAGAGACTGCACTGATAAATGTAGTGCACCCGTGCAAGCAGCGACAAAAATAAGAAAGCATGTTTGAGTAATGTTTAAAGTAACTACTGTTCTAGCCACTCTGGTAAAAGTAGTTTTTTCTAAAATCTGTTCTAATGTTTTCTCCTGTCCTAAAAGGTTCCTGATTCGAATGTTTATCCTGCATTTTGGGTAACTTTTCTGAGCCTGTAGTATCCCAGTATGGGTTTTTGGTTTTTTGTTTTCTCTTTTTCAGTAATGATTTTGTGCACTGCCACACTTCCTGGTATAAAGGGTTACCTCACCCTAATTTTAAGCTATTGTAAAGATGAAAATGAGAGTGGATGAAACTCCAAACAGTGAAGCCTCAATTTCTCACTTCATAGAGCATATAACAGTTATTATTTTTTACAAGTCTTAAATTGGTATTGATCATTTAGAAAAGTATATTTGTATTTGTTAGTAAAGAAAGTATTTCTAACTATCATTTTCTCAGAAAAATCTGACCCACAGATTGTTAAGCTATTGGTTTTGAGATGCCAATGCATATGTCACAGCAGTTTGTTTTCCATTAGTGATTATAAAAGAGTTATTCTAATTTATGGACCTCATTTGTTCTTTACTCATTTACTACCAGCTTTCTCTCTCCTAAGTCTGCTGGCATTGTCCAAAAATCCCTACTTTGCCCCTTCTGTTGTCTGGCATGGTCTTTCTGGATATGTCACCAGCCCACTAATTTGCCATCTGCCCAGTTAGTTTGTCCTACCAGTGTGTGTATTTGTGTATCTCCTTGTCCTACTAATATTTTTGGGAATGTAACTTGTACAGAAGTAATAGACAAGTAGAATTGCTTTAAAGTTCCCAGTGATGTTGATGTGACTGTGTTAATACATTTCTTAAATTTAAAGGAAAAACTTCTTTAGCTCCATTTTAACCTTATTCTTAAAATTTCTTTTCAAATGCTTTTGATGAAGCAAATATTAGAATATATCTTTGCAAGAAAAGAAGTCTATTCAAAAACTTTACTTGCAACACTGCAGGCTGGAAAACTGCAGTGAGAGTATCTTCCTGATAGATCTTCTGCTGTTAAAAAAAAAATTAAAAAATCCTATGACTGTTCTTATTTTCCAATTTTGGTAAGAATGACTGTCCTTTTTGTAGCAGAAATTGGAAGGGCAGAATGCAGGTTTGGATGTGGGAAGCAGGACTATATTTCCATTCAGACAGATAGAAAAACCTTTTAAAACTTGAAAATGAAGTTCTGTGTATTAAAAAATTCAACTAAAATAACCAAACTGTTGTTTAGCTGTAAAAGCATTTTCTTAGTAAGTTTTATTTTTCTGCCACAGACTGAAATAATTGGGGTAGTTCCTATACTTCAAGGATTGCATAGAGCCAATGGTGTTGATTGCTGAATATTTAAAGTTTTCCAGTCTTACTGATTCTTTTCTTATAAATGTTACTGTTTTCTCCTACAAAAGCAATTTTGTTTTGTAATTACTTACTTCATTAATTTAACACTTCAGTAGCTATGAAGAGCAGGTGTTTCAGATGAATTTTTTTAAATTGAGCTCATGTGGTAATTACGACTTTTTTGAACAGCATCTCAAATATTGGAAGAGCATTTTTCATGACTGCATAATCACTGAAAGAATATATGTTAATTGTAACTTTTCTACTATGTAGTAGTATGTCTACTATGGACATTAGTCAAGAAAGTAAACAATCTGGGCTTGAAAATAAATTCTGTGGGGAAGTCTAAACTGAGCAGTCTGTGTATAAAAAAAGGGTGTATAATTGGCATAGAAAAAAGACTGATCATAGGTAATTATAATTCTGATTCTGAGATAATCACATGCTGAGTAGGTTTTGAATGTTTAGCGTAATCTGACTGCTAGCATGAACTTGAGACATAAGAATGAAATCTTCCTTGAGAAGCTTTTGGTAATATGATTAATGGTTACAAACACAGCATAGAAACCATTTAACTGAACAGATAAATCGTTAAGTTAAAGTAAAAAAATAATTGATAAAAGTATTTTAAGTTACAATCTGCAGCTGTCATAAAACATAAAAAGTTAGTAAGATGCAATACAATCTACTTGTCTGAAGTGTTCTAGTCGGCCAAAATCAAAACACTTAATTACTACTTCTAGTTAGATTAGTATTCCTTTAGGAGTCCTATGTTTCTTTTAGTTACAACTCTGCATTATAATTGGCATCAGAACTCTTACAGAACTCTTATATTTTTTAGGAATTATTTTCCTTAATGTGTCTTGTTTTGGATTAACAGACTTGCTGAATATTCATTCTGTTTTTTCAGGTCTAACAGGATTAAAAAATATTGGAAACACTTGTTATATGAATGCAGCTTTACAAGCTCTTTCCAACTGGTAAGGAAAATGATTGTAAATGTAATTTTATGTTTGCTTATATGTGCATTTGCTGAAGATGGACTTAAGGATT
The DNA here is from genome assembly GCF_929443795.1 of Astur gentilis. NCBI lineage: Eukaryota > Metazoa > Chordata > Aves > Accipitriformes > Accipitridae > Astur > Astur gentilis. Next base: position 14,089,774 of record NC_064887.1, on the reverse strand, counting down.
TTGAAGTGCTGCACTACCATGGAAGAAAATGTGTACTTGCTAAATCTCAGTCTTATGTATAGCAAACAATTGTGTCACTGGTAGGGGAAAAAAAGTGTTGTGGTATATGGGCTACTCAGCTTTTTCCCTGTTTCATTCTATTCCTCACTGTCCTAAATAAAAATATATGCAGCTCTAGAAATTAGAGGAAAATCTGATAAAAGCTATTAAATTTGTGGGTTGGTTTTTTTCTGCTACAGAAGAAATCAAAGGAAATGCCTAAGAATAAACCCTAATTAAAGAAGAGACACACTAGGATCAAAAGGTCCAAATTCAGTCCTTAGAAACAATGCATCTGGAACATTCTATGCTAAATCATCCCAGGAATGGCTAGAATACAAAATCTTGTCATCCTATGGGGATACCAGACAAGTTCACGAAGGAGAAAGCTACAAAAGCTGAAGAGATAAAAAAACTATCCAAGTCTAAAGTTTATTGCACTACAGATGGTTTAGGAGGGGACAGTACTTGAACATATATCATATATGCTTACTGTATGCATCTGCTTTTGGCTGCATTCCAAGACAGGATACAGGGCTAAGTAGACCTCACTGAGATCCTTTCCTGAGGGAGAGGAGAACTGAGGCAAATCTCTCTAGAAGGTAAAGAAGTGGACAAGGCATCTAATCATGAGGAAGTTATTCTGTTGAGAAATGCCAAATTTTGAAAGTATGCTGGGATATCTCCTTTCTTGGATAAAACTAGGTCCAAACTGTATGAGGGACTGTGACTTCAGAAGGGGGGGTTGAAGGGAGAGAAGTGAGAGAGTATGTGAGTTGGCAACACTGCATGGAGCAAACAGATAGTAATCATTTAAGTATAAATTGTTTACCTACAAACATCATGTGGCACTACTGGATTCTAGAGAAAAGAAGATTTAAGATGCTATTTATGGACTAAGCTTATGGTGATGGTTGCTGTAGTGGTACATGTGTACTTCTGTGATGGCTAGGAGGAATTGACTTGAATTTGAATCCCATTAGACAATTCTGGTGCTTTAACATGGCAGAGTACATTTGAGGAGCAGTGTTGCCGTACTGCTGAAGTTGTCCTACTAGGAAATGTTTGGTTGCAGCATTTAAAGATGTAGGAGATTTGATTGTTCAACTACATAATAGTATTAGTCTTTTTTTTTTTTTAAATAGTGTTGTATGAAATGTGGGTTTCCTCTTGTATTTTAACAACCTGAAACAAATCCTATTTTCTTCTTTTTAATCAGCCCACCTTTGACGCACTTTTTTCTTGACTGTGGAGGCTTAGCACGAACAGATAAGAAACCAGCAATTTGTAAAAGTTACCTCAAGCTGATGACAGAACTTTGGCACAAAAGCAGGTATTGCATCATTTTGGTGATGAATGATTATAAATAAAGTCCAGAGTTAGGAAGGATGCATTAATCTGTCCTAGGTTTCTAATTTTTATTTTGTCTGTATGACAGAACTACTCTTGTAAATTAAGGAAGGAAAGACTAACTTGCAGGATTTAAACACTTCTTATAAAACACTCCTTCTAACCTGATCTTTTCCATACTTACCAAGGATGGGACAAATAAGTGATGTAAATTGTAGTAAAGGAAGATCTGACAAAAAATACATGATAAACACTATACAAAGTAACATCAAGCTTTTAAAAATAAGTTTATATCTGCCAGAAATACATCTAAAATGTTTAACTACTTTATCCCCTGTATGTCCTTCATTCTGTATCAATTTTTTATCAATTTCTTTTATTTCATTATGTGGAATTTCTGTTATCTCTAAGAAAGTACTTCAGAATATAAGTACGAAGATAAAGAAATGGTAATAGTGCATGGTACCAAGAGTATGTCTAATTTGTCTTCTGATTCTCTGACGAGCAATGTCGCATAAAAGGCCTGATACAGTCTCTATTTCTGTTAGATGACAGATTTCAAAAAAATTCTGTAGTTAATTCAATACCAATATTATGTTTGGTTAAGATTAATATTATTGGTGTTAGATGTGTTATAGTGCAGTTGTAGGTAAAATTATGATCCCAGTAAAGATAGAAAAGTCCACTTAAATGCTTGCTTTTTAATATATTTTTATATATTAACCTTTTTTTTTTCTTTAGGCCTGGTTCTGTTGTTCCTACTGGTTTATTTCAAGGAATTAAAACTGTTAATCCAACATTTCGAGGCTACTCTCAACAGGTAAAACCTTCTGATATCTTTTAAATCTGCCTAAACCATAAAATTATGTCTTATTTTTAAATCTAATGCTTAAGGTACCATGCTTCCTATATTTGCTTAAAGCAAATGCAACATAAACTTTAGTTTATATGTTTCAAATGTAGATCATCTGCAATGGAACCATCAACAGTTAAGTTGGGTATTATGTTTGTTTATACCAAATTCTCAGAAGTTGAAGGCCTTTCAAGAATAACTCCTTTTCCCTTTTTTCAGGAAAAATAAAATAACATATATCTAAACCTTTTCCTTTTGTGAAATAATGCTGCTAATATTTGAGCAGTCCCAGAAAACAAAGTGAAGGTGTTCAGAAATAAAAAAGAATATAATAAACTTTTTAATATTCATCTACCAGTTAAGTTTTTTTTAAAAAATAAATACATAGTATCCAATTTTCATTTAGTGTCTTTGAAAAAAAACCAAAACAAAACCACTGATGTGTGTTTGGTAAGCAGTATTGTGGGAACTGACAGTTGGTAACTTGTTAAATAGGCATGTATTATTATATAGTAAAGGCATTCTTCAGTTGATCCTTCATACAGTATCTTGCTGAATTTATACAGTTTGCAGTACTTTATTAAAAGCTTTTGGGCTAGAGGAAAAAATTAAACCCTGTAATTAGAAAAGTTTACTAATATCTTCCAGGAATCTGCTGTTATTCAAAGGAATCTTGCTGTTTGAGTTAGCGTGTTTCATATTTGTGGAGTTGAAGGATTAGAACACGTTTTAATGTTCAAATGCTGCATGTAGCTATAAAGAAATTTTTTAAATAGTAATCTCAGTTGTTTTTTTTAATTTACTCATTAATTTCTTAAGAGCCACATGAATTTCTGGAAAAGTAGAAAATCAATCTTGATAACTAAAAAGAAACTGTATGGAAACTTGGTTCTTGCAGCTTTTAACACTGATGGGAATGTCTTTTTCCATGCAGAGCGACACTTAATGAGAACCTTTTTAGGTTCTGCCTGGATCAAGCTTCAGTTGTATGTTTAGTAGGTTTCATGGCAACAGTTAAAACAAAGCAGGTCTTTCATGACCAACACTCTCCTGTTGCCCAGCCTTGCCAAGTTGGGTAGCCAATTGGGCAGCCATGTCCAATTTTCAGGGAGAAAAAGGAATTCTTTTGCTCTATGACGAATGTTTATCAGTTAATTTGAGTTTGGTTTTGGTTTTTTTAAAGGATTACCAGGAAATAGGCATATTAGATTTTTTTCATTACCCAAAACTCAAATCTGGTAGTTGTAGTTTTTAAGAAAAAGGATGTTTTGTAGTCAGCAGTTGTGAGCTTAATAAGTAATTGCTATGATGAATGGGAACGTTGAGCAGCAAAAATTGTTATTATGAACAAGCAAAATACGAAAAGGAAACTGGAAGAAAATAGAAGCAGTAGTAGTTGCCAAGAAGAGGCTATTGTTTTCTCTTGTGCTTGCTTTGTTAGATATTCTCTATTGCCAGGAACCAACCTGCTGCCTGGATTGTTGAAATTTGGTGGCATTTAAGGTATTTCCAAATATGGATTAGACTTGTAGTAATACTTGACAGCTCTTTGTGGAAACACTGATAGTTGAGGAATCTTGTCCAGGCTTGAGAAGAAAAATTAAAATCTTTTTGACAGTATGATGCAATTGGAACTTCCATACCCAGTGAAAGCAAGGCTCTGGTTGCTTTGCTGAAGATGCTGCGTAACATTAAAAGACTGTCCCTGAAGCATTCCATTACCAGCAAGGCTGGATTCTGACCACAGTGTTGGTAGTTGCTTGAGTTATGCTTATCATTCATGTAAGCTATGGTAATATTTTTGTTAAAGTTGTTGAAATAAGCTTTTTGGGAATTAAAGTGTTTTGAAAGAATCTTGCATGATAACATTAGATGTGATGTGCAAGAAATGGACACAGGAAACAAATATGCATCTGGAAATGAAATTTCTTTTGAACATTAGATCTGGGACAGAAGAATTTACCTTATTCTTTAACAGCCAGCTATAGCTTTCACTTCAGTTATCTGTATCTTTTCCTGATATAACTTTAATATCATCTAAATATAATGGAATAATATTGTAAAATTTGTTTAAAATCCTAGGATGCACAAGAATTTTTGCGTTGTCTAATGGATTTGCTTCATGAAGAACTTAAAGAACCAGTTGTAGAACTGGAAGATGCCCATCCGATGAGTGTTGAAGAGAGTATGGAAGAAGACAAGAGCCAGTCAGATGTAGGCTTTCAGACCTGTGAATCCTGTGGTACCTGTGATAAAACAGAAAATGATGCTATTTTTAAACCTGTCTTAGAGGATCCTGCAGAGACAACCATGTTAATTCAGGATGATGATAACAACTCAATTACATCCAAAGACTGGCAGAAAGAAAAAATTCCAAGCAACAAGCTTAAACAAACAAATTCTATGGAAGACTTTGAAAAAGACGCAAACACTGCTTCAGAGACCACTGAATGTTTAAATAATCAAGGAACTGTCAAAGTACAGATACACAGCAGATTCTCAGGTATTACATTATTAATGTGTTATTGAAATAGTTGAATTCTTAGCTAGAATATCTGTGTGAGTGGAAATGAGTTGTAGAATACAGTAGAGGCATAGGTCAAATAGGGTAGGTGGATTTACTTGTAAACAATGCACTTTCTTAAGTTATTTTTTTAGTTTAGGTTTTCTGAATTCAATTTGAATTCCCTTGAAAAGCTAAAGATTTGTACTGGGTAAGGTTTCAGATAACCCAGAAGAGTGGGGTTTTTTGGTTTTCTTCTTAACTTAAAAGGCATGTGAATTGAAATGGTGCTTCATTCCTAAATGTCCAGTGACCTGACAGTGTGGTTAAATAAATTACATGACCATTGTGTCTGTTCATTCTGAAGTAAATTTTTTGGTGGAATTTATGAAATAATGCAAATATTAATTGCAGAGTACATCAATGATGTCCACATGAATGATATATCTGCAGCTCAAACTTCATCATCAAATGAAGGGATGAACTCACGTTTATCAAACAGTCCTCCAAAATCATTCCCATCGTGCTCTTCACTGGCACCAGTCCACAAAAAAGGTATAGGCCCTTTATTTTCTCCCTCCTGGTACTGAATTGCTCTGTATTACAGTTTTCAATTTTGTTGTTTCTTGTGTTTTGCATAGCAATGCAGTATTGTTCTCAAGGGGTTTTTTTATCCCCTATCCCTTGTGAGGAAAGGGAGCATTATGTAAGCTGGACATATAATAAGACTCCCTTTACTCTGTAAAATTTTTGATTCTTTTGAAGCATGAATAGTATTTGCCTCTGCTTTGGGAGGATGGAATAATATTTTTAGACAACTTTTTCAATTGTACTGGTTTGGAGAGAGGGGAAACGTGTGGGAAGTTAGTACCCCTGGAAAGTTAATGGTTTTCAGAGAACAAGTACATTGGTTCTTCAGCAGAAGTTCAGTAAGTCAACATTTTAGTCTGTTAAGGTTTAAGGAGCCGTGTGTATCTATACTGTAAATAGACTTGTAAATGCTAGCTGCTTTCTGGTTGTTACTGTCTCTGCTGCGTAAAGTATTTCTTTTGGCACTTTCCCTAGTATAATGCGTTTATCAGTGTCCAGAATTTTTAGACTTTTACTGTCTTTAGATACAAGACAGTGCAGCTTTAGGGCACAAGGAGCAAGATATAATTTTTTTCCCTCCCTTATTTGTCTAACAGTAGACTGTTTTAATAAAAGCTTGTCTTTTGGAACATGCTTTTAAGGCTCGCATTAAACCAAACCAAAACAAAAAGCTCCCACAACTTTAATATTGTGATCCTATTTCATTCAACAGGCTGTCCAGGGTAAGTTCTGAAAATGCTCATGTTATCCTTTTAATGCTTTAGCACTGATGTTGAATGACGATTTAATGGATTTAAATCATTGACCTCCTTGGTTCATTTGTTCAGCATTTTTGACACTGCATCGGTACTACTGCCTCCAGTTTTGGCTTCACCATTACAGGAGGGTTTTAGACAAACTGAAGTGAGTCTGTCAGAAGAGGTACTAGGTGACTGGAGTTGGTTGTGTACAAGGAGAGGTTGAGAGAGCTGGGTTTGTTCAGCCTGGAGAAGGAAAGGCTAAGGGGGAACTGCCGTTGTCATCAGCATTGTGGGTGGTTATAGAAAAGCCAGAGCCAGACTTTTCTTGAAGCCATGCAGCAAATAGAAATGGAAGCAAGTTGCAGAAAGGAAAATTTCTATTAGATGGAAGGAAAAAAATCTTTCAATGAGTAGGTGAATAATGGAACAGAAGCCGGTGCCCGAGGTTCTTAGAGATGGGTATTCCAAAGTTCAGCTAGAGTTGCTTTGTACACAGACTGTACCAGATGATATCCAAAGGTCTGTTCCAATCTAGACTACTGTTTTTTGTCACTTCCTAAAAATTTAACTCTTGGTCATCTTTATTGAGTATTGAGGGACCAGGTATGTATGCAGAACTGACGAGGAGAGTAGTGTGGCAGCCATTTGCAAGCTCACAAGTTGTTGTTTTTTTAATTCCCCATAATGCTAGGGGAATTCCCTAGTGTTCTAGGACTTGTGCCTGAGGGCTAATACCTAATTACAACACGTGTATTCCGTTCTTCTTTTCCATTTCTCCCTTGCTGAAAGCACATGGTGTCTGTGGGGTGCCACAATTCTAAGATGCCCCTTCTTGTCAGCGTCTTCCATTTCTTCCTACTGTTTGTTAGTGTGGATAAATATAGCACATCCTCCACATCACTGATAAATAAAGACTTTAGAACCATCTTAAAGCAGTTTAGTGACAAAATGAGTGATGGAAAGGTACCTTAGAGAATTCTGGGCAAAAAGCTCTATGAGACAGTTTGTGTCTGTGATAAAATATATCTGATATATTGTGGAAAAAGAGGGTTTTTCAGATTACTTTTAGTGGCTGTTCTTTCTGCTGGAGATACTTTTGAATTCAGACTTTTTTATTATTTTAGAAATCTTTCTAGGTATGGGATGATACATAGACAATACATAATACTGCTGGACAGTAAAGAGACAAGAGGACTTGCTTATGGGCAAATACTTTATGTACAAAGGAGCCTTGGGAGCTTGTGTTCTATGTGAAAGACATATTGGAGTAATTCAGTTTCCTTCTCACTGTAATTATTTTTATGTTTTGCTGCCTATCTTGTTACTGGGTGTCAGCATTTTGGCAAAGTTTGCCTTTGACTTCTATAAGACTTCTGAGTGGTCTCTTGGGTAATATACTGTTTCCAGAAGAGGTTTTGTGGTCTTTGTTTTAGCCTACCATTCCAGTAATCTGTAGAGCCCAAGAGACTGCTCTGGTGTGTTTAACTAGTTAGTAGTGGATTTGGGTGGGGAGCGCATGTTATTGGCTTGGAGTTTTACTTTATTTTTTTTAATAAGCTGCTGTTAGGCTGAATTCTAGTAGTCCATTTAGTCTACTTCAACCCACTGTCATCAGTGTTGTGATACAGTAAGCTTGTGTAAGAGCTCTTTAGCCCAACATGGTTAAAACTTAGATGTGATCAAACTAAATGTCCGATAAAATGTGCCTTTTTAAATTTACACCTTGGGTGATTCCTGCCAAGATTAATCTTGTTAGCAGCAGGCTGTAGATTTCAAGACTGGCAGTCTGAGTTTTACTTAAACATGAGGCAAAATTTTCTGCTGTTTTTCCCCCATAAACTACTTGGGGAACCTACATGAATTACCTGGTACTAGCAGTAATCAAGTTCTATAATTTCTAAGAAATACTTCGTAAATAGAAAACAGGGCTTGACTCAATCTAATCTTAAATATGTGTGATCTCTAATTATATTATGCAAAGTTGAAGGAAATTGGAATCCACTGTATCTTGATTTACTTTCAGCATTTTATTTTTGTCATTTTACAGTTTCAACTGTATCATCACCAAAAAGGAAGAAGCGCAAGAAGTACAGGAGTGTTATTTCTGATATATTTGATGGGACTATAATAAGCTCAGTACAGTGCTTGACTTGTGATCGGGTGAGTAAGGAGGGGAAATTCTAGCTTTTAGTATGTTTTTTTTCCCCAATACAAATACTTATGGCTTTATGAATACAGTCATTCTCTGGTAACTTTATTCTTTTGTGGGAGATTTCCTCAGAAGGTCATATTGTTTTGTACTTTTTTACTCAAATAGTAATAGCAGCTACTACCAGCACTTTGTATTTAGACTAGCTTGCATTCATTGAGCTGGATATTTACTCAGAGCTGAAAATAACATTTTGAGAATTGGTTACAGCAAGGACAGAGAAAGAGGCGTGCTCTTCAATGTCACTTAGGTATGATTAGTTTTTAGTAACATTCTGAATATCCTAATGCATACCTGCTACTGTCCTAAGTTCTCAGGTACGTAATGTTACAAAGAAAAGTAAAAGACGGTAGTCTAATCATACTGCTATAACAGTCTTATTAGGTAGACTGAGGCTAAGAAAATTAATGTCTTTCAAAAAATCCAAGTAAAGACACTTACTTTGAAAGGTGATATGAATCATTAACTGCTTTCTGAAGTTACCCTCATAGAATTACTTAGAACAGCACATGTGATCTTTTAAAAACGTCAATTATCTAAATATATCTAGTGGACCGCTTCAGTTTCAAAGCAATAGTATAAAATATTGGATATCCAAATCTTTGCATTGGGGACAAGTTTCTCAACATAAGGTTTAAACCTAACCCTGATGCAGTTGCATGCCCTTACTGCTTCCATTATTTTACATCTAAGAATACCGAGACCTCAGGGTAATCTCGTGAGCAAGTTCAAAAAACAAATAAGAATTTTTAAAGTTTGCTTGATGTTATACTCTGTGACTGTGTGATCGCTAAATCCAGCATGAGAGAAAGGAAATGCACAGCTAGGTCTCTTTTGCAGCAAGTCCAGTTACATCAGGTCAAGATAATGTCAAAGTAAAATACTGTCAAAACAATGGACTGAAGCTTTCTGAGACTAGCTTGTATAACAGGAGCCTGAGGCAAAAATGGTAGTGCTTTGTATGACTAGGAGGAAGACAAATAATAACAACTTAAAAAAAAAGTTTCAGTGATAACAATGTGCAAGATTTGCTCTAAAATGTTTTTTTTTCTTCCTCTTTTTTAGAAAATGAATTCTTACATCTCCTTATTTATGATTAATTGGCCACCTAGTGGAATTTTCAACTATACAGTGACTTAGTAGTTACAAGTGAACTTTACAGAATTCAATTTAATTGCTGTTTCCCTTCAAGCTTAATTCTATTTTGTTTCATTTGTTTTCTTCTTTAGCTGTCTGTAACACTGGAGACCTTTCAGGATCTGTCCTTACCTATTCCAGGGAAGGAAGATCTTGCTAAACTCCATTCTGCAAGTCATCAGACATCTCTAGTCAAGGCAGGGTCATGTGGAGAGGCGTACGCTCCCCAGGGATGGATAGCTTTTTTTATGGAATATTTCAAAAGGTAAATAATATTTACCTTGTTTTATTTATTTATCTATTTTGAAATTCCAGTTTCTGCTCTTCTGGCAGAACATTTGTTGGTTTTCTTTCTTTTCTGTCAATGATGTTTCAGGTTTGTTGTCTCATGTGTTCCTAGCTGGTTTTGGGGTCCAGTTGTAACCTTACAAGATTGTCTTGCTGCCTTTTTCGCCAGAGATGAGCTCAAGGGTAAGAGGTTAATTACACAAATGTGTTTCTTCTGGGGTCTTTTCCTCCTATCACAATAAGATGATTAATATCTTCTTAGCTTCACAAAATTAAGCAAAGGCCACCTGTTAGACTGTACTACAGTCATTCCTTGCTCTTATGGGATCATTCATTTCAAAAAGGTAAGCTTCTCACTCAACTGAATATTTGAGGCAAGAAATGCCCATAAAAGCTGCTTTAGAAATGTCAGGTAAATCTGAATTTGGTTTAATGAAATTTATCCACTGAAGGTTCATAAAAATTTCAGAAACCACTATATTAATACTAATTCTAATAACCTCAGTTTGGATTTAGTAAATTATTTCCCTTTTAAATTATATAGCATTGTCTCTTGCGGTTATGCTGTACTTTTTCATAGTTGAAAATGTAAAACCTAAGAACCTTTCTATTTAGTTGCTATATCAACACTTTTATGACTGTTAGATATTGAATGCAACCTAAAGATAAATTCCCTTGAAACTTACATATCAAATATGTGTGCTTGAAGGATAACTATTTGGATTTAGGGAATGATGGTTGTTTTTCTTCTCCGTGATATTTGCAGGTGATAACATGTACAGCTGTGGAAGGTGTAAGAAGTAAGCTGGCTTTTACCTTTGTTTGTTTTAACTTGTCTTGAGTGCTTTAATGCTTCTGTTAGTCAAGAGGAGGCATTTATTTCTGTTGGATATGTCATAGTACTATTAATCTTTTGATACTACCTTGTGTTCTGGCTGTCAGAAATTCAGTATTATAAAGGTGCAGGAGTCAGGAAGCACTGACTCACTGTACCATATTGCAGACCAAATGCGCTTAATTCTTTTTCATGTTCCCTACAATTTTAGATCTTTCTAAATTGTTTTTAATTGATAAAATAAAAGCTTTTAGCCTTCTATATTACTAGCAGGTTTTCATTGATATGCCATAGGTCACCTCAATGTGTTAAAAATAAATAAATACACTATGGCTTTAAATACTAAAGAACCAAGAAACAGAAGTGGTCTGAAGACTGCTCAAAGTCCTTTATGGAAAAAGAGTGTTATTCCTTGCTATATAACTGGTGATCCGCTGTGGGTAATTTCTTAAGAAACCAACTGAGTTTATTTTTGTTTCTCTTTGCTGAATAATCAGCTTCCATGAAGCTTAAAGTTCTTTACTTTATGCTAAGAGAAACTGTTAGCTAGATGGATCTTGATTATCTGTACTTGCTGCTTTGAATTTTTCAGCAGTACAGATTGTCTTTTCTTCTGAAGCGTCATTGTTTGTATCATTTTGGCTACTCCATGTCTAGTCTACATTCCAGAAATATTTTGGGTTTAGTAATATAATGTTCAGCTGAAGACTTTTGCTGATCTAGCACAATAAAATAAAACCTTTTCAGAACTAAGTATTGGTTGTTTTGATTTGTGTTGGTTTGTTTTTGTGTTGGTTTGTTTTTTGTTTTTTTTTCTTTGCTTAGGTTAAGAAATGGAGTGAAATTCTGCAAAGTGCAAAAATTTCCTGAGGTACTGTTACTACATGCACTTTAAAGCACATTTTTTGCATGATTAGGAATGTGGTAAGACTAATGACTTGCATGGAGTAAATTGTGTTTATAATGTTATATGGTGAAAGCATATCTTCATACTGCCATTTGTTTTAAGAATGTGAACAATGTTTGATTATTCACCCTGTAAGAAAGCGAATGTTGTACATGAAAACTAAAGTTAGAAGAATGGGGTTTTTCTATGTTGTTACTGTCAGCCTGCAGAACTTACTTATACTGTAGATCATAGAATTAAATACCACAGCCAGACTGGAAATCTTTTGTATAAATCCAATCTTATACTTCAAAACATGAGTTGATAGCTGTAGTAATCAGGAAGAATTAACGTCCTTTGTAACAAGATTGTGCAATAGGTGCATTGAGGAAGAGAAAAGGTATGTTCATTGCTGCATCAGTGTTAGTAACTGTTCAGGACTGGGTTTTTTATACTGTCAGTAAAATAAGTCTTTGATAATTACAAATTCATTTCTAACTCCTTGAGCTGCAATTGATGTAAAAAAGAAAAAAATCTGTGGAACACAGCGCTTGTGATAGTTACCTCAGGCCATAGAGAAAAGTGATTCTTTTTGGGACAATAAAAGGAAAAGATGGCATGCACAGTACACTTAGTAAATATCAAATAGTAGCATGTATAGTTCTTGCGTGAATCTGTCGATCCTTCTTACAGATATTGTGCATTCATCTCAAAAGATTTAGACATGAACTTATGTTTTCCACAAAAATTGGGACCCATGTGTCCTTTCCCTTGGAAGGCCTTGATCTTCAGCCTTTCCTTGCGAAGGACAGTCCAGCTCAAATAGTGACTTATGATCTCCTATCTGTCATCTGCCATCATGGAACTGCCAGCAGTAAGTATGAAGTTGATTGTTTTGTCTTTGCAGTTGATATTCACATCAGCACTTCTGTTTAAAGGGTGATATCCATATACTGAAGGGTAAATAGAATAGCATTGCTAATTATAATGTGAAAGATAAATGCTGTGATTTTTACCTTGAACCATAAGATGGCTTGCTCTTAAAGAGTTGACACATCTTTGAAATTGTATGGCATACTTAAATAAAATTGTAGGTCAAAAAAAATTAACAGATCCTCAAATATTAAGTAGGAAACCTATATGCACTAATGAAAGTGAGCAGTATAAATGTACACATAATGTTACATGCCAGTAGATGACCAGTTGATTGGCTGTTCTACACAGCTGCTGTTTGTCTAGAGTTTTGATGCTTTTTATGCTTGCTTTTTAGTTCACAAAGCACCACAAAGATGCCAGTAATTTTTTAAAAATATGTTCTCTTGGATGATTGCTGCCAATTAACCCCCAAAAAGGCAGTAACTGCTATTTAGGGTTAGTGATGAGTAGCTGAATAAAGGTCTTATTGCTATATGTCAAGCTCATTTCTGCCTAGGTGCTTCCAGCATTTGTAACATTTGGAAAATAGGAGAAAGAAAAGTTTGAAGCCAGAAACTTAATAGATTTTTATAGAAGCTACCCCCACCCTCATACTCCCCAAACTTGAGGTATCCATTGTGTAGATGAAGTTGTTTCCATTTTTTTCTGGATGCTTTTTCATCTTCCATTTAATGCTTGCTGAATGATGTTTCTCGTAATCAGTTTAGTAGATATTTGATTATTTAAGTATTGGCAGTTGAATATGTATTTTAAAATAGTAATAATTTAAAATACATTACGAATAGTCTTCAAAACACAGTTAAGTATGGTCTTGATATCATGTAGCTATTGCACATCTATGCTAATTTCTATTATAAAGCATACAAAGTTTTGAAGAGTTCATTGTGGAAACTGATTAGGGTAAATTGTTAAGACAGTCTTACTCTGGTTTGACTATCATGGTTCAGGAGTGCATTAGTCAACAAGCTGCTTGAAGAGTTCAAGAGTATGCTGAAAGCAGTGTGCAACTTTCCACTAGCTGATTGAAATTCAGAAAAAAAAAGCTGATCCTGAGCTTGAGAGAAGTTAATATCCAGATCATGTCTGCTAGTGATTTAATATTTCTCCCATTAAGACTTGCTTTTTTTGGACTTCCTTCCTTATCATATATTGCAGAGTAAAATGGGCAGCTCTGGACACTTTTTAATAACTCTTGCTTCTAACACTCTAGGTGGACATTATATAGCTTATTGTCGCAACAATTTAAATAATTTGTGGTATGAATTTGATGACCAGAGTGTCACAGAAGTATCGGAATCAACAGTGCAAAACGCAGAAGCCTATGTTCTCTTCTATAGGTAAGAAATAAAAAGTACGATCATACTCATATAAGTCAGGTACATAAATAACTTCTTAAGCAGTTGGGCAGCTTTCAGAAATTGCCCCACAAAAATTATAATGGAAGAATTGGACTAACCAGAAAAGCCTATACTGGAGAGACACTTAATCCTTCAGTTATGTCCTTAACACTTGCTCTATCACTGCTAAAACACGTATGGATCTTAAAATGAAAATTGAATCTGCATAAATAAAGCATAGTAAGATGACTAGAAAGAGAACTTCAAGCAACTGTTAGAACTAGCCATCAATTACTTCATTTTCAATTAGAGGAAAGTAATTCTGCGCGAGGGGAGGTTTTGCACACAGACTCTTAACTGTTAGAGCTCTAAAGGGAATTGTGGAAAGTCTTTAGCAGATGGGATGTATAACAACAGAGGTTTTACTGTGTTGTAATTTAATTTCAGGGAATTTATAGGCTGGTCTTGTCCTGAAAATTGAAATGAAATGCAAGAAGTCATGTTATTATCATCTTCAGTCTAAGGAATTTTTGTACTTGAAATAATAAAAGTAACTTAACTCGGTTTTCAAATTCTAAATTTCTGGTACTAAGATCAAATTTCCACTAGAAGGTGACTGCAAGATAGTTTGTCAGAGTTGCACAAGAAATAAGATGTGTTCTGAGAATGTTTTAACTTCCATTAGGAGCACTTGTGCCTGCCACTGTCTGAGCTAAGCCTGTGAGTCTGACTCAGTAGGTCTTCTTTTAAAAGGAGTGTGGAGTTCATAATGTATTGCCAAGAAAGAGCACTGTAGTCGATTGTGGGCAAATATATTAAAATAAATTATAAAATAATAGCATTCATAAAATTTGGTTTTAAAAATGAATATACCCACAAAACACTACCACATGCACAAAATAGGCGTTCTTTCAGCATTTTAGAAAGCTTAGAGGAGGTGTATGCATTTTTAAATTACAGCTGGAAAATGAACTTACCTACTTGAATTTCATTTTCAGACCTTAAGGTTTTTCTTAAATAATTTTGATCTGAATTTAAGCAGGTAATGTATTTTAATTGGGTTCATAGCATTTGGTTTTTCCTACTCTTTTAGTCTTGTTTTGCTATAGTATAAATAGCCGTGTTGCTATAGCCATTAGGTCTACCTGAAACTTTTCTGTCAGCTATTTGAGTCAACTTTGAGCCCATAAATTAACTGAGGTGGCCCAGCTTTTGCGTGATGCTGAGTCAAGTTTCAGGTCAGAGTTTTGGAGGATGGAATGAATGGTTCAAACCTGCTTTTGGAGAAGAGAGATTCTATTCAATCTAAAAACAGGAGAGCAGAGATACTTCCAGCTGGACAGCAACAACAGGTTCAATGAGAAAAGTAGGGGGATACAGGAAATGTAGGGGAATTACCCAATCTACTTACTGTTCAACCTTACTTCTGAAGGTAAGTAAGGAACATCTGCCCAAGGAGTACTGCTTGCAAAACTTTAGCTTAAAAGATGCATAGAGGAAATGGGCAGGTGGGCAAACCCTTATCTCCTTCTCCTGTGGTAGTAATCACCTCTGCAGTATAGTCTGCTGTCTCTGTTGCAGTCCAACTATTTGCTTTCTCAGGCTGGTGGGTTGAATGGGAACTGTCAGGGATCTTTTAAGTTGTTGAACAAAGCAGGCAAAAGTTTTCTTGTGAGCATGATAACACCTGTGCCATGGCTTGTCAGAACTTAAGGACAAGCATAGGTTTAACAGAGCAAGTAGTCTTTGCTGCCCTTCCCTCTCTGTACTAACTGTGCTGACTCTTGTGACCCATGGTTCTGTAACGAGATAGTCTAGGTTCCTGCCACACGTTTAGATGGTGGCTCTGGCTGTGTGTAAAAGGTGCAAGTTTTTCACATGTTAAGTCAACTACTTCGTGCTAGTAGAACTTTGAAATATAGACATGGCCCAGGTAATTTACTTGAAAGTACTGTTTTCTTTTCACAAGGTAAACTATCTGCACTGTACACAAGGATATATATTTGTTTAATGATTCCTATTTTGGTAATAGAAAGAGCAGTGAAGAAGCACAGAGAGAGAGACGGAGGATATCAGGTCTACTGAATATGATGGAACCAAGTCTTCTGCAGTTCTATGTTTCCAGACAGTGGTTAAATAAATTCAAGACTTTTGCAGAGCCAGGACCAATTTCAAATAATGACTTTCTTTGTATGCATGGAGGTGAGACTGTAACTGAGTATCATTTAAAAAGGATTTGTCTGTCAACTAGTAGCTATACAGGGATGTACACTTGTTTCAATTAAAAACGGATTTGAATATAGTAAGTTCGTATTATAAGTTCTATAACTTCTTTGGTAAATGAGAACTAGAACTTCTAAGTAAATTATTTCTGTCATTTTAGTAGCTAACTAGTTGGAAATGATGCTGTGTGAAGTTCTAATTTTTTTTCTTCTTTTCTCTGCACATTTGATTTTGTTTATAAGCTTTCTTGATTCTTAGCAAGGAACAGTTTGGCTTATCTGCTTGCTTCCTAAACATGTATATTCCCATTTTTAAAAATCCTGTCACTTTATCATCATCCTTAATACTTTGGTCTGCCAATCTAAATCTTTTTCTCAGCTACATGCTAGAAGCAACAAGAAGGTTTGAAAGCTGCGGAACAAAAAATTGGTCTGATACAGAGTATCCAGTGCATAGCAGTGTGAAAATAGAGTAGTAATTCTGTATATTTTGTATAGGAGCATAAAAATTTTGCATTGTGCTAGATGTTAATAAGAATGAGAGAATTACATCAAGCAAAACATATTTGGGGAAATACCCATATTTGAGTGCTAACATTCCAATAAATCATTACTATGTTGTGGTGTTATACCCATTTTCTAATAAAAAATACAGCTGTATTAGATTAGCAGTTAGAGGTACTGTCCCTGTTGCTGAACCAAACTTTTAATGTGGGAATATTGTGCCCCTGTAGCAATTTGCAGAGCGTGTACATGTGAGCCCTTGTGGCTGTGGCTTTCCTTTTGCAGGGTTACAGCAGATGACTCTTGTACAAGTGCCCAAACTATTAGATTTTCCTTATTCAAAAGAATTCCTGCATAGCACATTGCTGCTTACCATGTGCTTCAACTCAGTACTCCTAATTCTGCAAGCCCCTCTATTTCTGCCTTGCTCAAAATGTTACTACTTTCAAGTGTTCATGTTTGAAGTAATTAGAAAAGGTCTACAGCAAATAAGTGAATATTGAATAGACAGTTTGTTAATATGTTTACATGCATACGCAAAATATTTAATCACTCTTTAACATTCTAATTGAATACCTTAAGCATTTTGCGATCAGTATCTAAAAAGGATTCTAGCCCTTTAATTTTAATCTTTTATGTATCTTGCTTCTACTTTTTATGAACTTTTCAGCCTCATAAAAGACTAGAATTAGAGTGGTCTCTTTAAATACAGTAATAGATTATACTGTGATAAAACTTGTTACACACAATTTCTCTGAATTTATTGAAGGCTTCTGGTTTTTATTTTTTTATTTAGAGACCTCTAACTATTTTGTTGTTGTTGTTGCTTCTGAAGGTGTTCCTCCACACAAAGCTAACTTCATAGAGGACCTAGTTGTAATGCTACCTCAAAATATATGGGATAATCTGTATAGCAGGTAAGTTTTGTACTGTAACTGGAAAAAAATCCAGTGATTCAGTTTGAGAGCAAATGTGCCAAGCAGCACAGACTTTAGAATTAGTGGCTAAGAAAAAAAAAATACTCTAGGCACAAAGCTCAGTGAAGGGATTGCAAACGGCCAATTTATATAATTTGCTTGTGCAAAGTAATGCTAAAAGCCTACAGAAAGTAGTGTGTTACTGGGATAATACTTGAGTATTAAACCAATAAACATGTATGGTATGTACAAAATGACGCAAAGTAGGTCAGCAAAAGTACGCTTTGCAAGAGGTATTTTGAAAGACCTCTCTGTAGCAGCTTCCTGTTCTCTTGTTGGCTTGAGACAGCTTTTCTTTTATGTTGGCTTTGAATCCATAGCCTCAGCTGCCAGTACTGCTTCAAAATAACTTATATCTAAGCATTCCGTATAACTACTCCGCACTTTTTAATGTAGATCAGGTTTAAGTGCTTGCTTATAAAGGAGGGATTCTTACAAGTTTTTCCTTTTAAAGTAACAAAGAGCTGCATAACAGCTTTGTTGATGACCTTAAGGACTCTGTACGGCACTTGCATTAAATACTTTTAGCTGTTATTTTTCTGCCACCTAAGTACTAGAGCTAAAGGGTTGGGATTTTTTTCTTGTAAAGTTTCAATGGACACAAATGAAAAATAGAAACAATTTCCAGCTTATTTCCACTTTCCTAGATGTACTGAATTTTTCTTCCAACCAACAAAGACATTATCCATTTTCTGTATGCAGAGTTTTTTGTTACATCTGAAGGAAAATGTTTTTAAACCTCTCATTAATTTCCCTTCTCTGTTAACGTTTTTAACAAGATGTCAAACTTCAATCATTTGATAGAAAAGTATAAGTCCCAGAGATGATGGGGTCCTCCAGATTTTGAGAGTAATATACTAGGTAGAAAAGAGGTATGAATTGTTACTGCTAAACATTTGTCTGTTCTGTCTGGCTTCCTCTGGCACATGCACCCTTCAATATAGAGTAGTTCTGAAGCAACCATGTTTTGCTATTTGTCTTGCTGTTATCTGGGAATTGTGGGAGAATACTGTGGCTGCAGTGGGTAAGAATTTAGGGTGAGGAAGCCAAATATGGTGGAAGCTGACTTTTAATGAGATAACATTAAGGAAAAGGAGATACTCATCTGGAATGCCAGTTGCCAGTCCATGTCCCAGTTATTTTGCTCCTCATGTGGCACTACTCCTTCTCAATTCCAAATTCAGAGTTGCTTCACAATAATATAGTATAATCCATACTTGACCTATTTTAGTTAAAAACTTGTGAACTAATCAGTGCAGTCTAAAGACAAAGTGTCATCTTCAGAGGTGCAATTTAAGTGGTAGATGACCATTTTATGAAACATATGTCTTTGTTAAGTTGGTATGATTGAGTATATACCAAAAAACTTGTATATCCAAGTGCTGTTGGACTGAAATAATGCTTTAATTTTCAGTTAAAATACAACACTTCTGTATTTGGGGAGGGGGAGGAGCACCCCAAATTATTTTTATGGACTGACAAACATAAAGTCTAAAAAGGGGAAAAAAAGCGCAACGCCTTCAATGGCAGAATTTTGTTTAATTTTTTTCACTAAGTAAACATAATTATTTTTAACTCTTGCTTAAGTACTTTAATATTTTGAACTTTAATTCATGTTGCTATACTTAGGAGCACTCTCTTTTATCTCATTTAATTTAAGATTTTTTGAATAAAATCTGAAGTTCTAGAAGAGAAACAAAATTGGAAGAGAACACAGCTCTGACAAAAATAATTATTAAACTAGGAAGTAGAACCTGGAATATCCTTATCTTGATGTATATTTTAACCTGACCTTTCTTTTGTAGTAAATGCATCTCTTAAGGGTGCTAGTCATTCAAGAATATTTTCTTTATCCGGCTTCTAGTTTCCAGGCTAGCAAATGGTGCCCATGTTTATAGTGATACATATACCCACACACATGCACACCACACGCATATATACACACAGACACACATATCTTTCCATATATCTATCACCTGTGCTTCTCAGTAACAGTGCCCCTGAAGACTTCCATGTATGCTGTTCCACGCAAGGAAAATATGGAGGGGAGGGTCCTGGAGAATAACTTTTTAAGAACAAAACAATAAACAAGTTTGGAGGCTGGTGTCAGGGAGGTTGCAAACTGATGAAGAGCCTGCAGTGGAATGGAGGAACATGTTTAAGAGAACTGTCTGGAACATTTCCATATTCTGTTTCTTAGAGGTCTTTAATAAAATCACACATGGTGTGTATATAACAGAATACTTGCTCACTGACATGTTCTTCCCGTAATAACACCTTTTCAGGTATGTGATGCAGCAGAGTTTGAGATAGCTTTAGGCAGTCAGAACTTGCAAGATAGTTGTGTCTTAGGACAGAGTACAAAATATTACTAGGAAAAGACATGATGGCATTTGTGGATGGGTCAGTGAGACTAGTATGTATCAAACTTCTGTTACATATTATAAGAAGCTGACACGTGTGATGTCTACAGGTGCATGATCTTTTTATATGGTATTTTCCCCAAGGTTAATGGTTTTTTACTTTTACTGCAGGTATGGAGGAGGACCAGCTGTTAACCATCTGTATGTTTGTCATACCTGCCAAATAGAGTCTGAAAGAATTGAAAAAAGAAGGAAAAATGAATTGGAAATGTTTATTCGGGTAAAAAAGTAAACACTTATTCATTCTGCTTTTTGACAACACCTGATATTCATGACTTGACTGAAGGGGTTACCAGAAGTGCATGAGTGATACCTGTAACAAATGGACTTTATTAAATGTCTGTATACCTATATAGAACCCCTTCTTTCCTGTTGGCAACAGTAATGTTCTTGTGATATCCCAGATAACTGTTTATATGGAAATGTACTTGGAGAAAATATTGAATGTGTTTCTTACATTGCTTTTTTATAGAGTGCAGCCACATGAGCAGTTGTTCTTTCTACACTAACAGTGATCTGTTATGTGCAATCTGATAAGGTTTAAGTGCAATAATACTGTGCCAGCAAAAGGTTAATCATAATCTTTATCTCTAGTTCTAACTTTAAAGATATCATTAGAGACGTAAACAAACATAAATAATTCAGTGTGAAGTAGATACCTTAGTATTGTAATGGATCTGTAAAATTGGTATCAAGCAGCTACTATATTTTCCATGAGTTAGAGATTTATGTGAATGAGTCTGGTAAAATAACTAGTAGTAATGATTTTGTAATTCTTAAACCAAAAATGTGCTTTGAAGTTTTCAGTGAAAAAAAATGCAGAGATATTGGAGTCCCATTTCTGCTATCTTAATTCATGAGAGGAGAAAAATAGAATTGCAGATGTTCTTTCAGTTCTATCTGTGCTTTAATCACACTTCAGGGATTGTGTCACCTTTTCCATGTTTTAAGTGCTATTTAAGCTTTTTAGTAATTGATTTTTCTTTAGTCTGGGTTACCACTGGATAGTAATTATTATTAACAACATCAAGTGAACCTCATTTGCTTTTGTAATCGGTATTTTTCCAGTATAAAAAATGATTATATGTGCACTACTGTGCAAGTATTGTTACTGGTTATCACACAGAAAATTCTGTTGTCCTCTATAATGATTGCTTTAGGGAATGATTGCAAAACTTTCTCTTTCTGAAACCTTAGGAAGTTGTGTTGATGTTTTAGATTCATGGCTTCAAGGTAGAAATATAACTATATTATTACACAGCTAAAAGATAATGGTTTTAAAGGTTTAAGTGACTTTTTTGCATGTTCTTAATAACATTGTGAAAAGATCTGTACTCTCTGAAAAAGAATAAAATGTTAAACTTCTGAAAAATTTAATTATAAAAAAATCTTTTTTACAATGATAGAAACAAATTTATTTAAAGATTCTTTACTTAACTGGTTTTTGTAATTTATAGTCACTTACATTGCCTTGCAACAGAAACTCAGAAAACCATGATGTGGTGTTTTTTTGTTTTGTTTCATTTTAATTCTAAAATAGTAGAAACAAAAAATATTTCATGGTTTTTTAACTGAAGCAAAGAAAAGTCATGAAAAGTCCCAGTGCATTAGTTCACCATGCCTTGCTTGGAATTGTACTGGCATCTGTTCAAAGTATTAGGGCAAAAAACAAACATAGATGAAGATATAGTTCATCACACAAAGAACCTTCCATAAAATTATGGAGCAAATATTTCAAAACACAGTTTTGTTTTACTTTACAAAAACAAGTTTTCTGCTTGCTTTTGCTACTTGAAAGTTCAGCCTTCCCAGTAATTATCCAGTGGTGTCTGATGCGTAAGCACTTGTGCTTAAGAAGAACTTGTTTCTGTTTTCAGGAAAAGATAAGTAAATTCTCAAGTAAAAAATAAATCATCTTTTAATATGAAGACTACCACTACATCAAAATCTTACCTTGGAAATTCACCAGGTGTTTACTGTTCTGATGGTCAGTTGTTCTTTAAAATGTTCTGTAGCAGTGTAATATTATGCTGTTAATAATTGCAGTGGTTAAAAGAATTCAGTAGTTTAAAGAAAAAAGACAACAGAAAAACATGGCTTCTTTTTCCTTTCAGCTTAATAGAGCATTCCAAGAAGAAGAATCTCCATCAACTTTTTACTGCATCAGTATGCAGTGGTTCAGAGAATGGGAAGGGTTTGTAAAGGCTAAAGACAGTGGTAAGTTGTGCTCCATTTCAAATTATGGGTAGTTTCTTTTTTTGTTGTCCTGTAGTGGTACTGTTTCTGCTTTGGTAGAAGGCTGTAGGAAAAACAGATAGAGAAGGGAACAAAAGCTCTTAAAATAAACACGTAAGACACGGGTTTTATAGGTTACTAATATATCCAGGAACCAAATGACAGAATATAGTCAAATAATTCACACGAATGGATAATGGCATAGTTGTGGAAAGTGTTTGTTTGCAGAGGGTTTGCTGTTAGCAGCAGCAGGAAATTTGGATCTAAGTACAGGGGGGGATAGATTTTGCTGTGCAAACTGATAGATAATGCTACGGCTTCTGGAGGAAAGGTGACCTCACTGTCACAACCTAAACTCATAGATAACTGAGTAATAACTATAATAATAATACTGTAGCCTACATTAGGTGCCTGTAAAGTTTTGTAATGGAAACACTGATAAAATGTTCTACAATCTTGTCAGAGTCTGCACTAGGACAATTTTGCTAGGGGTAAGAATTAGGATTAATTTGTGTCTTACGTTGCTTGAAGACTTGCTGTAATCATGAATGCTTTGAAAAACTTTCTCTTAATTAAAATTCTGATTATCTTTTAAAAACTTAGAATGTACAGTTAAGCAGTACAATAACAAGCAGTAAACAAATGAACTACTACTCCTTCCATTTGAAAATAGAACCTCCAACTTGTTTTCAGCTCTCCCAATTTTATTCATATCTCTGTTACACTAGATCCTCCTGGTCCTATTGATAACGCTAAGATTGCAGTAACAAAATGTGGAAATGCTGTTCTAAAACAAGGTAGGTGTCCAATGTTGATGCAGCTTTGGGCTCATGTATTTGCTGAAGTTTGGAAAATTTATTATGAATTCTTTTTTTAACTGTTATTGTAAAATGGCAATTCCTACTGAATCTTAATTGTGTGCGTTTAGAGGGGACCAGCTTATTCTTAAAATAAGAATTAGTATCTGCAATAGACTAATCCAAGTGCAGATGAGAGTCTAGAAGGAGGTGCAGAGTAACTTTAAAATGGTGAAAGTGTGCTTTGGCTTTGTATCACTTGGATTGATTTGGGTTTTCTTAATGTAAATTAGGAGATGCTTGGCTTTTAGACTGTGTCATATATATGTATGTAGTTATTTGAATCCTGAAACCTAATTTGAATTGAGAGCTACTTCTGACGGAGGGAAAGAAACCACAGTAAGTAAAAGCTGTTGCTCGTTTTTCTGCAAGTTACTTGCCACTGTTCATTGCAAAAACTACTCTAGCACGCAAAGATACAGGGTTTTTTATTATTCTTCACAGTCAGATGCTTAATACCATTTATTTGAAATTGGTAGGTACAGAGAAAAATATTCTAATATGGCCTGCTTTATGAAGACTTTAGACTTCCTATGAATATTTAAATTCATTGCAGCTTAGCTTAAAAAAAATAAAATTGAAGATTAAGATTAACATTTATTTAACTGGATTTTTTCCCAGTTTAACTTAATGCCTCAGCTACAGTGGACCTACCAATGGCAGTTCACTGGAGGCCACTAGGCCCTGCATAAACCTCACCAATTGTGAAATGTGAAGAGTGTATTAAAAAAAGAATGAGTTCTTGCACTCATGAGTTTTGCAGTACATTTTAAAGATTTAAGCACTAATGTAGAATTGAAATACAATGTATAAAGCATCTGACTGATGTAGCAAAAAAAATTAATCCTTTTAGAATCAGTAATTGATGGCAAATTAGCCAGTTGTTGACTTACCTTCAGCTACATTGATTCAAATTAGAACTTGGGTAGAAATGATGATGAATAGGCTGTGGGAACTTTGTCTCGTAAGTCATGAGAGAAGAGGTGGGAGTGCCACTAAATAGTGTACATTATTACGTATTTCTGCGATACTGATCCTAGTGCATTAGTTCACGGTGCCTGTTCGGTTAAATCTGACTATTAGAAGAGCCGGAATCTGGATAAGGGGGTGAAGATCTCCTCTTGTGCCTAGAGAGATGGAGTTGTTTTTTGAGAACCTGAACTTAAATGAGTAGAACTGAGACATAACATCACTAGTACTGGCACAGGATCTGCATCATGACTTCCAGATGAAGCTTCGCATGGCTGAGTTAGTGTAGGTAAAAAAACATGCAGCTCTTTGTACCCTTCCTCTTTGGAAACTTTTTATACATAAAGTACAGTAGTAGGCCCACTGGAGCGGGTGGTGAGGACAGAAAAATATAGGACGTAGGGGGAGAACTCCCCTTGTTATGGTGCTGTGGGTTTTTTGTTTGTTTGTTTGTTTTTAAGCAGGAAGGTGCTGAAATTAGGCTTAACAAGACAAATTAATAGTATCTAATGTTGGTCAAAACTTGCTGCGGGGCAGGTTTTTAATGAGTTGCTTAAAGAAGAGGGAGTTTATTTTGGTAGAACAGAAGTTTGTTCTCTCTGCCTAGGTTCCTGTGAAGAAATCACTTCAACTGTATCAGGCAGGATCCCGTGTTAAAACCTGGAAGGGCAATGTGCTGATGCTCCCTTGCCCTTTGCCACTATAAAAGGTTATGGAAAATCAGAAATGATTGTTGGATGCTGACTTGAGACAGGAGAGGGTCCTCTAGTCAATGGAATGGAATGATAAGCAAAGCCTTTAATTGGTGAATGAAAAGAAATCAGGCTGACATACAAGGAGCATTAGAGGGGCTGTTAATGTCCTAACAGTGGTTTCAATCTGGGGTTCTGAGAATTTCACTGTGGTTCTCACACTTCTGTTCTTTACTATCAGTATTAATTTCTTTGATGAAGCAAGAATCTTGAGTCCTTGAACTTTACTGTGTAATTGATGGGACTGCATGTCCTTATATTAATGTGAATCATTGTTTTCCAGTGGATCAAGAGCTACCAGTTGTCATCTTTATTAATAAATATCAGATAAGATGTTTATCGTAGAACTTTTATGTGTTTTATGCTTGAGGTATGTTAACTACTGGAAAATTTAGAGCAGGTAGTTGTAAGAATTAAGAAGTATAAAATTAACACAAAATATGTCACTGGGTTTGGCAGTTGATGCAATATAAAGCACAAATTCAGCTTAAGGTTTTAAATTTGAATCTATATTCTTTTTTCTTTTTGTATCTGTTATGGATTTCAAAGAAATCATGAAAGAATTATTCTAAATAGTAATTAAAATTTTAAAAATGTTTTCAGGTGCAGATTCTGGACAAATATCTGAAGAAACATGGAATTTTCTTCAGTCAATCTATGGTGGAGGTCCAGAGATTATACTCAGACCACCTGTTCCTCCAGTAGAACCTGATATCTTGCAAACAGAGGAGAAGATTGAATTAGAAACTCATGGTCTGTAGCTGTTGAGAAAAAGATGAACTTGTAAGGAGTCCAGCTTCCTTACAAAATGCCCAAAATACATTCCTAAAAGTTTTATTCTCCTATGTCTGGAGGCACAGCTCACTGGGCATTACATTAACTACAGAATAGTAAGTTGAAATATGTATTACAATTTGTTTAAATAGAGGCTGTTTCTCTGTTTTGGAAGGCATGTGGTTTGTACATTTTGGAGTGTTTGGTCAATGGAAAAAAATGTAATTTCTGAACTTGCTGGTATAATTCAAAATCCTGTTATATCCTTAGACTTGAAAAATGGGGACAAATTTTAGAGATGTTCAGTAACCCTTCTGATTCCTGATTGGGCTTCTGATATCTACAAACTTTTGCCTGTCTTAATTGTACAGTCTTGACAAGCCTAGGTATATGGCGAGTATATTTTAAATGGATTGCAATCAATGATAAAGAAAAAGGATTTTAATTTCCTAAATGCTCAGGAAAAAAATTCTCACTTATTTTGCACTGTAAGTATATGAAATGTGTAGTATATAACATCCAAATACTTATTGTATTTGAATGGATCAAACATAAGTGTAGACTGAATATTGTTTTAGTCAGCAAATGTCATAACTTATTACCTACTGAATTTTACATCTTATTATAGTCTTCTGTAACTCTCTATAAACCTGGCTAGTGTCTTTAATAGTATATGTGACAAAAAGATTTAGTCTTCTCTAGGGTAATGTTTGAGAGCATGAAGTGTGAAATGTAAAATGATTATGGACATGAGTGATATAAATTTCAGAAATTAAATTGTCTGGTCTCTTGAATTACATTCATAAACAGTTCCATTTGAAGGATTTTACTGTATTGTTAAAAATTTTCATTGGCATGATGACCTATAATGTCAGAAGCTGGATAAAGTGTATATATTGCAAAACTTTACTGAATGATTCATATTGGAATGCAGAATGGCACTTGCTCTTGTTTTTGCCTGATATTGTTACCAAATAAGCAGCATTATTCAAGGCTGGATCAATAATAATAAAAAAAAAATTAAACTGTGGAAGAGGCGGGGGGGAAGCTTTCTTAAACGTTTTTATTTACTACATCAATACAAAAACTTTTCAAGTAATGCTGTGGTACTGCTGTTACACCCACATAACTATATTTCTTGACCACTTTATGTTTAGGCAATGATGTTGACAGTTCTAGCTCCAAAGTGAGAAAATGCTGACATAACATTCTTCTGGATAATTTTATATCTAGTATAAAATCAAACTGGTTTTGAACTTTGTAAACCACTTAAAGCCATTCTGGTTAAAAAGCCACCTAAAAGAGTCCTAGAGAAAGTGTCCTCTAACCTTAAGTACTTGGTAATGTGCCATGTAGGAGTCGGTTCTGTCTGAATGTAAATCCCAGTACTTTCCTCAGCCTACCTGAGAAAAACTAGAACTAAAAACACAGCAGTGCAAATAAAAGGGGTAAAGGGACAGCAGTAAGAAGCCAATGATTATATGTCTGGTACATAGGGAAAACATTTTTCAGTTTTAAACTGTATTGCAGGTAACTCTTGGCCAGCCTGTTAAGTTTCTGAACTTTTATGTAAGTGGTGTTCTTTAAATTCCAGAGGAGATCATGGGACATTGGCAGCTGAGAAGCCTTGCATGTACATCAGTGTAAATGTAAAGAAACACTGAGCAGAGACTTTTAATGTCTTGACAAGGCATTTGGACAATTTTATATTAGTAGATAAGGCAACTTGAAGTTAATATCAAGTTACCCCTGTATCTACAAGGTAAACACATCAGTTACTACTACAGACTTATCTTAATAGGTAAGGTAAAGTTGCTTATGAACAGTCAATAGTTACTTGCTGACTTTGGCCTGTGCAAGGCTGTTCTAACTTCCCACCTCCAGTTTTGTCCTTTTTTCATATTAAGATGATGAAACTAAACTTGGATTTATACTGTCTTATTTTAACTTTTTTTTCCTCATTTTTTTTGCTAAGGTTTTATCTCATTTAAGCTATTCTTAAGGTTCTCTAACATACTAAATCTAAATAGCAATGAATAGGTCTGCATATTTTAGGAAGAATTTTTCCTACAAGATGTTCTTAATTGGAAACCTGGGAAATTTTTTTTTTTTTTTTTTTTTTGTTAAAGCACTGTATGTTGGTCAGGTTTCCCAATTTATTCAATGTTTTCATTAATAATCTGGATGGTGACACACACTGCCCCTGTAAAACTTGCAAAAGAAAAATGGATTGAGTGTTAGGGACATCAGCTTGTTGGGGAAATGAAGCAGTTCTGTGCTAAGTATTCTGGGTATTACAGCAGATCAGACTAAGAGTTAAAATCCAGTGATATCAAAACAAATCCTGTTCTGGGTAATAGTAACAAAAGCATCAAATGTGAGGCACAGGAGGTAATTATTCTGCTCTACTTGGTGCTGTGCTGCTTGTGAGAAGTCATCTGTACTGTTCCCAATTTTGGATGCTACATGATGATAAATACAAGATGAGGTTATTTCAGAGAAGAGCAACAAGACTCAGTGTTGAAAATAAAATTGTTCTTTCACTTAAGAGGATGCTGAAGGTGCAACACTTCCAATGTGGAGATAATTGGTGGATAATAGTGAACAATTTTTCCTAGATGAGTAGGGATATTTGCCTCAGCTTTAGCAATGGTGACTTGTGCTGGGTTTAGGTAGCCCATTAGAAATCTAGAAAACTTCTAGCAGTTTTGCCAGTCTTTTCCACTGGGTTTCTGGGAATCCATAGTTAAACATAATCTTAAACTTTGATGCACATAAATCGGTAATGAGACACTTAAAACTAGCAGAGTTTGTGAAATGCCTCTGTCACTGGAGTAAAAGGCATCTTCACACTACAACTGTTTGTCATGCTTTAAAAAAAAATAATAAAAAAATAATCCAGAGTTTGCAGAGATGAAATAGATGTGTTTGTGTTTAAGACAGTTCCAAAGGGATGACTGTCTTGCTTTTAGCCCTTTGAGAGCTCTACAAGGGATTTTATGCCACAGAAATGGAAGTAGCGTTTTAAAGTAAGACAGTGTGGGAGAACTCCCGATGGATAGCTTGTGTATGCTGGAGGGAAGGCAACAATTCAGAAAATAGGTAAAGGAGAAGCCTTTACTGTGAAGAGCTGTCTGATTTGCAGCAGAGAAAGAATGCATCTCGGCAAGGGGCTGTGGAAATTATTTTTTTCCATAAGCCTTTCACCAGACTATTTGGATTCTTTGTTCATTTGTTTCCAGTTGAGGAAACACAGCAATGTGTTCGGGTGCCAGAGAAGCAGTCATTTCAAGAAGGGAAAAATCCAGTAGAGTCCTTGTTTTAGGCCTGGGAATCTAGATTTGAGCCGTTAAAAGCCTGCTGTTCAGTCTGGTAACTTTAATCCTCTCTTCTGGGGAAAACTGCATGGGGTATGTGGGAAACTTACCAGCTTAAACCTTGATTTCTCTAAATTTGTGAAGTTTTTTTGCAAGTAGTATAGCTAATTGTGCATCTGAACCCCCAGCATTGAGGAGAGTGCTTCAAATACTGTGTGATGTAGCTGAACAGTGTAATTGGAGGGAAGAGATTAGTGGAAGAGCTATTGAGTTAGTAGTAAAATAAGGCACTTCTATAATATGCTTCAGAAATGACAGCTAAGTAGTCCGTCTGCTTAATAAAGTAAATAAAAATTACCTGCTTGTTAGCTGTAAAATTATCCCATGTTATACTTTTACTGACTTAAAGGACAGTCTCTTCCTTTCCTGTGACTGGAACATTAGGAAATGAAGGAAGTTCTGAAGACAATTCTGTGATGCAAATTCATTGTTTAACTTCGGTAGTCCAGAAAGCTGTTTCTGCAAGTATAATCTAAATTAGTCCTGTGTCTAGGGATAGATATATATAGATATATATATAAATGCACATAATCTATTTCTCCAGTCTCTTAATTGGACTGTGGCTGGAGGCACTACAGTAATTATTTTTGGTTCTATGTTGGAATAGTGATCTTGAGTAGATACATCCAATAAAGGTTGTTTTCTGTTTTCAGATAGATAAATGACACTCAACTGACTGCTGTAATGAGTGTCAGCCTTCCCAACAGTAATGGCCTGAAAGTTTGCTAGGTAAGTTAGAGACTTCATACACTGTTCAAAAGCTGTATGAAGATAAGATGAAAAAGGGTAAAAGCTATTTTTATTAATTCATATCAGACAGACTCAGAAACATTTTGAGAACTCTATTTTATTTGAATACTATTGTCATTGTCAGCTGTTGAGCTACCTCAATGCAGCAAAAACATGTTTTAAGGTATCCTCTAATATCTATTTGATAAAAACTGCTGTAGGGTAAGCCCTCTGTGGTGAGACACTACAGACCTGCCAAATCTGAATTCAAGGGAGAACAGCCACACCTGTTTTTGCTACCCATCCCTGACAGTGGTAAAGAGATCTTGTGTTTGAATCTGCTCTGTCTAGGTATTATACTATGACTTACAAACCTACTGTATGCAGCTGGGTCAATGGAAGCTAATTTATTTAGGGTTTTTAATGTAATTAATCTATGTCTTCTCCCTGGCAATATCATATTTGATGTGGAAGTTCTAGTCTGTTTGGCTTTGCTCAGGAGTCACAGTCATGTGGGTGCTTACCATTCTATCAACAGAGCTGTGCTGATAGGAATTAACTTCTGACTAAGCTATCCAAGTAGAGATGTCAAGATTGGAGCTAACAAGTAGTAGTGCATTAGTCCCTACTCTGGAGGCTAGATGATAATGTACTCTTAGAAATCTGTCCTTCCAGCAGAGTGCAACACTCAGTGACATCTGAAAGAATTTATATTTAGAGCCTTTTGTAAATTCGTATGGTTCCATATTTTGGTAAAGAGCCCCAAGGCAGGGTAATTTCATGTCAGTACTTGTTGAGTTAGTGGTATGTCCCACTGACAGTGGGATATCAGCATAAAGTGTTAGAAATATGTTTGGCTATAAAAATATATTATGTGGATGAAGCAGTTTTCATTGGTGGAGCAAAAGTTAAATATGCCCATTTAGGCCTGAATCTTTGCTATGAAATCTGGTGTAATTTGATGTACTATGCTAACGCATTATGTAAGAATCCTGCTTCTCAGATTCAAAACTTATATAGTGATTGGCTTTTTCTAACACAAGATATCCTAGGTTTACTTAAAAGGACTAAAGCCAAGATGCTTCTTTCAAGTTAGGATTATAGGCATTTATTTATAATGATACTGCTAACATTTGATTTTTTTTTTTTTTTTTATCGATAGATTATCTTGTTACTCATCATGTAAGGTTATTTGGAAAAGCAAACCTGAGATTTGGAAAATTTACAGGAAAACTTACAGACTATCTGCTTAAAGGGGCAGGTGGTTGCTTCCTATTTGCCATACAAATATTTTATACTGAAATAAGAAAATTCTGTTCCATTTATTCCTTTTGAATTCCCTACATACATCTGGCTTAGTGCAGTCTAAGCAGTTTTCTCACTGAAAACCTTTCAGCTCTTCATTTTGCCCAGGAAATGAGTAAAACAACTAGGCTTTTTCATTCTTCCAAACAGATGGCTTTTCTGGCTTCCCTCTCTACTTAAGCCATCCAGAGCTGACAATTAGTAGCAGGAAGCAAAATAAGAGTTCTAGATTTCTGAAGTGTCACAAAGAAAGACAAATCACTTTCAGCATTATTTCACAGAAATTACCTGGTTGCAAACAAACTTGGCTTATATTAGCTTTCAAAATCTAAGCAGATTAGAAAACAACCTTGATCAGGAAGAAATTTGAAAGCGCTATTCTCATTAATGGTAAAAAGTATAACTTGTTTTCTCAAATATATTCTATAATATATATATCTGTTTAAAACATGTGACTTGTTTTAAGATAAGAATAGCTTCAGCCTAGCTTTCAGCCATTCAACAAAGTGACAAGGCTATTTCTCCATAAAAAGCAGTGTGAACACTGCCACACAGTAAGATAAAATGTCATCTGTTTATAATACATTAAATGTTACAGATGTTTGCTTACAATAGCAGTCATGTTTTTCATAGAAAAGCTGGTATTATTTACTCTATCACAAAAGTTTTCTCTTCTAAATTTGCGTCAGCTGAGACATGCAGCTAGAAAAAGAAGGTCCATTTGTGAGAAACATATCACTGTGTGATAGGTTTTATGGGTTGTTAGTGATACCACATGCCAAATCACTTGATGACAAGTTTCCTTTTAAGGGTCATAGATGGGTATATGTTTGGACTTAAGAAAATGCAATAGGAACTTGATCACTCATGTAGGACGTTTATAAGATGAATAAGCAAGAAATTTCATTTTCTGACTTGTTCAAGATTGAGTTGATTAGCTAAAAAGGTACAAGTTCTGGTTGTTGAAATGAGTGGACATGAGGAAATACAGTTGACGCTTACTGATTATATACTGTTATAAAATGAACTGTCAGTGAAAAAGTAAAGTTGGAGTAATAGGAATACACTGGTTGTTTATGCAGTTTTGATATGCCTTTATGCAATGCTAGTGAATCTCAAATCACTTCTGTTTCTCACCAGTCATTTGTTCAGCAGCATAGGAGGTGCAAAAATAAAGCAGTCACCATCCACAAAATTATTCCATAATATAAATGAAGTTGAGAAGATTTCATTTCCAGATATGTTCCTTTTTCTCACTTGGAACTCGCAAAGAACTTCTTATACATTAAGAGCTTTAGTAAGATCCATTTTTGGAATAACTTACCACATGAGAAAGTAAAATCTTAAAGTACTTTGTTGAGAAGAATAAGGAGGGCAGAGGAGAGGAAGCATTTGATTCTTACAAGTAAGAAAAAACTTAGCTCAAAATAAATTGTCAGTTGCCAAAAATAGCAATTTTTGTCTCTTATCTCATAGGACAATGCCAAGACCTTTTCATTTTCATTGTTCTTGAATAGTTTTGCCCAGAAATGAATATTTTTCTAGGTGACTAATTTTGTTCTGTCCAGTGTGGTTTTTAATGTACACGCTAAAACAAGATGTCCTGGTTACCATGGTGATACATTGCTTCCCCCTCCCTCCCCACTTCCCCCGGGTGTCTGTTAAAATGCCAAACCCAAATGAACAGAGATGCAGCACTTGCTCATGCTGTGAATGCATGTTTGTTTCCACCAAAGTGCAAACCTTCTTTTTAGGACCAGAAGTAAGACTACTTCGAGATTTTCAGCTATAACAAAAGAAATGCGCTTGTTCATGCCAAATTGCTAATTGATTGGCAGCTATTAATTCAGTTAGACAATATTTTCAGTTAAATTTCTAGTCCAGTACTGAGATTTTTATATTTAGACTGACTTTACAATTTAACTGTAGAAGCGAGAAATATGACGTTTTAGCTATGAACACTTCTTTGGTGTCCCATCTTCTGAATAATTTTTCGTAAGGGAAATGTATTCTTTCCTACCTTGTTTGTTTGTAGTATAATTAATTGGCTTTCCAACCAAGGAGGGTAGTGGACGTAATTTATCTCTTAAACTAGATCAGTAGCAATCTGAACTTCATGTGTGACCTTGACTTCACATGCTCAAGTGCAGAGGCTAGTCTTCCTGGGCTCTTTCTGTAGATACTGAAAAAGATACAGGTAATGGAGGCATTTTCCGGGCTTCTGGTCTGTAAGCTTCCTCCAGAAGGTGTAAGTTTCCTGACCGCACTGTCAACCTAAATCTGAAAAGTGCCTACCCTCCATTCTGGATTCGAGCCCCGAACAGGGATCTCTCCTTCTTAAACTGTTAGTGGTGCTGGTGTCCGCTCTTGTGTGATGGCAATTAGGTTTAAATAAAAATTCAACCTTTCACATCCTGTATGAGAGGGCCCTAATCACAAGCTAGGCTTGTCTTTAAAAAACTTTTCTGTTTGGAAAAAAACCATGCCTAAAGGCTAGGCAGAAATGTGCCAGGTCTCTTTTATTTTATTTTTATTTTTCTAGATTTTACTTGAAAACTTCTAGTCTGTGTTTTTCTGGTTTACGTTGACATATTACATGCTGTTCAGTTTGAGTAACAATAGAGCCCTTTACTGTGGTCTAGGACCTGAAGGAACATGCAACGTAGTCGAAACAGTAACAGGGATATTCCATGACCTGACACATCTTTATGTAGGTTGTACATAATGCAAAGTATTAGTGCAGAACGACTAATACCTGAGGGTGCTCCAAACATGAAACAAAGGGAAGTTTCTAAAGGAGAGGGGAAAGATAAGAGTGATTGTTTGTGTAGGCTGTAAGGGATAAAACTCCTAGAGGAAGCTACCTAACTCTAAAAGTCAGTGCTGATGTGAACACTCTGGTAAGGTAACTATTAATAGGGACTCCAATTTTTCAGTAGCCTTAGTCGGAAACACCTGTGCCCATATAGGTCCAGCTCCCATTCTAATCTGATTTAGTCAAAACTTCCCTGTCTCGTATATGTGAAATCTTCCAGAACCTGGAAGTCTCTGGACTGTTGTTTTCTCAAAGCCTGAGTCAAAGTTTATACACTAGAATAACAACATGCTCAAAGTAACTGAAATAAAGCAAATAAGAGAATAGAATTGATTTAAAATATTTTAGCCACCAATATTTCAGTTTTGAAATATAAAACCTCACTCATGAGCATTAAAAACTAAGTAGAATACATTCTGAAAAACAAGAAGCTTCCTTCTTGGTATACTGCTTTTATGTTTCATGAGTTCCAATCTGGAATGCTTTTTTTTAATAATGCACTACAGTCTAGATATCATTTCATATCTACCTGACTTTGAAACCCCTACTGAAATTAGAAGAAGCCATTTAAATGGGAATATCTCATGTGTGAGGAGTGGTTATACTATATAGTCTAATTAATTTAATTATTAAAAATAAGTATCAGATCTACTTAACTGCAACTTTTTTTAGACCAATTTGGATTAATTGCCCCTAATTTAAATATACAGGCATAAAATGGAAATAAACTAATAACTTCCTAAATGCGTTTAACTTTTGTAATTGGCAACTTGCTTTTTCAGCATGGACTATGACATCTTTCAGTAACGGAAGTCAACTCTGCAGTAGTCTGTGTGGGTTGTAATACTCTTGAATTGCCTAATGTACATATCCTTTATCAATGACTGGAGATTGTTCTGTATAATAAAGAGTTAAAACTTTGATTTCCCCCTGCCTTGTTGGCACAAAAAAACCACGTGTCATAAAAACAGGCATTCTAAATTTATGGCTGGAGTGGATTTATTTTGAGTAGTTATCAGATGACCACTTATAATTGTGTGTAATTTACCACAATTGCATTTTTTTCAATTATGATTTTAGTAATTTTTTTATTATTACTTTTGGCATGCTGACTCCCATAACTACTGTAAAGTCTTTGTCCAAGTAGTATTTGAAGTAGTGAAAATATTAAAGATATGCATTTTGTTACTATGTTACTGAATTGATAATATTGTAAATTTTAATAAAAGTTGTGGCAAAAAGCCTGTACAGTCTCTGATGAAAACTGGCTACTGAAGCCACACCAAAATGAGTCAGTAGATTTTTTTTATTTTTTTTTTTTTAAGTTTAGACACAAAACAATTTTGCTTATCTAAAGCATTTTGCTTCAGGTAAAACCACTGAAAATGCTCTGTTGTTAATGATGATATTAAGAGAAATGTAGCCTTTCTCATATTTGTTCTTTACACATATGGTAGCATGACTGGAAAAAAAAATTAGCATTTAGGGCTCTCCAAGGGAATACAGAAGGCAGAACTGAGCAGCAGAACAGAGGACCTGTAACAAAACATTAAGTGATTCTGTGTAAGGATGCATATTAAAGCAGAAAATGGTCTCAACACTGTTAAAAATGTTTTGGGTTTTTTTTTTCTATTAGCTCAATAAAAACTTCTTTGATAATTTTAAGTTATTTTCTGTAACTATTGTTGGCATTTTCTTCTGAAGAATGTAAATGCTTTTTCTCTTTTTCTTTCAGAAATATGTAAATACCAATCCAAAACACCACCTGTGAAGTACCTACAAACAAAATGACTGAGGTGGTAAAGTTATTAGTGCAGAGACTTCTGCATGTTGTGCTGAGCCAATTCGCATCCAGTCCAGGATGGCTTATTAGGTTTGGGCCGTACTGTGGAGGTTGACCCTACTGAACATAAGCTGGCTTTAGGAAGATTCTCTCTGCTCTTGTCCGGGGCTTACTGTGCAGCCACCGGAGTAATTCCACACAACCAGCCAGTCCAGTACGGCTTCTCTTGAGTCAGAACAAATCAGCCTGAGCTGAACTCTGGAGATGAATTCAGCTATAATCTTCCTTGTCCTGCATTCCCTTTTTAAGAGCCAGTGTAGATCTAGAGCTGTGTCCAAGAACATAAGCCCTGTTTTGACTGCAGTCTTGGGTAGCAAGCAGTAATAGCTTGCTAATGCTGTTCTTGGGGCATGGTGTAAAGATACCAGAGTAGCTGTCACAGAGCTGTGTCGATGTCTTTAGGATCAACTTCTCAATTGTGCTGAGTTGTAAAGAGTGAACTTTGTTAATCTTTTGTCAGAAAAAGAAACACATTTAATTTGCTCTAATAATAGGAGAAACAATTAAGCCATTTCATGGATTGCGATAGGTGGAAACAGAGATGCTGCTGCTGAAAGCATGAGCCATGTAACAGCTTCATCAAAGCTGGACCTTGTGGTCTTAGGCAGTTCTCTGTGCACAAACGTGAGCTGAAGTTTCAGGGATGTGGAGGGATATAAAGCATCTCGGCTCCTGATTTTGTAGAAAGTACTGGCCTGGGGGAGGGTGGCTGATCTAGTATTTTTTAGCTTGTCCCATTGTAACGTGCTGAAAAGCTGTCATTAATGCTGTTTTCCCTTGATCAGAATAGTGGGTGGTTTTGTGGTTTTGGGGTTTTTTTACTACCACCATTGATGAGGCCAGAGAAGTTGTTATCACCCTATAAATGAGTAATACTGGAGGCTGCCCATAATAAATACAACTACCAATTATTGGTACAAGATAGATGCTGTAGCACAAATGAAACCGTAGCCGCAAGACTTAGGAATGTGATATAGTTTGGGGTAGGGTATATAAGGAGCAAGGGAGACTGACTGGAAGTGCAAATGTACTGGAGAAAGCTATTGTGGTGCTGCTAGACAGGAGCATATTCCTTTATACTTAGTTAGGAATTATTTAAAAGCTGCTATAGGATACTGTGGGGAAGGGGCTGCAAGATACCATGAGTGGATGAAAAAGAAGTTTTGAACTTTGGGGACAACAGAGTGGACGTAGAGCCCCAGCCAGCTTCAAACAAAGCCGGTTTCTCCAGAATTAAATGTAAACTCTCTTGGGCAGAGTTCTTAGTAAACCTGCTTGATCTCAGTTCTTACTACACAGGGACTGCTTTTTTCTTCTTTGCATATTGTTAATTTTCCTCTGGAAGGTTAGCTGAGCCAAACTACCCTGTAGATACACAATGGCTGGATTCAATCCAGGGAAAAGCAGGGGGCATGTAGAGGTGGGGCAAGAGCCTCAGGAGTATCCCTTTCATTAGCAGGAACCATTACGTGAAACATCACACCATTAACAACAGTTGTTCTTTGTTATCATCCCATCACTAGACATTATTTCTTCTTAGACAAGATGGCAGAATATAATATTTAAGTCCTCCTCGGTGAATTCAAGGCAAATCCTGGTGCAGGGTGTGGTTAGACAATATAGTTTGACTGGTTTAATCCTGTTGCCAAAAAGTTACTGCTGCCAGAAGAGGATTGTCTTGTTCCTCCCCTCTACTGGCAACACTCCCTTACCTCCACCTCCCATGCTGGCTCTCTTGTCAGTCTCCACGGTGAGCCAATGCAGCTTATTTTCTAGCTGAAAACTAACACACCAGAAACAGTTTCTTGGCGTTTTAGGAGGTCTGGCTGGTTTACCATCTGTGTACATGAGCACCAGGGTGGGCAGTGGGAAAGACTGGGGGCAGGGAAGATGGGGGAAACAGAGCTGCCTTGTGTGTCAGCAAGCCGTCCGATTAGGTTGGCTCTGTTGCTCAACTGCACCCTTAAACGGCCATGGGAATTTGAAAAAAACCCCACATATCAAAAAAAACCCAATCCATTTTGCACTGATGCAGCTGAGAAGAACCCTCAGTTCTACTGTGAAAGTACTAACACTTGTCTGAAATGCAATATCTTCAGCCACTGCAGCTGTTTAGCTAACTGAAAATATTTTTAAATGGATTGCAATTCACAACATTTTTGTGCTTACACATGCTCCTGCAATAATGCAAAAAGCACCATTCCTCTTTCAGATTCAGGCACATGGACACAAGACTGCATGAGAACAGTGGTACAGATCCAAGAAAAAAAATTTCCTTCCCTCTCATGTGGGATTTCAGTTGTTTTGAATCTGATCACAGGAGAAGACTTCCAAGTCAGCAAGATGCAAGGAAAAGTGAGAACTGCTTGGGAAAGTGGAAAAGCTACTGAGGTTTTTCTGCAGACTCTGGCATCACGGAATGAGAGTGTCAGTATGACTAGACTTGCAATTTTAGCCATTAGGATTTTATTAAATCTGCTTTTTTTACAGAAGTATCAATCAGTTGAATTACCATGCAGTCAGTAACTACTTTTAAAAGCAATTGAAAATATTTTCCAGCACTTCGTCTTCTGTTAACAGAAAACAGTTTTAGTTTAGGGTTTTCTAGCAATTTGGAAAGTTGTTAATTGTTCTTAACGAAAGGTTCTTGAATTTCATAAGCATTTAACAGGAAACCGGAGTCTTTTGTGTTTCTTCGCTACACGAAGCTAGCTCTTCAGATGCATTGTAACTGTGGTATACCGGGTAAAAACAACGAGAGGTTACAGGGATAGTTAAGAGTTACACAGTAATTCCTCTCCCTCTGTAGGAGTACAGAGGCGAGTAATCTATTAGAGCAGGCGGCGTGCGTAAAATAGTCACTCTTGGTGATCACATGCACGTTAGCCGAGAACCAGGCAGGACCCAAAACCAGAAATGTGGAAGCGCGATGGGTTGATGTTTAGTCACAGTCCGGAGGGCTGCAGTACCCCGCGGTGCCTGTTCCCGAGGCACGGCCTGAAGTGAGAAAGTCAGGAGGGCGCGCTGGAAAGCGGTCGGGAGCTGCGAGCGAAGCAGCCCCGCTTCTGGGGCACAAAACCGGCCGCGGAGGCAGGCGCGGGGACTTCCAGAAGCGGCAGCTGCCTCCGGCGACCTGGGAAGCAGCGCTTCCAGCCAGCAGAAGGCCGCCCCTGAGCCGCGCTCCCCATTCCCCTTCCTAAGCCCCAGCAAACCTGCAAGTCACCAGGCGCCGGCCGGCTGCTGGCGCTGGCCGGCTGCTACCGCTGCCGGCGGCGGCGCGGCGCCAGAGCGGCCCGCCGGAGGGGGCGGCGGGCGGGACGGCCGCGGCGCTCCCCGCCACGGCGGGAGCACCCGCAGCCGCCGGGAGCCGCTTCGGGCCGGGCCGCGCCGCCCTCTTCCTCCTCCCGCCCTGGCCGGGCACCGGGAGCTCCGCCGCCGTCCCTCGGGGCGCCCCGCCGGACACCTGCCCCAGCGCGCGGGGACACACGTCCCGGCACCCCCCCACGCCCCCCACGCTGGGCCGGCCCTCCCCCCGGGGCAGGCCGGAGCGCCGCGCCGCTCGGCCCCCCCCCCGCCCGGGGCGGGGGGCGCCCCGCCGCCCCTTCCCTCCCCGCCCCGGCCGTCGGCCGCGGCCAAGCCGGGCCGGTCGCCTCCGCCCTCTGCCAGCAGGCGGAGCTGCAGGGAGCGGGTCCCCGCCGCAGCGGCTGGAGGGGGAGGGGAAGGAAGCGGAAGGAGCCGCCGCCGCGCTGAGGGGAGCAGGCGCTGTGCGGAGCCGCCGCCGCTGCCTGGTGCGGGCAGCACGGAGGGAGCGAGCCGCGCACGGGGCTGCGCGGGCCGGCCGCGCCCGCCGCGCCGAGGAGCGGGCGCCAGGTGAGGGCTCGGGCCCGGGCGCGGGCGCCGGCCCGGCCCCGGGGGAAGGGGGACCCGGATGGTGCCGAGTTCGGAACCCGCGAGGGGAGGGGGAAGGAGGAGGAGGAGGAGGAGGAGGAGGAGGGAATGAGAGGGGGGAAAGCCCCCACGTGACCAGCGCGTGCGGGGAGGAGGTGGCGGCTCGCGCGCCCTGTTCGAATCAGCTGGCCCGCAGCGGCGCCTCGTGCGCGTGCGCGGCGGCCCCGCCCCCCCCCGCGCGCGCTCCCCCCCTCCCGAGCGTTACGTGTGCGTCTGTGTGCCCGTGCGCGCGCCCGGCCTGACACGGCGCGGCCGGGGACACGTGCGCGGCGCCGCGGCCGCCATGTTGGGTCTGAGCTGAGTGCGGGCGGTGCGCGTGCGCGCGCGCGCGCGGGGCCGGGCCGGGTCGCGTCGCGGGGCGGGCGGGGGGGTGTGGGGGTGGTATGGGGGGGGGGAGGGGGGGAAGGAAGGAAATCTCGCGAGGTCGCGCTGTCCCTGCGGGAGCGGGCCGGCTGCGGGATGGCGGCGCAGCGCTGGGCGTGCTGGGTAATGGTAACGGGGGCCCGGGGGGCGGGGACCCTTGGACCAGCCTCCTCCCCGCCATCGTGCCCCGGGCCACACGGGGAGCGGGGCGGGGTTGGGCGCCCCGGGGAAGCGCGACTGGCTCCGCTCCGCTCCCTCCTCCCCCCTGCCCCGGCCCTGCCCCGCCTCACCTCAGATCACCTCGCGCCTGCCCCTCGCAGTGCCCGGGCCGCGCCGCGGCAGCCCCCCTCCTCGCCTCAGGCTCTCCAGAGGAACGCAGGCTGCAGCGCCGTGCGTGGCCCATGCCATGTCCCGTT
This sequence comes from Astur gentilis, assembly GCF_929443795.1. NCBI lineage: Eukaryota > Metazoa > Chordata > Aves > Accipitriformes > Accipitridae > Astur > Astur gentilis. The sequence goes on along the minus strand of NC_064887.1, from coordinate 14,049,561 downwards.
CCTCGCCCCGCGCTTCTCCCCCACGCCCTCCCCCCCCCCCCCCCCCCCGCCGCCGCACCGCCTCTGCCCTTGTGTCCGGGGCCCTCCAGCCCCGGGTGCCGGGCTCGCGGGCCGTGCTGAGGGCGCCGTCCCGGGGTAGGCGGTGTGCCCCGCAGAGCCCGCTGGTGTGCCCCTTGGTTGTCCCCCGCCGTCCTGCCGTATCACCTGCTGGCCGGGGTGCCCAACTTCACGGCGCGAACTTGGCTGTGCCTCTGACTGCTCCCGCGCCGCTCTCGCAGCTTCCCGTCTGCAGACGCTGACATCCGCGGGTCCTTCGGCCCTTCTTCCACCAACGAGCAGCCTTGGGCCGTGCCCTTGACACCCCCTCCCGCCCCCCCCCCCCAGCACTTCGTGGTGGTTTTGCTGTCTCGGCTTGCTTTTCACACCTGTCCCGTGCTGCTGCTTCTGTACTCGTTCCGGTTTCTGCCGTTGAACCCAAACTGCTCCTGCCCTGTAGGAGCCCTGATGTTTAAGGATGCAGGGGTCCAAAAATTGATACTTAACGTCACAAATCTGGTCTCTCTTGAGGCTGTGATGTATGTCCCACACTTGTAGAATACATTTCTGTTTTCTCTTGTATTTGGAAGAATAATTCCAGTAGTATCCAAGCGTCCCAGCTCAGCAACATCCCCTTTGTCTCCTAGTCCTGATCTCTCTTAAGGGAGAGCATATGGTTCTGCTTCTTCCTTATGGTGTCTTGTATTCCGGCCCTGATTATCCAGGAATGCTGGCAGTTTCTGTAGTCTTGGAATATAACTCTGCATTTTACTAATCTGGTTTTAGGCTGCCACATAACTGATACAAAATTTTTATAACAGAATGTCTTCTTTAGGCTTTGAAGTTCTAAGCTTTACTTTGGAAATATGTTTGCAGTTATTACTAAACAAATTGTCGTAGTTCTTTGGTGGTTGTGTGTGTTTTCAACTGATACTGTCGTTATTGCTGTACTCATAACATAGTGATCATTTATTTACTGAGGCTTTTAAGGGGAAGCTCTAAGTGTACTCTTTGTCTCATATTAATTACTCAATTGTGCAACCTTTTGATAATATACTTTTTGGATGTATTTCTAACCTATGGTTAGATGTTAAGCTTCCCCTCCCTCCCCGTGCTGCTACAAGGGCTGGTGATCCAGTAGGGACTGGTAGGTTTGTAGCTGTTAAAAGTTCATTCTTTTCATAAGCAAGTGTAACTTTTCAGAAAATTAGGTTGACAAGTTACCGTTGTGGGTTTTTTCCAAGCATCCTTTAATCTTATGGTACTGTCATATTAATAATATTAGTATTTGCTTAATCAGAAGTGGAAATAAGTTTATTTAAGGAAAAAAAGAAGATGATGTGTGTTAAACAGTAGGGGAGAAAAATACAGTTCTTCTAAAGTAAAGAGTGTGTGGTAAAATGTTAAAAAAATAGCTGTCAGGTGAAATTTTCACCCAATTGAAGTCACTCATGAAACTCCCATTGCCTTAGAAGGGGTTAGCAGTCAGTAATTTACTTTAACATGTGACTTCCAGCATGTTATTCAGAACCTGATCAACTTTGGTTGCAGGCTTTCTCCAGCACTGTCATGCTTATTTCATAAAAACATTCTATGTCTTGAATTTACAGTAGGGCTTTTTGTGAAGGACTGTTACACGGTACAACAGTGTGTGTCAGTAAGGACACAGTTATGACCTTAAATTGAAATATTGTTCATCATTTATGTGTCTAGTTATTTAGTCCAATATAGGTAGTTGTTGCAATTCTCAGTTGTACCACTATTAACTGAAATTATTTTTCCTTTGCATTGCATACTCCAAGTGTATAATAACTAAGAGATAGGCTATATTAAATAACTTAGTTACTAAGCTATTTATTCTTGAAGTTCAGTCATATGTTTTGTCTCATAATTTTTAACATTTCTGGAGAAAGAGAAATAGCAAATAGGATTTTTGAGCTGAGTGTTATTACAGATTTAATGTGCCAAAATAACTAGATCTCTATTTCACAAAATTTGGGAATGTATCCTAGTATGGGCTTCTGTTCTACAGCTGAACATCACGTGACTGCTCTGATATTTATCATTGTTTCTTACATACTTTTGTAGTGAGATTCCAGTCTGCTGTCCATAGTCTTATACAGAATGAAGGCTTTACTCTCCCAATATTTCCAAGAGACCTAAAGATTTTTTTTGTTTCTGGTTCTTTCAGATCATTCTGGGTACTTTGATTAGGTTGACTTCTGGTCAGTAAGAGCCGTCTGGTTGATACAAGGTGGAAGGACTTTTACACTGCTCTTTTACCACCTTGTTGGATAAGGGAAATAAGAAAAGTTTTCTTAATGTTTCTGAAAGTACTCGGGAAGTTGAACAGAAGTCTTTGCAGTCTGCCCTTCTTCCAATTGTGTGGTTTTTCTTATTTTTTTTTAAATTTGTCTTTCACATTTGAAAAGGTGTCTTTAAAGTCTTCAGGGCTAATCTATTGGGGTTTGCTTTGTTTTGGTTTTCCCAAAAATGGAAGTCTGCATTGTGTGGGAACTGATGATACAGGTCTCTCTGGTCATAAAGAACCAGATTTGCAAGAGAGAACTTATTTTTCAAGTGTTCAGCGCTTGCTTATATCCATAGATTTACATTGTACTCACAGTTCTAGAAATGCAGTACTGTAAGACCTGTTGTTCCCTTTCTTTGGGGTTGCTTTAAACTTACTTAGATTATTCCAGACAGATATTTGTAGAAGTTGTCCTTAAAAACCTTAAACAAGAAAAATTCTGCCACCTCTGTAGGCGGGAGTGAAGTTGCAGAAAGTGAGAAACTTTCTCGCTTCTGTAGGGAGGAAGGTTTTGGGTTGGTGGTGGTTTGTTGGTTTGGTTTTGGTTTTTTTGGTTGGTTTTTTTTTTTTAGTTTCCAAATTAAGTGTTCTTTGCTGGAAATGAAGCTGCTGATTAGAAGAACTTGCTTCTGGTAAACTTTACACTAACACTTCAGTGTATATTGTTCTAGTTTTGAGAACATTGTAAATATGGTTTCTGCTTCAAAAAACTGCCTTAGTTGTAGAAGAACCATCATGAGAGTTTATTCTAGTTTTCTGAAAATCTTATTTCTGTTTGAGTAACTCGTAAAACACACTTGGGAAGTGCAGACCTGAGCATTAAATAGTGTGTTCTCTTTCTTATTGGATGCTGTTATTAAAACAAAAAGACTTTTAAAAAGATTCTCTGATTAAGGGCAGCTTTGTAATCAAAATAGTCTGTTTTGGTTTTGTAGCGTAGTAGGCTGATAGTTTGTGCCATTTGTGTTAAAAATTTGTGTATTAGTTAACAGTTTGCATTTGACTGCTTGCCTTTGTACAGACAATTTGTCATACAAGTGGTTTTATGTATCCTCGGACAAAAAGCTTAGCTTAACTTACAATAACTGTTCTTTAAAGTTACTTTAATGTTTTGATGCTTATAATTAATTCAGTTAAACATAGAAACACAGAAAGGTCAGCTTGTCCAATCCTCTGCACTTTGGAAGTATACCGAGATCATTCCCTCTGATGAGGTTCCTCTTTGGGTTGCTTGTTTCAGCAGCTCATCACCCCATGGTTAAAATTCTACCTGATACTCAAGTTAAATATTTTTGCTTTGCATTAAGCTGATTGCTATGTGTCTTGTTGGTTCAGAAAACAGTTGATTCTCCTTGTAGTGATGTTTTATGTATTAGATTGCCATTAGCTGCTCTCCATGTTTTCTGGTCTATTGAACTTCATCATAGGACATAGGAATATGAATGTTGGCAAGATAGGCGATTTGATTGTCCAGGATTTTAAATATGTTTTCACTAGTTCAGATTTAAATACAACATTTAAACACAAACATTTGTTTTAATTACTGGGTGCATATGTGCCAGATAAGCAGTAAGAAGGGTAAAAGCTTACCTTTTAGAGAATACGCCAGTAGTAGAGCAGTGGGATTTTGTCAGTCTCTTACAGCTTTGTCATGAGAACTACCTGATTTTTGTCCCTAAAATACAGTGATTTGAACTTTGTTTAAAACACTTATTTTAGTTAGAAAATTTAAAAGTCAAAAAGGAAATTAATGTTCTTGAGAGTTTGCCTGTTAGTACAGAAATGGTAACATCCTGCTTTTTGTTGTTGTTTTTGTTGTCTTGTGGTGTGTGTGTATATATATGTGTAATTGAGGGGTGTGTGTCTGTATATATCTATATATATACACAAAAGATCTGAGTTTTTCAGAGCTAGTGGGGTTTTTTTGTGAATTGAAGTGTCTCTGTAGTATCTCTAGTACAGGAAAGAAAAACAGGGATATAGCCCAAATTCAGAATTGGAGGAGCTATGCAACTGGGTTACTGTGCCACATACAAATACATTAAAGTGGGAGGAGAGTGGTAGAGCCTCCCCTGTATATTTGTGTTTGAAAGATACTCTGCCTGTATGGTAGTGTTGAAATTAGGAATTTTATCTCCACAGATAAAGAATCTAGAAACACCAAAAATAGAAACTGTCAGAGAAGATTTGCCATGTTGGTTAGTTACTTAATAATTAAATGCTTTAAGGACATTTCAAATTGAAGGCATGCATTGAGTGGAATTGTGCAGGTGTATTTTCTGAATTTAATCCTGTTTAGTCTTTCAATTTGTGACCTGGATGATAGAACAAAGCAGATTTACTAACTGCCTGGACAGTACAAATCTAGGAGGGAATACAGGCATTAGAGTGTGAAATGGCCTTGACAAATTGGATGAGTGACCTGAACTATGTGGGATGCAGTTCAGTAAAGAGAAACACAAAATAATACATTTGGGTAGCAACAATAAACTTAAATATGAGAAACAACTGGCTGGGCTGGGTGACAGTTCTGCAAATAAGCAGCTGTATCACAAAACGAACACAAAGGACTCATGACAGTTCTATAAAAAACTAAGAGTCATACTGGGATATATGAATAGGATTGTTGTTGCGTGTAAGATATGAAATTCTTCTGCAGTACTCGGTGTAGGGCCTCAGATGATGTACTGTCTCCATTTTTGTTATTCTACTTCAAACAGATTTGGACCAATTGAAGAGTATTTAGAGAAGAGTTGCAATAATGACCTTTAACGAAAGACTGAAAGAATTGAACTTGTTGAGTCTATAGCAGGGATGGGGAGGCAATTATAAGCTTCAAATGTGGTAACGATTGCTACAGAGAAGAATGTAATAAACTGTTCTCTCTAGGTAGGATAAGCAATAATGGTCCTAGAGAGCACAAAAGGAGATTTTGATGTTAGGAAAAACTTTCTAGCTCTATGGATAGATAATCACAGGGTTAAATATCTGAGGGAGGTAATGGGATATCTGTTGCTGGAAGTGCTCTACAAAAGGTTAAATAACCTCCTTCTAGAGGTGATTTAGGTATAGTTGGTCTGTCCTTGGCATCAGAGGTAGGATGACTTGTCAGCATTAGATCTCTCCACATTTTTATGATTTTTGTAATTTTGCTGGCCATGATTTAAAAAAACCCAAAACTTTGTGGTGGAGAAAAAAAATATTTGTGATGTAACAGTTTGTAAGATTTAGTTAAAAGAAATAAATGATCAAATATATTCATTAAAGGTTTTTTTAGTGAAGCATTTATTAAGGACTTCTGTAATGTAATATTGAAAATAACTTTAATAGAGTCTTCATTGTAGATTTTATATCTTTGACTTACCTTTATGTGGTTTTTATGATCCAACAGAAATAAACTGAGCTAGAGTCAAAGTCTTTCAGAAGACTTCATTGAAGAGAAGCAAAGTTCAAAAGATTAAGCCTAGGGAGCCAGGGAATCAGGTGCGTTTCAGGCTCTGAAACAGAGCAATTCATGCAACTTCACCTTCTTTCTGTAAAACAGAGATAATAGTTATTATCCGAGAGATGTATTTTTAGGGATAATCATCACTTACGAAGTATCTTAAGGTTCCTGAAGAGTTTGTTCTATAAATGTGATGTTATTTAAAATTGGTTTGTGTTCCATGAATTAGTAATAGATTTCAGTCTTTCATGCTCATTGCTGTGTAATAGTCACAATAGGGAAAAGCCTGAATAGAAATGTATGCTTTCTACTACATATACTACTTTTAAACAAAATTTCTCCTTTGAGATTTTTTTTAGGTGATTTAAAAATATTTGATTAAATTGGAAGAACTAACCTTGACACAAATGAGTTGTTAAAGCTTTTTAGGGTTAAAAGTATGGGACAATTTGATAAAACTGTGTTTTGAACCAAATTCAGTTTAATGAATTATTCTGCACTTTATCAATTCAAAATCAACTGCCTACATTCCATGTGACCTTGTTCAAGCTTTTCTGATTTTTGAAATTTGACAAAGCTGCCTTGGGCTTAATGACAAATGAAGGGTAGGCTCTGTGTCGCATACATATGTACCCTGTAATTAGGAAAAGGGTTAAAGTGAAACAAATTTTACCACATTCTCAACGTTTAAAAAGAGTACAGAGGATTTAGATAAAATAATGCTTTCAATCTATTACTGCCTAATTGTAATTAGGCTTTTAGGGCATTATTTAATCTCACCAATGATGTGGATAAAACTTTATATATACTTCACAGGGTATCGTCATTCTGTTTGTTGTAATTGATGGGGAATTGGTCACTAAACCATTGAGAAACAAAGTGTTGGTAACTGACATGGCAGTGATTTCTCATCCTGATGCAATGTTTGCTTACATATAGTTGCAAATGCAGCAGGACCTGGTGGAAGATAATTCTAGTGGTTTCATATACTTTATTTCAGTTAAATGTGATCTCAGAGCTGTTAATGAGAATCCTATTTCTAAAAATCAGTAATGGAAGAATGCAAACACTGTTCACTATATTAGAATGATGTCAGAAGAGGAATTTGTTCCTGTCCTCAAATATTTTAAGTCTTCCAGTGATTTTCCTTATACGTATCACTGCAGTACAGAGGCTTTTTTATAGAGTATTATAAAGGGGTCACAGTATCTCATGCAGTAAGGGCACAAAGGCTTAAGTCTTAGGCAGAGACAGATGCACCTATTCCCTGAGCTCCACCTGAAGAACTGTAACTGAGAAGAAATTGTCAGACAGAACTGTCTGAAAAAGGCTGTTTTAACCTGGAGTTTGGAGAAGCATTTCTTGCAGAGTGGACTGGGGGAGTGTATAGGCAGTGACTGACTAAAAGACTTTGAGTGGGAATCTGTTAACATTACCGACAGATGCTGGGGTTTGTTTGCTTGGTTTTTTTCTGTTTCCAAGTATATAAAATTTCTGTGGCAACTTTAAAAATTGTATTTTATTAATCATTCCTAAGTTAGAATGTATTGGTACATGTTTTCTCTTCCACCCACTACCTTCTTTTCATTTACTTGCACTTTCTCTATACATGTCTCTGAAAGAGTATAACTAGCAGCAAGTTTTACTGGTTAGGTATACAAGATTATATTGCTTTTGTTAGTAACCACTCCATCTAAATTGTCACTTGAAAAGATTTGACAATGTTTCTGTGCTTTGCTGTGCTGCCAGCAATGTTCTTTGGGTATTTCCTCAAAAGCTAGGCTTCAGGAAAAAGGAAGTTATAACCAGATGTTCTCAATTCTTTTCAATCCTCGGTCTTCAACTTCTCTGTATTTTCTTTAATTTATTTATTTATTTTCCCTTGGAAAAATAGGCAAAATAGAAAGCCACTACAGATTATGATTATTTATTTTAAACTAGTTTTCTATTTTTAGCAGAATCATGGTGTTTGTTGTGTCAGTTTTCTGAAAATTCTGTATCCAGTGCATTGCAAAAAATGCAGAAAGGCTTAAAAAATTATTATTCACAGTATCATTGTGGAAGCTGCAGTAATGCAATTACTTTTCATATATACTTGCATAGTTTTAAATTCGTCTGTGAGGAAGTGGTTTCTAACAGAACAAAGTGTATAGTTATCTCATTTCTCTTCAGTGAGGTCAGCTGAGAATTTCTCTGGATCATATAATTGGGAAGCCACTGATCCTTTAAGAGGATTGTTAAGATACTTCAGATGGAAAAGGTTCTTCACATAGCTGCCATCTCACAGCTAGTGCTGAAAAGGACAATGAGAAACACTCTTTGTATGATGTCCTAGTGCAAATACAGGTTCCCACCCCAAGTGAAGTCTCTTTTTCAGATTTCTTTTCCTACTTTAGAGTTCATTTCAAGACTTTTTAGATGCTAAGTCTTATCTCAGTGTGGTTCTTGACATGTAGTTTGAACGTTTTAGTTGTTGGTGAACTGAAGAGAATTTTGCAAATACTCAAGAATCCTCTAGTTCATTCTCATAAATGGATTGCTTTATGGAGTACAATTTGCTGTCAGGACCATTCAAATTATCCAAGTGTGTAAGTGTAAAGGAACAGATTTCTCAATGTTAAGATCTTAGTCTTTTATTGTTGTTGTTTTATTACTACCCTTCAAAAAAGCCCCACACCAACAATATAGGTAATTAATTTCTTGTTAATATTTGTGAATTTCAGTTATGTCACTCATGATCTGAAATATCCCTAGTTAATTACAGCCCAGGAGTGGTTTTATTGAAAATTCCTATATTGCATGAAGGGTTATTTTTTTTCTCCTGTCGAAATTCTGAATGGAGAGAGGGAGTCTTTTGCACGGATATGGAGGTAAAGGCAGGCCAGTTAATGTCATTTTATCCAGTGTGACTCATGTCTCATTGATTTTCCACTTGAGAAGTAACTCTAGTAATCAGACCTTTGTGTCCTGCTTTTAGGGTATAGCTCATAATTGAATTCAGTTGCAGTTAGATGAACTGCCTTTTTAAAAAACTCTTCTTATATTGTTGTATGTCTGTATTTACTTGGCCCAAGAAATTCTCCCAAAGAAACCATCCCAAAAGGTCAGGAGATTCTCCATGAGAAACAGGAGAGCACTGGAGAGGCTTACAGTGTAATATCCTTGGTACCATTTTCAGTTTTGATTCATGTGTCACTATAGTTTTGTTGGATGACTTGTACCAAATAATCGTGTGGACGTTTCTTCTCATCCTGTCTGTTCTGTCAGTAGGCCTGGTTTGCAGAAGTGGCATGAGCTAGAATTTAAGTTCTGCTTGCTTATCCTCCCTTATATGTGTCCTTTACTACACATGGGCTATAGTTACAGCTTCCCTAGTTGGTTAGCTCTTGCTACTGCTTTGAAACAAAAGTTTGTTTTTCTTTTACTTAGAAATTAACTTCTGTTGAAGTCTGGACTACTGTTTCTTTTTGACCTTTGCTGACTGTATTTTCCATAATGAGAAGATGTCAGAAAGAGCCCAAGGGTTTGAATCAGTAACAAATCACATAGAAGGTCTAATTTTTTTTTTCCTTTGATGCCTTTTTTGTGCCTCAGGTTCCATCAGCAAAGACTTGCATCAACTGGATTTCAGTGGAATTTTCAATAGAATCTTAACAGTTTTTTATTCAAGTGATGAGTAAACCAGAAAGAAAATAAAGTAAACCAGATGATTCTATGACCCCTGCTTTGCAGAAGCAGACATGAAGAATGTTTCCCCCAAGGTGTTCACAAGTCTGGTATAATATGGGTTGTAGCTGGGCAATACAGATAGATGGAAACAGTAAGATGGTTGAATTATTTCCTGTGCATCAGTTGTAAAATATTTTTATCCTCGTCATGGAAGATTAAGAGTTCCAAGTTAAAAGAAGTGACTGCTTCTTATGCTTAACAAAGCATAAGGGAGAGCCTGAGAGTAAGGCTTCACGTTACAGCTAACCTGATCCAATGCTATCTGTCACCAAAATACATAGTTGTGACCCCTGCTTTCCACTGGCACCTGTGCTCATTTGACCATTACAGTAAGCCTGTTTGGGGAGCTAAACCAGCAGAAAAATAATGGCTCTTTTGTAGGGAGTTGTATTTTCTAAATCAGCTCATTGTGAGATGGGATTGAATACTAAAGCAAATGCATGGGGAAAATCGGGATGATGCGCCAGAGAGTTACAGGGGAGTGGGATTGCTCCTTTTTGTAGAATAAATCACTTAACAGTAAAATGAAACCTCACCTGGGAAGTCTTGTTGCAAAATTAAAAGAGAGAATGATTGAAGGCTCACCAGAGTGTGAATCAACCCTGTTGGTAAGGAGTGAGATGATAAATGGGTGAGGCTTTGTTTACTGTGTTAGGAAGATATAGGGAAAGTGGTGCCTTGGACAAAGCAATAAACTAAGGAAATGCTCTTTGGAGAAGTATCTAAATGGATATAAGTGGAGCAGTAGTAGAGAAAAGAACACTGCAGTCATGAGGATGCAAAATGATGAGATCCTCATGGGAGTTACCTGCTTGGGGTATCAGTGGAAACCTTTCTAAATCAAGGCAACTGCTGAAAGAGGGTTCAAACACTAAAAAAGGTGTTTGCCATTGGATCTTTGAACCTTTGTTGTCAGTGAATGTGTAACCTTCAACGTAGGCTCCTGGACTGGCACGACATACTTTTAACTATGATTCTGTTAACTCACACATGTATTTATGGTTTTATTTCTTTAGTGGCTGTTTAAATACACAGACATTGTAGAATTGCTCTTTCTCACCACTGAGAGTGAAGAAAAAATGTTTTTAATGTTTTCCTCAGCTGAGCAAGGATAATCCAAACTGTATGCACGCAGAACTCCAGAAAGGAAGTAGTGCACACCTTAGCTGGCACGTGATTTAAGATGGAGATTTTCAGTCAAAATAGGCAGTTGTTTTAAATGTTACAGGATGGTCAGAGTTGTCAATTTCAATGAAATACTTACAGAATAGTGATATTTTAATAAAATTATTTCAGTGATTACAGAAAAAAACCCCTCTACTCTGGTAACAGTCTAGAGATGATACAGAATTGATGACTCTTGACTTCACCACTGTCTTGAGTCAGAGTTGAAGGATCTCACAAAACTGAGTGAATGAGTGATAAAATAGAAGCAGAAACTCATTTTCAGAAATGTGAAGCTATGCATGACAGTAAAATAACTTCATGCAAAAAAACCCAACCCTGACTTTAAATCAGCTATTACTGCTCAGGAAAGTGTTCTGGTAGATGTTTCTGTGAAAACATCAACTCAGTTTTCACTAGCTGTCAAAAAAAAGTAAATAGTGTTGAGTATTATTAGAAAGGGACCGTACCACAAAACATTACTATTCTGTGGTAAAAATCCATGACATACATAGGCCATGCTTTGAATATGATTATCCTGCACTGATCTGTCTGCTAGAATTAGTACAGAAAAAGGCAACAGGAATAATCAAAGGTTTGGGATAGCTTCTCTATGCAGAACACCAAGGAGATAGGCCAAATAAAATAACTGTTAATTCTGGAAGTGTACAGCAAAGGTATGTCCTCAGGTCTGCCATGCTGTACATGGTCACTGTATTTCAGTACTTTCTTTGTTTCTAGGTACAGATGAAACTAATTTTTAAAGGTATGAGGGGGTTTATGTATTTTTTCTTGTCATGTTATCAAGAAAGGAATATGTTTAATTGCTTATTGCCCTAGGAGAGATAATATAACATTGAGTTATGAGGGCTTTGTATATTCAAGATACAGTGAAGGCTGCTTAGGGGCTATATTCTTAATGTATTTATTTTTCTTCTTTTATGGCTACAGAATTGTGCTATGGGTAATACACTTGTTTAAAGCTGAATAATTTCATATTTTTATACAGAAATTTTATATGTTCTCTAAGAGAACTGACAGGGGTTTTTTTTAATATTTTTAAAAAGGTTAAGCAGTCTTATGGATGGCATGTAAATTACATTTGTCAGGTTAATCCTTACTTAATACTTGATTGTCAGCTCTTCAGAGGTACTTAGGAATAAGCATAACACTTCATTTGATATAGCACTGTTAAATTTCTTAGAATAGTTTGAAAAAACTGTGCCTTAGAAAGGGTCAGTAAGGCGTTTTTAGGACATCACTGGCAAACTGTAAATGATTTATAATTAAATAAAGCTATGTAGAGTCTTCTGCTTGATATCTTTATGAACACAAATGTGCATATGACTAGCAAAGTGAATGTGATTTCTAACTTCGTAATTGCTTTTGCTAATTATTTTAAAATTCATACTATAAACATTTGAAACTATGGCAAACTAAGAAAGCTAATGGTCAAGTTGTTTCTGGTCTTGTAAGAAATAAGTATTTGGAGTAATCAGATCTCTATAACTGAATGTTTCAGAGGGATAAAAATCTGAAAAAAATCCATTTTATATTGTATTTGTGTAAATCAATATGTAGGTCCATAGTAGATAACTTAGCTGTTTAGTCTAAGTGTTATGTAATTTCTTCAAATTAGAAGTTTTTAAATGTGTTGTCACCTGATAGAGCGTGTGGGCAATCTGGTGTGCATTTCAGAGGTAAAGCCCACGCCTGTGGAGAGCGAGAACTTAACTGGAAGTGCAGATTTTGTACTGCTGTGATGGGTTAGCCATTTAGGAAACTGTCTGGCAATCTGCTCATGTTTGCTTAGGATAGGTATGGAAACTATATAATTCACATTCTCTGACCCAGCTTCTGGCAGCTCCTTCCTGTTGCCTGAATCTGTGATAAAATATGCTGAAGGTAGATGGTGGCTTCTTTTTCTTTGTTCTTGTGCTTTGAGAAATTCTCTAGTGGCTGAACCTGGAACTTGAATAGCCTTTTAATGTTTCTTCAGTCTTTTTACCTGCTGTTACAGGGTAATTCCGAGGAATGGCAGGACGAGCATCTCCTTTTTATTTTTGGCAGTAGATATTACTAAGAATTTTAGGTACCATAGCCAGACATATATTTTTATATAAAAGGTTAAATGCTCTAATTGTTATTTTATTAAAATGTGGTCATAGTTTGCACTGTATTATTGAATTACTAACTGATGAAGTATAAAATCAGTGAAATATTACTGTAGTCGTGAGTCCTATCGTCTTGAGACAAACAGTGAAAGTCAAACCTGTCAGAAATTACTTCAGTTTGAGAAAACTAATATGAGAAGAGGCAAGATGCTATTTAAAATCTTGAAGCCTCACATGTTCTGTTAGGGTAGATAAAACTGCAAACATATACCTAGGTTACTAGTACTGAGTGTATACATTTGAAACGTCTATGACATTGTAGTTGAAAAGGCATACTTCGTTTATGCAGTAGGATTCCATCATTGATGATACCGTGGATCTTTTTTTTCTTTTTTATTTATTCCTGGAAAAATGTATATAGGCAAAGTCATAAAAAGTGAAGCAGAAGGGGGAGCTCCGAGTAAAACACAAAAATTTTCTGTGCCAATAAAAAAAGTACAATTGAAAGCAGTAAGGGGGACGAGTTAAAACTGAAGTTGCTGTGAGAATTGCATTGGGTGTCTGACCTTGCAGCCTTTCCTTTTAGCCAGGTTATGGGTCTTTATATCCATTTGTAAAAATGAAAAATTAGAATTCTCTTCTACAAACACATCAATGGGATAGCTTGAATGCTAAAAATTTATGGGAGCTCAAGGGAAGACAGAGAAAATCCATTGAAGTTCAGTAAATAGATAGAAATCACATATGACTTAAGAGGACCTTGAGCTAAAAATGGTTGGAAGCTGGGAAAGTATTGTATACAGCAGCTCTTCCCTAGCCATCTGCTTGTGGCTGCTGTTGCAAAGTACTGACTGGGTAGACCTTTGGTCTGACTCAATGTGAGAAAAGAGGTTTAAAGTTAATAAAGTTTAAAATAATTTATTTGCTTTTGAAGTTAATGAGGAAGAGGTTTTGAAAATGGATAGTCAGTTAACATACAAAGGGAACTGAGTATATACATGCATAGGTGAGAGATATGTTCATGTGCTTAGGCAGTAATTGGTAAGTCCCTTTTGCTCTTTAAGTGTAGTGCAACATCTCGATATCTGGAGCATGGAACATATTTAGAAAGTGCTTGATAAAGTATTTGGCGAGTGGGAAGGGATAATAGAATTGGAATGAATTTTTCACTTTGTAGGCATTCTCTCATTTTATGCTTGAACAGTGAGCATAGAGTTTTGAAAGTAAATTGTCTCATGTAGGTGCAGGAAATTGTAAACTGAGTGTTGCAAAACAAAAGAACCCTGAAGAACAATAATAGTCAAAGCAGAATACCTGGGTATTCCTGATATCACTGAGTTGAGTAAAGGAAGTAAAAAGAAAAGCATACAGAGGGTAAACTGTAATTGTATTTCAGCAGTGTGTTGACAGGTTAATGGTGGGTTTAGAGTAACAGTGTAAAATCTGAGAAATGCTTCAAAATGCATTTTAAATCTATAAAACACATATATTCAACAAGTTAATAAGATACCTGGAGAAGAAACAGCTGATGCACAGTTGTACTGTATGGAAAGTTTTACTGTTCTGGCTGGATCTTTCAAGATAATGAATTTGTGACTGAAAGATTAAGAAAGCATGAATCAGACTGGTCTGATTTTTACTGTTCCAAGGGCTGTAGAAACTGCAAAACCGATGAGCAAGCCTGCATCTAGATGAAAAATGTAAGTGGAGCAAGCCTAAAGATTATTTATCAGTGGTTATGAGAAAAGCAAAGACCTGTAGTTATGGTAGAAAAAAAATACTTTTCTTCTGTTTTTTTTTACGTGGTACTAATGGCATTTTATGCCAAAGTGTTCAAACGAAAAAAATGTTCATATTGAGAAAGTAAGCAGTAACTAAAATGCTGAGATTTTAAATGTAAATGCAGGCCAAACAGAACTTTCTTTGTATTTCCAGTTAGTAGCATAAGCATAGGCAAGGTAGAAAACAGAAAACCCAGGAAATTAAATGCAACGTATTGTTTATCAGTGAGTGTACTGGCCTACGAAGACTTTCTGAGCAGAGTAAAGAAGAAAGCAAAATAGCAATCAAGCAAAACAAAATTACACATTATGCAATCAGTCCTATTTGAATTAAGTATGTTAGAATAAAAAAGGAAAATAGACCACTGTTGCACTGTTGATTGAGAATATTCTGGCCAGCTATCCTATCTGGAAGTAGTTGGATGTAGACAGAAGCAGCTAGAAAAAGTAATGTACTAGTTGAACTGGGACCACTCTTACAATAAAGTTTGGGTTTTTTAAATCAAGGCCTCTATTACCACTAGGTATGCTCTAATTAAAAGGAAAAGGTATTCAATATTGTTCATATTGCAAGTTTTGTTTTCTGTGCCTGGAGACAGGACAGCAATCAAACAGAAAGTGGCTGGTCACTGTTAGGTTAGAGCTTTTTAAAAATGCAGTTGCTGATGCGCTTAAAACACCTTCAATACTTGCCAGTTGAAACTTCAAGAATCCAAGTAGACTGAAATATGCATAATGGTCTTTTTATTCAGAACACTTAAGTGCAGACTAAACTAAGACTGAGAACATCGAACTATAGAGGGGTATGAAACCTCTCTGCTTAACAAGCTCAGTGTCAGTTGCAAAGCAGAATTTGGAAAGAATCTAAGAGTAAATTGTAAGGTGTCGTTTGTAAGTGCTGATATCTGTGGTTCTGTTAGGATGCCCAAGGACTGGGAGAAAATTTCTGTCTGCCTTCAAGTACTCCTGGGGAGACAGGCTTATTCTCAGTGTAGGTGGTGCTGACATCCAGCTCACAGACCAGGAATGTGCTCAAAACTGCTTTGAAAGACTATCTGCAATGACAAAGCTATCGTGTGGCTAAATGTAGCTAGCAGTTGTGCTGTGTATCAGACCAAACAGCAAAGAGGCAATGAAAGTAAACCATACCCCGTACAGAAGGCTGGAAGAAAAAGTAGGGATGGGTCTTTTTGCCACAAATCACTGTTTTGAGAACTGCAACAATGTTGAGGTTATAGCATATAGGTGTATCAGTGAAACATTTCAACAGCTGTAGTATC
The DNA here is from genome assembly GCF_929443795.1 of Astur gentilis. Taxonomy (NCBI): domain Eukaryota; kingdom Metazoa; phylum Chordata; class Aves; order Accipitriformes; family Accipitridae; genus Astur; species Astur gentilis. The sequence goes on along the minus strand of NC_064887.1, from coordinate 14,033,701 downwards.
TCAGACTGTTTCTGCAAAAAATAGATGTTTCTCTGCTGCTGTGGGCCAGAGACTTGACTCTGTATAACAAAGTCGGTAGCCCTATACAATTTTATTAATATATCAAAGTCAGTTGTAACACAGCCACAAGCATTTGAAAGAGCTAGGGCTCTTAAAAATAACTGCCATCAAAAAGCAACATAGGGAAGTCATTTGCAGTTGGACTTGATGATCTTAAGGGTCTTTTCCAACCTAAATGATTCTGTGGTAGCAGGCTACTATAGTATTTAAATTCAAGGTTAAAGCATAATTTGTCTTATGAGCTAGTCCATTACTTTCCAGAGCCCCTAGCATGTGAGAACGCATCTGTTTGGTTACATGGTGAGTGGTGCTACAATTACACCTGCAGTATCAGTTCATGTGGCAAGAGATGCCTGTAATTCTGGGAGCATGAAAATGCATCTAGACAGAAGACAATATAGGGCCATAGCATAGCTATGACAAGTTTCATTTCTTTTGTTCATAGATGCCAAGGTAGTTCTGGATTCCCTGCCTGTCCCCAGTCTGTCCAGAATGTGTTTTAAGCATTTAGAGCCGTAATTTAGATCAACCCTTTAGCTTAGGCAAGAAGGTGTTCCTCTATTTGTTTACCGTGACCCCCCTAAATTTACCTGGGAGTGAATATCTCAGAACTGTAAAGTTTGCAGCTTTGTGAAAGTTGGAGTGCCCTTTTTAAGGAGGATTGCAGTTTGAACCTAGCAGTTACCTGTTATACATGGTTTGCTAGCAATCCAGTCAGTGCATGTACAGATTGGAGTTGGCCACACCACCCTTGAGTTTTGGAGATGGCCAGAGGGAGGAACATGAAGTTTTTCAAAATGTTGGAGGTGAGGTGGGATATCTGGCAGAACTGGGTTGCATTTAGGACTACAAAGAGCCAGTCCATTGGATAGCAGTTTTGCTGGTCTGCTTATAGAATAACATGTTTATCTCCTAGATTGAGTCAAAAGTATTATGAGATGGAAAATAAGTGGTTAAAGCATTTTTCATGAATACAGATAACTGGAAAAACATCCTTCTCACCTTTTTTTCCCCCCACCCTCCTTGGAGGGTCAGAGAGGATATTTTAAATTTTGATGAAAAATTGAAAAGAAAACAATTTTAATTCTGATACAACACTAAAAATATTTTGTAGGAACTGTTGCATGACTCATGCTCTCATTTTCCAAACTCTCTGGTTTGGTACTTGCCTTAGTACCCATGCAACAGCACTTCTAAGCACAACCCGTGCAGAATACCTGATTGTATGTATGTAGTACTGCCCTATCTTGTACATCAGTGTTTGTCATTATGATAGCCTTCTGATGCTTATGTAGCTGATGCTGTAATTTTGCGTATTAAAAAGTTTATTAATTGGTTCATTTCAAATGCATGTCCTTGACTGAAAATCATCTGGGATAAAAATATATTCTATACAGTATTTCATACAATATGCACATTACAGTGTACTTCATAGGGTAGCATGTTTTCAGTCACTGTTCCAAAAGTTAATCAGACAGAGTAGATATTTCCAGTGTAGTTTTCTACAAAAATGAACAGACTGGTTTATCTTGGGGCCTTTAAGAAAGTAAAGGAACACTGTTTTTCTTCATCAACTTCCCTTTCATCTGTAAGCTGTTAGCAGGATTATTAAGTGCTTGGTGACCCCTTACAATTGCAGCCTACCTGTAGGAAAAAAGAAATGTCTTTTTACGCTTGACATTTTGTGCATGTTGCAATAATAACTTCATCAGGAAATAAATAATATTTTTCCTATTTATTGGTGTAAAACTATGTTCTAGCTGTGGTTAAGAGATTAAATACTGTTGGAGTCTATTCTGCTGAATAACATTTTGAGAAATGGTTACTGCAATCAAGTTAGTGTAATTAATTTTAGAATGAGCTTTTCAAGAACCTGTGTAATTTAATGTATCTCAAAGATGTTAGTCACATGTTTTGGTAATCCTGCACAAGTAGATGTTTTTTGGATAAGAGCAAAGCTATTTAGCAGCTGAATGGTTTCACATGAAAAAAGCACATTATAATTTAGAGTGGGACTTTTACCTAGGATGATATAGTTGAGTGGGTAGGTGGGTGTGAGAAGGATATAGAGTGATGGCCAATAAGTGAGGTTAAGCGTGATTCTTTTGAAATGGGTCTTGGAAGTTATTTGTGTAATCTGTTTTTAGTTTTCTTGGTAAGTTAATTGTATCTTTATTGACTGATTAGTAAGTTCAGTAAGGGTGTTTAGTTAAGGCTACTGTCTTTATTCATGCTAAATCCAATTGGTATTAAATGATGTCACAGTAATTGATCCTTTTTTGCATTTTTTCTAATAAGTTAAGATGAAGCAGTAGGTAGTGTGTTGAAGTGTGGAGTGTAGTTTATTGTTCCTAGGGCTGTGGTACCACCTTACAAAGTTCACATCTTCACCTTTGGTTCTGGATGCATGATCCCACTTTTGTACTGCAGCACATTGTCCTTTCATATGACCCACAGAAAAAATTGGTCCATCTGGACCCATCTAAAAAGAAAAAAAGATAAGGTGATATTTTCACCTCAGACCTATCTGTAGACTTATTTCTTAGTATAGTTCCACAGATATTTGTGTTGACAGAGTTGTCTGTGACAGATAATTGGGATGGGTGCTGCAGTGATGAGTATAGATTAGTTGTGACTAGGTGAGATCCCAGATTCTGCCTGTCTGCTTCTTCCAATTATTCCCAGTTCTGGTTTCCCTCTTTCACAGTTGTGATCTTTCTGTCTTCTAGTAGTTCTTCAGGATTTCCAGTCTGTCTCTTTCACCAATCAGCATCCACTCATTTTGCTAATGTAGCTGCTCTTCTTACCTATCCATTCACATTTAGCATTCCCCTTAGCCTGCCTTCACAGCTCCACCAGGGTTTTTGTTCTCTGGCAAATGCTTCTCTATGCCAAATTCCAATTTCTTACTCCAAATCATGGAGGTAGGAAAACTTCTTAAGAGATGTCAGATATGTAAGATGGTTTAAAAAAATTTCCATGTTTGTGCACAGAAATGACTAATTATTTTGACTGAGAATTGAGGGGAGAGGCAGCAGGGTGGGAATGTCAGTCTGAAGCAGATGCTGCAATGTATGATTCCAGCACAAACTCTTAATTTGGCCAAGATATAAGAAACTGAAAGCAGTTTAGGGTTTGTCTGCAAGGAGAAGAAATTTGATAGGGTGGATACTTTTCTAGAGTTCTGCTTACAGTTACACTTGTATAATTCATATTTAGTTTTATATGAAGTAACTTTGCAACCTTATCATGGAATGTTTGGCTGGAAAAGGGATGATGCCTCTGTCATACCTGTCCTCCCAATAAATTTCCTAATGTAGGTAGCCCAGAAAAGTGAGAAATTCAGTGCAATCAGCTGTTTTGATAACCCGCTGCTGACTGGAAGGGATACAAAGGAACAGAAGCGCATTGCTAGTCATAGTCATATAGCTTGCTATTTTGACCTTTTTCTTTATTTTCTGGCTTTAGAGAAAGAGGAGTCACTGTAAGACAATGACGCAGAGGAGGAGGTTAAGCTTTTGTTTGTTTTCACACATCCTATTATTTAAGTACCTGATTCAGCATACTTGCTTATTTGTCCATTACTTCCCCCTCTGCTCCCAGAAAGAGCTAGGAACAATTTTTTTCTATAAGACAACTCTTTCTAAAGGTTTTTTTTTTTTTTCTCTTACGTAAGAGTAGGTTTGTCTGGCCTGGTGAACCTATCCATTTTAAAGAATAAAATGAGCATATTGAACTATCCGTTCCAGTTCTTTGCCAGTTTTATTTTTTGGTAAAGCATGTCACTTGCTAGTTTGCTAGCTTTTAAAACCTTCTAATTTTTCCTACTATTCTAAATTTTTCTTTTTTTCTTTATTTTCTTTATTTCATCTTGCTATCCTTATATATAAGATAAAGTAAATATAAGTAGTCCCATTCTGACAAACTGTATTTTGACCACGTGTAATATAATCTTACTGTGTCAGAGATGGCTGAAATCTCAGAGTAATTACAGACCATGGAGCCTCTTAACATTTATTTATTTTTACTTTTATTGCGTTTAAACTTTCATTATAGCTTTAAGCTGCTTATTTTTATATATTATTTCAAATAAGATTTGTAATGTCTTTTGGTGGCGGTTATTTCTATCATTTGAAAGTATTGCTTACTTTGATGTAATGTAAAATCAGAAGAATGTAGTTCCTTCTCCAGAAAACTAATTTCTTGCTGATGTAGTTATGCTAAGCCCAGTATGTGTGGGAAGAGATGCTGGCGTACTCTAGATGTGATAGACTGGTGAATATAATTTGTTAAATGGAATTCATCCCTAATTTAGTAATACCACTTTGCTAGGAAGTGGTATGCTTTATATGTGGAGATAAACCAAAGTCCTGATAATCTGATGTCTGTGCAGGTTCTCTTCTGTTCAAAGATGCTAATTTTTTTGTATTGGGCAAATACGTCTGTAAGGAATTAGATTCTGTTTACATAAATAGCTTCTGCAGTCTTCATTTTATACAATAAACTTCCCATTTTAAAAAATGTACTGTTTTAAATAACATACTACTGCTCTGAAGAGAATTTAAGAATTGCTGTGTTATACCACAGGCATACACCAATTTTAATTATTAGTTTGTCATCTATGATTATTCTTTTATTTTGAGATATTAAGCAGTACTATGCATGCTTAAAATGTATGAAGTCTAATTGCGTTTTTCTGTGTCGCTGAAATAATGTGGTCTGGAGTGTAGAGCTGATAAGAAGAAGGATAATGGTGTAATGATCAGGATGTCTCTAGGCAATCTGCACACAACAGCTTATTTAAGATACCTTCGGTGTAATTCTCTGTGGAAAATGCAAAACCAGAAGATGTAATTTTGCAAACCCCCCGCCCCCAAGGGCCATAGCATGAAGTACATATGGGGTCCTGCTGATGATTAAAGATTGTGTGCATACATGCTTAGTGCATGGCTGCAGTAATTGGTTAAAAATTTATGACGTACTCATAGTAGAAGGTAACAACAAATGGGAGATTCATGATAAGCGTTATGCTTTTTCTTTGTTAAACCACTTTAATGTAGAAGACTGAGTTACAGATACAGGGTCAGGTCAGACTCAGGGTTTGTCAAATCTGATTGAGTCTTGGGAAAAGTGGAATTTAGAAAGAGGCTTGAGAAAAGCTGATTTTGGCTATTGGGTTTGTATCTGCACTAAGACCAGTAGCAAGTTTGTAGTGAACTGCTGTTTCATAAGATGTAAATAGTGGCCAGTGTCTCAGAGTGGTTTCTGAGAGATTCTGAAGGAACCAGACAATGATTATAGGTTCAGAATTATGGCAGACTTTGCTATATTCTTATGTAAAAGTCACAATTATTTTAAGTGAGTTCTATTAAGTGCACTGTAATAGCAGTCTAGAAAATCATTAGGTCAATGGAAGCAGGATTTCAAAATTAAATAGTTTGGGATGAGATACAGAATAATTGAGTGTACCTTGTCTCAAGCTAGATAAATCATGCAGTCTTATAGTCTCAAATCACACCATATTATTGTCATTGACACAGATTTGTTTTGATTTGTTTTCTTTTCCAGAAAATGTTGTGCTTTTTGGTATTAGAAAGATGTGTGTAAAAGTGATGTTTCTTCTAAAGTGTTACAATTTGAAAAAGATAATGTAAAATCTGACACAGATTTTTGAAAGAATAAAATATAATGTTTTAAAAAAGGAATATGCATTAAGGACTCCCAAGTTCTGATGACAGAAATAAGTATGGTCAAAGAGTCTTACAACTGAAATAAAAAATTCTGCAATATTCCTTTCAGCCAGAGGCAGGCAAAGTCCCACAGATCTAGAGCAGAATGAAAATGAAACAGGAAGGGCCAATTATATATGTGTCACATTTGCTCTTGTAAATGGTAACTACACCAATAACAGATATTGTTTCTGAAGTAATTTTTTAATTTACTGCAGTATGGGACTAGAGAGTGCTACCGCTATCAAGTATCCACAGTTGCAATATCTGAACACTGGAAAAAGTTTTAATCTTTATCACCATGCAGTATTATCATTGAGCATGAATGGAAACTGATTGTTAGACGAGACTCAGAACAGGAAGAGAACAGATTATTTCTCTTCAATAAGATGATGATGCATTATACTCTAGATGAGATGAGTAAACTGTAGTGTTTTCTAAGGTTGAATTGTGAAAGGCTGTAGCTATTGTCCATTATCATAAAATAGTGACATCAAATAACTATTGGGAGGCTTTTTCCTGTTGCGAGGGTCTGTTCTTCCCCTCAAATACACAATTTTTTTTGTTTGTTTAATGTTGTACATAATGTTAATACATCCATCATAAGTACCACATATATATAAAAAGCACCACCACACAATTACAGTAGAAGCTTCCGTTGCTTTGCTGCTTTCAGGTCTTGTATGCTGATACACCCAGTATGTTCATATATTGACCTCTTTTCTTTACTATTTCTTTTCTAGCTTGAGGCCACATTGAACATACTTTTTAACTATGTGGGTGTTTCTTAATTCTTGGGTTTTCTTTAAACAATCAACTTGTACTTGGTTCCCAGATAGCCAGTACTGGCTTAACTCAGTGGAGAAATTGGTTGTTCTGCATATTTAGGAAGGAGTTTCCTCATTCTGCTTTCTTCAAGTGTTGGTTCCCATCTCTGTGTAAATTTGTTTCCTCTGTTGCTAGAAGTTTTCACACACACAATTCAACATTCACTAGGTTTGCTAAACAGGCTTCTGCTTAAGTTAAATAAAAATTCTAGTGTAATTATATGACTATGGTGTGTATCAGTAGAGTCCGCCTAAAGCTATGTAACGCTTTAAGGGTTCTCAAATGCTAAAATGCATACCCTGAAACTCCATCCTATGCTGTCATCAAATTCTTGATTGTATGTAAGATGTATGGACAATTTCTATAAGCAGTTGAACTTCAGTCTCGCTCTAAAGAACTTCCATACTGATTAATGTATGACCATTCCCTATAAAGTTTCAGCATCAACACTCACTTGCTGACTTCTTACGCACGTCTTTCCCCATGAGACAAATTCAGAGTCCCTTTCTTACTTTAAAACTTTGTCTGCATTATGTTCTACTTTCACCTGTAACAACTTCATTTTTAGTGGGCTTTGCAAACCAGAGACTGTTGTTTCTTAGCTGATTCTTTCTCTTTAGACTTTCAGTCTTTATTGCAATATTCTTTTTCTTAAATGTTGATGTGGTTCCCTGAAGAATGGCTTAAACCTAAAAGCATATTTAGTTTCCCTTGCACTCATTATTCCAACTCATAAATATCTTCTAAAATGAGTGGTGTCCAAAACATTAAATTACTCTTCCATTTAATTTCTCTGCCATGGAAGATGTGGTTGTTCTAGGTGAAAAAAAGTCATTCTAATTGGTTATGAAATGTAAAGAAATAACAGTTTCTTTTCAAGACAATTTTTCCAAGGAAACTTTTGGGAGAAGTTATTTATTTGTTACCTTAGTAAGCTCTTGTGAATGTTGTTTTCCAGTTTTTAAGAGTTACTAAAGTGCAGTCATTTCAGTGTATCCTGATTAAAGTTTGGTTGGTTTTTTTTTTTTTTTTAACCCACCCACCCCCCCCCCCCCCCCCACCCCCCCCAGCTGCTACTAAACAAAAAATCCTGACTAGGTAAAACTGCTTTTTCCCCACTTTAGCTTCTCCACGTTCTTTTTGCTGTTTCTAAAATGCTCTTAACTCTCCCCAAAGGCAACTAGGCACAGCAGGCGTTATGTCTTCCCTGCTGTGAGTAAAATAGTGTTGTCTAGGGGGAGAGAAAATTGGGGGAGATAAAGTGTACAAACTTGAGGAAAGACTGACGTTACTATTTCAGCTGTTCCTGAAACAACTTATGCAAATGTTCTTTACTTATGCACTGGTAAAGTAATTAAAAATTTTGAGATTAGGCCTCCTTCTGATTGACTCACTGTTATATTTTGTTTCAGGCTTTTTTCTGTATTTTGTATTTTACCAAAGTTAGTGAGCTATGGGATTTTTATTGGGGTATATTGTTTGGGTTTTGCAAAAACTTGTCAAAATCTCTCTTTACTTTTGGTATCTACGTATGTGTCTTTCCTGTCAATTAGAGATCTATAGGAAAGGCAACAATATAGGTTTAAGTAACTGAGAGCGTGCCAGAATATTAGAAGAAACTTGTTGGCGGGGGACACAGGCTGAAGACACTTGATCTTGAAGCTCTTTATGGAGTTCATCTCTCACTGTTTCTGGTTCCATTCGTGATACAGCTAAATACAAACTTCCTTTTTTTCTCATTCCTTTCCGTCATTTAGCTCTTGCATTTTCAAGTGTTTTTCCTTGCCTTCTTGTTTAACCATTCTTTGTCTTTCATTATGACAGTTCTCTGCTGTTTGTTAAATTAAGAAACTCCACTGAATAACTGAAATCTAATTTGATTTAGTTACCCATATAATAGAATTTATGATACTTCATGTAGCATTGTAGAAATATCTTTCATTATTGAATTTCACTGTAACTAGACATAATTAATCTCTTTACTCTTATTTGGCTCAGTTTATATTTTGAATTGTCAACTTAATGGGGAATTAATTTTCTGCTATTACCAGTATGAAATCATAAGTAGGTTGAAAGTAAAGACAACAATTTCCAAAGGCTTTGGACTTATATCATCTAAATATAATAACTGTGTAGAAAGAAAAATGTGAGAAACCTGTCAGCTTGTGTTTTCCCTCATGAAGTTTCTAAATTGTCAATATGAAAATAAGTTCACTTTCATGAAGTCAACAGAATATGAAGAAAGACTCAGTAATCACTATTCTATAGTGATTTATGGTGCGTCCATAGTACTAGATGTTCTTAAATTAAATGCTATTCCTGGTATGTTTTTTCAAGTAATAGCTGTTGGGCATTGGCACAGATGCCCAAACTCTGGAGACAACTGAAAGCATTGTGTGGCTTTTGGATCCACAGATTTATTTCTGTCTTTCAGTATCAAAATTGGTTCACTTCCACTATAAACAAAGTAGTATACATTGTTTTCCTTGGGTGAAGAATAGGTTTAATGTGAACTCTGGAAAGCATTCCTGTTTGGTAGGTGAAGGTTATTCAGGGATTTAGAGCCAATGAAAGTTTTGAGTTCTGCTCGGTTGATTAAAATTAAATAGCAGAAATAATTGGGTTTTGCTGCGTATCTAATTATAAAATGTATTTGACAATGCCTTTCATAATTCACTAGTTGTAGTAATATCTTTCACTACTTGTTTTCTTGTGTCCCTTCAAATATCTTCTGAGGTTTGAGCACCCTAACACATGACACTCTGTTGTGAATTCATTTGATTGCACATCTTTAATGTGATACAGTGAATCACTTAAAAATAACCAAGACAGATATTTTATATTTGAAACCTATATTAGCATTTCACATTCTTAATTACTTTATAGCATACTGTTCTTTATGTAGGACACTTGTAAAATTGATAATTGCTTCTTAAAAAAGCTGTTGCTCTTTGTATGGCCTGCTGCATTCTTCTTAATTTTTAATGAAGTAATTTAAATGTTTTATTGTCTTTTTCTCAACAGTTTTCAAAATCTTGTTAATGTGATGGCATAAACTAGTAAAAAGGCATTTGGATCACATCATGGATATCAGCAATGGTGATTGATGTTACACAAGTGGCACAGTAAGAGTCTGCTGTATGAAATGTCAGAAGTTTATATTTCTTCTAGTTTTACAATGGTAAGTTTATTACATTTTGTACTAAGTAAATAATAACTTTTTAACTCATGTAAGGTGTATTTCTTTAGAAAGTAGCATACCAGCAAATTAGTAAAGATTTCTGCCTTGTGTATTATTTCTAATGTTTGTCAAGTTCAGCAGTAATTACTCACCAAAGTGTACATTGGAATTTGGTTTAATTTGTTTTATTTGTATCCATTTGAAATGTCAGTTACTCATCTTTAACATGTGCTAGCCTTAATTAGAACAACCTAGGTGAAATGGAGTATCTAAATGACCCTGTTTTTCATGTTTGGGTTCAACCCTGAATGAGATTACTCTTCAGAAGATAACTGAGCTTGTGTGTAAAAGGGGAGAATATACAGGCAAGTTTATCCATATGTAAAATAGCTATGAACAACCATTATAGACAACACATAGTAATATGGGGTTTTTTCTCTTCTCAACTCAACTACTGATGTTTTGACCATTTGCTGTTTGTCGTATTATTTATATTTTCTTGTAAGACTGAGTTCATTGGACATCTCACACTTTGTCCTGCATTGCTACTTTTAAATGGACAGAAAGGAAGTTGGTACGATAGCAGTTCTTTATCTGTATCTCCAGGAATACAAACAGTGCACCTTTCCAGGCATTCATGTAAGGCAGCAGAATAGCTAACAAGCAAGAGGCTTTTAGCAGCACAAATGCAACGCAGTTTTGAGAACATTAGAAACTTCCACTTTGTAATTGTCTTTTCTTCATTACACAAAATGATGTGGTGTCTTACACAGTTGTATCTAGAACTATACCAGGTAATACTTTAAGGATACATTACTTTCACTAAGAAATACTACTTGCATTATGAATACCTAAACAGACAATATAGTAATTACTGTTAATTGACAAACAGAATTGTGTTGCTTAAGAGGTGTACTGGTCTTGTCCCATTCTTTCTGTTCTGCTCTAGGACCATCTGACACCTAAGTAGTAGATTTATGAGAATTTATGCTCCCCCTCTGCCCCCCCCTTGCTGAAGATGAAAAACACCTATGGAAACAATTTTCCTCCATTTGTCATTTTCAGCCTTTCTAAATAACATGTAAAATGGTTGATTCCATATTTAAAATTTGAAGTCTTCACATCATATGTCAGTTGAATCAGTTTGTATAATCTGGAATTTGGGAAGATGGAGAAGGGAAGGTATGCCATTATGTACAAATGTGAATCTGTTCATTATCATGGGTATTATGACAGGCTTGTGGTGATATGCAGTTTGACACGTTGAATTTTTAAAGATGAAATGAATAGAAGGGTAAGACTGAACTGATTGCTATTAAAAATGTTATTTTGAGATTGGGAAAGTTGAGTACTCCTACATTTCACCCTGAAATCTGAAATACAGATACTCTCAAACAGGATCTTTTAAACTTAGCTTTGAGTCTGAATTTACTTAAATCTAATGTGGGTGATGATTCATCTCACCAACTGTATGAAATGTTTAAAAATGGAGAAGGTTTGAGAAACAGCCTTCTAGTACCGTAGAGGAGATTACTGAGAAGATGGAGCAAGGCTTTTTGTTCATGTAAATGATGCAAAAATAGGGGATGCCCCACCTGGGTATAAGAAAAATTATTTTCACTATAAGGTCAATGAAACACTGGAACAGGTTGCCCAGAGAGGTTGTGGAATATCTGTACTTGGAGGTTTTCAAGACCCAGCTGGACAATGTCCTGTGTAACTAAATCTGAATTTAGTCTCGATGTCCATTCGAGCAGGAGGCTGGACTAGATTGCCTCCCAAAGTCCTTTCTAACTTGAATGAATTTGTGATTCTGATTCAGGCATTTTGTTTTATTTCATTTTTACTATTAATGACTGTAACTGGTTTTTTACTGGTGTGACTTAATTTTTTTTAACCCCCTGTTAAATTAGAATCACAATTCTGTTTTGTTGTTTATGATTTGTTTTTGTTTTAAGCAACAAGTGAGTAAGCAAATACAACTTTAATGGTTTCCTTCTTAGCATGTGAAACCATGTAACTGGAAACTGTGGGATATTAAGAATGTGATTTCATATCCCTCATTTGACCAGACAAACTTAAATAGTAATACCAATACATTATATCATATGTACAATACATAAAAATAGTGTATTTTAGTAACTGGAGCCTAACTGGAACATTCCAGCTGTACATAAGGCATAAATATGAACAACATTCACACACAAGTACTAAAGCCAGAACAACCGCAAATACCAAGTCAGCTACTTTGTAGCTTAGATGGAAAACTTTTTTAATGCCCTAAAGAAATACCACAGAAAGAAGTGGTATTAATACATTGCATAGGCATATTCAGTTTTACATTAGATACATTTGTGACAATATATTCTTCAGATTTGCTATGTCTGTAAGTGATTTTTAAATATTTTTTCTGACTGTTCTGTTTACATTTTTTTGAAGGTTTCCCAATGAGTGGATCATGATGAACATACTTTAGGGACTTGCCATAGTATGGCTGCTTCTCGATCTACTCGTGTTACAAGATCTACAGTGGGTTTAAATGGTTTGGATGAAAACTTTTGTGGTAGAACTTTAAGAAACCGTAGTATTGCTCATCCAGAGGAAGTTTCACCCCATCCTCAAATACGATCAAGGTCACCAAAGAAGAGGCCAGAGTCTGTGCAAACTCAGAAGGGAAGTAACGGTGGAAGAACTGCTGATTTGAAACAACAGAGTGCTCGGGAATCATGGGTGAGCCCTAGAAAGAGAGGGCTGTCTACTTCGGAAAAAGATAATGTCGATAAACAAACTGTGGAAAATTGTGAAAAAAAACAAGCAGAACCTGTTTCACCGGTTTTGAAAAGAATTAAGCGCTGTCTACGTTCAGAGGCACCCAACAGTTCAGAAGAAGACTTGCCTACTAAAACAGAGAAGGAATCATTGGAGCATAAAAGCTTAGTGTCGGACAATGATGCAGTCTCCACAGGGACTAAGCGAGCTTGTCGATGTCTTATATTGGATGATTGTGACAAAAGGGAAGTTAAAAAGGTGAATGTCTGTGCAGAAGGATTTAATAATTCTGCAATAGTTGACGAGATTGCAGGCTATCAGACTGTCAATGGAGTTGGTGAGAGAGACTCAAATTCTCTTAACTGTGATGACTGTCAGCTTGATGGGAACACTAAGCAAAACAGTGCTGGTTCCTGTATGTCCAAGGACAAAACAGTAGCAGAAAACGGAAACTCATTTGCCCATTCTTCATTGTTGCTTAATAGCAGCAAGGAGGACAGTGTTGTAGACCATTATGTGCCTTGCACAAACTCTCAAGAACAGGTAAAATTAGAGGACCACAAAATAATAAATGACTGCTTGCCTGAGGAACATGCTAATCAGGCATATGAGCCAGCTACAGGGTCCTTTTCTGAAATCCAGTCATCTTTGTTAAGGGATTCGGAGGAGGAGGTAGATGTTGTAGGAGATAGTAGTGCCTCTAAGGAACAGTGTGCTGAAAACATCAATAGCAACCCGAATATTCGTCATGACAGTGCATCAATCTCAGGTGAACCTGAACCACATTCTTCAGTGCTGGACTGTGTTTCAGCTCAAATGACATCTATGTCAGAACTTCAAGAACACAGATATACCTTGAGAACTTCACCACGAAGGGCTGCCCCTGCCAGAAGTAGCCCTACTAAAAATATCTCTCCTTGTAGAGAAAATGGACAGGTTGAGGAAAATAATCTTAGTCCCACTGAAAAGAATGTACCTGTAGGTATTAATAATATCAATGGATCTCCCAAAAAGTCTGAAGAAATTAAACAGAATGAAAAAGAGAGAAATTGTAATACGGGAGATCATGGGAGTGATGGACTAAGAAAGCCACTTTCTGAGGCTAGGCTTGTTGCTGGATATGTACCATCTGCCAAAGAGAGTGCCAACATCCACACTGCAGAGGATGATGAGGAAGAGCCTGATGTGTATTACTTTGAATCAGATCATGTGGCATTGAAACACAACAAAGAGTATGTGTAACTATGGTAACCATGAATTCTGCTTTTGTTTCTTACCAAAAATATATAAATTAATACGTATTTAAAGTACTTTCACAAAAATTTAAGTGCTTTATAATTTTCATACTCTTCAGTCTTCATTTTTCTTCCTTGTTTCTACCTCAAACAAAATTAAACTCTATTTTATATGTAGTATGGTACAGCAATGTGGTTTATACATTTCTAGCAATATGAATTCTTTAGTCAGAACTTTTTTTTTTTTTTAAAAAACAACCCACATCCGTTATCTCTTTTCTCTAAAAAGCTAGCTGGAAACAAAACCAAAGGAATTATAACTCTAATTAAGAGTTCAGTTATTTATCAGCATGTCCAGTAGCCACAGTACATACAGCTTATGAAATTATCCTTCTGTTGTACATAGAATTTAAAGTCAGCTACCTGTTTTCAGAGTGTCATGGGAAAGACTTACCATTATTGTGTTAAGGAAGATAAATTGATCAAATGCAGCAATTTGAGAACTTTCTCCAGAGTAAAGTATGTCTGCATTGCTGGTTATATTCGTTAAATGTAAATACATACATGTTCTAATTACTATTAGAAAAGAGCACTAACTTGTTTTTATATCTATCATCTGAATGTAAGTAGAACTGTGGTAAACATATATTTGTAGTAACTGCCAACAGATTCTTGAAACAGAAGAGCAATTTTCTCAGTGATGAAAGTTTACATGGAGAAAATTTGTCTTTAAATGATAGATCAGGCCAGTTTTTATTGCACAGTCTTTGTAATGCTGTTTTGACTTCTGTGTTTTTCTGCTTAGTAGACGTTCTACATTTTGTTGTGAGTACTGAAAGGCCAAATGCAGATCATCTTCAGTTTGCTTCATATGAAGAGTTAAACCACTGCTAGCAGTTTCTGTAAATGATCACAATACAATTATTATGAATATGGGGCACAAGGCACAGATGATTGTTTAATCCAGCAGAAGTTTGACTGGGTTTTTTGTTATTAGAGTTGCATTATTTTGATAATGAAATTTTGTTCAATATTGAATGTGAATAAATTATTTTAATCAGAGAAAATTGTGAATTAGAGCATGGTTCAGACAAACTTCTGATTTCAAAATAATGATAAATATCTGTAGCTTCAGTCATCAGCCCAAAGTGTACGGACACTTCCTGGTAGATAGAGGGAAGATTGCTGTTTCCTAAATTATAAATGGGAAAAATGGACTGTTGTCTTCTGACATTTTTTGCATGTTTTTGTATCTGTATGTAGGATGACTTTACTAGTTATGTTAGTACAAAGATAGATTAGTAATGTATCTTTTTTATTATTATCTATTAGGAAAAGAATGATAAAGATCATACCACATTTTTAGATGTAGCCTCAGTTTTTACTTCTTTCAAGTTAAACATGTCCAAAATGCATAGTTTTTAAAAATAAAAATCTGCTATTCAATGTTACTGCTGTAAAAAGAACAGTAATTTTTTCTGTTCTTACAATTAAACACAGATCTAAATTGTTCTTGAAAAATTTCAGGAACGTGCCCTAGTGTTAGCTTTTGAATATACACAGTTGCTCTCAAGATATGACTAGCTGTTCAGATTGGCAGCCTGTTTGTGAGAGCTTGTTGGGGAGCTTTTGAAATTGCAACTGGGACTTGGTAGCTTGCTACTAACTTGCTGCCTGAATGCAGAATTCCAAAAGAAATTGCTGTTATTTTTATCCTTATATTTTACTGATCTTTGGTGGCAAAAAAAGTCAAAGCTAGAGTTCTCTTCTAGATCAAGAAAGAGCAATTTCTACTTTTCAGAAGGGAAGCATGCTACTGAAGGTAGTGTTAGCTAGATTTTTTTCCCCCCTTTTAAAAAATGTTGATATAATTGGAAAATTATGGGCAGTCTTTTGTTGTTGTTGTTTGCAAGAAAATAAATCTAGTATTCTGATGGTTCCTCATGGTAATAGGATCATTCTAAAGAAGTCTATATTTTGATATGTGAGCCCAGTTGTCCTTTATCTGGAACTTTGTAGTTCAAGAGTTAATCAAATACAGTGCACTACATTCTTTTTCAAATTTTAAAAATACCAAAGTTCATTAGAAGATACTCCTAATTAATGTGTTACAGTTCTTCAGTAGTCTTAATTATACCCTTGTTTAATCTCATTTTGTGCTTATTTTCTAAAATGTTAAACTAAAAAAAAAAAAGGTTTTAGCAGAAATGTTTTCCCCGATTAGTCAGATGCAAAGAATTCCAGGGTTCCCATGCTGTCAGGTAAAGGCTATTCACTTTGCCTGTGACATTTCTGGCTGAACAAAGTATGCTGGTCTTCTGCTTATCAGATCTTCAAATGGTACACAGCTTTGTTTTTCTGTCCGTCATCAGTTTGTGATTAAACTTGTCTTTATGGATTATTTTTTTCTCTGGTTTATATTTCTATTCTCGTTTGAAAGCAAATTCAGAGAGACATTAGCATCTCGGCTAGGTTGAGGAGGCAGATTTCTCCAAGAAGGCATTAATATCATTCCTTGGATGTTTCACAGCAGAAAAAAAAAGCTATATTGCTCTGTGCTGCAGAAGCAATTTGATATGTCTGTAAACTTATATTATTTCTTGTTACATTGCATAGCTTGATGACATACACATTCATACAGCTGATTTTCACTTTGCAGGAAATTATTGTAACATTGATAAAATATGAATATACTGAAACCTTCAACAGCTGTAGATAAGACTTGCTATAAGAAAAACAATTAAATGTGAATACACATAGTATTTTTGTATGAATTTTGTTGCTTTTTGAATGTTGTCATGTTTAAACAACATTCATATATTAATATTTCTGGAAAAACTGGATGATATAATAAGAAAATAATCATCACAGAAAGTAAGTTATGGAATACTATTATTCAGAGAGAAGGCTGAAATAATGGATGTTCCACAACCTCTTTAATAAAACAGATCTGTCCTACAAAGATCTGAGATCTCTAAAGAGAAATTTTATCATGACATAGACATTCATGTAGATAATAACAGACTATCTAGGGCGTCGTATAATTGTAAAGTATTGTTAATGTTGATTTTTCTGTTATTACACACACAATTTGAATTTTTGTGTATTATGATTCTTCTCAGAAAAATATGGTTTGGTGCACATTTGAGAAATTAGTTTCTGTGTTCTAGCTTAGAAACCTTTGCATTTTCTTTTGATATTTTCATCAAAACTGAACTTGTTGATTTAAATCTTTTTACACTGCTTAATTTTATATGCTGTGCTTAGTGTTTTGCGTATGTCTTTCCTCAGAAGTTTCTCATATCTATTTGCTGTATCTTTTTATAGTTTAATTCTTTCTTATAGTGCAGTAGCTTAATTTTCTATCTTATGCAATATTTTATCCTCAGTACATTTTCCCCTTTGCCCAGGGCTTCGGTTAGTGCCCTTTTTTCTTTTTTCTTCTTCCTCTCTACTTACTCTCTGGAGTTTTGCAATGTTTGGCAGGTGTTAGGTTGCATGAGGGAAAATTTTTGTTTTAACACTTAGCTCTGAGTTCTAGATGAAAATGTAATTGAAGAGTTGAGTTGTCATGTGCATGTAATGCATTATACAGTGTATTTCTAGGATCCTGAACTGTGGTTAGCTTTATAGGAACCACCTAGGCCTGTAGGTAAGCTCACTGAAATGTAAGAACTATGCATGAGCACTTGCCTACGGGCATTCAGTTGCAAGAGTTAGGACCTTGTGTTTGTTCAGTAAATAGATATTTTTATGTATCTTTGGTTTCATTTATTACTTTATAATATTTAAAATCATAATAGCTGTACTGACATTTAAACTGAAGACAGATTAGGATGAAACACTTAATACATCTCTTAAACCCCAGTGTTGTGAATTCTTGCCTAGTATGGGTTGTATTGTTGCAGAGGCCCTGGAAAGACAAGAGGACCATGTAGGATCATACAACCAGATTTAATATACAATTGACAATTCATAGTAATACTGTTAATGTTGTCTTTGGATGGTCTTTTAATATTGTATGAATGTGAGAAAGAAAAGACATCTTTGGCGTTTCCTGTGGTACAGGTTTTGTATTTTATTCAGTCACAAATGTTTCTGCCTAATGAATCAGATTGAAACAGTTCTCTGTAAAAGTTCATTTTACTGTACTAGACTTGTTAGAATAGGCTCTGGTGCACCTTGCCATACCAATTATTTGAGAAATGCCTTAAACAGAATCTTCTTAAAATGTAACTCTAACATAATCCTGTAGTGGTCTTTTTCACTAAGGTGAACTTGTAATTTTACCTGCACCATGTTTCTTCCTTAACTGGATGACAATTAGTATTAAAAATTAAAGTACTTTTCATTAATGTATTTCAAGATAAAAATCTCCATGTCTATCTTTGCATATATTGGGTAAGAACAAAAATACTACATCAGTTTTGTAATTTATCCCCATATATTCAGGTATATGTCTCAGAATTAAGGTCAAATTTATCACGCAGTGTGGATTTATTTTAATGTAAAGATAAGTCAGATAATCTAACATTCCTTTGTAGTGATGTCATGTAGCTCATACTATAGTATAAATTATCTTCCTATATTATTATTGAGGATACCTTTGTCTCATTTTCCGATGAAACGTACAGTTTTAGTCTGAGGAGACTTCGGTTGTTACGTTGTTTCATGTTAAAGAATAAAGGGAATTGGTATAAATCAAGTAAATCATGTTACTTTTTCTAGTAGCAGTTTTAATCCATACTGGGATTAATAATTTTATGAGACAGCAACTATTTTGTAAACATGTAACCTCTGAGTACTTGTAGAATATCATCAACATAGAAGAATTTAAGTATACATTTTTAGTGTTGAAGAACAATAGAAGTTAATAATTTTCTAAAAAATGCATATGTGCCATATATATTAGATTACAATGTGTTTTAATTCATCCTTTGTTCCACACAAGAGTGATGTGGCATACAGTGATATTTTTCTCAAACTACCTATTAATGTAAAACTTAAACATATGGAAGATTGGTTCTCTTCTCAGAGAGTAGTTCCTACTGTCTGGTGGATTGGTCTGTGTTTTTAGTAAGTAACAAAAAAATTGGATTTAAGTAAAAATCTCATTTCGTGTAGAAGTTGAATGCTGCAACTACTTCATCTGCAAAATAGAAATATGATGGAAATCAATTAGAAACTTCTAATATGAGTTTCTGATCAGCTGCAGTTTGGTATTGCAGATAATTGTGTTATTAAAGTGTTGTGATAGTGTAATGTGCATACAATTACATTTATTAGTGAAATACTTGTTATATTTTACACCATCTTAAAATATTAAGTATTTTGAGAATTTTTTACTGCCAGCATTATTATTTATCATATTTTATAAGGTCATTTCTATCTGTAAATACTTATCAATGGAACAGTTGTAAGTGACACGAAATTATTGCAGGACTAAAGATCAAGGTTTAGTTAATAGTATTTTTGTAATCATAGAATCATGTTTTATAATTACGTAAACTATTCAAGAAACTCAAAATAATAGAGTTCTTAATTTGCAAGAGATAATGCCTTGGGCATATGCTGCATCTGTTTTTCTCTCTAATAATAGGCTTACTCTAGGAGCCATTAAACGTCAAGTACATTTGTCAAATTTGTTTTTATTTCTCTGAACATAGTTATCTTGCTGTCAACCACAGCACAATCCTAGTGAACGGCACTATCAAACACAGTGCAATCCTCATTTAAATAATGCATCCTGTGGAAAGCAAAGCTTGATTTCTTTTGGATTTGTGTCCTTTGCTCCTTGAATTCTCTCCTCTCCTGATTTGCATGATATCTGCTTTTCTTTTTCTGCCTATGTTCTCACCTCCAAGAGTCCTCTGTCACGGCATCTTGTCCTGGAAGAGAGAGTGTGAGCTTTTCAGCGCAGAGCTGCTTCCCTGCTGGCTGGCTTGGTAGCATGTGTGGATGTGTGTGCTGATGGATTGACCAGAGAATGTGAAGAGCAACGGTTGGGTTCAGCTTGCCTTTCTCTTGTGGAGATAGTAGTTATGGTCTCTCCCCCTTTCCAAACTGCCAGTTTTTAGAGAACATACAGGAACTCAGCTTGTCTTTCCAACTTCTTTGATCAACATGGATCAAAAGTCATGGGGGAAAATCAACAATTTTTTAAAAAATAATAAACGCAAACATACTATTTTAATACACAAAAAGATAGAAACTTACTTTCCCACCTGTTCATTTGGAAATGCTTACCACTTCTAAGGATCCTCATTAGTAAATTCATCTAAACTGGAAAATTAAGTATTAGTTAATACGAAAAATGGTTTTGAGGGGTAGGAAATATCAGTTGGAAAAGAAAAATCAAATACCATAGGAGATTCATGGTCCTGATTTAAAAAAAATAGAGAGAAAACCAAGAAAAGATGGGGTAGTAATATATCACGCAGTGCAGCTGTGTGGAGAGTAAGGCTCTGGCTGTGTTTTTGGCTATGCACGCAAGGGGCACTTAACAAAAGCAAAGTGGTAAAGTGTGGTTATACCAGTTATACCAATGTAAACTATGTCTGGTGGGACAAGGAATAAATTATATTACCATAATTGCCTACTTGGTAGGGATGTACAAGTATTTCACTAAAATACTAGTAAACATAATGATGCCACCAAGAAAACAAGAACATAGGGACTGGCATATGCTGTGAGAATGCAGGTATCTTTACTCTTCAGTTTTAACTAACCTAGCTTGACATAACTCTATTACCAGTCTTTAAGTATTTGTTCTGGTCTTACATGACGTTTTGACAGCATCTCCATCATGAACTACAAAACTAACTGTCACTATCTTTTAGAAGGGAATTGTACGGGCAGTGCTTATTAATGCTTGTTTTAGTCTCAGCAATAAGTTCTAATCAAGATAGGTGTTTCTTTGGTACTAGAAAGTACTTACATGCTATTTTGAGAGGAAGAAACATCCTACTTTTTGCTTTCCTTTAAATTTTGTTCTATGGTAGGAATAGCCAGGTGATTTTTAATTTTTCACTATTGCATATCTTGTTTTTCTTTGCACAGTTCAAAGTGAAGGTGTGCTATTTTGTATAACAACCTTTGAAAGTTTTATGCTTCCAAAGCCAAGGACCAACTGTGTTTGTCCATGGTTTATTATCATAGTGAGTACTAATAAAAATATACATTTTACTAATTTTCTTCCTTATTTCTGACTTTCATTCCCCTTCTTTAGGCAAAAAAGATTGAGTGAATAATTCTTTGTATTGCTGTTAGAACATTCAGCTTCTCGTGATTGCATATCATGTTCTTCTAATCCAGTTATAGTCTTCAGATATTACTGTAACAGAATACTTGAGGGAATATGGTAATTTCTTCCATCGGCAAGAATATACACCTGAATAATTGGGAAACCTGCATAAACATAGAGTGAGTTGAAGGAGTGCAGTAATCAAGGCCAGGCTGGATGGAGCTTTGAGCAACCTGGTCTACTGGAAAGTGTCCCTGCTGTTAAAGGAAGATCAAAAGGCTATATTAAAATGGGTTAACGGCGGGAGGACTGATGGATGATGTTTTAACCTTTCATGTTGACAAGACCGAAACAAGTTACATGTTTGTTTGAGGCACAGAGACCTAATTGCTACTAAAAATTTTGAAAACTTGCTGGAAATGTGGATATTCGATAAAGGTGCTTTTGTACAGCTAATATTAAGTCCTGCTGAGTGTGGTGGACAGCTCTTCACAAGAATGAAGCCTATAGCAATATTTGAGTGGGTGTTCTGTTTCTGGGGCAGAGTTAAGGATTTAAGAAAGAAAGGGACATCACAAGTTCATAACTGATAAAATACTGTTCAGATGCCTGAAATACAAAGTCTGGAGTGGTGAAAGTTGGAAGGTGACATGAGAGTGGAAAAGAGCTCTTTTGCACCCAGGTGGAAGACTGCAGTAGGGTTTTCTGTTTTGGTTTTAGGGTTTGTTGTTTTTTGTTTTTTGTTTTTTTTTTTTAAATGTCCTTTTAAAAAAAAAAGTGCTTTTTGGCTTAGTTCTGTTTTGTTTTAAATAGGTGTGTATTATAGCCTGAGGCTGGCATTCAGAAATAGCGATTATTGTTCCATTACTGGCACAGTAGACTTGGAGAAGCCACTTAATGTATACTTTAGTTGTTTCATGTATAAAATGGAGAGGCAGTTTAATTATTTACTTATCTTGGAAGTCATTTAAAAGGCCTGAAGTATGAATATTAAATATGGATGAAGTACAGTAAATTACAGTATGTGTGAAGAGGTTAAGCTAGAGTGGAAGACAATTTCATAATGAGTTGCAGAATTGGCTGTAAGTAGATTACCTTGGTCATAGTATCTAAGCGTTAGGTAAGTAAAAACCTACCATATGCTGCTTTCTTCAGGCAAAGGTGCTTTTCTAAGTCCTGACAGGCGTTGAAATATGCCCATATTGATTATGCCCTTAAACTCTTTTCTGTTTCTGAAGGGAGATCAAAGAAAGGCCACTCTTCATCAGTCTCTTCTGCTTCCTTGTTGCTGTCATGTGTGTTCTACGTCTAGCATTGAATCCCAGCACTCTTCCCTAGTGCAGTAATAGGTTTTTTTAAAATCAAAACTCTGTCAAAATTACTGTATCACGACAGTGGGAAAGATTTCAGGCCAACCTTAAAAGCTGGGAGCATTATCTGATGTTTCTGAGTGGAAACAAACAAAACCCCCAAACAAAACAAAACACTCAGTTCTTTGAAATGAGAAGATTGGGTTTAATCTGCTTTAAAGATTTCTCCAGGAGGCCAATCTGTTACTACAACTGCCTCGGGTTAACTTGGAAATTCTAAGTGCAATTAATGTTTACCTTTTGCTACAGTTATTTGCAGTCTTAGAACATGACATGTTTAATATCCAATACTTTCTTAGTTTTGCATCTAATAAGGAATTTATTTCTGAATCGCTGTTAAGTAGACCAAAATCCGGAGTCATAAATGACTTTAAAAAAAAAAAAAGTTTGGGAGAGGAGGTTTTAATCTGTACTTTGCTAGAGTTGCCAGTAGATGGCAATAAAACAAAGACTTCCTCAAATCCTCCCGGTTACTGATATGTACCTATTTTGTGTCACAGCTCTTGGAAATTCAAAATAAAGTTTGCTTTAAAGTAGATATTTTTTCTACATATCTTTTAGCCATGTTTTACTATGAGAAGTGTATACTCCTTCACTTAAAACAAATCCTACCTGCACAAGAAATAATCAGTATTTCTGATATAAAATTTAAATGATGGTATACACGTTTTTACCTTCTAATCCCCAAAATTGTCGCTACTGTACCTTTTTTCATATTGTGAACTATAGAACTGTAGAAGTGTAGTTAGCTTGGGGATTGGGAAGTGATGACCACCACCTGCACAACATTTTATCAGTCGAGGGTAAGTCACTTCTTTTTAATTAGGCATCAAAGTACACATCTTTGCAAGATACTAAATGATCATTTTAAGGCAAGTATAGTTGACAAAGTAACTTTTTTTTCATTTCAAGTAATTTCTGTGAGCTTCCAGGAAATAAATTACAGGGAAATCTGTATACTGATTTTATTACATAAATTACAATAATTTCTTGCTACAGTTTTCCATTGTTAATAAGGGTCCCCTGCTGGCTTTATAAAACTATTTTATATATTGTCAACTTTAAAAAATACTGAATGGAGTTGCATTAGCGATCTAACAATGGTAAATATTTAAATAAGGGGAAAAAAATCATTGTGATAACAATGCAAGTGTTTTAGATCCGTATATGGTTCATGCTAAAAGCAAGTAATAAACATTTAGCTATGTGTCTGTAAGATTGTCTGAATACTATGTGAAAATTTGAGGCAAGTCAAAGTTGGGTGAGTTTATATATATAAGTAAATGTGAGAAAGTTCATTATATCATTGCTTCAGAGGTGATTATGTAGGTTGAAAAAGATGAAATAAGGACTAACTTTGGACTGGCAATGACCTTCTTGTATTTATTTTCATTTGGGAGGAGAGTAGAAGTAATACTGTTTCCGAGTTTCTATCTTAAAAGTTGAAAAAATGCATTATAATTATGTTGGAATACTAGATAAGGAAAGTCCAACAAATAGTGCACAGTAGCGTTTTGAGAGGCCTCTTACTAATTGCAAGTTTTTGTGTAAGTTTGCTTTGGATAAAGCCACTCAAGATGAAAATTCTTTTTTTTATGGGTAAGACCAGTGGCAGAAAATTCTCTTATGTGTTCGTAAATGTTTGAGCATTAAGACTTTGTGTAGGGGGCTTGTTTTTGGATGAGGTTTGGCATTTTTGTGGTGTTTGGTGAATGTTACCAACAGCCACTTTTGTGTCTGCCCCTTACGTTGTTGAACAGGACAAAACTGATGCTTCACATTTATTTACTGCAATTTAACTGAAAAGCTTCACTTAGTTATTTTATTCCATGCACTAGTTTGAATTAGCTACCTAAAAGTTAGAATCTTCATTTTGTAGTATCAGTTTCTCGCATCACTCATTCACTTAAGGTTTAAAGTACAGTATGTTCTTCTCCTGAAGGGAGAAGAAACCTTCAGAAACCACAGAGGGACTAGCCTCTGTGACTGAATGACTCTTATTGGAATACTGAAATGAATTTATTTTAAAATGCTGAATGACATGGCCTCTTGTACAGGCTAGTGTTAAGTCATTTAGTATAAAAAATAAGAGTAAACTTAAGAAAAATGCTATTCTTAAGGCAGATTGACTCCATATATATATATATTGCTTTCTAAAGCTCGTTGTTAGTTCCTGCTGCAAAGAAAATAAAATCTGTGATGTAACTCTGGGTACTTAGATCTGGAAATGTAAATATCACAGGATGGAAAGAATGGGGGGAGAAAAGCATCTTGAAAGTAGATCTCAGAAAATTGGATCAAAATGGAAATGGGTCTCATTAAGGTACTAGCTATGTTATTTTCAAGCTTTATCACAGACAAGACAGGAGGCTGCTGTGTCCCTAATCGCTATTAGAACAAGGTTCATGGAAATGAATAGTGTAATAACTAATGGCTTATGGCAGAACTTCCATAAATATGGCTCTGCTATGTGATAATTATTTCATGGAGCAATCCAAAAGAGTGGAGTAGTTATTAACTGCAGTAGAACAACTGAATCAGCAGGAGTCCCTGCTGATCAGTATCAATCTTTAAGAAGTGGCTTTCCTTTTTTAAATATTAGTCCCTCAAAAACCTATGTTAATCAAGGTTTTCCAGCATAGAGATACTGAAACTGTTTCTATACTGTACTGAATTATTCAAGTGTTCATCTGGAAGATTCCTGGCAGTTAACATGATTTAAGAAATTACATGAGTGTTTCAATACTGGGATTGTGGAAACATGGAATTACATTCTGTAGAATGAAAGTTTTCCTGCAAAGAAAACTGCTTCAGGTTTTGTATGGGCTAACAATTTAGTAATTAGAACTGAGAAAAGCGTAACTTCAGTCAGTTAGGGGGTATGACTGACTCTGAGTTTACTCAAATTACACATTTTTAGTTGTATGAGTTTGTTTTGTTTTGGCAGAGGATGTGAGATAATTTTCCTTGGTGATTCCTTTGAGATCTTTCAGTGAAAATGATGTAACTGTAGCTGGATAATTTAGAGGTGGTTGCTCTTTGATTGCCTCATTGAAGGATGGAGCCAGTTTTGCAGCAGAAGAGTGAGCAAGGTTCCAGCTACTTTCTCTTTACCTTCATTAGGCCTTTTAAATTTTGGAGAATGTTAGTGCAACTAGAGGAGGTAGTTTAAATCATAATTGTTGTGCTTATTTACAAAGAACCTTGGAAGATGGATTGTAAAATTGTTCTTCACGTTTTTTTCTTTTATTTTAAATAGCCTTGGAAATTATGCACACAGTGTCTTTTGCTTAATGCAGCAGAAGTATTATGTTACTGTTTGAGACTAAGAAGCCAGAACAGACAGAGACTTCGTGCTCACCATGTGCGTTGTGATTTGGCTTACTGATTTTTCAGAGAAATACTTGGCTTTATTACAGTCATGTAGGGCCGAAGAACTAAAAGCCTGCACAAACACATGAAAACAGTAGAGGTTCAAAACTTAAAAGAATCTATGCAGACGTGTTATAATAGTCGGTTAAACAGTCATGTTGGAATTTAGAAGGACATGCAATGGTTTGGAGAGAATGCAGTACTGCAGCAAATCTAAAGTACCTGAATATGGACTATGCAAACTATGTATTTCAGGGTTAGTATTTTCAATTTTTTCTTGACAATGTAAGACCCCAAAATGAACACTTTCATGCATTTCAATACTTCTGATATTCACTTGATAAAATTGCAGTCTTATTCCTGGGCTTTAGAATATTCATTCATAAAAACTGAATATGCAAGTTAGAGTAATACCTCCAAGTTAATACATTTCTTTAATGGAGGTACAAAAAAGTGCCAGGAAATCATTTTGTCTGAACAGTTTCCTCAAAACCCCCTTTTTCTCTCTTGAATTATTTCATGATAATAGTGCTATGTAGCCACAGATCAACATCACATGACCTGTTTTCAAATGATGACATTTTTGTAATACCTACGAATGTTTTAACAAGGGAAGTAAATGGAGTTCAGTATTCTTGTTTTGTTTATTATTTCTCCCAAAATGTAATTTCTTCTCTTTCCTTTCAGACTTAATTATTTAAGGCCACCTCATTAAGATAATTTCTTCCTCTACTTTACACATGTGAATCATCATTAAATTAGCACTTCATCTAAATCACCAACATTTGGTTGCTTTTTCTTCTATGTATGTAAAGGTTTAAAATATTATTTTCTTTCAATTTCATTTGGAAAAGCAATCACTTAAATACAATTTGAATAAGTGACATAAAATGGCTCAAGAAAAGAAAGGCAGGTATTTATTTAACATCTTCTTAGATACAGATTTTTGTGCACGCTACTGAGCCTCTGTTACCGTGATTAGAGCTAACTCCAGAGTCTTGTATAGAAGTTTTGGCACCTGCTGATAGGAAAAGGCTTTCTGTTGTCCAGGTTAAATCATCTCCCCATATAACATTAAGCTCTTCTGTGTTGTTACAGCTGCATCTACATCAATCACGTTAGCAGCCTGCCTGTGTTTCATTTATCTGGAGCGTGCAGGGCAGGCTTCTGCATAAGAAGTGCTGTCAGTCCGCCTAAGCATGGACAGAGGTTGCCCAGCGCAAAGCTAGGCAATGATCAGATGCTATTTGTAAAAACTGAGTAAAGATTTTGATTTCACATATGATGATTCCTGTAAGCCTGAACAGTGGTATTGTCTCAGGCCAATTTTGATGTGCCATCACTATTTTTGTAAGTTATTTCTGAAGTTTGTTTTTTACCTGTTCAAGAGTAGCCCCATTAATTATCTTCCTTTATGCAAAGTTTTTTTGTTTAGAGGAAACTGGAGCACTTTTCCAGTAGTGAAAATAGTCCACTATTGTTCCAGTATTAATAGCCTATTTAATAAGCATTTTAGGTCTTAGCTGCATATAAAGCTGAATATGTGCAGACAAATTGAAGTCATAATAAATTCATAACAGAATTGTATCCTACTGTTTTTAAACAAGCTCAGTATTTTAGTTTCAAACTTCAGAATGTATGGCTATATTTTATGTTTTCAAATATTACATTTGAGTGGAAAGAAAATTACCCTTTTTCATGGGGAGGCAGCAGTTTAATGTCTAGGTAGAAACTTAAATATTTGATGGTACAAAGCCTGTATTTTGCCTTGAGGCTATTTACTTCCCTCCACTTAAAGTCTTTCCCAATTACCAGTGCAGTCAATTGAAAAACTTGGCATTAGCTCAGTAACCTCTGGATCTTTTCTGTAATACATGTGGAATTCATTGTGTTAGGCTTGTCTTTGTTTTACCAATAATGGAATAGAATGAAAATTTACTGAAATACTGTAGTAGTGAATAGATCTTACCTGATTCCTGTATACTTTAGATGGCATTTTGTGGTGAACTGAAATACAGTTGTAATATTAAATGTCAGAAAACATTTTCATGAAAAAAAATTAAGTTGATACATAATAATTTGCAACATCAGAGGCCATTAGAAACCACATGATTTAGAAACTGAAGTGAAAAACGGTAAAGCTAATAAAAGGTATTAAATGTACTAACCTACTTTTTAAAGGCTGTGCAATATTGTATTATGTACTGACTCTGAGCTAGATTTATAGAAAACAGTTCAGGAAGCATGCATTATTGGGTACAGGTATGATAGTCACATCAGTGATTCTCAAATGTATCTGTTAAATAGACAATCAAAACTGTGTGAATCTAGGATGACAGGTTTGAGGGAACACTGATATTTTCATTCAACTTCTATATTCTTAGAGGAATCTGTTTTGTATGCATTTATTTTGCAAATTACTTATTCCTTGGTTTATTACTTTTCATAAATGATTCTGGTATTCTCCTCTAAGGTGAGGCTTCCATGAAATGTTTAGATACAGTTTCTAAGCCATTCCTGTCCACGCTGTGGGTGGTTGAACAAAATGTTAAAACTGGTAGAGTCATTTGTATTGGGGTAGAAGGAAGCTGATTTTGAAGTGGAAGAGAAATTAGGTCATTTTGTTTGTGGTGTTTCTAACTTTGTAAGCAAAGCTTGTTGGTTTTACATTTTTTATGGGTTTATATAAATTAATCTACTACTTAAAATAGATTTGATATTTTTTATATAATTCAGTAAAAATGTCTATGAACTGTTTCAGATAAGCTATGAAAACTGGTAGAAGCTAGTAGATAATCATGGCTAGTATTTTAGATGGGGGGATGTCACATTCAAAGACAAATTTAGTGAGATGTTTTCCTTTGTCTCTGTAGTTATCAGAGACTATTACAGACGATTGCTGTACTCGAGGCTCAACGTACTCAAGCAGTTCAAGACCTTGAAAGTTTAGGCAGACACCAGAGAGAAGCACTGAAAGATCCTATTGGATTTGTGGAAAGACTCCAGAAGAAGGTATTTCAATGAGCTTTTCTTAAGTCTTACTTGGAATTAATTTTTTTTTTAATAACCAGTAATTTGTCATCTGTAGAAATCAGAGAATTCCATATATACTTAAGATTACGAGTTTAAAATCCTTTATCTGCTTAGCAAAAATGGCCCTTTGTTTTCTTATTTAATCTGTAAGATGTAGGTCTTCAATGTTTTTATTATATATGCTTTTTCGGGATTTTTTTTTTTTTTTTCTGTATGCAGAAATGTAATCTTTAAATTTCTAATTGTAATGTAGGTATTTTAAGACAACCTGAAATCTACAGGTGACTTGAAGTAATTCATAGTAAGGCATCAGATCAAGAATTCATAACTTTCCTCATTAGAGAAATTAAATGTTGTGCTGCGAGTGAATTTGGTAGGGTACTTTTTAAAGAGCAGGAAATGTAGTTCATAACCTAAAACCAAAATGAACGCTAGAAAACATGCCTGAGTTCTGGATAACATAATAGAGTATTGTCTGATGGAGGAGAATTAATTCTGATAAGGAAACATTTTCTTTTCAAGCTTTAAAAAAAAAAATTGTTCTAACAGGGATACTGAAAAAATGTTTAAAGCTTGAATACTTTCTTGCTGCCATGTCTACCAGTGACAAAGATGCTTGACCTTCTAGTCTGCTGGCAATAAGTTCTATTTCAGTGAAGAATGCAGTAGGTATTTTATGGTGCTCTTTTCCTAGGTGTGTAGAGACCTAGGTTTACAGAGAGGTCTGATGTAAGCCCATTGGTTTTAGTAGTTGTCTTTCCATTAAATTTTGAGATGAGTTAATAGCATGCATGATGTAATAGTGTTGCATTTGATAATCATTGTATGGGGAAATACTAATCATAGTTGAAAGTGTCTGGTGTATTTTTGTCTCCGAACCAAGGGAATGATACTCTTAAGGTCAACCTTTAAATAAAGTGGTGAGTTTTGCAACAGTTGTGTTTTAGACAGAAGACAGCAAAATCAGTGTAAAATATACATTGATTTCTTTGATGGGAGGAGTTTAGGTTTATCAGATGATAGAATTCCAAATCTTATTGTTTCCTGTGTTATGAAAGGTACAGATCCTGGGCAAACAGTATGTTTAAACAAATAAGAGATAGACAGTAACAGGATATTGAAGTCAGAAACACCTGATTTCAGCTGTGAAATACATGCTTTAAAGATTTATGTTCAATAAGCCGTCATTGACCGTGCCACTGCATATTTTATATGTACTGTTGTGTATTATTCTTGAATGATATCTTCTCCTTAAAAATACTGTGCGCTGCATGGGACTTAAAAAATTCTGATTTTGAATTCTGCTTTTAGCTAAAAAGCAGCATCAGGTTCTCATAACTTTTCAGGGTTTGTAGTTTTTTTGTTTGGATATACAGCATTTGTGTTAAATATTGTTTTTCACTTTTCATTCTTGTTTTTTCAGGTTGATATGGGTCTTCCATATCCTCAGAGAGTCGTTCAGCTCCCTGAGATTGCCTGGGACCAATACACCACTAGCCTTGGAAACTTTGAGAGAGAATTCAAAAACCGAAAACGTAACAGTAGGAGGGTGAAGCTGATTTTTGACAAAGGTAAAAGGAAAGTGGGCATACATTACAAGAAAGAAACTACCAGTGTGGAGGTTTAATAATTCCTTTTTTGTGTTGCTTACAGTAGGTATACCTGCAAGACCAAAAAGTCCTTTGGATCCCAAGAAGGATGGAGAGTCTATTTCATACTCTGTCTTGCCTTTAAGTGATGGTCCAGAAGGTTCTACAAACAGTCGTCCACAGGTAGTTGTTAGGAAAGGAAAGATAAAATTTTACAAAATAGTAATTTATGAATTTTTTTTCTTTTTTAATACAGGTATGTAGATAATATTAACTGTTACTTCAGATGTTAATGTTGGTGAAGACATGTCATTCATGTACTCAAATCAGAGCACTTATTTTTGGTTTAGGCACATTTTATTTCAAATTTTCATGCACTTATTGCTTTGGTTTTGGTTTTACTTAGGTAGGAAAAGGGTTAAAATCAAGTTATCCTAACTACTTTTTCTAAACATGTATTCCATTTTATACACTGTATTTGAGCAGATGATAAGAGGGCGACTTTGTGATGAGACCAAACCTGAAACTTTTAACCAGCTGTGGACTGTAGAGGAACAGGTAATGGGAAACTCTTCCATTTTGTAGCTGTGGTAACATACATGAGAATAAAAGCAAATTGTGTTTAAAGCACTTAGAAGTTCAGTAACATGTATGTAGATACTCATCTTTTGACAACTTATACCTCTACTAGGAAAGATGTATTTATTTTTTTCCTGTGTTGATTTAGAAAAAACTTGAGCAATTGCTTCTGAAGTATCCACCAGAGGAAGTAGAGTCCCGACGGTGGCAGAAGATAGCTGATGAACTGGGCAACAGAACAGCAAAGCAGGTAACAAGTAAAACAGTTTGAGAAGTAATCCCTTTCCTTGACTTTTCTTTTTTTTCTTCCTTTTTTTTTTTCTTTCTTTTTAAAATTTTTTTCACTTTTAGTTTTCTTTTTTTTCTTTTTAAGCTTTTTAGGAAGCACTAGGAAGAGATTGTATCCAGGTTTCTCTTCAACACTGAAGTAATTTGTTTCTAATTTTAGGTTTTTTTCTGTCAAAAAACCCCACAATTCATAAACTGAGGGATTTAAAAAGAGGGTATATTTTTTGTAACGTTCATAATGAAAGGAATAAAACTTATTTTGCTAGAAAAAAAAAATTGCCTGGGCATTGTTTGAGTGCTTGTGCTGTGGTAATAGTGATGTCAGTCACTGCATTTTAGCAGTTGATACAGATTCACAGAAGATTTATTTGTAGATGTCTTTTTCCTTTGAAATAGCAATAAATAAAATCCACATCTTTTCTGTAATTACTTACTTTTTCTTAAAAATGTAACAGCAGGACGTGCATTTCACTAATCACGATGCGACTCTTAATCTCAAATAAACAAATTTTAAAAGTGCACCAAAGCCCATGACAAAGCTGCCAGACCTAGTTGTTCGTTAGATTTTGACAGCATGCATTTAATTCCATGTAGCAAGTGTAGTGACACCACTGTTCTCAGACTGAGTTAATTTGGAGTGCTGAATCTCTTGCATCTCAATACTGTAGAATGGGCAGATGTGAATACTCACAGACAGAAGAATTAGTTCTCTACTGGGGCCAAGATCCACAGAAGGACACAGATGTGGAGATGCCAAATATTTCTGCACCTAACTTGTTGGGATTTTTCCCCTAAAATGACATAATTTCTCCATTTTGACCAGAAATAAAAAATACTGGTGTTCTGTGTTTACAGTATTTTACTTTCTCCTATTTCAGTTGTGTGCTTTCAGGTAAAAGTATACTCAAGTATTTCCATGTACAAGATTACCTCATCTGTGATCATATCTTATATACTTATAGGTATATTTCTCCATACCTGAAAAAAGTAAAATATATGCTTACTTATTTCAAAAATAAAATGTAGAAGTACTTTCTCTATGCTAACTATGCGTAATTTATCTGTCACTGTTAAGGAAGAGTAAGTTTAGCTTCAGCAGGCAACAAACTATTAAAATTCTTTCCTTTCTATCACAATTTTTGCTGGATTTTCTCTGTACTTTGAAACAATGGCAGGTTTTTTTCCATGAAAGCTTTCAAAGTGTCTGGAAATATTACAAATGCAGCATTGGAAGATAGGTAATGGTTAGAGTAGTTGTTGCAAAGTAGAAAATGAGGATTTCTTGTCCTTATAGTCTGAATCAATGTAGCAATGCTGGCAAGACTTTGAAGGGAAGGCCTGTTACATTTCATTTGACATTTAATTGTTGCATGTTGTTTTTTTCTAGGTTGCCAGTAGAGTGCAAAAATATTTTATTAAACTGACTAAAGCTGGTATTCCAGTTCCAGGAAGAACTCCAAACTTGTATTTATATTCCAAAAAGGTGAGACAATATTACAGCAGAAATGCTGTATTTCTGTTTGCATTTACATGCAAATTGAATCTAAATCATTACTCTTTTCAATAGATTTAAGTCTTGATTAGTGCTTTCTTACTAACTAGTTCCACCTTGCATGTACTTCTTACTTAATAATCTTTTTCTTTTGCCATTAGCACTGTAGACTGAGTTGGGTGTTATTCTAGTTTCACATCAACATCTGTTAATTACATCTCTATCAAATCTTGGGGACATGAAGTGTCAGAAAAGAGAACATAACAGTTGGATCGCAGGCTGAACTAACAGGGTTGAATGATTGGTCTTGTGGTACTTTTTCCTCATTTGTAAGTTTACTGTAATTGATCTAGAAGAGGATAATCAGAACCCTGTTAGAAGAGGATAAGGAGCCCTATAATTCATATTGTACAATTATCTTCTAATTAACAAAACCACAGAGCATCCTGAACTAGCACAAGCATAGGCTTAAGACTGTAAAGTCATGTTTTATTTTGAATTGCAATATATATGAAGGTTAAAAGAGAACGGTCATATAAATGACCGTTAAAATTCGGTGCTTTTCCTGATCCTGGAATGGATTAAAAAAGAATATGGTCCTGACAAATCTTCTTAATTTGCAAAAGAAAAGACTAGATTTGTGCAGACCACTCATATATCTTGATATACATAATGTGGTACTCTTGGGTACTAATGAGGAACCTAGACATTTGAAGAGGGCAGTCTCAGATTTTGTGGGGGTTTTGTTTGTTGCGTTTGGGCTTTTTTGCTAGTGTTGTGTTTAAGAGAGTTCTTTAAAACTTGTTACAATGACATTTTGTAGAGTAACATAAATTTTTTTGCGTCCAGGTGTCCATGATGTTTTCTAATTAAGAATAGAGTAAGCCTTACATGGATTCTGCAAAAAGGC
This sequence comes from Astur gentilis, assembly GCF_929443795.1. Classification (NCBI taxonomy): domain Eukaryota; kingdom Metazoa; phylum Chordata; class Aves; order Accipitriformes; family Accipitridae; genus Astur; species Astur gentilis. The sequence continues at coordinate 14,000,023 of NC_064887.1, read as the reverse complement.
AATTTTGCAGATTTAGTCCCTTGAAAGGTGGGGAACAAAAGTTACTGCCAGAGAGACCCAATAGAAAGATCTACCACAGCTCATCTATAATGATTTAAAATGTTGCACACCTCCAGTTGTCTCCTACTATTTTCTTAAGTTACTGCAAACAATAAGTGCTCGTATCAGAGGCTTTCCATTTTGCCATCCATCATGGTAATGCCATTTTACTTTCACCAGGATTTTAATCTACTATTCTGTATAAACAGATGCATGGAAGGTGCAGACATGACTGCCACCTTGTCTATTGGAAAAGCACTTTCTGGCAGAAGAACCAAAAAACCAGCTGGAAACATCGACAGTTTACAATACTAAGGGGCTAATTTCAAAAGGGTTTTAAAATTTAGTTCTGAAAACTGTAATCCTTTGAGTTCTTTATGTCACCTCACCATTTTAAATTACCTTAGTCACATGTCTTCTTTCCTCTTAGTTTTATTTGGAAAGACTGTTACTACAGAATGTGAGCAATGCTGCCAGGCAGCAGATCACTGTATTTGATAAATAGTGGGAATACTTAATCAGTACCTGTGTGACATTTTAACCATATTTTTCACGAATTTGAACAGTGATCCATAAAATTCTTTAACCCCACTGCTCTTCATACAAACACAGTATAACCAAGAAGTGAAACATATTTTTTATTAAATTCTTAACATTCTCATACTACAATGGTAATGCTGCCATCCTACAGATTTTTCTTAAGCTTATGTGTAGAACAAATCTAATGCTTAGGTCTGTTTTCACAGTATGATCCATATCCTTATTACCAGGTCATAAGAGTAAGGTCATTGTGCCCTGGTTTGTATTGAAGTAGTGTCTCCATTTTATATTTGTATCCCACATAAGATGTACAGCAGATGAAAAAATCAAACAAATAGCGTATGTGGGGGAATTGAGCTCTCAGTCTGCTAATATAGCTGTCTACTTAGAGCACAGATTGACAGCACTGTACCAGGCTGTAGTTATTCCCAAGTCTCCAATGAAGATAACAATGTGGCAGAAAGGAAATGCAAGGGGCATTGGAAGCCTGGGTCATGCTTGTGCTGTGCTCATTCTTATTTTGATATTGAGTATGCACATATGCTATAAACCGCAGTATCTGCGTTATTGCCAGTAACAGAAGTATGAAATTTGGGTTCTGATACTTAAAGCAATATCTATGGGAATAAAAACCATAGATATATTTAATGTAAATAATTGTCTCAAAAGGGATGCTTCACAAGAAGGTACTTGCATTCCTCCATGGGGATAGCCCAGGATGCTTTTTTAAAATGGTTACTGGGGAGGTGAGAAGCCTATTCAGTTGTTGAACATCTTGTTGAAGTTACTGTATATATTGCCTCATATGACATAATGTCTCTTCTGATAAGTGATACAGGAAATTAAACAGGATGAATCAGTTTATTTTCCTGAATAACCATTATCTGCTACTGGTGAAAGTAAAACTGAATCAGAGATTAGGACTCTAGCATTCGGTTCTTCAATTACGGCTTATCATTTTCAATTTAATGCTTATATAATATCATTAGTGCACCTGCTTTTAAGGTTAATCTAGAAGATACATTTCCCACAGGAAAAATTATTTTTTAACTGTCTGCTTTTATGTAGTATTTTAGTTCATTCTTCACCAGAAGTAGAATCATGTTAAAAAGAGAATTCAAATCCTCAGTTAAATTCCTAGGTCATAACAGTATGCATGACAGCACTACTACTTAAGCATAGACAGAGTTTTCCTTTCTTGATTTCCAGATCTAGTATTGAATGCAGATCTGTTTTCTATTAACAGAGAACTTAAATCACCATGTCATCTCAAGCTGAAATGCCATCTAACCTTACAAATGGAAGTTGGGGGCGGGGGTGTGAAACCTTAAAGGAAATCAGAAAAGCAGCAAAACACAGGAAGTCAGTGATCATAAGGCAGAAAGTGGAAAAATTCAACACAATGGATAGTACATTAGTGTTAGAACAAAATGTTCATATTTATTTTGTGCACTGTAGTTCTTCTGCAGATCTGAGATACCAGCTTCCAATTGTTAACTACAGACTTTATATCTTCCCTTAAGAGTGAACAGAGCTAATCTCAATTCCTTGTTATACTTTTGTCTGCATAGCTACGTTCCATCTAAGATAATGTGTGTGATCTTTGCCTTTTTAAACTGTGCACAACGGTAAAATAATGCTAGATCTCTCTTTAGAGGTTGGATCCCTCTATGCTTTATCTGTATGACGGAAGCTAGACACAGTGTAAGACAATTCTGTCTTTAATGATTATTAAAAAAACCCCGCTTTTCATACTGATGGTTTTTGATTCACACTGTTTTCTTTAAATTGAGGAGTGTAAGATTTGACACTTAAGGTGTCAAAATGCTGGTCTGCAAAGTAGCTAAGTAAAAAGTCGAGTCAGTTTCATTCACCCTAAATTTTTCTTCTCTGATATTTAATATTCTTCCATGGGGAATAAGTAGTAGGGGCTGAGTGCCTTTAAGTAATCTATTATAAAACTGCCATGCATTCTATAGCTTCAGACAGCATTAAAGTTGAATGGTTTTAGATATATACTAATGGAGTAATTTATCTCATCTAACATTTTTTAGGTTCCTTTTCCAGTCATTGACAATGAAAAAGAACCTTCAGAGACCAATTCTTTCTAACTCTGAGAAACCTCTTTTATGGTGGAATGAATTACCTTTTCTCTCCCTGGGCTAGGAAAGAAATCTGGACAATTAGCCTAGACTTGCACTAATTTGTGCCTTAGAAAATCTAAGAAGTTGATGATAAGTGTCAAGTATGGACTGGTCTCTTGAATCTTGGACCTTTGCAAAACTACTTCTTTGTTTAGGCTCATACTCACACCATTCATGACTCTTCTTTTAATATCTTTGCACCTTGGTTCTCGGTCTTAAAAATTGTAACAGTTTTATTTTCTGTTTTTCTATTGTTACCAGTCTCATCTATTTAGATGGTAGGGTTTTTATGGTAAGGGCTCACCCTTACTGTGTTCTTACCAAAGAAGTGTTGCACTGTTCATCTGATTTCACTTGTTATGGGGGAGAAAAACTCTAGCTGTATGAGGCTCTGATGTAGAGGTTTAAGTAAAAATAATTGGAGAGACGATAGACTGTTTAGTGCAAAAGGGCAAATTTCTGGCAAGGTTTTATCGATGAGCATTACTTAAATAATAGCCAAGGAATGTTTTTAAAAATATATCATTTTTTCACTGTAGTCATCAAGTAGACGGCAGCATCCTTTAAATAAACATCTTTTCAAACCTTCAACTTTCATGACATCTCATGAACCTCCAGTTTATATGGATGAAGATGATGACAGATCCAGTTTTCACAGCCATATGGATACTGCAGCAGAAGAGGAAGTATCGGTATGTCATTTAAATCAATCAGAGAATGTCTTGCTTTCTGCCATTTTAACCTTGTTTAATGAATAATATGAGGATTAAGCATCTTTGTCATAAAATAAACACCATCAAGTAAGTATTACATTGTGGCAAGATTCATGAGCCATTTTGTATTACGAATATATTTATATTATAAATATAAAGGTCTCCAGTTGCACAAAATTTAGATCAAATAAAAAAGGAAGTATGTAAAAGAATTAATAAATGGTTTTGTCTTGGAACAGCTCTAAAAAGTTTTAGCTGCATGGTTTCAAAAAGTGATCTGACATGAGATGAGTTTAAAAATCATATAAACTATGTAGTTATGATTCTGGTTGAAGATGTTAGAAAAGTTACATAGAGCTCTGGTAAGATTTGAATGCTATTGGCATCGTTGCTTTTTGTCTTCCTCCACTGGCTGAATTAATTATTGATTTCTTTTAAAATCTGCTTCAAAGTGTGAACAGACCCTGTTGTGAATCAACAAGCAAATTTATGTGTTTTTAGAGGCAAATTCTAGTAGATATCCTACCCCAATGTATTATTACATCAGGTAGTGTTCCACTTTCCTAATTTATCACATGCAATAACACTACAAGAATTTAGACATATGTCTTTCCCACTTCCATATAGAATCAGAGGGACTATATCCTACCGTTAGGATGCTAGACAAGTTTCACGGCTGGTTTGACTCGCTGTGGCTTTACTGTGCTTAGACTGAAGAACCTGACTTGTTAATTTTTATTTTTATTTTTTGTGTTTGAGCTTAGTGACATCTTGTGTGTGAAGAGCACACACAATACTTCTGTTGCATAACAGAAGTATTAAGGCCACCCAGTATAAGTCCATTCATTTTCTTTATCGACTTTTTTACATGCACTGCATAATCTTCCTTAAATTATGAAATTTGCTCATCTGTTACTCAGTCTTAAATCCCATCTTCACTCATGTTCTGTATTCTCTTGCTGATGGTCTTTTGGTTCATCTACAGACATTCCTGATAACTTTGCATATTCCAATAAGAACCCTAAAAGGCCTGGAAAGAAAAATGCATATTGGAAGAGATGCAGATTACTATTACTTATCTCAAAGGAACTGGTTTTGAGCAAACATTCTTTTGTTCTGTATTGTTTTTAAATACATAATTTATAACTGTTCTGAATGTTTTCCTAAAACATTTTGGTTTTGCTGTGGTGTCCTAACTCTAATAAATATGGGCACCATAAATCAACAGGGATTTATTTTAATTTGGATAGGAGTTGCTGTTTTACATTTTTGCAGTGATAATGGTGGAGTTGTGCTCCTCTTCCCCCTTTTTTTTTAATTTGGCTTAATCTTTTCTTTCTTCACTAGTGCAGCATTTCCAGATGGATATATTTCTGGCTTGCAGTAATGTAGAAAGACACAGGTGAGCTCAGTTACCAAAAAGATCCCCATTATCAGTGCAAAATAGAAGCAATTTGGAAGAAAAAAGAGATCATAAACTATAATCGCAATGAATGTGCAGGGTTCTGTTCTAATGTTAAAAGTCAGGTCTCTTAGTGACAGTCATTGTCTTGGACAAAAATAGTTTGCATCAGCATGGTGAAGAGATGCAGCTTAGCAAGAAAATTATAGGAAAGGTTTTCTTTGACTTCTTTACAATGGAAATACCAGGTGCTGTTCCCTTGTAAAGATAGAAGATTTTGCCTGGATATTACCAGTCAACTTCACTGGCATAACCATTCCTGAAAAATTGTTTTAGTATAAATGAATTATTCCCAAGTGAACGCCCTCTATTCCCAACAGAGTGGATTTACATTTCAGTTATGGCTACTTCACCTTGTGAGTAGTCTAATTATTCTAGAATACAACTACTTACTATTCCAGAATGAGGTGTCCACACAGGGAGCTATCATAGCATAATTTGTTCAGTATACAGTTACTTAGTGCCAGGCAGTTTTTCTCAGAAAAACTTTTGAGATTTGCATGGAAGGTGAACCCCTGTTTTATATTAAGAAAATGTAGCTTGTCACCACACAATTTAATCATGTCATTTAATCTTGATTTTTCTGAACATTTTCAGTCTAGTCCTTTATATAGGCACATAATTGCTATTAAATAATTGATAAGGCCTTTAGAAATTTAACACTAAGGAGCAAACCTCTTTCTCTCACTTCCTTTAATAAACTTACTAAATAATACAGATTCTTTAATCTTCACAGATTCAAAAAAAAAATTTTGAAATTATATGTGTAGGCTACATTAGAAGCATTTTGATTACTATCTTGTAGTTGTTTTTCATAACTGAACATTCTTATCAGTATAGGATCTGAAAACTGCTCTACATCAATAAAGACTTGTCATCTTTGAAAACAGCTGATATATACCAAGTACAGTTGCTACAATTAAATAGCCATCTTGAAACAGGCATCCGAATTAGAATGAGAGCTTCTGTCCTCTTGTAATATTAAGGTCCTCAACCTTTGTTGAAGAAAATTAAATGAGAAAAAACACAAATGGTGTCTTTCTTTAAAGGGAGAGAACTATTTGTTGTAAATCTCTGGCAAAGTTGTATGCACCAACCTGTAGGGAGATTACTTTCATGATTCAGGAAAAATAGAAATCTATTTTCTTAAACTATTAAGAGACAGCATGAAGTAAAGGGATGAAGGAGTTGGCTAACTCTGAAACTTCTACTCTTCCAGTCATGGAATGATGCTTCTCATCATTTTTTATTCTTACAGCTAAAGGTGAGAAGTTAATAGTGTTAAGATTGACTGCCTTCAAATAAAGAATACGTATAATGGAAGCGTGCTACTGTCTTGATTTATGGGTCTTTTAAAAATCTGAGTTTGTGCAAAAATTCTTAAAAATGTAAAAAGTTTTTGGGTGTCATTTGCTTTTAATATTTTCACAGTATCGGAAGTACTTCAGAACAATGATTGTAACTACCCTTAGAATAGTATTATTCCATACCATTCCACACAATAATAAAGAAAAAGATCAATTAACTTGACAAAACTGTCCTGAAATTTCAGTTCCTAAGTATAATATCTGTTGCCAAGTACTTAAAACTAAAATAAACTAGCTTTGTCTCAAACAAAAGCTAAGTCTTCTACTGCAGCTGCCGTTTTGCCTGCAATGTACGAAGTGGATTATATGCAAATTGCAGTTAGGCATTTAACATGAGAAAAAAACTAGGAATTAAAGTTAGGCACTGCTCTCTCCTTTATACTACAGCTAAGGTCTTCACCAGAAGAACCTGTTTTGTAGGATAATGTGTTTTTTGTTTTAATGCAAATAATACAAAATAAAATGTAAGTTAGCTGTATGCGCTGTTTTGTGCTATGTTTTTAAAAATAATTTCCCAGTATGTTCCTTAGTTAGAATATATTGCCAGCATTTTCTCAAAGATTATTAATCATACATAGTGATTTATGGAATATGTGTCTTACTAGTTATTATATTCCTAAAGTAAAGAATGTTTCTCATTTTTATTTTAAACCATGAACAGGATGAAGAGAGTATTCCAATAACATATCGAGAGTTACCTGAATACAAAGAACTGTTAGAGTTTAAAAAATTGAAGAAACAGAAACTCCAGCAGATGCATGCAGAAAGTGGATTTGTGCAGCATGTGGGATTCAAGGTGAGTTTAAGAGATGTTATTCTGTTACCCAGTGGATTGTAGAAGTTTTCAAAGATAACATGGTTTGGATTTCCTAAAAAGGCTTTGTTTAATATAGCAAGTTTGGTTCCTTGTTCACTGTTCTTGTTCATTGTGTCTGCTTTCCCTCATCTTCTTTAATAAAAACAACCCATGCAATTCACTCTTTCCAATAGCTCAGGTTTGACTGAATACTGATAATGTATGAAAATTAATAAGCATACTATCTTTTCCTCATTCCTGTTATGAAAATACAGCTCTAGAGCCTTGTTAAATCATTATAGAATTCCATTTGACACTACGTTCTGTTTTGACAATGATTCATTGATGGTAATTCTCTGATTATGAATCTGGAGTCATTTTGCTTCCACCTGAGGCCAAAGAAGGGACAAAGATTTTGAATGAGAACAGTAATAGATTAATAATTATTTTTTTTTGTAGCAACTTCCCAATCCTATCAAGTAATAACTTGCAGAAGTTAAAGCAAGGACGTGAAGCAATGGTTATGTGAAATTAAGAAAACAAACATTAAGTTAAAATAATGTGTTGTCCCAGTATCAACCATTAATAGGCAACATGAAAGAAAGGGCATTCTCTAAATCGTATTTTCTGGTTTGCAAGGGATTTTCTGTGTAACTGGTTGCTATGTTGGAACAGTTTCTTCACCTTGTTTAGTGTTATGCAGCTAGATTTATTTCCTAATACCTATTTATATAAGAATACAAAGTTACTCAGTTTAAAGTTCAGTTCAAAATGACTGGAAAATTAAGACAGCCTCATCAGTTGACATTGACAGACTTAATCATGTAGTCAGACCACCAAACCACTTTTATTTTTGCTATTTTTTTTTTAAAGTTAGCATGGTGTGTTTGTTTGGTTTGTTTTGGGGGTTTTTTTTGGTGGTGTGTTGGTTTGGGTTGGGTTTTTTTTTTTTCCAGTTAGCGTTTACGTCTCCAAAAAATCGAAACTTTGATCAGGCAGACCAGACTCCTAGGTAACAAACTAGTTGCTTTTTCTACATAAAATTACTCTGAAAAGTAAATTGGCATTATGCAGTGTCAAGCATTCAAAGTTTGAAAGTTTCTTTGCAATCTGAATTTGATTTTATTACGCATTATAGTAAGCTATGAAATTACATGATTATGTACTATTTTCCCTCAGGAGTGCTGCCTAGCTCAGTGCATAGGCTGGATGGAGCTCACCTAATGAGCAGCCATTCAGAACACTTCTGGTTCTGCATGGCCTTCAGACTCATTTACTACACATTATTCAAACTCAACTTTGAATATTGAATTATTGAATCCCTTGTGGGATTTTTATGGCTTACGTTGCTATAATATCAGAGCACTTTGCAAATACTCTCTTTTTTTTTTTTCCTAGGAAATGAAAGGCATGGTATTATTTCTGTTTCACAGGGGAGAGGGAAGCTGGTGCACAGAAATTAAGGTCAAGGGTTTCCAATATCTTGCTTTTCAAATTGAGATAACTGGAACCAATTTTTTTTTTTTTTTTTTTTTTTTAGTATTTAGCGGTATTCTGAACTGGATATTTTCACAGAACAGGTCTGAGTATGCTTAGTCCCTCCTCATTATCAACTCTCAAGCTCTGAAATCCATCTGTGGAAGGAAGGGATACAGCTGTGACAAATCTGTTCATAAGGTGTTTGTAACCTTGAGTGGATTAGTTGTGGCCAGGAATGAGCTGCTGTGTAAATGGGTTTCACAGATGCTGAGAGAGAACTTCAGGTTCTGAAGGAAGATAAGCTATGGGAGAACAGGCTTGTTTCCCACGTTTCTTTTTCCTTTTCAATCCTGTCTCTGCAGCACTCTTCAGAGTTTAGATTTTTGAAAAGTTCTCCTTGCCTCCACAAGTCCAATTCTCAGGTTTCCTTTTTTTATCAAATATTTTTGCATTTCTGCCCCTCTACCATTGTGAGTTTTCATCCAGTCTTGGTGTTTGATTTGTACTTTGTTTTATCCAATTCGTGCCACGCTCTTCTTGCGCTTAGCGGCTGTTGTGTTGTCCCTGATTCTTTTCAGGGGATTTGTTCTTGTCGTCTTGCTGAGCTTTAGTTATAGACACGTTCCCTTCCCTGAACATGTTGTCCCACTTTCTTCCCAGCCACCTTGCTTTTAGTTCCAGCCCACCTATATTATGTTATTATATTTCCTGAGTTTGAAAATGCATCAATCTGACCTGTTGTGCCCTGATCTGCAGCTCATCAGCAGCCTCCCAACAAGCTCTACTGGTCTAGTCTTACTGCTTTCTTCTGCCATGGGAAGTGGATCTATATTTAGGCGTTTCATATGGTTGAACTTGAGCTGTAGAAACATCACATTCATGTATTCTGTCACAGCAGTTCTTAGAGCCATGTGAGGATAAGCAGTGACTGCAGGCAGTACTAGGTTTGATTTTGTTGAGGATAATGTCAACATGGAGCACTTGGGGAGTGGGAAGCAACATGAGAGCAAGATTGATCAATCCTCAGGGCTCTGGAGGGCCTCTCCTAGAGTATGAGGACTTCTTTATCCCTTATGGTCTGTGGTGAGAATAATTCAGCTGTGTGGGCTAGCAGTAATCGACCTACATACCTATATTTTTATGTGGTATATTGCTGTATACTGTTAACATAAGTGGATACAGTTGCTGTTTTATCAATGCTCTTCCATCTGCTTTGTAGTGTGATAACTGTGGAATTGAACCTATCCAGGGTGTTCGGTGGCACTGCCAAGACTGCCCTCAAGAAATGTCCTTGGATTTTTGTGATTCTTGTTCTGACTGGTAAGCAGCATACACTTCTACTTGTTACTTGTAATTCACTTGAATCTCTCTATGTGGCTTAATTGCTGTGTATGTTGGAAATCTTTGCTTCAGCACAGGACACATGCCCTGTGTTGGGTAAAGTGGAAGATACTTTAGCATGTATTTGTGGGAGATATATTTTGTAAGTGTGTTCTGGATGTATAATTTTTTTTTTTCTCAATACAGTGGACAGATAGGTTTGGCACTGTTAAAATAGTGGGGGTAATTGTACTTTATTAATAAATTGTTACCAAATTTGGTATGAATCTGTTAATATGATCGCTGTTTCTGAAAGTTAAAGAAAATATTTGACTTTTAAACTGTTATCTTTTTCTTTCCCTTGCAGTCTGCATGAAACAGAGATTCATAAGGAAGATCATCAGTTAGAACCTATTTACAGAGCAGAGACATTTTTAGACAGAGACTACTGCATGTCCCAGGGCACCAGTTACAATTATCTTGACCCAAACTACTTTCCAGCAAATAGATGACATGGGAAGCAGATCTACCATCTTGGGCTTACTATCCTCTTTGAAAAATAACAATGGCACCATTGTTAATTCTGTGCACATTTTGGAAAGACTCTGCTTTCCCTGAAATGTCGCTCACAGCATGACAGCTTCCTGGGTGTACTTGTCAAACTACAGCTTTGAGCTGTCATGGTTCTAGATCACTGAACAGCAGCTGAACATTCCTAGTGTGCAGAAGGTTTCACTGGGAGACTTTTCTTTCACCACATTAGTCATTTTTAGGTGGTGAATCTAAAGACAAAAGAAAAACATACAAAAGGGTGAGCCAGAAATGAGAGCACACATTAAAGGTAGAGTAAATTCCAAAGGCTTTGAAGAACTTGGTTATAATGAGATCCAGAGGAGATGAAGTATTTATATAAAAACAGTTTAGTAGCTTGCAGTTTTGTTGTGAAATAGTTTTCAGCACAGTAACTGACTTCTTTAGGCAAGGTTTTAACCAATGACAGTGTTTGCTTCTAGGATGTACTCTAAAAAATACTCACTGTCTCAGCAATGGTTGGTTACAGGCCTTTATTAAATCTGAGCTGCTTAATCACATTGACTTCAATTTTTTTAATTTTTTTAATTTTTTTTTTTTTTTTTTTTAAAAACCACGATGAACTCTATTTACCAACAGTGAAGCACTACAGGGAGCAACTGTGGCATTGCTTCCTTAACCAGCTCATGGTGTGTGAATGTTATAAAATTGTCACTCAGATATATTTTTTAAATGTAATGTTATATAAGATGATCATGTGATGTGTACAAAATATGGTGAAAAGTGCCAGTGGTAGTAACTGTGTAAAGTCTCTAATACTCAACATTAACTCCTTTAAAATAAAATACACAGCCTTCTGCCTCTGTATTTGGAGTTGTTAGTGCAACTCATCAAAGAAAACTGCCTAATATAAATCATATATATGGTAATAATTTTTCCTCTTTTGTAGTCTGCACAAGATCCATGAAAGATTGTATTTTTATTACTATTTAAACAGTGATTAAATTTAGCCTGAGCAGTGAGCAAGGGTTCACATGCATTCTTTTATACTGCTGGATTTTGTTGTGCATCATTTAAAACATTTTGTATGTTTCTTCTTATCTGTGTATACAGTATGTTCTTAAATAATGTTCAATTGTCAGGAGAACTGTGAGAAATAAACTATGTGGATACAGTCTGTTTATATATAGAATGCTTGCTGTGACTTCCTTTCTGTGTAGTTCTGACTTTTTAATCAAGATGGAAAACATTAAAAGGACATTTTAATACGTCATACAAATACTCACTATGCAGACCTGCAAGATGCTCAGCGCCTTCCTCTGCTGTTCGTTTCAATGGGAACTGATGGTGCTCTGCACCTACTTAAAATCTGCTTTGCCTTTTGCAGGATTAGCATTTTAGTTTTCTCATATCTTACAGACTGTTCTTTTTCAGATCGCAGAAAATTCAGATTTTAGTAGCCTTGGTACACTGTATACCATTGTCTGAGAAGCTTTGTAATTATTGTGACGTTTTAGTTAATATATTTTCTATTGAAATGTACAGCTTGTGATTCAGAAACACTTGATTATTTTATAACTGTAATAGACTTCCAGTTGCTTTGACACTTGAATACTCAGAGTAATTGGTGAGAAAAGAAACTAATTTGACTTAAAAAGATGGCAATAAGAAGGGTAATTGGCTGGCTGTACCTAATAACTAAGCTATAAATTGATCAGTATTAAGTTTTGCAATAACTTTAGGTGTAGTTATTTTTTGCTTCAGAAGAAAAATTTTTTTAAGCATTTAATCTGTTTTGAAGGTAATACAGTACAGTTACTAAAACACTGAGCAAGTATCGTATGTAAACATATCTCACGTATCTAGTGTACTTAAATTCAATGAACCTGAAAAAAAAATACAACACAAAAATTCACATTATGTATTTTAGGTTTTAATTGGAAAAGATGCTGCTCTGAAAGGCTCTCTAATACCATAAAAATATGCTTTCCACATCATTCATGCTGTGTATAGGAAGCTAGAGTTGGTGAAGGTCTATCTATTATCAGGGAGAAAATCTGTGGTCATATTTGTTTTCTGTTGATATCCTGAAAAAATTACTGGAAGAAAATAACGAAAGTACATTAGTGAAAATATTCAGTCATCAATTTAGGATAGCTTGGGAAGAACAAAAAGCCATGGTACATTTTGACAGGATGAGAGGAAATGGCCTCAAGTTGCAGCAAGGGAGATTTAGGTTGGATATTAGGAAAAATTTCTTTACTGAGAGGGTTGTCAGGCATTGGAACAGGCTGCCCAGGGAAGTGGTTGAGTCACCATCCCTGGAGGTATTCAAAAAGCACACAGACAAGGCAGTTCAGGACATGGTTTAGTGGGCATGGATGATGGTTGGACTTGATCTTGAAGGTCTTTCCCAACCTAAATGATTCTATGATTCTATTCTATGATTTGAATGAGATTGGAAGCAGAAGGAGAATTTCAAGTCTGAATCACCCAAGAAAGAAGTGTCTTTGGTTAAGTCCTCTTTTTATTGAATATGTATAAATATTTATATTTCCATATGCATGCATATAAAGCTATTTTTCTTGCATACATTATGAACGTATGCAAATAGATATCTAATGCACATACACCCAATCAAGCATGGGAATTTTTTTGTTTTGTTCCACAGAAAAGACCAGAAGAAGCAGAAAGAAAAATTAAACTGAAACTGTATGTTAAATAATTTTTGTAATTTGATTTAAAGAAAAAAAAAAAAAAGGAGATGATTGTTGCCTTTGTTCCCATCCCACACAAGTATGATACTCCACACTTTTTTAACTTATATTGTAATTAGAAGTAATAAAAAATACTCCAGAAAACCTACCCAGATGATTTGCAACTTCATGGTAACTCCAGAATATTTTACTTTTTTTTTTTGAAAAATACTATACCAGACAGCGGCTAGTGCTTCAAGGCTCGGTTTAGAAAAACCTGCCTTTTCAAGCTGATGCATTCTGAAAATCTCTTGCTTAAAGCTGTTGTACTGCAGACGTTACTGGTCACTTAATGGCACTTGTCTGGAGCTGGAGAAGCGCTTCTTAGAGCATCAGAGGTAAAATGTAGGCTATAAAAGGACCCAGGAGAGAAGGAACATCCAGGATATGAAGGATAAGAACATATCTAAAACAGTCCCTTAAAAATAATTGAATTAGCATTTACGGGGCAAATGCCAAGGAAGAAAAAGAGAACAGAAGAATCTGCCCTGAAGGGAAAAAGGACATACTCTGTAAGCATGCTGATTTGAGCTATATTTTCAAGTCATGTACTGTGCTTTAAAAAGGATTAAACCCACATATACTGTAACAGATATCATTACTCCTCATTTTTGTACATGTTTTATTTGTGTTATGTCTTGATTACAAGAAAGGTAACTTTAAAAATACAAATTTGCCGCATAAAGTACAACTTGACAGTAAGAGCAATCATGCAACCCACTTCAGCTGTGAATTCATCCAGTAGTTCCAGTAAGAGGATGCAATTACTTTACAGGCATGTCAAACAAGCTTTTATTTAGCTATCAGAATACCAAAGAAACTCCACAGTATTTTGGTTAACCTAACAGAAATACGATATGTTTTTTACAGACTTTTTTGCAGATAATATGGATAAATGGCTTACTAAAGATGCAAGCAATATGAATCAAATAATCCCTGACCTTTTCCTTCCCTCCTGCCCCCCGCCAAAGTTTTGGCAATGCCAGTACAAGATGATGACCTGAATTTTACATTTGAAATACTCCGAAATATTAAAGATTTCTTCATACATTCTGGCTCATAGTCAACATTATATGTAGACTATAATATAGTAAAACTTCTGTTAATATGGATAATTACTGGGTAGCACGTTTAACTGTACAATACAATCATTATTTTCACTTCAGCTCACAAAACTGGGACGTCATCATTTATAAGGTCCTACAGTTCCCAGCAGAAGACAAGGCTGTCTCAGTGGTGTCTACTCCATGATAATGGATTGACAGACTTCCACAATATTCAACTGTATCTTCACCTTCAATTAATTTTTCTTCTTGTTGTAATACTGTTCTGGGGATGTGTGAAAAGTTTATCTAAACTTTTGGCTTGACTAATTCTAGCTGTCTTGCAGCTGCGTGTAACTGAGAACAGATTTTAGTCACTAAAGCCCAAGAACAAGCTAAGTGACATCACAAAAGTTAATACTGTTAATTAGAAGAAAATAATAACCAATAGGAAACTTGTGTGCAGTAATCTTAAAGTTAATATGCTAAATGGTGAATGATGGTTGAAGAGCTCACTGCTGGCCAGGCACTGTCTGATTTCCAATCAAATAAATGTATGAGATCATGAAATACAAACCAGAGCTGCTTTTCACCATGCTGCTTTTAACCCATGAAGAGCAAACAACCAAGAAAACAATATACAGTTCTTAGTGTAGAGTTAGCATACAGACGACTTTCTATTGAGTGTATTGTCAGAACAAAGATTTCATCTAAAATAACATACCACATGCACAAAGTCCAGATACCTCTCAAGAAAGCAGTATTGCTTTGAACAGCATTTTAATCACGACTGTCAAGTGCACGTAAGGTGAGGCTGTGTATACACCGTTACTGCGTTTCTGTTGAAAAAGAAAATGCTGCCTCTTCCTTTTTCAGAAAAGAGTCAATTGTCTTGCAGATTTCCAGAAAAACATCCTCCTGTGTTCCTTCTGCATCAACCTGTGAAGCAGACAAAAAACATTAGTTTTGATTAAGTTACAAAAAATGATCTCAGAATCTAAACATTGGCACAAAAATACAGTCCAATATAAAATAAAAGTTGTTCTGTTTCATGTTATAAGCATTCTGATGTAGAGGAGCAGATTCCGTAAACCAAACTATTCACTGTGTTTCCACAGATTTATGTGAGAAGGTTCTGTAGGCTCCATCATCTTGGAGCAAAGTACATTAATCAAATGAGGGAGCTTAAGCTCTTTCTCCTAAGTACTTATGTTTTAAAGTAAAATTACACCTTTGATATACAGAATAGTTTCCAAAGATTTTTAGAAACTACTTTAACACTTAATACCCTTCGAAAGAATAACTTTGATATCATACCGTTAATGAGATGAATAGCACCGACTTGTTAATTTGTTTCTTGTCATCTGAAGTGTCAGAGTATGAAATGCTGCGACTGACCTAAAAGCTTTCAAACAGCAGTAACTTTGCAAGGTTGTGTGTTTCTGTGCATTGGTATTTGCAAGCTTGTTGAATTGATTCTGGTTTTATGATGACCTTTGGGCAACATGTGTTTTATAGCGGCACTGGTTTTGTTGTACAAGAACTCACTTTCATTGAAGAAATTTTTTTCTTTAACACCCCACAGGTTGTTTTGGCCAGAGATTGTCCAGGCTGTTCCAGTTATTTTTCATGACTGGACTTCAATAAAAACAAGACCAATTTATTCTCCTATACTGAGGAAGAGAGAGCTGCATTTAAGCGAAGAGGAATGATGTTTGTAGCCAGTAATACTTCTGTGTGTTCCCTAGGAAATGTAATGTAGCACCGAGGTTTTCTGAGTGATGAGTTTCATGTCCATCCCACGCAGTGAGTGTCATGCAGGTCGTACTCGAAGAAGGGGAGCTGTCTTTTCCCTTCACAGTAGTGACAGAAGAAGCGTTCGTGCTGGCTGTGTACACCACGTAGATTGCATCTGCTGATTATTCAGCTCCTCTCAAATGCTTGGTGAAAGCCTTGCTTCTCTACTCAGAAGTGAGCTTCCTCTCTGCTTCTCCATGCTTAGTCTTTCATGCATGTGTGGCATGGAGTTTGCACACATTTAGATGGACCCATGACAGCTTTGCTAAAGCCTGTTTTTCTGAGCTATTGCTGCATTTTCATCTCCAAGTTGCTGACTAGGATGCCAGACAATTGTAATGTTTGAAGGGGACATTCCTGACCATCATACTTTCTGCCACCTCTTTGTTCTGCAGGAGAATAAAAGGAGTTTCAAACTCCAAAACATGTCCTTTTGAAATCGGCCATGAAATTCTTCTCAGATGCGGTGTTGACTTGCAGCCAGCTCCTGTACAATCTGGCTGCACTCAATGTACGTTTAAGTTGCTCAGTGCTAAGTCCTGCGTGGGTGTCAGCAGCTGCTCTTCGCAGAGACCCAGCAAGGGATTGCATTCACGCTCCGTAGCTTGGTTTCGCTCCTGGTGGCATCCGCAGATGCTGAGCAGTTTGGTCCCTTGTTGAATCCTGTCGGAAGTGCTGGCACATCCAGCCAGTCTACCTCCACACACAGCAGTGCCAGCACTGGAAATGACCAGCCTGGCCAACCTTTAAGGAGTCATGCCTGACTGGGTCCAGTCCTCTTGGACTCACTGCAAGGGTATCTTACAGTCGGAGTTGAACTACCCTCTCCTCTCCCCTCGCAAGCTTTCAGAAGCACGGTTCTCTTGCTTCCCTTGCTCTCTATCGTGTCGGTGTTTCCTGACGTTGCTGCTTTATGTGATGCTGAAGTACGGACATGCCGGCAGAGTTTGTGAAGCAGCAGGTGGTGCCTTTGAAAGGTCAGTTCTCAAACAAGGCCTGCATGTCTTTCAGAAGCTTTCTACGCCACAGAAACAAAG
Organism: Astur gentilis; assembly: GCF_929443795.1. Classification (NCBI taxonomy): domain Eukaryota; kingdom Metazoa; phylum Chordata; class Aves; order Accipitriformes; family Accipitridae; genus Astur; species Astur gentilis. The sequence goes on along the minus strand of NC_064887.1, from coordinate 13,982,999 downwards.
GGGTTAGGAGGGAGTTACTTTCTCGTAGCAAAGAGAAAAGGGGAACAGTGAACCATTCTGGACCAGATGCCTACCTTCTCCACTTGCAATAAAACTAGCAATTCCAATCTCAGCTGCTATAAAGCAGCCTGTTTTCGTCTGCCTCAACTGCCGAGACACCTATTTTCATATGGCTATCCCGCAGGAAATACACTTCACAGAGGGTGAAGGCCACAGCCATTTCAAAGCTCTCTTGTCTTAATATGTATTTTTATTATCTCTTTAGTCCATAAATACATCTGCACTGGCTAATTAATCTAATCTAATCAGCACAGCTGATTGCCATTGGCCTTCCGGTGACCTCTTCTAGAACTGGGACTGACACTCATGTCTAGATCTAGGCAGTTGTGATGAAGAAATTGCCACCCTTTGTGACTAGCTGGAACGCTGACTTCCTAACACTCGCAGTAAAATATGGATGAGCGTGACTAATGACAGCCCCAGTGCTTCCCATTCTGGCCTGCTAAATAACAAACGTCCAATTCATAAAACCAACCTAAAGTTGTGGCACAAAACTAAATTAATGTGACAATGATTCACAGCTAGTACTACAGAAATTCAGTCACACTCTGCAGCTCCAGGAAAGAAAACTTTGTTTTTCTCAGTTTATAATAAAGCTTATAAATTAGGACTGTTTTCAAGGTTATTCAAGGCTACTGGCTTCTCATAAAAGCAAGATCCAGATACAGTTTTCCATAGTGCTTCCAGTTTTGAAATGCTACTATGGCTTTAGGTAACTTCAAATACAGAGAAATTTAATGAGCTCATATGAAAAATTACTGAAGTAATCATATCCATAGTACAATATTGCTCCTTTTGGCATTAAATTCAGCCAATTAAATTTTCTGTCATCAAATCTCCATTTGTTGTAGGTTTGGGGATTTAGAACCCTAAATGCATACTGCCACTGAGAAAAACCCAACTGTCTGTAGAAAGTGAGGACCACTGTTTTCAGAAAGACTCTGGAATAAACTCACTAGTTAGAAGCTTCTTATTGAAGGTCAGTTAAGTTCAGCTGTGTTATCACTAACATTTATTTCTTTGTCATTAAAAAGAGTGTTAAAAACCTCTCTGAGGCAGTGCAGTACCTGGTTCTCAGAGCAATGGATCAAGCTGTCTGGAGATCCAGTGGAAACATGCTGCCCCGATACCTATTTGCATTTGGCACAAATTTACCGCTGTGTTTTATCTATAATCCCCTGCTAGTGTTTCTGATGTATATTTCTAGACTGGTGTCTCATCTAATGGGTCACAAGCCACCAAGGGGAGTGACATAGAAACACTTGTTCCTTTGTTCCCCACCTACTTCCCTACCAGGGTTAATGATTCTCTGACAACCTTTCAAAAGATGGAAATAAATTACATACCTGCTATCACTATTACCATTTATTATCCCTTCCCTAAAGGGAAAAGTACACATTTGCCCCTCCCCAGAGACACTTCTAACAAAGGATCAGCATGAGAAGGCTCAGAAGTGGAAGATCTTGAGAGGGTGGATGGTCACTTGTTCTCTCATAATGGTTATGAAAAATGTTTGTGGTAAGAACCTAATAACTACTGCTTACCCAGCATGTGACTTCAACTCATTTTAGAAAGAAACGGTAAAACAACACTGAAAAAAGAAGAAAGAAAAAGAAAAAAAAAACACAAAGAAAAATGCGTTTTGGTTGAACTTTGTAGTCTCAGCTTCCATAGCATGTGATCTGAAATAGTGAAGGTGTTTGGACATCCTTGAAAATCCTCTGCTCTGGACTGCCTACCTTATTATACTCATGCCCCTTTTCCTCAGATGACTTTGAATAGAGAACTTGCATTTAAGACACCTACTAGGCGTCTTACGTTACCTAGGTAGGATCAGTTTTGTCTTGCTTGACTAGCAATGCATTGCTCTTCTCTATTACTTATTACCCTCCTACATACTGTCACTTGAAAAAAGCTTTAAAGGATGAGTCAGATATTAAAAACAATCAGGTTTTTTTTTTTTCTCCCTTTTTTTCTTCACTGAAGGGGGCCACATATTCAAAGGTATTTACATTTAACCACATTAAGACACAAGTAGGTATCTACTGAAATTTCAGATGCACTTTTCCGTCCATCTGCCTTGGAAATCACTAAGAAATAAATTTTAAAACAAAAGTATCTACCTGCTTACTACAGCCACCATAGTGCATTTTGTTTCATTTCATTCATCTGAAACATCTGATTCCCACAGAATCGGGCAGCTTGCAACTGCTGTCTTTGTGAGTAGTGCTTGCAATCCTTGCATTTCTAGTATGAGGTCTTTGTTAAAAAGCACCTGTTTGCTGTCCTTAGCAGCAGGTGGGTGTTCTGTAAACGACTATGAAAGAAATTACGGAATATTAAACTATATCCCCAAAACATGATTTTTTTAAAAACTAATTGGAAAATTTCTAACTTATTGGTACAACTACTTTACCTTCCAGAACACAATTTAGAAACTTAATGCTTTAGCAGAGAAGTGAGCAGAGGACACTAATTCTTTGGCCTTCGTTCTTCAGTCAGTTTATCTTCCCTTGTAAATACATCCCCATGAGTTACATCACAGTTCTTCATCTCTGCTGGGTGGCTGGAAGGATCACTATTATTTATTCCTGTCAGGTTCACAGATGTTTCATCTGCACCCAAAGTCTCCACCCTTTGTGCATGCCTCACACTTCCACTGCTGAGCAGAAACACTAACAGGTAATCTTGGTCAAAGGGAAGTTTCAGATGGAGTTCTGATCTTTGGCAGCTTCATCGGCTCACTGTTCTTGTTCAGAGGTCAGGGGAATGAAAAAATGTTCCATTTCCAAATATCGTAATAGTTATTTATGAATGCATCAATACACAAGTGTGGTGGGTTGACCCTGGCTGGATGCCAGGTGCCCACCAAAGCTGGTCTATCACTCCCCTCCTCAACTGGACAGGGGAGAGAAAATATAAGAAAAGGCTCATGGGTTGAGATAAGGACAGTTTAATAAAGCAAAAGCAAAGGTCACACGTGAAAGCAAAGGAAAACAAAAGATTGTATTCTCTACTTCCCTTCAACAGGCGATATCTGTCCGCTTCCTGGGAAGCAGGGCTTCAGTAACCATAGCGGTTGCTCCAGAAGACCAATGTAAATAACAAAAGCCCCCCCCCCACACACTTAGCTTTTATTGCTAAGCTGACATCATATGGTATGGAATTTCTGTTTGGTCAGTTTGGGTCAGCTGTCCTGGCTATGTTCCCTCCCAAGATCTTGCCCACCCACATCCTACTGGTGGGGGGGAATGTTGGAGAGAGAGCCTTGATGCTGTGCAAGCACTGCTCAGCAGTAGCCAAAACACCTTTGTGTTACCAACACCTTTCTAGCTACCAATACAGAGCACAGCACTGTGAGGGCTGCTATGGGGAGAATTAACTCCGTCTCAGCCAGACCCAATACTCTAGGTTTACAGAAGGTCATAAAATTTTCATTGATTAAAATGGGAATGCTGTTACAACAAGATACCCTTGTCTCTTCTGTGCAAGTAAAACGAAGTGAGGCTTTCTAATGACTGCAGAGGAAGGTAGGTCAGACTTGAGTTTTTCTGCCTCTACTGTGTTTATTGGGCTCCTTCCATCCACGTGTAACACCCATTCCAACGCAGAGAATAAGGAAGCTAATTTGATAATGTAGTCTCAAGCACATCTTGATATGGCATGACAGATCAGTTCCTCCTCCACTGAGTGCTCATTTAACATCTAATTCCCACACCAGACCTTTTGCTGGCCTCATGGCCAGGACTGAATTTTACATTTGCACATTTAATCTGCCTGCTTCAGGACTGAAAACTTTTAGGCTGGATAAGACAAGTTCCTGGTTTCAGCTGGAATAAAGTTAATCTTCTTCCTAGTACCTGGTATAGTGCTGTGGTTTGGATTTAGGATGAGAATAACGTTGATAACGCACTGATGTTTTAGTTGTTGCTAAGTAGTGTTTATACTAAATCAAGGATTTCTCAGCTTCTCATACTGCCCTGCCAGTGGAGGCTGGAAGTGCACAAGAAGTTGGGAGGGGACACAGCCAGGACAGCTGACCCAAATGAGCCAAAGGGGTATCCCATACCATATGACATCATGCCCAGTATATAAACTGGAAAAGTTGGCCGGGGGACACTGCGGCTCGGGGATTGGCTGGTTATCGGTCAGCGGGTGGTGAGCAACTGTATTGTGCATCACCTGTTTTTTCTATTCTATTATTATTATTATTATTATTAATTAATATACCTTCCTTTTCTGTCCTATTAAACTGTCTTTATCTCAACCCACAAGTTTTCACTTTTTTTGTTTTATTCACCCCCCCATCCCACTTAGGGGGGGAGTGAGTGAGTGGCTGTGTGGTGCTTAGTTCCCAGCTGGGGTTAAACCTTGACAGATATGTACCACCATTGCCATGTGCTGTTCCCAATCTGTGGAAAACCTTGCCCAGTCCTAAATACACTTAAAATGGAGAAATCAAATAATACCGATATGCCAACCCTAATTTCTTGTTAAACAGGTCTATTTAACAATTCTGATTTTCTTTTCTGTGGCAAAGCAGGGACTGGGTGCTACAGTTAACCCCTACAAGACAAGATCGCTTACACAATTAAACACTATTTCTTCTACAATTACTAGTAGTGCTTAGTCATACATTGCGGTAAGCTGACTAGAAAAGGTTAATGCTGAATCTTCATGGCACTTAGGTCAGATTTAGACTCTAATATTCCTCTTAAAATCTCAAAATCCACTCCTCTGAATTCTTAAGAAAGCACATGGCTGGAATCCCAAGGGACGTAAAGCTCACATAGGCTTTCCACTGAACAGCTGCTTCTGGTGAAAAAACAAGCCTGGGCAGGAATAACTTTGCAGAAGGCAGCAACTAAAGATTCTTTTAGACCCTTCTTCTCTTTCTCTCTTAAATAGCTTCTCTTCAGATGCTTTGGCCATCGCTTATCCTGGGATCACAGACTGATCTGGATCTGCATACAGCACCTTCAGGTAAGGTATCACTTCCCTGAAGCTATTGGATCCCACCAGCTTTGCCTGAGAAAGAGTGCACAAGCCTCTGGTCTGTAGTTACATGAAGATCCATGCATTATTTTTTTTAAAAAACCCATGAATGTAGATGAGAGAATTTATTTTAAGGGGTCTTTAAATCAACACTTCTAAATTAACTTTGGTGGCTTTGCTTGAAACAGATTAGGAAACATATACACAGTTCTTTCAGCGAGCAGAATTATAGAGGCAGCATCGTCTTAATGGCTGCATTGCAACCAGCGCTGGTCAATGTTGCAGAGTAATAAAACCCACTTAGGAATGAATGAATTCCCAAAGCTGAAAACATGTAGTGTTATAATTAAAATCAGGAAGAAAAATATTAAACATGTTAGACTGCCTCTAGGTAAAGTTTCAGTCTTCTGTGTATGTATATGATATAACAAATAACAAAAAACAAGGACTATTTTAGCCTAGCCCGCACAAAAAAAAATTGCAGTCAGAAGTATTACTGAGGCAGTTTTTCTGCTTTCCACCTGAATTCCCTTTCTTCATTCAGAGAACATCAGAGTGGCTGCTAATGTCAATGCTTAGCAGTCTGTAAAATATGTTGCTATAAATAAGAAACTAGCGCCGTGTCCTGGGCATTGCAAACTTCCCCTTCACTCTCTGCTTTCTTCAACACATGTAGCTTAAACATATCCACCACTAAGTTTAAAAACTGTAAACCTAAATGTCTGTTCTCTCTTAATTTCCCACACATTTTGTGTTATCTAGTTCTCTTTGTTTCAAAACAGCTGTTGACCAAGACTTAACTGTCTTTTCTTTGTCTTTATTCTTTAAATTGTTGAGACAAATAATGTATAGGTTTGTAAGATGTGCATTTACAGAATAATAATACAGGTTGGAAAGAATGTCAGTGGGTCATCTAGTCCAACCTCCTGCCCAAAGCATGACTGGGCACTGGAAGGGTGCCACTATGCTAGGCACTATGTTTGAGTTGAGTCATTGACCAAGTCAGACTGCATGATTAAACTCTTTTGAGTTCACTTATCCAGGAAAATTGCCCAGAAAAATTTCCTAAACAAGCATTGCTTCCAGAAAAATTACTATGTTTCACAGTATTTAATGTATTTCCAAAACTGAAAGGTTTTTGTTTTTTTTATCCGAGCATTGTCCACTGCAGAACTGATAGGGAATATTTGGATCAGAATAGCTATTGCAGTCAATTGGCCTGTGCAAAAAAGTGCTCAGACCTGCTTTTCCACTTTCACTGTAGGTGCAAAGTAAACTTTAAAATAGATACCCACAACTGTTCAACAACACTTGGTTAAAAAAATCCCTTCTCTCACCCATGAACAATAAAACATTAACATGCTTCTTGTATGAAAACTACATTTGCTTCTGCTTCTTGCTGTACAGGCACCAGGGCTGCAGGCTTGTACCCCAGGCTGGCTGAGGGTGACAAGGATAGCCTTGGGAGGATTAATTTTAAAAGCCTACATCTGCTGAGTATTTCGGCAGTGTTCTCTAAATGCTGATGAATAACTGAACATCATAAGGGTTGGGGGTAATCTCCCTACTTTACTGAAATCCATAATGGAATCACATCTTTGATAGCAGATGTGTATTTCATCAGTTTAGTAAAAAGTGGATGAGGTAGACATTTCAATACAGAGTACCTGTGTTCAATAAAAATAGAACATGTTTTTCAACCTTAAAAAAGACATTTTACATGATAATGTTTATATAGCTGATTTTATAGAGCTTTCAGACCCAATAGGTCCACCCAGAAGATGGAAGTACATTGAACACCTACATTCATCAGAAGCAAGTACCATGGAAAGATATTGTAAGAAAAACAGTGTAAGCACTGTTCAAGCAATGCCCGAATATTTTCTAACATGCAAACACACAACGTCAACTCCCCCAAAAACTAATGATAAAAGTGTACAAAGCACATAAGGGACCAGGCAAGTCCCTTAAGGAACTAATGAGCTTTCAAGAAAAGACTGCATGTTTTGCCATTGCAGACTGCATAGGAGCTGGAGAAGAAACTTGCAGCTGAAGTATTAAGGAAGGGCAAGGAGACTCTACATCAAGTGAAATAAGGCAGACCATGAATGCAAAACCTGTGTGAAAGTATTTATTGTAGTTTCATTCTCTTAGAGGCTGTCACTTCCCTGATGCTTCAAAAAGGGAAACACTGTGGTAGGCACAGCTCACTGGAATAAAATCTTAAGAGATACAGAGAGCTCCATTTTCCTTTGCATTGCACTGAGTTGGTGTACTGCATATTGTACTGAATTCCTAATTAGATGCATCCTTGCAATGGTAGCTTGTCAAAGAAAATACAAATAAAACCAGATAATCATTCTTAAGCTTAAAAAAGAAAAGTAATTGGGGATTTTCTTCTGTCACTCTGGAGTTTGCCTTCTGTGCACTTATTGTGGGGTTAGCAAGACACAAATCAGGACTCTCCCTTTGAGTATCATTTTTCTCAGGACTATGTCATTTACTCTGTACTCAGGTCGGGATATGGGTGCATAAATTAAGTGCATGTTTCTCTTTTGGGAACTCTGCAGAGGAGAAAGGTTTGGGATATGTGATTTGCATGTTTGCTACAGCCTCTAGAAAAAAGCTCCCATAATATTTCCAGAAACTATTATTGGATTCTATCCCTTTTAGGACAAGGAGGATCAGTAGGACTAGATCTTTCTGTAGCTGAACATGAAGGACAGTTTGCCATAACAGAGCAGAGAAATATATAAAAAGAAATATAAATATCCCATGTAAATGAGTTTACAGATGTGCTGTGCCAGCATATACATCACTTAATTGCACTGATGGAATTTTTCTTGCTTCTCTGTGAAGTATTGATTAGAGAATAAAAAGAATGCTTTAAATATCACATCCTGAGCACATGTAAACTGAGGTAATTCATTGAAATTAATACAACTATGTAATTTATTCTAGCAGAAAGATCTTTCTTGTGTGCAGGTCTGTTTTATTTCAGGATATACACTGTCAGTTTTGTAAATTTAACTAAAGGGCTTTGGATTAACATAATCTTTCATCCTAGTTCTGAAAGCCCTTATAGAGAAATAAATCCTAATACTTAAAGAAAAGCTTTCAAGCATTAATGTTTAATAAGAGATTCTATACAGATGAGGTAGTGATTCAGGATATGTTCTCAGACTCGGGATAAATCTGTGGTTTTATTCTTTCAAATTGTACTGTGGAACTCAGAGGTTTGTAGAAGTTGCAAACAAACCAGGGAAGTGTAAGATGAGAACAAACTGGGAAGTGCAGAAACTAATACAGTTCATAAATGCCGTCGTGTCAGTATTTTCTGAATATTGCTCATATAATGGAAGTAAAAAGCAGTATTTAATTAAAAGGGTCAAGCAATTTACCTTGCATAACTGTGTCTTCCTTTCATAGTATGCAATCACAGGTTTTGATGCTTGGAAATAGCTTTCGATTGCTTCCTTGATGGTTTCGGTGTTATCAGAGTGCTGACTGCTCTGATTTCTCATCAGAAGGCGACTGTTCATGGTTTCTGCAGAGCAGTCTAGGCAGAAAACAAGTTTTGGCTCCCCAAACTAGAGACAAAGAAAAACAATAAGTATTCAGACCACTGGGCTGGTAGAACTGATTTTGTTTGGACAATTTGGAAAAGAAATGCTACCAGAAGAGTCATCAAGGAATTTATTAGCAAATTACTTTCATATTTGTCTATGCAGAAATTACGCTTATTAAAAAAAACCCACTTCTTATTATAGCAGCACTTAGAGATCCCAGTATTCAGGACCAAGGCTGTGCTTGACTGGGCTCTACACATACAGAGAAAAGGAGAGATAATCTGAAAAATTCTGGCTACTTGGGCTGAAGGAACGTCAGTTTTTTCATTATTTGTAACTGTTTGATAAAAGCTTGATGCAAGTAGCACTGGACCTATGGAATTCTTGACACAGTTGTTTTTCTAGCATGTGCTTTGTTCAATCTGTGAAAAGTACATTTTCATTCAGGAAGTGGTAAACTATAGCTTAGAATTTCAAGAGGCAATAGAAGGAAATATCCAAATTAAAGTGTGCCCACTTGAAACAGAAATGAGTAGCAACAGACAGGCTCAGGGACACCATCAAATGCTTGTTACTGGACATATTCACAGGAATAGATACTGTGAATTGCTTTATGTCATACACTATTTTATGTCAATATTCACTGTGTAACTCTACATCATTACTACCCATGGCATCAAGGAATGATGTGATATATTTCTTTGCATTTTCAAATTGGTGAGTAATTTCCAAATTTTGTGAGAAGCCCACCATTTAGTGCTTTTTGGCTAGTGCCAAACTAGTCATAAGGGAGAGTCTGCCCTTTTCTATAAAGAAAATAAATACAGATTTATTTATTTTTATTTCCAGGCCTTGGCAAAGATAATAAATAATTGTCTCTATCTACATTTTATCATAGATATTGCAGTAATTTATGGGTGAAAAAGAACTGGCAAGAAAGAGCAAAATGTTCTTTATAATATTTTAGGAGAGAGCCAAAAGTTCTAAACACAAATCTCCATCGTTCTTTCCCTGACATGCTGAAAAATATGTGTGTCATTTAGCATAAACCTTGCAATTCACTCTGTCATGCACCCTGCTCAGGCACAGCTCTCTCTGACACAAGGTTTTGTCTGAGCAGCAACTGTTGGGCTGAGTCTAAAGGGATGAACTCCACTCTATCAAGTAAAATAAAGGTGTTACAGGATCAGAGAAAAGTAATGTGATAATTTTTCCATGCAGTTATGTATTAAATCCTTCAGAGATGCTCTCAGGCTTTTTCTCATTCCTTCCCTTTCTAGCAGGGATTTGGAGAACACCTCTGAGGAAAGAGTGAGAAGTTTTGAGAAAAGAGGACTGTTCTTCACACTAGTGACCATTAGAAATTCATGACCATTAGAAATTCATGCTTTTACCATGGCTACAGCAAAGAAAGTCTAAATGACTGATATATGGAAATTGCCATTGTTACCTTTGTTGACAGCCCTTAAAGGAAGAAATATTCTAAAGGTAAATATTTCATGTTAGGCCCTCTGCATTTGACTGAGGATGTCTGGATTATGTTGACCTTTATACTACCTTGATGACTTCTAAGAGACAGCTGAAGCCAAGGGATTATGTCAGACAGTTCAATGACAGGCTCTTATCCATCCATTTTTTCCACATGGCTCAGAAAACATGAATGCTATTAGCAGCAGCAGTATTGGGTTTGGGGATTAAAAAAGCCAACAAGGCAGTTTTAACAGTTCAAGAGGCTTGCACTGTTTGAGAAGTTAAAAAAGATGTGGGCTTAATCAATGATTTAAACAAATGTCTTTTTTGTATAATTGGACTAAGATGGTGAGAAGTTATTTCCTCACAGCTCCACATGAGGAATTCCACAGTCTGTTCTAAATTATAATAGAATAAATGAGGAATCACGGCTTTCATCAGTTATAGTCATATCATCACCTTACAATAAGGATAAGAAGGAGTCTACTGACTGGTAGGATCAGATAATAGCATCTTTTTTGATAGACTGGGTCTGATTTGCTTTTGAAAACTCTATATGGTTCTCTTACAAGTTTCAATGTTGCTATTCTCTGGAATTCAAAACATGACAGAAATGTCACTCTTCTGAGTTAAAAATTGCAAAAAGTAAAAGTAATGCCCCTATCAGCTATAACAGCAATTTTTACTACTGTTGGGGTTTTTTAATTACTTTTTTCCTGACATAATTTAGCTTAAATAATGCATGCTGTGGGGACATCTGCAGGAAGCCAAACAAGTCTAATATATTGGGTCTTTACTCTGTCTTACTGAGTATCTTCCACCTCGTGATGTGGAATTTTAATACTGTTTTCTACTTCTCACCTAGCAGAAAGACCAAGGAGGGATCAGAGACATCTGCTTCTCTAGAATTATGGCTAGGTGAAAGTACAGTTATATCATAGAAAGGAATTGGGCAAAACTGGCTGGAGAATAAGCTGTTTCTACATAGCAAATTCTATTTAGGGCTGTCAAGCTTTTAAGTATAAGTACTATTCCCGATGTCTTCTAATGAAAACAGCTGTTTGGTAAAAATTATAATGCTTTTTACACATCATGTATATACATAGCATTATTCATTTGCACTTTGCTGCCATTAATTAATAAAGCCTGATATCCACCTCTTTTCATTCAATTATAATGTAGGAAGAAGTTCTCATCGCCCTTTAGAAAGAACTGCAAAGCATTATCTCAATAATGACTCATTTAAAAAAACTTCAGAGACTTACTGAGCAGCTTACAGCCACCCAAGTTCACCCTGTGAAAAGTCAAGTGGATATATATATGGATACAACAGGGATGACTTAGCACATTCAAAATTATCACTTGGGGTCCTTGTATTTTACTCCAAATGTGAAAGGCAGCTCAGGCTACAGGATCATTTGCTGCTACAGTGTCTATGGGAACGGAAAGGGTCTCTGCTTTTGCACTGGATGCATCAAGACTTGTTTGCCTGGCAATGCCTCAGTCCAGGCCACTCCAATCTCTAAGTTCTACTTTATAGCATACACCAGTGTTCACAGGACACGACACATAAGCCTGCCAGAAAAGCAGTGCTGCTGAAATAGTTCCTCCTTCTACACAAAATGAAAGAAATCTCCAATGTCTTTTTAATAGTCTGTGGCATTTTAGTAAAGGTACTAATAGATCAACATTTCCGTGAATGGCTTCTATAGCAAATCCTATCACCCATTATTTTGTTCAGCTTCTGATGCCTAAATCTTGCTAGGCTCTTTTGGTAATCAACTAAATAAAGCAGCTAAAGGTTCAGGGAGAAAACAGATGATTCATTAAAGTTTTATTACCTTTCAAACTTCTGTAGGACATTTGTGGAGTGTAATATTATAGAACATAAACTGTTTCCCCTAGTTCACCACTTCTTCTCTCCTAAACCCTGGCAAATTCATTCACAGGGCTTATATAGAGTATTTTCTTCAGATTGAGGAATGTACAGCTGAGACTTCTCAGGAGGTCTTAGCATATACTGAGGAAATCGATAACTCTCTGAACTGCCAACAGTCACTTGCAAAACACTCTTTTTATGGCTATGCCACCTGTTACTCATCACAAAAATTAAATCTGTGTTTTGCTGTTTCAAAGTGGCAGCAAGCTTTAGCAGAGTTGGCTCAATGGTAAGAGATATTAACTGTGAAGATACAGGCTTTTATGAACCTTCATCAAATTATGCTTGATGAGATTTTCGTAAGAAGTATAGCAGCCATCCACTAGAATTAGAAAACTGATTCTAAAAATGGTGCTTTCCACTAAATGTGAATTGTTCCTGGTTTATATTAGATTTGGTAAAATCAGCCTTTACTTCTCCTGGTGTTACAGAGTCTGTGTAGGTAAAGGCAAAAGCTAAAGTTGCTATATTGATGGGGTCCCAAAGTTTCAGTGACCAGCAGCACAACGCTGTTGGATTGGCTCTTGGCACGTCCCTGTTGCAATCAGCTAAAGATAGGGACCCAAACGGCATCAGAAGTACAGTTGTATCTTAATATGAGTTCTAACAGCATTACAATTATATGGTCACCTTGTTCTCAAACTCTTCTGCTTCTTTCAGCTCCCGGGGATACCCATTGATCAGGAATCCTTTTGTGTCCCCTAACTTGGAAACCATGGCTTCCTTCAATAGCTCTAGAACAATACCCTGCATTGGAAAGAAAAGGAGTTGGTTAAAAAATAAGAAAGATTGATACTTTTGTTTGTTACACTGACTTTAGTCCTACGCCCTTGAGAACTGCCTTGTTGTGCTAAAAGCAGGTCCTGTGAATGCAGGTGTTTTTCTTGTCCTGCAGGTAGCAGGGCACCCTACTTTTTCTTCTCTCAGGATCAGCTATGCTACACAAATCTAGTGTTCCAACCCATCCAAGAGTTCCCAAAGTGTTCTCTAGATAGCTGGGAATATTTCATAGTTTCAAAATTAATGTTAATACCCGTGAAACTTTGGAGTACTGCTGCAGCATTTTCCAATCTGATTGCATTTTGCGATGTCACTGATACATTACATGGAAAGTGATAAAAGAACCCCATCTGACCAAACACAAAGCAATCAAAATCAAGCCTCAGCACAGCTTTTAGTTTCCCCTGAGCAGCACTTCCTGGTATCTTTCATTAACAAACACATCCTATGATCTAGCTGCACTTGCTGAAGACCCACCAAGAGCTGGGGCTGCAGACCTGCCGCGTAAAAGTCAAGTCCAGCTGAGAATAACACACACTGCCTTCACAGTCTCCACTGAACTGCAGTCCAGCTACTCTGGGATGTCAGCCAGCTCTGCAGGGAACTGCTGCAGGTATTGTAAATTAGAATAGCTGCCAGGAGGACTAGCTCTGAATCTGAAATGTGAAGCTATAAAATGGACATAAAGTTTCTGTTTCCTGTACTTATTCTTACATTTTGCATTGCATAGTGCAGCATCTGTCTCACTGTATTTCATGACTTATTTGTTGCCTATATGAGCCTGAAATGTAAAGCAATACTGGCATACAAAGGGAAAAGAAGTTCCACAGATCTGGCAACGAGGAAACTTCTCCCTCAAGTTGCAGATTAATTTTACTTAAATGGGAATCATCAGCTCTAGTCTCTTATTTCCACCCTTTTAGACAATCTACCTACCACTGCCTTTGTTTAACTCTTAGGACCCCAAATAAAACTGTTGCTTACGCCAGGCACAGGTTCACCACATTCCATGATGTCTTTGATCAATTTACTTCTCTCTGATAATGATGACAACTCATTTTGTAGAAGGTCACCAGCAGACAGGTAAGTAAATCCATATTTCTTGGCTAACTGTTTGCATTGGCTACCTTTGCCAGAGCCAGGCCCACCTTTGTGAGAGAAAAATATCTAGAATTAGAAAAGAATATGTATCTGCCTTTTCTCAAACTATAGCAACCAAGAAAATGGGAGGAAATTGATGAGACTGCCTATTTTGCAATTTTATTTTTTTTTTTTTTTTTTTTTTTTGCAAAGGCACTCTATACAGCAGAACAAGTCATATACTTCCCTTCTGATACACTACACTGCTGACTCAAAAACGTGTACTGAAGTCCAAGGAGTCACAACAGTGTGAAATCTCTTGCAGAAGAGAACCTGTTCCTAAGACACCATTAGTATGTAAAGGAAAAACATGAAACAGCCAGCGTGGAAGGGTATTTGACTGAGTATCTATGTTCAGCTTGAGAGCTGCAACAAATATTAGCAAACTAATGTTCACTGCATCCTTACCAGGGAAATATTTTGCCCTCATTTATGGAACGGAAAGGTATAGGCAAAGAGATGGTGAAACTTGTCTCTGTTATGTGGGATGCACGTAGGTCTACAGCATCTAAGCCCTTTTGCACTGCAGTAAATGTAAGAGCACAATTTCGTTGTGCTTGCACCCTTTCCCTTTGAGCTGGAAAGCTCTCACGTGCTGGTACGTCTGCCGATAACTGAGAGCCAGGTACTGAAGCTGCTAAATGCCGACAAAGGCTCCGCCATGCTGCTCCCTGCAGCTGTGGTACTGGCTTGCTCCTCATGCATGCTGCAGGGAAGCCCAAGAGTCAATTGCTCAGCAACAGAGGGCACATGGAGACCTTGTCACCACCCGCTCTCCTACACCCACAACTGTACTCAGCTGGAAAACCAGCTCTGAAACAGGCCCAGAGTGGAACAACTGGAGGGGCGAAGGAAAGTCTCGGCCGACAGGGCGCTCAGGTGAAGCTACTCAAGAGATTTTTCCACAGGCTGAAGGGAAGGCACCTGTGGCCGGCCCTCCGGCTCACGGGGGCCTGTGGGGAGATAGGGAGGGTGGGAGTGGAAGGGTAGCGACTCAGGCGAATGCTGCAGGTGTCCTCCTGTCAGAAATGGCACCTTGAGGCTCCCTGCCTCCTTCAGCAGGAGAACTGCCGTCACCTCGAGAGTCCCCAAACCCTGCCTGGCTTGGATATCTCTCTGGCAAGGGCCCTTTTCTGGGGCTGTCTCACAGGCTCTGGACACCTCCTTGCTCTGCAGGTGCCGGCATTGCCCTGTCCCACCTCCTCAGTGGAGGTGGCTGCTCTTCCTTCCTCACCACGAAGGCCGACCCTGCGAAACACCAAATGCCTCTTCAGCTGCTCGCTGAGCGGCAGCAGCCAACCCAACCCAGTTGGAGAGATGGGCAGAACATGGAAATTGCTGGAAGCTACTTCTCAGGGATTGCACTGCTGTGGCTGTGACCTCCAGAGCTGCTGGCAGAGCTGAGGTGAGCACCCCATGAGGGCCGAACAGGATGGGGAGGGCCGAGGGGCCATATTGGTGCTGGGGGTGGCCAGGAAAGCAAATTTCCGTTGTGACAATATCAGGATTTGGGGAGAAATTTCAAGGTGTGTAGCAGCGTTTTTACAATCTCTGATGGATCTGTTCAGAAGATCTACTGCAGTAGGAGCTAATTATACCGTTGTAGGGAGACAGTGCTCAAAAATCAAAAGAGGCAACACCAAGATTAAAAAAAAAAAACAAAACAAAATAAAAAACCCAAACTCTTTTCAATGAAGTTTTTTAAGCATGTGACTTGTGTATTTATCAACTGTTGGGACTTGCAAATGTGACTACACAGCTCTATTATGTGGATTTAAGATGCTAGAAAACACATGATTTTCCTTCTTGTTTATCTCTCCATGAGAAAATACAGGAATAATGTGTTCACAATAGAGTGGATTTGGCACCATCTCCTCCTGACTTCAACTTCCTTCTAACTTTTGCATTCAGTTTAAGAAATAATTGCTCCAAGCACATCATTTTCAAAGAAGTTGCAGTAATGTAGCTGAGAGTAAAAATTGGGTCATAAGGCAGTAGCATTAAAGGAACGGTTTTGTCTACTGTAACCTGGAGTCTTTTACTTCAGCTTCACAAAGACAATTATCAGCCCATGGTGTGAGAATCACACTTGTGCTATGATTTTAGCTAGAAATGTCTTTGTCACGGTCTCATTTTCTTGCTAATGTGGATTGCATGTTGTTTTTCTATTGCCCTAAGAAGAACATTATTCTTTTGTAAAAACACTGATTGAAAGAAAACAAGGAGTAAACAAGAGTGGCTGCAGAGAAACAGATGCAGAGAAATTATAGGCAAATTATCTGTAATGAGACTGTTAAATATCTGTAGTGGCAATTAATTTTATTTCTGGTTTGGTTTGGCTTTTTAGATTAGTAAGTTTGTGTGTGCATGTGCTTGTTTACACACTCTGTCTCCTGGCCTTGAATATACTAGCAGTGCAGTGATTTCATCCTATTTATTTGGTGTACATACACAGTATTAAAAAAACAGCTACAAAGATTATTTTATTCTGTTTCTTATATAACTGTTTCTCCTCTGAATATAGAGCCGAAACAGAAATTTCATAATGTCTCTTCATATACTAAATAAACCAGATCTCTTTTTAGAAATAACAATACAAGGACAATTTTTGGTTGTTTAGCAGGTAATTATTCAGAAAAGTTGATGTGTTTCTCTAATACCTTTACCTGTTAGTATTTTAAAAGAGAACACTGTCAGAATGACACAATATGCAGGACATACACCATAATGAGAATTACTGTGCCTCCAAACATGAGTTCCAACAAAGCTGAGATTAAAATGCTGTGCTCTTTAAAGAGGAAAAGACATAATTAAATAACAGTTATGTGCTGGAAATGGTAATTTTTATGGCCACTGCTATTAATTTAGTATCATTTGATGAGCAGCAAAGCATCCTACTGCTTGACAAATGTATATGACCCACTTTGCAAAGTCTTGTGCTTTCTTATCAGCGAATGAGATGGCAGTTCTCGCTTGGCCTGATCTGAGAAGAGGCTGAATGCCCCCAGGAAATTCAGCATTGAGGGCTGAACACATACTCGGAGTTTACGCCACTATTAATTTACATGCCTGAAGTTAAAGTATTAGTTAATGTCTTGTCTCTCTCTGAAGGCCAGTATTTAGTGTGACTGAAAAAGAGCTATTTAGGTGGGAAAGAATGCGAAAGTGCATTTCCTTATTAATTAGATACTTCCTTCCTGCTCAGGATAGGACTAGCTACATAAGTAGCTTTAACAGCAAATTAACCCTGCAGTCATGAGGCTTACTATCGATTTGTAGTGTTGCAAAAATTGTATTTTGTTCTTTTAGAGGGTCTCTTTATTAAATCTATGTATTTTAAAAAAAAAAAGAGAGAGAGAAAAATCTAATAATTTACTTGAAGAAAGTTTATAAGGAACAACAGCTGAATATAAAAGATAACAAAAGCTATCACAAAGATATTTTCAGTTAAGAAGGCTTAACTGCAACTTGTTATGCTGTTTTTAAAACAGAAAAAGCTTGAGACGTTGAAAAAGGTAGTGAAGTTTTCCCAGTGGCATAATTGTTAAGAGGAGGAAAATATGTCCCCGGTTTTGTTTTTTCTGTATGCTGTTATCTTTTACTCTGCCTATGTATATTTTGGAAAAAAAACCCCAAACCACCACCACAATTGTGTTAAGTGACAGACTGAGTCACAGTAACTTGCTATTCAGATTAATCATGTTGTCTTCCAATTTTCATATATGACATGAAGATAAAGAGTTAAAGCCTAGAAAATGGCCAGAGGAGTTACGAGTGTGCTGTGACTTGTAGGAGAACGTACAACTACCAGCAGTTCCTTGATGTTAGCATGCTTTTGTATTACACTTTAGATCAGCAAAAGATGTCTGTTTAAGAAATCAAGTCTCTTACACCTGCTCTCCCTCATGCCCCAGTCCCCCCCCAAGACTATGGAAAGACTGCAAGCCTAGGCATGTGATTCAAATGTACCAGTCTGGCCTAGAGCACAACATCATAAGCAGATGAATTAATGGTAGAGGGAGCTGGGACTGATGCTGCGAGTAAGCAGGGACAGGAACAAGCAATATGAGCAGTTCATGAACCAGCTTTGCTGCCAGAAATATTAATAAAGCAGAAGTGTCATACAGACAGACTGGGATGTCTCTATTTTAAGCTTGCCAAATCTTATGAGTTTATCATATACCAAAATACCATGAACATCTACATAAAATGCCAGCAGCAGGATTTACAAGAGAGTCCCACCATTCATTTTAAAATGTTTCAATTTCTAGACCTTATTTTCATAATAAGTATCATCCTTGTATCATGGAAAAGTGCTTGCGGGGAAACCTAGCTGCACAATAGGGCCTCAGAAATGAAATCAAAATAACCCCAGTCAAGCTATCCTTATATTCAAGCTATCATTTTGGAGGACTTGATCAGTTTGGCAATTCTATCAGTGCTGCTTGGATTATTTATACAAATAAAAATAAGCCTTAGTTTCAGAATATGGCATGTGAAGGCTTCTCAATAGCATGTCATCTGTTGTTCACGTGTGATTTTAGTCTGAGTGAAACCATATAGGAACGATGCTGTTACTTAAAACGAGCAACAACCAAAACCACACCATTTTTTTATTTTTTATTTTTATGAAAGATTATTTTAATCGGAAAACAACCTGGAGCACATGTTGGCAGAGTGATGTGATGACCTGGGACATCACCAAGTTTTCATCCCTCTTAAAGAAAACATGGATTTCATTTCACAGAAAGTCAGAGAAACCAGCCTTCATCAGCTTGTACAGTTAGTGCTTGGACTGACTGGGGTTTAAATTATCAGCACTACTCATCCTATGCCTATCTGATTGTAGACGGACCTGCAATAAAATTACTGTAGCATAATTTAGGTAACGTGGAAAAACCCTCTACTCAAAGCAGGGCAAAATTCAAAGCTGTTGAAAGTCTGACATGACTTGGACAAATAAAAAATTTTGGATTTTGTGATATTTTTGGTTGTTTGGCTTTGTGTGCACAACAAGCTAGTGTCTGCAGCTGATAATGTTTTACCTCTAAGCACAGGTCATGATAGTACCTTCAGAGTGTCTGCTGAAAAGCTGGTCTTACTTACATTGAGCTTAAACCATTGTCAGCTTTGGCTCACCAGGAAGAATATGACAAGGATTCTGCAGAGGAAATTGGTTACATTGACTAAGTTTTAAACACCACATTTAAGAGTAAGTGGGGAGTTTGTCTCTGATCCCAAGTGCAGAAAGATTCCTGAAAACTTACTACTTTGGTTTCAGTCTCAATCAAAACCAAAAGTGGCTATGTTTTATGAAACTCCTGTAGAGGATAGGGAAGAGTAATGGTCCCAGTAACTGTGTTATCTATGACAATTTTCTGGATGTGATACAGATTATCACATTAGTTAAGAATGATAAAAACCTACATTATTCATTCCGGTTAAGGTTTTACTTTTCATGCTGCTCTGATGAAAAAAGATTTTTTGGGTGGGGGGGTGTTTGTTTGTGGGTTTGGTTTTGGTGGGGGTTTTTTTTAGTGACTGGCAGTAATTACATAAGTTTTGAATATTAGAGCATCCCCCGAATTTATCTTTGCACCTGTTAATTTTTTATTTTTCTCTTGAATTTTACAGGCCAAATTTAACTTGTTTTTTGCCTCTTTTATTACCCTGCTATTAACTCCCATATTTTTGACTTGCTGGTTCTATGTCTCTGCTTTGCTGTCTGGATAAAACATTGACGTTGTTGCTTAATTAATTAGAGTTGACTGTTATTACAATTAATTCCTACATTAGCTCTAATGTAAATCTTTGCTAATTAGAGGTTTTTTTCTTTGCCTTCTTGGACAGTTTTCAAGGGAAATTAGTGGGGGAGGGAATTGTCTGCTTTTTCCCTTTTGTCTTATAAACAGTATCTCTTCAGCTATGGCAGATGGTGTATTTATTTCAATTAGTTTGTAAACTACTTCAAATGCATGTCTTTAGAACTCTAGTTTTAAAACACCTTTATAAGCATCTTATTATTTCCTCATGAATACATCTATGTAATGAGTAAACTTTTCTAATGACACCTGAGACCTAGAGTTTTTCCCATTCGAGTATCTACAGCAGCATGTTCCAACCCACCTTCCCTGCTTTCTTTCTAGTCAAGGTATCATGGACTGAACATTTCTAGTGCTCTCCACTGCAATGAGTACTTAGCCACTGAGAATATGTGGTGCTTTTTTTCCCCTCTTTTCTCCCCCCACCTGCTCCCTCCCAGTTTTGTTCTGCTTCTCTGAGGCTTCTTCAAAGTTTTCTTTCATCCTTGTACAATTTACGGTGATCAGACGTCAGCTCTTGACTGACATGGAAGACAACTTCACTGCGTAGGCAAATGGTATGCATTTGGCTAGTGTGTATAATGTTAAACCTGGAGTGCATGTGGGTCAGCAAGTGATTCAGGCACATTTACCTGCCTGAAAAGGCCATAAGGAAAATTGTGGCCACTCCAACCTAGCACCAGCAAGAAATCTGTCTCTGGGAAATACCATTTGGATGGAATAAAATCATGGTTTTGCAGCCAAATGAGCAACTGTGAAGATTTTATGTTGGTGACACAAAAAAAAAAAAAGAAAAAAAAAAGAAAAAAATATACCCTTGCTCTTCGCATCAGACTTCAAGAAGCTTTTTCAGGGGTGGGAGGATAGAGGTGGGGATGGGGGTATTTGGGAAAAAGTATAAATCATTCTCCATAATTTGTTGAAAAGTAACCCATGTTTGGACTTAGTCAAAATTTTCATTGTAATATTTTCATCAAAGAAAACTTTGACTTTTGATAAAGCAGAATTTTCCTCTGTTCCTGGAAAGCATTTACTAGAAAGCCCGAGATGGATTTAAGAGCAGAGAAAAGTTGTGTTTCCAGTTTTTTCAGTTTTAAGCTGGAAGACAGCTAGTAGATGGCCTATAAAAATTGTAAGTGAAAATTAAAACCCACTCTTTGAAAAAGAAAAAGCAATCCAGAGGTAAATGAAAAATATGCCTTACCATGGACAATTTCAGAGGCCAAATTATTTGAGCATCCTCACTTTTTTTTTTAAAATCTGTGTTTACACAAACCCAAACATAATTTTCCAGTAAGATATTTGAGGCAGAGAGAATGAAAATTTGTCACTAGTGAACAGCAGGAAGATGGCCAGTGCTGAATAGGAAGGAAGGAACACCTCCTTCAACCTGCTGGTATTGGAATGTTTTTTGATGCCTCCTGAATTCTGAATGAAACTTCCATTATTTATGACTAATTTCAGAAGTCACTTTCTTTTTCCTTAGGAAAAAGAATGCACAAAGTGACTGAGTTTCATGTAAAATTACCCGTGTTTGGACATCTATCCTTGGGTCCTTAGAAATGTGTTGTTCCTGCTCTGTATTGTAAAACAGTTCTGAAAAACTCTGCTTGATATAAAAGCAATTATTCTTTCCAAGTAATTAGTACCAAGCTGTAAGCTGAAACTTGTAAATCTTCTGATTATAATTTGTTTTAAAAGGCTGTTCAAAGTTTATGCTAATTACATTGGTCACATTTATAAAATAATGGGATTAACATGGTGCTTTTCCTCTGTGGACTTCCAGAAAGCAAATATAAAGTAAACCTTGAACCTGCAAAGCCTCAGTGCATGCTAAGCATCATGCATGGTGACTAGCCCACTGACTTTTTAACAGCACGTTGAGCCCATGCAGAATTGAAACCTGTATTCACAAAGTTTTTTCACAAATGAAGAGGTGAAGAGACCTGATTTTTTTCACCTAAACCTTGAAGTTCTGAGTTATAAATTCAATCTAGTAACACTTTAACTAATGCTGGTGAGGCAGCTTTGCTGTGGGAGATCACACAATATCGTAACTGCACAAGAACTAAGGTTATTTTGAATATGCTCACACTTAAACACACCTTCTGCTCTGAGCTTTACGCAACTGTTGTTAGCATGGTCAGATGCAGGTTAACAAGACAATATTAAATCCTAACTCCCTTTCAAAAGACTAAACCACCGTTGCAGTGTAAATACTCTTAACTAAACTGTTCTGCTAAACTTTAAAAGAAATCATATACTTATAATCAAAACTTACTAACATGGGGATTTTCAAATGTAGCAGTTAAATTAGGAATCCTACTTACCGACAACAAAAATTATGTCTGATTTCTTCAGATCTTCTGCAAAGTCTGAAATGAAAATAAAAATTCTTTAGTTGGCAAGAGCTACTAATTTTAATCTTAACTGCTTTCCATACTGAATTGTGTAACACTCACGCAAGGTGATCTGATTTCACTAGATTTACATTCTGCTATAATGCTCTGCATTCCAAAAGGAGCTGTTATCTACAAGCCTATTTATCTCCCAGTTTTGTAGTTCTCGCTGCAGATATGATAAAAATATTTTACCTGAAAATTAGGCCTTGCAAATACACATAAGTTCTTTAAAAGAGGTTGGGGGGGGGGGGGGGGGGGGCGGGAAGCAGATGTATCTTGATGTAATAATGTGCCTCCTGAGCCATTGCATTTTTCTCTGAATATGGTATTACATTATAATTGCTATAGAATTTTGTCCACAACCCATTCAGATTTTATGTTCAGTATGCTACATCTGAGATGTAGTCTTAAATACCCCTGTGCCTCAAATTCAGCTAATAATAATCTTAACTGAAATCCAAGTATTACTGTCCTTTTAGCACCAAACTACTGTATGTACTACAGCTTTGCCTTTTACCGAAATTGTATTTTTGAAAAAGCAGTTCCTTCTAGTCTAAGTCCCAGTCATTAGCCTGATTATATCAGCACAGAAGGCAATCTTGCCCCATCTGAGCCTGCTGGAATTTTATTATGTCTTTGACTCAATCACTTACAAGTCACATTAATTTACCACATACAATTTTGGTTTTTATTTTGTGGCATGTATATCTCATTACATAATATCATTAGCCATAAAAGGCTTTGGCTAATCCCTTCATTCCTCTTGGATTCTTAGCAGCTCATACTTTCCAGCAAGCTTTTCATAACTGCCAATTTCTGAAAACATTTATGAGAGCTGATGCTGATTAACAGTAATATTTTCTCATAATATGGGATCCACTGGCCTAAAGAGTGTAGAAATATCTTTTACAAGCTTTAATTTGCATTCAAAGAGAATTCATATAATAAAATCCTTTGAGACATAACTTTCACAATATAAATAATCTGAATTCACTTTATCTTCTAAGTAACTGTTTAAATACAAGGGGAAATCAAAAGTTTCAAAATTAAATCACAAATGACACTGAAAAAGAAACTCACCTCCTGTGGTGTCATAACCAGAAAAACTTGACTGATCCTCCTCCTGTTAATTAAGCAATTGACAAATTGAAATGGATATTCTGTGTACTTTGCATTTCTTCTTATCTGTATATCTTTATCTTCTCCGTATTCTAACATCTTAGTTTTAATCTAAGTTGAGATATGGTTAACAATGTCATAGAAATACTGTTAGTACTGTTTCAGTTGGTAGAACACGAGCATGGAGAACCCAAGATAACTTGAGATGATTAACTGACCCATACTGTTTTTGTGAGGAACAGCTTTTTTAGTGTCCAACTGCACAGTTCCAGCACAGTATATAAGCAACTAGTGTGCATGCTGAATTACTTCTGAAGTAAATATGGTATGATAAGCTGTTAGTAGTAGAAAGGCAATATTGGAGTAAGTTTTAGAAGTGAGTTACAATATAAAGGTGAAATTAGTCTTTGGTCTGAAACAACTTGATTGTGTTTACCTTCGGAATGCAACACAAGCTCCAAGTTGTTACAAAGGCTGCTGAACTACAAAGAGGGATTATACCAGAGAAATGGAGAATGTGGCATGTTTTTTCCTGATACTTGGCCACTTAGAATTACTTTGTCACATACTGTGTAGTACAACCAACAAGGTATTACAAATACTGGCCAGCAAGAGTGTTAGACTGGGAATTCTTTGTTGTTCTTATAAATTAGAATTATATATATGCTGGACATAGTCAAGGTTCTGTAGTGTCAATATACTCACACCATCCGTTCTTTAGTCTATAAAATATCAATAATAGCATTGACAATAACGTGCTCGTATTACATCATCAGTGTGTAATATCAGCACAGAATACGTTATGCTAGTCCTTTCAAAATAGGATAGGGTTACCAAGCTGTAGTTTCTTACAGTTCTGCTTCAGTGTGCTGTCAAAAATAGCCACTGTTAGAAATTTGTATAGCTGCATGAACAGATGAAGTGAAGTGAACAGCATGGTGAATAGAATGGGTAAACTGCTGGCTGCTGTAATTTGCAAGGCTCTTGCAGGTTTCTCCTTGTGTTCCCATTATCAGTGAAACAGAAGTACTCTTCATTAGGCTGAAGTACTATTACACTCGATACATAGAACACTTTCAGTTTTTGAGTCACAGTAATTCTCAGCCTATTACACTGCAGCAAAAGAAATGCCATCTTAAAAAAAAAAAAAAAGCGGGAAAGGGGGCAAAATTAAAAAAGCAACTGGATCCACTACAAGTTTGCAGGAGAGTATTTCAGGGGGAAAAAAACCCATTTTCAAATAAGAGATTAATCTCTTTCCTACCAGTCAAGCAACAGTATTAACCCTACATGCTCTTTCTTTGTAATAATACAATAAAATATTTGACCCTGCAAAGGATGTATTATGTACAAAAGATCTGGGTTTAGATTCAGCTTCTTACCATGCCTTTGAAGGTTTATGGATTGAAATAATTTTAGACACAAAGTTTAGAGTAGTTTCTTTAAAAAATAAGATTACAGTCTCTAGTTTACAGTCAAATGAAAGAGGCATTACTTCTTTCAGTT
Organism: Astur gentilis; assembly: GCF_929443795.1. Classification (NCBI taxonomy): domain Eukaryota; kingdom Metazoa; phylum Chordata; class Aves; order Accipitriformes; family Accipitridae; genus Astur; species Astur gentilis. Next base: position 13,958,197 of record NC_064887.1, on the reverse strand, counting down.
ACTGCTTTATTCCCCCCCTATAACTGCAGAACTAAACTGCCTCCATAACCCTGGGGGGCTGCTAAGAGCAGCAGGTGATAATAAAGGTCAGTTACAGTTCTAACTTTTTAGAGCTGAAATATGTAAAAACTAGAGGGAGAACTGAAGCTAAATAAGCTATCAACTGCTTTTATTTGACCAACCATATCTGCTTTAATAGAACAACAGGTTAACTAATCAACAAGCCATGTTCACATGAGGAACAAGTGCTATGAAAAGCCGTTAAAGTGAATTCTCATTACAACTCAAAAGCAGGTAAACAGGAAGTGTGACAGTGACATTGATCAGAACCCAGAATATCAAAATAATGAATTCTCTTTATATCTGTAACTGCTCCCTTTTCAGGTGCAGAAATATTGTTTTCAAAAGAATTGGGTTTTTTCTCTATACTTTTTTTTTTCAAAGGGCATCTGTTTCATAATTCTGTAAGACAACTCAGTACACAGCTTGATGTGAGTGGGACCACCAGCCCTGCTGAACTTCCATGACAAAATAAGGTTCCCCATATTTCAGAGAATAAGTTATTCCATAAAAACATTTTTTCAGACAGAATTGAACAGCACCCAACTGGGGTGGAAAGAGGTTCTGAAAGCCTGGTCTCTAGGGGAGCTATAAGAAAAGTCAGGAGGAACAAATTAGAACAGTTGGGCTACAATTAATTTTGCTTTCATGAGAAGGTGTTCCTACACAGTTTCACTAGTCTGTACTTAAATGTGACTTAGAACCATTTCTTTTCACCCCTTTCCTCCCAGTCTCCTCAAAAGTAGAACCAGTTTTTCTGCTGATCTGGATGAGGAGCTAGATGTGCTGTTTGGTTTGCAGTCCCTTGTAGAGAGTGGCAGAGACTGGCATCCTGATTAATGCCAGTCCCCTCATATTTACATTTGACAACACCTGTTTCTGATTGTGTCTTTCTAGCAAGCAGATCTCTAAAATGCAAATAAGTTAACCTATATGGGCCTGAAAGCACTGTTCTGCCTGGTTGCCAAAGTGCTCTGGAAAATAACTGTTGGATTTACCAAGTGATCGCATTAAGGAAAAGTCCCACCAATTACTAGATTGCTAATGGTATTTTATATGACATTGCCATCAGGAATACAGTGATTTAGCAGCAGAACAGTTTCTGTACTCTCGGTATAGCTGTTTCCATTTAGTTGAAAGCAAGGTGAGGAAGAGTATAATCGTATATGGAATAAGCTCTGAAGAAAGGTGGGTAGTCTATAATTTCAGATGCCTTTAGAGACAGGTTGTATCTACAAATATTGTCTGGAAACATATCAATTAGTGGGGCATAGCTGACCGTGTAACTACTTAAATAATATCAACAGTACATTAAAATGATTGCTAAATAGAGAAGTTTGCTACCTGTAAGGAATGTCTTATCTGACACTTGCCTTTAGAGCTGGAAAATGCACGCTTCTGACTGTATTCTGACTTCTTGTCATTTAACTCATTATTAGTAAATATCTGACTAGTAGTAGTTACTTCATAGGTTAATGAGTTTAAGTTACTGCCTGTCATTGCTAGGTTGTGAAGTAATTTACATAATAAAAAAAACCCTGACAGTAAATCACAGCAAATTATATGGAAATCGTACAGAATTCTTCAGATCTTTGAGTTTTGTTACTAATGAATTAGGACTTTTAAGTCATATCACTTTAAAGAAAGCAATAAATTATATTTAATTTTTTTCATCTAATGATGGGACATTTTCTTCATTAGGATTTAGCGACAACTGTTGTGAATGTTTGTTACCTGATGAAATGAGTTTTTCTGTTACCCATTAATAACCTCTGCTCCAGTCCCCCCCCCCTTTTTTTTTTTCTTTTTTCTTTTTCATAGCATGGAAAAGAAAAAAAGTTCTCTCATCACCTTTTTGTTGCTTGGATGCTTCTTGAAAATAGTGGTGAAAAGTGCCTGATACATTTTATTCCGATTTCTAACAGACAGAACAAGTTCCTCCTAGAAATTTACTGAAGAGGATAAATAATCATGGATTAAGGAGAAAAGAGGCAGTCTAGTGAGATTGAATTTAAAATACAATGTGATTGTTGCTTAAAATTATGCTCAATTTTCAAGATTGAATTTGAGAATGTAAAAATTCAAAGGAACATGTCAGGTACAAATTATTTAAACAAATAAAAACTACATGTTTCTCCATGTTGCTCTGCCTAAAAATATTTGTTGAGAATTGAGCTTAATGTGTAAGCAGGAAAAAAAAAAGCTGCATAAACAAAGAACTTTAATACAGAATGACATAATGTATTCAGTAGAAAGTACAGGCAAGAACTGACTATGTAATTTTATCATGGTGATCCCATCAGCATCCCTTTGATGGGAATGTAGGTATATAACCATCAATTTCTCAGCACACTGTAGTTTTATGTTTCTCCCTTTGCTGCTGTTACGTATTCAAAACACTTGTACTCCTGTAGCATTTTATTTCTTCAAAGAACACTACAGTCCTCCATAAATTGTCCCTGTATTTCCTTTGGGAATAGAGGCAAGGATGTTATTTCCATTTTACCAGAGATATCAGGTGACTTGTCAATGTAAACACAATTACATATGGAAGCAGAACTAGGTTTAGGACTTAGATTTCCACTTTCACCTGTAGTATATTTACTTTGAATTCTTAGTCCTTAATAAAGTAATATTACATGAAATCTCAAATGTTTGCAGATGATGCTTCTACATCTAGTACCCTTAAAATCAACTTTAGCTCTCAAATTCTCTCACCGATTAAGAATAGTTTAGGGAATCAGAAAGCAGTATGAGATGTCTGTTGAGCACTGTCTGGATATACAATTTGTCTGCTTCAGCACAGTCCAGTCTGTCACAATCTGTGTGGTTTTAGAGTTTGACATGTGTTTGGAAGTGGATTTAATAGGCATATACCCAATCACAGTGGATGGTCTTTCAGATTAGATGTATGCAGACTCTATTTCTAAAAATGTAGTGATCACTGCGTGGTGCCCTTACATATACTGCAAAAAGTAAAGACCTTGAGCAAGCTTTAGCTAGGCAAAGTTAAGCACTGGAAGAAATTGGGGCTAGTCAGAGCTCAGCTGTGGAATTCATCTTCTAAATTCCTGTTTTCTTCCTGTAAGAGTGAATGTTTGGGTTTTATGAGATATGCTGGGTTAGCTGCAGGTTTCATGTATGGGCAATAGTCCCTGGGAATGGATTTTATGAGCCATCCACTTGCTTGCCATTCAATTTGATTTATGATTCAAATCACTTTGAGGCTGAGCTGCTTTCTGCAAGCTGAGTGTTAAAGTATGCCTCTGGAAAGCAGGAGTGACTGTGCTCTGATGTCCTCTGGTCCAGAACTAATGAATATGTGTAAATAAGATACAGTATGAATGCATTCAGACTGAAAGGCTTTTTTTTTTTTCCCTGAAAGGCATACCTTATACAGCTCATACTGCTCAGCAGAGTGGAGTTATTTGTATCAAAAGGGACTAATAGTAATTAAGACGAGAGAACAGTGCTAATGTTACTTGAGGTGATTTTTGTTTGTTTGGAGTGCATACAACAAGAAAGTGAAAAAAAATAATCAGTGTTTGCAATAGCATCTACAAAATGCTGAAAGATTATTAGGTCACTATGATTCTCTTTTCCTTTTGGGTTTCTAGCAAGGAAAAGAATGTCTATGCCATTACTCTCTTAAAATAAACCTTATCATCAGTTCTGAAAATAAAACAAATTTATACCTATACAGAGGTAGAGATTAACTTGTTTTTAACACTTGTAAACCAAGATTGAGTTATCTGGCTTTTAAAGATATGCAAGACTTTTTCAGATTTTTCATTCTCATTCTTTGATAGCATAAAGAAGGATACCTATCAGTAGTTTAGGGGGAAAAAAATCACATCTGTTTGCTCTAGTGTGTGGGGGTTGGGTTTTTGTGAACTTCTGTAGGTTATTTTAATGACAAAAAAATACATGTGATTATTCAGCATGAAAATGAAAGCAAAATTTATTTAGTTCCATATTGATTTCCAGACACTGGAAAACAGGAAAAAATTTCCAAGAAATTAACTTTTAAGGGCAAACTTACCAACCAAGGTATGCAATAAGAACACTCCTTCAAGCAGGGTAGTAGCATTTTGCATGACCAGAGCAGCATAACAGTGTTCTGGTAAACAAAACACTTCATTTGCAATTTTTATATTAGGTTTAAAAGGCTAAACTAGAGGGGACAGCATTATATCTAACTTGAAGAAAAACTAGGGCTTGATTTTTAAATATCTTTGTGTTTTGAAGACGCTTAAGACACTCGACACCCATATTATCTGTGCATAGTTATTATCTATCGCTCATTTTAAAATACTTCTGTCACATATGGTATTCAGTTACTTTACAGTATATTTATAGAAAGTTCCCAGTGCCTACAAAATTCTTCACAGAAGTTATCACTATTTTTCCTTTAGCATTCTTCTTTCTGTAAATTGCCATCACTTCTTAAATGATTCTTCTCTATGTGGAGTATTTATGCTGCTTGGTATAAATTCTCCCAGGGGCTTTTTGTTACACCAAGCAACTGCAGCAGAGAAGTGCAGCAGGGGACCTTCCAATGCATTTGAACTGCAAACTTGGTGCTGCTCAGCTCCTTTTCTTTGACTGCTAACAACAATCCTAATGAACGGATCCCTCAAATCATACACCATTGGCACTATATGAGAGTGTCTCTGCCCTGAACTGTTACATTGCCTCCTGAGAGCTGGAATTCAGTGTTTGGGTTTTTCTGTTTTTTGTGGGTTTTTTTTGTTGTTGTTTGTAGTGTTTTTTTGTTTTGTTTTGGTTTTTTTTAACTGTAGATGAAAAAGGGTTTTCTGCAGGCCAGTCTCAATTCAATTTCCAAGAAGAAAAAAGATCTTGGCACAGAGAAGGACAATAGGGTGTTGTAAAATTAAGACCAGTGTGTGGCCTCAGATCCTATGATTTGCTGCTATTAAGATAAAAGTTGACAGCTGTGCTCAAATTTTACCTCTCAAAGACCTTCTCTGCTTAACATTTGACCAAGCATATTCTAGGTTTACTAAAACACCTATTTATGTTTTATTAGGTAGTTTTATAACTTTCAATAAGGAACTTCTACAGTATTCATAAAGACCTCTCTGTTAAGAAGGAATTTAACTGTGGGAAGAAAAAGCCCACTGACCTGAGATACTACTGTGAAGGAATTCTAAAACTAGGCCACTTCTCACTCCTTATGACTGGTATTTAAGCCCAAATTGACTAAAATTGACTGCACAATCATGGGATACATAAGGAGTAAAAAGACACCAAATAGGAAACATATGGCTTCCTGAAAATACATAGAGGGGTTTTTTTAAGTGTTTCCAATATACCCAGAGAAGCCACTCTTCTGCTTCAATACAAGTTATTTAAAGAGCAGTTTTGTATCCCATATAGTAAAACAGCAATCCTTGAAATCACTGCAGTTTAATATGTAAATGTAAAAATGTATACTATGTACTTTGACAGTGATTAAGAAATATTAATATGTTTTATAAAAAGCTGTTTCTTCTTCAGCTTTAAAATACAGGAATTGTTGCTACAAATATTTTTAAGGGCGGGCTTTGGTAGCTGTCTTTAGGGATGCTGGGCTATGTGAACAGAACCCATCCACAGCCCTGAGTAAGTTGTCTAAATCTAGGAAGTGGGAAGGAAGGGATTTAAAATACACCTTTGCATTTCTTTATCAGCTTTAGGTACAATATGAAATGTTCTGATGTGGATTCCTATTTGTGTCAACTGTGTGGGATGCCTGATATTCCCCAAGAACTATGCAGGTTCTCTGGGCTGTAAAGGTAGACATGTAAAATGCAGAACTCAAACTTAGATGTGAAGTTATATTTTGTGCATGAAAGGATAAGGCCTCAGTTTGCCAGAGGAGGGGCAAGCTCGTGTGAGGAAAGGAGGTACACTCTCCTAGTGCTATTGCCTAGAAAAATGAGGGTGAGATACTGTGAATTGTAATGCTTTTTTCTACAGACACCTTCCACAAGCCACAGAGGAGAGCTTCCTAAGTTACTGCAAAAGTATTCAGTGGAGCATAAATGCAGCACATCTTGAAAAATGATGCTGTCACTGTTGCTTAAATCTCCAGTAACTCACATGAGCTCACCATCCTTGTAACAGAGTCCTCATGCCCTGTACTGCCCACCAGAGCTGCAGGCAGTGACTTTTGGTTCAAAATCAGAAAAGAAATGGAGATGCAAAGACTTCAACTATCCTTAGCAGTTCAGCCCCCCCAATATAGTATCACCAGAAAGTAACTCCAAATAATGTCTGTGAAAGGAGGAGCAAACTGTTTCTGGCATTCCAAAGAAAAAGTGCAGATTGAGTCTACAGCAATTTTTCTTGCCCATTTTGCCATGGTTTGCATGGAGGAAAAAAGAGCAGTAGGCTTTCTTTCACATGCCTTTACTACAGTGTACGATGGTGATTTTGAAGAGAAAAATAATTCTTCACACTTACAAAATGATATACAACCACCAAAATACACTTGGTTTGAGCTTATTAAGGGAGCACTTTGTAACGGGCAAACTGTAGTACTTTGTTTCTGGAACTGATTTTTTTTTTAAGCATTTAATAGGATAGTTTCCATGGCAACTTGAATTGAACAGATTGTTCATTGACTTCAGCACATTTCTATTAAACATCTTTTCTCTGTAGCTAGGCCTGCCTCTCCAGCTCTTTCATGTCTTTGGATGCTTATTCATTATCTCTTTTTGCAGATATCCTTAAACTAGATTGGACTCCACCTTTCTGTGCTCTTTAACAAAAACAAATGTTGAGGGAACAGAGTTTCACAATCATTCTCTGAGTTTCCTAGAGTCCATTTTCTTTTCCGTCATGTACTTCTGTTTTAATCAGTTTTCCTGTACAACCAGAATCTGTAATTCAAACCGATACTGCTGCCTATCAGCAAAAGAGAAATGGAAACCACAGTAGTGTTCAGCATTAAAAGACCAAATGGCTTCTGGATGCTTTTGGTTGTTTTACTAAGACCTGTAACGATTAATGCTGCACAGCATATATGAATAAAACTGCTGTTATACCAGAAGTTTCTTATGTTTTCAAGTAAAGAGAAAGCATGTGATTAACATAGTACATTCTAGATCTGACCCCTTAAATAATTTAATCGATGTTTATCTGATTTTGAAAGGTAGCTTTAGAAGCCCCAATGAAAATTTCTCCTGTTAATGGAGATGTGCAGTTTGCTCTTTGTCATATTGTAATGTCAATCCATGCAGTACTGTGTCTGAACGGTTAAATAAATTACTTGGATTAAATCTTTGATGTAGAGAAAATGGAGTAAAAACACAGTGACAACTGATATGAAACATATTAAATGGAGGAAAATGGTCCTTGGTTTAATCCACAGAGCTTTAGTTAAATAAGGCTTTCAATTTGCTGTTGCCCATCAGTTTTAGGAATATTTGTGTTCGGCTTTGCATTGAAAAGCCTTTCAGGGCCTTTTCATTATTTCTCTTGAATATATAAGTTTCAAGCTATGATAATCAGTCAGGCCAGAAATGTTGTTATAGTCTTAGTGACAATGGAGTCTGTTTTTCATCTGTTCACTTAAAGCTTTCCTCCTGCTCCCCTAAAGCCTACATTCGTATGGGCTCTGGGTGGGAAACGACAGCGAGCTGTAAGAAGAGTTGTCACTACATGGCAACAACTTTTAATCAAGAGCTTGTTTCCTCTCGTTAGAATGAAAGTAAGTCTCTTTGAGGGTTTTTTCTTCCACTTCACTTTGGTTTTGCTTGTTGCTTTTCAAGTGAGCTGTCACATTTTCTAATTATAAAACATTCTGCACTTGCAGCAAGATTGGGTTATGCAATTTTCTTAATTCAATAGATTGCTTGTCACTGCTGAACACAAACCCTTTTTTTATCTTTCAGTCTGTTTTACATCTACTTTTCCTAGGTTTTTGACACGCTTGGGGAGGAAGAAAAAAGGCAATCTCCCCTTTGCATGTGCCATTGCATTTACCTAATTGCATAAGTAAACGCAGTCTGACACTGGAAGGACATGGAAATGCCTCAGTTAGGAACTGGTAACTTTGAGGCATAAAAATGCATTTCAGTGTTTTGTAGATGTGAAATATATTTCTGCCCCCGGCCCCAAATATTAGAGGAGGCTAAGTGTATTTTTAAGGTTTTACTTGAATTTTACCTGATTTTCATGTTTCCCAAATTTTAAAATTATCAATTCTATAAGCACTTGTTCAGGAGTGTATTCACTCTACAGTTGTCTGACTGTATGTTTTAACTTTTTCTCTCATTAGTCTAAATATTCCTCAGACTAGCTATGGTTGTCTTGAAAGCCTTGTTTTCACAAGAAAATAATTGGATGCTCTTTTCTTCTGGAACTCTGATGAGATTCACTGATGCCAATGTTTCAATATTCCCTTTTGGCCTGAATGCACTTGAAATAAGCCGAATGGTAGGATTCTAATTAAAAATCCAATTCTTGAAGATAAAACTTGTCTGATCTCTGGAAACAAGTGGCATTATATTGACAGCCTCTCTGGCAAAGTTGAGAAATTGAAAGGCAAGCATAAATGAACACAGTGAGCAGTGAAAACCTGTATCACACTTGAGAACATTCCAGCAGTAAAAGACAATCCTTATTAAACCAGACACTAGTCATGACAGCAATTTCTGCAAATTGAGAATATTCTATAAAGCACAGGTCTTCACTCATTAGAAGCTATGCTGTTGCACCCAAAAACGAGTGGCTCAGAACATACTCCTGATGCCTTAATATAGGTGAAAATAGCTGAAACTTATCAGTTTAATTTGCTTTTATGTTTTTCAATCAAGTCATGAGTAGCGTAATCATTACTCCAGAAAAGGCTATATAGGGATTGCTACCACATGAAACTTCAGCTGGTTCTTCCACAAGGCATTCTCAATGAGAGGTACTGTCTGCTTTTATTTTTTGGTTTATTTGAAGATTATATTTTAGGCAGTCATTCCAAAAACCTAGATTATTCCTTCTGTAATATGGGATCTGACAGCTACAGATCTGAGAAAGAACAGAAAAATAGTTATTAGCGATTTGGAGAAAAAAATTGTTTGGGGGTTGTTTGTGGGTTTTTTGTTTGTTTGTTTTTTAAAGTGAGTATTCCCCCCTCCTTTCAATGCTGTAGGGACTTAGTGATTAAAAGTTCTAGTTCTTGAGGCATTCATGCATAGCTGGTAGAAAACAATCAGCTTGCTTTTAATTTAGTTACATGAATTTAATTCTACATTCATTTATAAAATGTACAATACAAAGCTCAAGCTTTTTCTGAGTTATTTTTAATTCTATTTCCCCTGCATATTCCTCCAGAAAAGCCAGCTCTCGGCCTGTGTTAGTGTTGCTTTGCACTGTTCCAACAACAGGGACCAAGTGTTTCTCAAAGAACTTTGTTGTATTTTGGAGCACTCCTAGATGAGCTGATGACTGCATCAGTAGTTGGAACCACACCACTCATTCTCCTTGTTCCTGCCTGCCAGTAGGAGAGAGGTTATTCTGGAAGAAGTAGCTTATATCTGAAGAAATTGGATACTTTGTTGGCTTAGTTTACACTGGAGATTTTCCTGGCTCATTCCAAGAATGAGAAAATGCAGAGGTATCTGTATGTCCATTTCAGCTGTGCCAAGTGATACTCATTCCCAGCTGTGGCTTTGTCTTCAATACATGTTGTGTACTGCTCTAACTCCCAACTCCTCTTGTTCAGTGACTACCAAGATGTTCTGCTAAAATTCAGCCATTTTTAGCAGCTCAGCTGTGTAAGGTTGCTTAGAAACACCACTTCTTATCCCCCACATTCACATGACAGATTTCCTATGCAGTAACATCACTGCATGACACATTTGTATCCAGACGTGCATTCCTTTTCCACTTGAGAGTCTGGGAGTTAAGGTTGTTGGTGCTTCATGCAATTCGTAAACAGCATGTGGTAAATCACTAGAGTATTAAATCACTGCTGTAGTCAAAATGAGCTCAAGTTTTGAATGCAAGCAGTTTCTCACTCCTGAATTTAGTTATCGATCTTTTCTACCTAGAGTTATTTCTTATTTTGTTTTTCAGACTGGGTGATGATATTATGACTTTATGGTAATCTCCACTCACTTCTTTGCTTCTGTATATAATAGTTGCTTGCACCATTTCAAAATTTAGATGGTAAGGGATTTTTAGTTGCAGTTGCTCTTTCATTTATATTTTCTTCATATTTGAACAAAGCATCTCATATAAACTGGGTATAAAAATATTTATTAGTAATAGAAATATTTATATTTATTTAAATGTCACAAAAGTATCAAAGATATCAACTTACAGTTGAAGAGAGTCATTGTCAGCCACTTCATATTTATATATCTCTCTTTGACTGAAGGGCTTTTAGCACTGTTTTTACTTCATTTCTCCTTTTCTATTTGATAACAGTATTGTACTCTTGCCAGAATGGCAATGTGTTGGTCTGGCAAAATAATGAGAAAAGCTAACCGCCACATCTGGCAGAAAGAATATTTGCTATTGAGAAAGACAATAAGGTCCCATCATCGTCGTATTGTTTAGTCTCACATAAGAACCACATGCAACTTCATTCAAAACTATAATCAGTGCTTTTATGGACTGTGTTTGACATTATAAACTAGTATAATTTTCATATATTTCTTTCTGTTAATTTTATTTTGTAACTATAAAACTTGTGCTAATTATTTGAACAGCATTTCAAACATTATGAACCAAGAGTATAATTTCTTTAGTCTTCATACTCTGCCAAAAGAATGTATTTAGAATGTCAATAAAATGCAAAATTTAACATCAACATAATCCAAACATGATTTAAATATACATTCTGCTTTATAGGGCATAAATGCCTAAACCCTGCAATAAAGAAGTAGTACAATCAAGACAAACTTGATGAGAAACTTAAGATGGGGTAGAGAATGTTTTAAGAAGGACTTATGAAATAATGGGATTTAAAATGGTATTTGGAGACAGAGGCGAGCTGTCTGCTTGAAAAAAGCTGAACTGAAATAGCTGAGCCAAAAAGAACAGTAAAAGGATCATAAATTAACAGAAATTAACAGGGCTAGAACATATAACATGTTGCAGTCGAGGATAAAGTGTTGAATTGAATACTGTGAAAGAAAACCAATGAATGAATGGATGATACTGAATGAAAATTCAGTTTTGTTGGTCCTGATTTTGTCACTAGCTTTAAAATTTCATGAGGAAAGAAATCTTTTGCAAATAATGAGGAAAGAGGTGAGAACATGTGCAACTGCATTTAGTTGAATGATAACAGAAACACAGAATAACATTCTTTGCCAAGCTGTTCACAAATCTACGGAAGTGTTTATGGCATTTGTGAAGAAAATGCAAGCAGAGTTGTGCAAAAGTGAAAGGCAGAAAGCAAAACGCTTAAGTATGGTGGTGTGATAGACAGATGCCTCTAAAAATATTTTCTTTAATTGTAAGTCATTCTTTTAATGCTTATCCACAGCACAGTAACAAGAATAATAACACCTATCCTTAGCACAGTATCCAAGCCTCAGGAACCATCCTTGTTTCAGTTTGTGCCCACTGCTTCTTTTCCTGTCGCTGGGCACCACTGAAAAGAGCCTGGCTCCATCTTCTTTGCACCCTCCCTTCAGATTTCTGTCCACATTGATGAGATCCCCCCTAAGCCTTCTCATTTCTAGGCTGAACGCTCCCAGCTCTCTTGGCCTTTCCCCATAGGAGAGATGGCCCAGTCCCTTAATCATCTTAGTGGCCCTTCACTGGACTCTCTTCAGTAGCTCCATATGTTGTACCAGTGAGCCCAGAACCGGACATGGACACAGTACTCGAGATGTGGCCTTACCAGTGCTGAGGTGAAGATTAGAGGGGAAAGATGCGTACAACCTTTTTCCCCCTCTCTAGCCTTCTTTCTTCCTATGTATGAGGAAAACGCTATCAAAATTTAGTTTTTAGATGTGGATAGAATGGGATCAGTAGAAAGGCTGGTTTCAACACATTGTAAGCATTTGTTGTTTTTTTATTCTTAAAAATGCTTTTATTTTTCAAGAGGAGAATGTTTGATTTGGTTTTAGTTCCATTTCACACTTTTCATAGTTTCATGCCTCTCTCTTGAAAAATGTTTTCTCCCTCTTCTTGAATATACAGTAGACCTACAGTGCATTCCAACAATTCTATTTGCCACGTTTGCCAACATTTGAAAATTTGTGGATGAAATTCAGCAATGTACAGTAATGGAAGATATGGGCTCTTAATAGCACGATAATATTCATTCTTTTCTCATAACTAGAAAGCAACCTCTGTGTATCATGAATTTACTTATATTGCACTTAAAAAGCCCTTTAGCTTAGGTACCCTTTAAGTTGCACCACCTTGTTCAGAGAAATGGTATAGCACAGTATGTACATAAACTAGAAAACTGTCTAGAGAGAGGCCATATGTATATAGTTACCTGGTCTTCAAAGTCAAATTCTGTATAAACAGTATCTCCAGAATCCATAATCAGACTGCAATCAAGTTCATTTGGCCCTAAAATAGGAAAGAAAATTAGACTTTAGAAATGGATTGGAAATTTTCACTTTATGTGATGGAACACTGTAATATTTCCAATTGTCTGTATGTATGCAAAAACTGTGATCCAAGGAACCATTCAGATGTGCTAGAGTACCCAGGTGAATGGTATTCCATTAGCAGAGCCTTCAAAGCATCCATAAAATCTACCATGAATCGTAATAAGGAATGGTTATACTAGATGGTGAATCGTTTCAGTTAGATTGCAAATTTATTGGGCAGGGTGTTCTGTGTGCTATGACTTGCAATTGTAAAATTGCCACAGGGATCTTGGCTCAGGGGAGGATACAAACCAAGTTTAGGAAAGAGAAAGGAAGTACTAATTGGTGATTAGCAGATAAGGATCCTGGAGTGATTCTGATAGGGGGGACCAAAGCAGTAAGCTTCCAGCAGCAAGTCCCCATTTCTATCCTATCCCACCCCTTTCCAAGGCAACAGAGTGGCTTCGTCACTTCTCCCTGTCATTTTCCTGTGGCACAATCAGCAAGTCATGCAGCCTCTTGCCTTTAGGATGACAAAATTCTGTTGCTGAGAAGACTTGACCTGGTTGAGCTTTACAGTTTAACTTCAGCTGAACTGCTGAAGTGCATGATAACAGAAATTGGGCTTGGTATTTCAAGAAGTCATGTAGGGGGGTAGTCATTGCTAAACCAGAACGGGAGGATAAACCACTAATCATCTTTATATATAAACATAGGAAGGGTGTAGCATGGACATCATATATTCTGGCACTATCGCCCCATTCAGATTATCTCGCTCCAGGGCAATGCAGAAGGAAACAGTCTCCTGTGCCTTCCAGATGGTGCAGCTCTAAACCAAATCATGCACGTATTCAACACACATTAAAATGTCAATAGGCGTGTGACTAGAGGAGAAATTTTTTACAGCACTATTAAAATGAGAGTAACAAAAATACTTCAATGACACACAGAGATACAAAAATTGTAACTGGACAAGAGCCGCAGGTGAGTCCAATCACTATCTTCATGTGGGGAGCAACAGGTAACACCAGGGGAAGCATAAGATGTGCTTTGGTTTTGCCCTCATGTCCCCAGTCAGACAAGATCACTGATGAGGAAGAGAATACAACTCCCTCACCTCCTGGGTTACAGGTGTCTATACCTGGTATGATGTTCCTGCAAGCACTGGCATTGAGGATACATAGTTTTAAGACTATTGCTGACCTGGAGCTGTTTTCTCACCATTAGAGATGTTTGTATGGGTGGCTGTCTGTAACAAGCACTATCAATAACAGATTTTGCAGTTCAATTTGTGCCAGATGCATTTATGTATTATCTGCTTTTTGTTTGCTTTTAAAGTTTACGTAGTAATGATCTATGTAGGTGGTGAACTAAACATTATTAAGAGAGAGAACAGAGGAGAGGAACTAGATGTCATGATGACTAGAACCAAAACTGCTTGGTAGAGATGATGATTCCGGGGTGCCTTAGTTTGCAATCCATGCTACAATTGCTGCCAAATTAATCTTTGATGCAACTCTTTGGACTACATAAGAGATACCAGGGAAAGACTTTAGTCTACCATCTGCTGGTGTTTTTGTTCCCCCCTCCTCCCCCACAATGATGTTCATGTATACTTTATCAGATTGCTATAAAAAAAATAACAGAAAGGGATTATACTCTTGCTACTGTAGAATGTCATGTGTGTACATGCAGCAAGTTCTCTGGCATATACACTTTACGGTCTTTTGAAAATACCTGTCTGTAAAAGATATATGCAACCAAATAGATTTACAAGTGCTGAGAGAACTTTAAATTTTTTATTTATTTTACACAGCTGACATCTCATTCTTAACATTGTGTCATTGTTGGTAATATAATTTAACCAAGCCTCAGTTGTCACCAGCACTGGCCTACCTTGATACATCAAATGACTTTTAAAGGCACTTCTGTGCAAGTGTTGGATTAACTGTCACTTAACTACCAAGAGCAGTATGTATCCTTAGCTAGAAACATTAATATGAAATATGGTGCTGCAAACTTAAATGTAAAGGTAAGGCTGAAAATGAATATTCATGCATAATGTATCTTAAGTGATAAAAGCCATAATGGTTATACAATTTCAATATGGTCAAGCATCTTAAGGCCTTTTTTCTTGAACTAGGAAACCAGTTTCCTTGGGGAAGCAGATCTCCTTTCAGGGTACATTCAGGGAAGGTCAGGAAAATAAAAAATACGTGTCTTTTCTTTCTTGGTCCAATGAAAACTAACAAAACCCATAACCTTCTATCACTGAACGGTATACAGACTTCTCTATCCTTCTCAAATTGCCTAAAGACAAACCTACCAGAAATGAATTGAAGCAAATGGCTACTCCCAGGACAAGATAAAGTAATGAGGGGACATACAAGAGTACTTGTGATATCCCTGGTGCAGTATGAATAAGCATGAGTAGCTTGTTATCCTCTAGCTCAGTGTATTATTGGAGGGAGCATATTTGTCTGAGTTTGGACTAGATCTTGCTAAAGCAGGTCTTCTAGGGGAGGATGACAGGGTCACTAATTCCTAGTACACGTGGCAGCAGAAGCATACCATACCAGATAGCCGCTTTGCAAGGGACTGGGAGTCAGTAATCCTGGTGGTAGGCAAAGCTACTGACAAGGCTAAAGCCAAGGGGAGAGTGTTAGAGTGGGTAATTCACTCAGCTCAGGTTTTCTAATCTCAAGTTTCAATCAGCAACATTTTATGTAAAACTTGTGGCAATGTTCAGCTATCAAAGGAGAAACACAAAATGTTGGCTTAAGGAAAAGAGGAGGATTGGTTAAAGCATCTGGAAGCAAACATGCCCTGCTGCTTTCAATGAGTCTGCAGGCTGCACATCTTGTGCTCTGACAACAAAACAGCTGACCATAAGTAAGTTCCATTGCCTTTTCTGAGTAAGTTGTATTGGTTTTCCTTTGATAAGCGGGTCTTACAGGCTGAATTGTCCTACTTCCTTTTGAAGGGATGCCCCATTCCACCAGATTAATCTCAGCTCTTGGCTAACTTAGGGCCTTGGTGTGCTTGTATGAACCTATTGCAAATGATCTGAGTAACTGTACCAATTTCAGAAGGGGAAACTCAGCAGTTAAAAAATAATTAAGAAAGTGCATGAAAGCTCTACTGCCATGGAGAAATAGCTTGCAAGCACCTGATCTCAAAAGGTACTCCTATAACTTAAAATATGCCTCCTCAAGTTCAGTGCATGCATAAAGTTGAGCTAAGGGAAACCTGGTCATTTTCATGTGCCCCATGTTTTCCATAGGGAAAAAACAGAAAGGATTTTATTAGGTACAGTACTGCACAATTAAAAAAATAAATCAGTTGGAAGTTTTTATTAAATCCCTGTTAACTGAGTAATCGGCTCTCCAGGGAGGAGCAGGCTGCTGAAAAAGGAAACAGCAGATCAGCTAGAATGCACTCCTTTTTGTTACTAGGCTTTGTATCTCAACACTGAAGGAACCCAAGAGGATCCAATGACACAGCACTGAGGGATGAGTTGAATTAATGGTGGGCTGCAGTTGTACAAGGGTGTGCTGACAGGAGCTACCCCTGCCAGGTCTGATAGTCAGGGAGAATGACTCCCCTGCCCCCAGAGGGGTGCGGGGCTGTGCTCAGTTGCTTCCTTCACTGTGAGGCTGTACTTTTAAATTTTATGCTGTATTTTATGTATTGTTTGTTGCTCCTAAGCTGAATTGCACAGGATTGGTCGTGGAAAGCTGAGAGGGTATGGCTGTTACGGGCAGGTGTGTGATTCCTACCACAGAAACGCACCCCAGAAACCCAGGGGCATCATGGCTGTAAATGTCTCTGGTCCTATAAAACATTTCAGTGTTCTGAGCCTGTGTGTGTGTCACTTTCTCTAGGACTTTCATCCACTAAGGATGAAAGCATGTTCATCCTTAAGTTTTCACGAATGCAAATGTCAAGCACTGCTTTTTCACAGTTCTCTAAATTCATTTATACAATGAAACTAAATTGTACTGATCTGTCTAAATTTATCCGCAATTGATTTAACTTCCCATTACAAGGTAGCTATGCCCCCTCGTGTGAGTTAATTAAGTCTGCTCCATGGACCATTTCTGTTTTGGCAAATCAGTTGTTGTATTTCCAATCCTTGCTTAAATCCGTTACTTATTTCAAATCCTGGTAGAAAATCTATTCAGTACGGTTCATTGGCTCAAATATGCCCATACTCTTATTTTAACAACTATAGTATCTGCACTGTTCAACACTGACTGTCATAAAAGTCATCTAAGACTATCCTGTGAAACATGTTACTTCTCTTAATAGCATGTTTAAGCTTAATAAAATAAAAATGTCTTTTTATGTTATGGAACATGCTCTGAAGCACCCTCTAATAACTCAGTTAATACATGTTGCATAGAAGCACTTGGGCAAGACAAATGCTTAGAAGATAAATCTCAAGTGGAATATAATAGAAATAATTTACTGAAGGACTGATTAGCATTAGAATGATTACATTTTAATTTTGTTCTCAGTAAGATGCTTCTAATACTAATTTTATTGCAACCTATTGAGTTTCATGACAGGTTGTTGCTCTTAGCAACAGTCTTAATATGTCATAGAAGGCAACAATGAGAAAATTGTATTTTAATCTATAAAAATATTCAGTTTTCTTTCAGCATATACTGTTATGCAGTTGATTACAACTGGATTTTACAGGTATAACATATGAATTAGATTGATGTGGAGGCATGAAAATATTAGAAATACTATGTTTACATTAGCCACCAGGAACCAAAATAGATTGCAATATCACTAATAAGATTAAAAGACAAAAAGTGAGATCAAGGCAATGCTGGAATTGCGACTCCCTAGAAATTAAATATCTCATCTCATAGGATCTCTAGAAATTCTACTTTGAATGTCCTTACTATTACTGGTGCTCAGGTTAGGCACCAATTAGTTGACTGTGGCATGGCTTCTAATAAAGCTCATAGCTCTCCAATTATTTTGGTGAGGAATTTATTAAGTAGATCACACTTTCAAGAAACTGACTGGAATTCATGCAGAATCACAACCAATTTGTGCAAAATGTTTAGCTTTTCTCAATCTGTTTGTCAGAGGTAGCACCTTTATGCCACTTCTTTCCTCTTCTTGCTATTCAGTACGTAGCTCATTTAATTAGGAATCCACAGGTAATTATCAGTACAATGCTATACAGCGGGAATGCCATTTTAGGTTTGGAATCAATCTCTTGCCTCTAGGAATTAGGTTAAGTACAAAAGAGGTAAGCCTGCCACTTAATGGAGAAAGCTAGTCTATTCTTGCGTGCATCTTACCTCAAAGCTGACCACTAGAAACCTGGGTTTTTTTTAGCTAATCCACTTTTTATCATTCTCTCCCCTTAACCCTAGTGTGCCCCCTTCCCCCTGCCCCAGCCCTGATAATTCATCTTTATCTAATTTTGAACATTATCAAAAATAGCCTTATGGGTGGGTTTTACAGACTAGCTAGCGAACCCCCTACCCCCTTTCAAATCTTCAAAATATGACCTAATCTCTCTGTCTGAAGCACTGCTCTTTCCAAATGTCTTGCTAGTAGAAAAAAAATAATCCTCCTTTGTCAAAAAGAGATAATGGATGTATTGCTTCTACTAGACTTCATTGTGCTTCATCAATTCCTTCTTCCTTGGCAGTCCCCAAATGATTGTTCACAATTACAAATAACTGAAGCTACCCAGACTGCCAATTTATTGCAGATGAGTTTTCCCTTGAACAGAGGAGAGATCAAATACACAATTTTCTCTACTATACATACCTAATCTTTGTTTTAATAAAGCTAGTAAATTTTACAGGAAAATATTTCACCTAGAATTTTCTTTTTGTGTGCTGTTTCACAGGATGTTTATGACCTCATCTACCTATATAACCCTCACAGTCTACTGAGAAGGCAGCCAGGGATGCCATCTGTAAAAAGAAAAAGTTATGAAGTTTCCAAGGAACGTTTTCCTGTTCCCCTCAAGCAAAATATTTCTGACACATTATGGATTTTCAGTGCTTTGATTTTAAGCTTCAATTCTTTTGCAGGCCTTTGTCCCTCAAAGGCTTCTTCTTTGAAGACATTCAGACCTCAGTAAGCACAAATGAAAAATAAATAAATAACCCCCTGCCCACACCTGACTTATATTCGCACACAGTTTCAGAATTAGTACCAGTTATTAGGGAGGAAGTATGATCGTTAGTCTCATAGGACTGGTTTTCTGGTCAACACTGAGGTATCATCTGGAACTGAAACAGATAGCTGACAACTGGCATTGATCAATTTATAAAGTTTTTGTATTAATAATATAGTTCTTTAGTGGACTATCCATAGTATTTTAAGCTGAGTTTGTAGATAAACAAGATGTTAGGGGGGTTGTATGAAGTTCCCAAGTGTAAAGAGATTTTTTTTTTTGCCCTTGTTTGTGCAATGTTTGAGGTCGGTCAAGACTTTGCTACAGTACATACATCCATAATTGAGGAATATGAAAAAGGCATCCCACCAGTGTCAAAAGTGGTATAAAAAATGTGGTTCTTTAAATCTTACATTAACTCACCTGCTGCAGCCTCTTTGTTTGCAAATAGTTTATTGTCAACTGCTGAACTTATGTCAAAGAATACCTCTTCCTCGTCTCTGTCTGCGTCAAACTATTAAAAAAAAAAAAAAAAGTTGGCAATCAGACACTGCTTACTCTGTGGCTGAACATCAACATGTAATGTGACTTTTCACCCCAAGCCCTCTTGATAGGAACCTTTCTATTTTTTCTGTGTGCGGTCCATTGCTTTAAGGTATGAATCATTTTGACTTAAAACTAAACTAATTTTGTAAACCATTTTGCCTATTTTTAATAGCTGGTCAGAAACAGAAGATACAGTAAAATTGACTTGCTCTCAGAGAATGAAGTTTCAAAGCAGAAAGTAAAATTAGTAATGCATATTACTTTTTCCACCACTGGATGGTTGAAAAAAATGACAGCATAGAGACCAGAAATGTGATTACTTTATTGTCACTTCTTTTCAGACATTAGCATAATTAACTATTTAATTTGCAAGTGAAATTTTTTCAGCAACTTCTCAATTGCCTGAAACCAATCTTTGTGACATGGATGATTTCTTCAGGTAGTTCAGAAAAATTCTTAGGAAAAAGTAAAGTATTTTTGAAAGTCCCCTATTATATGGGAAAGAAAGCTTTCTTTGCTTTTGCACTAGCAGATAGTGTATTGTCTCAGTGATAAATTAATAAAATCAGGAAAGCAAAGCTCCTTCAGAATGGCAAATAATCAATTTCTTACCATTTTAAACTGTTTTCATTTATTCTATCTTTTGCCTGAATTCTGATACTGATTCTCCCAAGTTTTTTTTCAGCTCTGTCTGACAGGTTCTTTTTATGGCCAGGTTCTTTTTATGACATGCTTGACAGGGGGGTTGTGTTTTTTCTTGTATTTATCAAGCTTCGCTCATTTAGATCATCACTTATTGAGGCTTTGTTTGAAAAAAAAAACCTGGACATTTTATTACTGTTGCTGTGGATTTCTTTTATTTCTTGAATCGAGGCCAGGTACATTACTCTAGGAAAAGGGAATACTGCAACCTTAAGTTACAGGAGCAAGCAAATAACGGTCACATCAGATGGCTGTCATTCAGTGCATGCCCCCATCTAAGAGTCGCTATCTTCAATCATTCTGTATCTTCAGTGTAGTATGTTTTAGGATGCAGAATGAACCCCAGGGCAAAAAGAATTACATTAGTGATTGCAAGCTCATGAACTTCAGTGGGCTCTTTCTTCCAAGTCCAAGACTGTTGAGCACCTTCTCATATGTCTCAATACCTGCC
This sequence comes from Astur gentilis, assembly GCF_929443795.1. NCBI lineage: Eukaryota > Metazoa > Chordata > Aves > Accipitriformes > Accipitridae > Astur > Astur gentilis. Next base: position 13,937,715 of record NC_064887.1, on the reverse strand, counting down.
TGTCTCATGGTAAAAATAACAGGCAGGGAAAAGCCATGGAGAGAGAAGTTCAAACGCTGCTAGGAACTTTGCTGCAGAAGCTAATGTTTACAGAGATTAAGTTGTTCTCCAAATATCTATCTCGGAATATAGCATGATACTTATTGAGTTAGAGAGACGCTGAATTGCTTGTCTAACACCCACCGTTGCAAAATCAGTATCACTCTTTTCATTATGCCTTATGATGACTTATGTATTATCTGTATTACTTAAGCTGTTCTGTCACTGGTAATGAAATTTGCTTTCTTATGGAATTTTCCATTAGCACCTCAAGATAAACTCAGAGGCAAATATCAGTCCAAGAATAATTATTTAGGGTGGCAGATGTCAGAAATAGTTCAAAAATAGGGAAAGAACATCAAAGGGACAAAGAATGATTCTACAAACTGGGTCTGTGTGAACAAAAGAAAATGGAAGCTTGTGGGAGGCCAGAATAACCTAGAGAGGCAACCATTGTAGAAAGTTTGCTGCCAACAAGCTTAAGTCTCAACACCTGTCCGAGTGCTCAAATCAAAATTGGTATTAGTCCCAATTTAAATCTTTAAGGTCTTAAATATTTAGCTTTATGCTTACATCAGCCCTAGAGCTGAAGCTTCATTTCCATCATAGATGAGCCTACTATAATTATCAATACATGGAGTTTTCTGACTGGTTCTTAAAATGTAGTTTCTGACTCTGACCCTGAGGACCACTCAGAAGTTCATCCTGTGATGCAGCACAGTTGTCCATCTGTCTGGGCAGACATTTATCTATTCTTGAGGAATTCTTTTGCCATTCAGTGTTAATCAATACTCAAAGCATTATTTTTTTATTTATAAAGCAGAAATTTGTTTGTGTTTGCCAATTAGAAGGATTACGTCTTAACTTGTATCAAAACTGAGGCTTGTGGAAGAACAGGTCTTAAAGGAAGTTGTTGGGCAATTTATTATCCATGCACAAAGAGCACCTTTGGAATCTCCTTGTTGATGAAAAAAGAGTATTGATCTCTGTGAATTATTCTGCGCTAGTTTGTCTCCAAGCAAGTGTGGGAATATGATTTTCTTGCATCGCTTCTCAGCAAAAAATGTACGTGTTTCATTAGATATGCTAGTGTATTGGGTTTGTGTGTCAAGGTTTTGGTAGCAGGGGGGCTACAGGGGTGGCTTCTGTGAGAAGCTGCTGGAAGCTTCCCCTATGTCTGACAGAGCCAATACCAGCCGTCTCCAAGACTGACCCACTGCTGGCCAAGGCCAAGCCCATCAGCAACAGTGGTAGTGCCTCTGGGATAACAGATTTAAGAAGGGGAAAAAAATGTTGCTGGGCCTCAAACTGCAGCTGGAGAGAGGAGTGAGGATGTGTAAGACAAACAGCCCTGCAGACCCCCAGGTCAGTGCAGAAGGAGGGGAGGAGATGCTCCAGGTGCTGGAGCAGAGATTCCCCTGCAACCCGTGGGGAAGACCATGGTGAGGCAGGCTGTCCACCTACAGTCCATGGAGGTCCATGGTGGAGCAGATCTCCACCTGCAGCCCGTGGAGGACCCCATGCCGGAGCAGGTGGGTTCCCGAAGGAGGCTGTGACCCTGTGGGAAGCCCGCACTGGATCAGGCTCCTGGCAGGACCTGTGGACTCGTGGAGAGAAGAGCCCACAGAGCAGGTTTTCTGGCAGGACTTGTGCCCCTGCAGGAGACCCACACTGGAGCAGTGTGCTCCTGAAGGACTGTGCTCCGTGGAAGGGACCCATGCTGGAGCAGTTTGTGAAGAACTGCACCCTGTGGGAAGGACTCACATTGGAGAAGTTCGTGGAGGACTGTCTCCCGTGGGAGGGACTCCACGGTGGGGCAGGGCAAGGGTGTTGAGGAGTCCTGCCCCTGAGGAGGAAGGAGCAGCAGAGACAACCTGTGATTGAACTGATTGTAACCCCCATTCCCTGTCCCCCTGTGCTGCTGAGGTGGGGGTGTAGGTAGAGAATTTGGGAGTGAAGCTGTGCCTGGGAAGAAGGGAGGGGTGGGAGGAAGGTGTTTTGAGATTTGGTTTTATTTCTCATTACCCTACTCTGGTTTGATTGGCAATAAATTAAGTTAATTTTCCCCAAGTCAAGTCTGTTTTGCCCGTGACAGTAATTGGTGAGTGATCGCTCCCTGTCCTTACCTTGACCCATGAGCCCTTTGTTATATTTTCTCTCATCTGTCCAGCTGAGGGGGGGGGGAGTGATAGAGTGGCTGTGTGGTGCTTAGTTGCTGGCTGGGGTTAAACCATGACAGCTAGGGAAGACATATCATATAACGTGATGTTTGTGGGTGTGTGTACGAATAAAACCCAGTACACTGTAATCAGGTTGTGTCTGATTATTACCGTGTAGGTCATGCCACACTTGGAGAGATGACAGGCTTGCTTTCTCATTAGTAGCACTCCTCTGAATAATCCAGTTTACCACAGAAAAAACACATGATCAATCTCAAAACGGTCTAAAGGTTCCAAGAACTTGAAACATCAACTTCCCCCATTCAAAGAACACCAGCTGTGCTTCAATACTCTGAAATATCTGGGCTTTGTAATGAAAGCCTATATTGTCACCCAAAGAAAACCAATTATTTGAAGCTTGCACATAGACTCAGTTTTCCCCTCACAAAATGAGAATTGTAATACACTGAGCCACAGGAAGGCAAGGTAGCTTTCACAGAGAAATTATTTTTGAAAGAAACTAAGTAACCGTTTGAGTTCTGGACTTCATTGAATTGCTAAACATTTTAAAATTAAATCCTTTGGTAATTATTTGAGGCTTGAATAAAATATAAAAGGTACTCAACCCTATTCACAAACAGCAGTAAAACTCGTATTTTTAGCAGAACACGTGTAAATCAATACGTTGCTTTTCCTACTGAAAACAAATCCCTACTTGCTGCAAAACATAGCTCTTAGCAACTGAATTATCTACTGGTATCTTTATGGATGGCTCAGCTTAATTATAGTCAAGGCCTATGTTTTATAGAAATATAATTTTATTAAACATGCCACTGAAAGTATTTGCAATATGCAAGACGCATTAACTGTATTGTTATCTGAATTGATATAATCTCTACCAGTGATGCAGGAAGAAGCAAAGTACTCTTCCCTGTGAGATCAATGGAGTTTGAGGTCTGAACTCACTCTACAGTGCTTCCCTCAATGAGGCACTAATGTTTTTTTTTTTTTGTACCTTACTATCTCTGTTTCGCTGGGGCAGGAAAACCTCTGAGCCAGGAAAGGTTTCACAAACCTTTCTGAAGTACATTTTGGGGGCTATGCTTGGTAAGAAACTAGTAAAGTCCTTCCTCTGCCCAACACATACACGTGGAAGCTGCAAGAAAGCAATCTCCATGTCACTTCTGAGTGGTCCTGCTTCCATGATTTACCTCTCTGTGATGAAGGAAAGTACAAGAGGCTTTTTCTACCTTCTCTCTCCTCAGTCAGTTCAATAATGGTGTTTCTGTGGGAGGAAGAGGTAATACAGCATCACTTGGGAGGATGTGAATTTACTGCACCCACACAGTGTGGTTACACCACACCACACGCTGTTCTGCTCCCACCTGGTTCGGGGGAACACATGCCAAGGATTAAAGCAGGGACAAGAACAGATCTCTGAAGCCTTCAAGGTTTCTTTTTAGTTGAGTTTTTGCTTTGCTCTGACATCATGATTTAGTAAAGAAATTACTAGTAGAAGTCATGTACCTCAGTATATATTGATTTTATTTTATTTTTAATAAATGATGACTGGCATAATGATGAATTTTCTGGAAAGTTTATCCCTGTTTCACATGAGCATTGTTGAATTGGGGGATTTGATGCTGGCACAGTGTTATACATAAAAATAATGAAAAATATTTTCTAGACCTTCTGCGTTGTAAATCATTTTTCCAGGGAAAGCAGGTTGTACTTGCTGCTCTGAGAGAGAAAATTATTAGTGTTTCTAAATAAGCACCCAACAAATCCCAGCCAACAGATGGACCTTCACAGAAAAATTGTCCAAGTTGTTGAATATGGCGATTCTCACTGGTCAATGATGATAAATGGAGATTTGGCACTACCATGAATTGAGTTAAAGAAAAAAGTGCACAGCTCTTTCTTGACGTCTATCAAGGGGCAAGCATCAAGGAAACTGCAGTTAACTAGAATTTTGGGTGAGGGTGAAGTCATTCAGCCTGGCACTGCCTGCTACAGACTGATTCATCCCCAGTGACACTGCTGGTCTTTGCAGGTGGTTTATCCAAAATAACAGCCCCCAAAATAGGGGGAGATCATAATAGACTTTTAAATTGGAGTACAGGATAACTAAAACTAGAAAAAAATCTGGTTACAGCAGACGCACAGGGAATTCTTGTTGGTGCACTTTGCAGTAAAGTTAGAAATGGAGAAAGCATAAAAAAACCCCAAGCAAACGGGTGTAGTTAAATAGCATTTGCAACAGTAGATGAAAATGTCCTCTGTTTTAGAATATGATGCATGTCAATGAAAAGAAAATAACCCATAAAATTAAAATAACAAAATTGGGCCGCAAAATCAAACAAGATTACAGAATTGGATGATGAATTCTCTATTTGCTCTCTTTGCAGGCAAAGACTCCAAAAATAACTGCAACTCATAGATGTCTGAGTGTTTTCTCAGTCATTGAAACATATGTTACTTGAACAAATGCCCCAAATACCATACATTTAAAGGCATAGGTAATCTGATTATCAGACCATTTACTGCAAGGAAGATGGTATTCATATGTGCTCTTTTGACCTCTTGGTCTTGCCTCAGTAGGAACTTATTTGTCACTGGTCTTCAAGCACAGGAGTGAGTACAGAGTGCTAAGCCTCTGATCATTGCAGTCAATGCTGATCAGGAAAAGAAAAAAAGAGTTGGTTTGAGTTGTTCTTTTAAGGCATATCCTCAGGTGTGGACCCTTCTGTGGTGTTTGACTGATCTTGGGCTGTGGAAAATAGGCCATCAGACCTCCAGTCACATAAATAGGATAGGCGATTTTTTTTCTCAGACAAAGTAACTTCTGAAGGGAGATTTATAGTGAACAATTAAGTGAACAGGAGTTGGGTTGTGCTGCTTAGTCAGAGGGTCTAATTAGATGGCTTACATTCAGCATTCTTGTTCATACAAGTAATAACATAACATCATGGTGTTTGGCGCAGGGGCAATAGCTCCTGGATGCTCAGTGCAGTGATAGTATCCACAGCTGATAAACTGGAGGGATTTCCAGATGAGCTATGAGAATGATTACTTGACTGCCATTTCTAATAAGGGAAGAATTAGGGCTGAGATCAGAGAAGGCTGAAAAATGAATCCGTTTCCTGTACTTTTCCAAGGGAAAGAGAAATTTTATAAGTCATTATATCCAGCAGGCAAAACTTTAAGATGCAAGGATGAAGAGCAAGTGAGACAAATTCAGAATTGAAGCAAGTCGCAAAATTTATTCTGATGCCAGTTTCATTACTGCTTAATTAATCATAATTGGCAATGGATTCCCTATGGTTTGAAAATTTTAAAGATTGTTCCTAGAAAGAAAAATACTAATAGATTCAAATTCAAATAGGAATTAATTCAGGAAAGTCTGCAGTCTAAAAATTGCTCTACATAGCCATAGCTGTCATTTCTAGCTTTATAATCCATTAACCAGCTATACGTGGAAGTGAAACACAATCATTTTTTTAGGAAGTGGACAAATCATCCATATATTATTACCTGCAATGGAAGAATAACTTCTTTTTAAACAAAAAAAAAGAGGGTAAGCCACAAAAAAGAGAACATGGCTTCTTGTGTCACAGTTATCCTATGCTTTTAAAAGAGATACCTAGTTTAGAAGTCAGATTGTACCACTGTCCTTGAAGTGATGCTATTTTTGGTTGAAAGGTTGACAATCCTTTAGGTAGTAACATGAAGAGACTCATAAGATTGAGCAAGTTACAATGATTTTCAGGTGGCAGTGGCTACAACCGTGACAAGAAGAACTCGCTATTTTTATTCAGACTGATTTAGGAAGGGGTTTACTCCTGAAGGAGTGAAAACAAATAAGAACCAGTTTTATTTTATCCTTGGTAATACTAGAAGGTAAAGTGTGACACACACTCAAGTGTATGGGTGCTGGTTTACAGTTTTCAGACACCCACACAGAAATCCCTTTATTACTGTTGTTCCATCCCTAGTTTGCTTCTCTTAATAATTACAAGGTAATTGACTTGTCCAGTTACTTCTAGAGAACTGTGGAAAAAGTTAAAGAAAAAAAATCAGCAACAAGGGAAAATAGTATAGAAATATGTGAGGAAAAATAAATAAGGTAGGATAATAACCATTGGGAAGGGAGGACAGGAAAAAAGGGTTGAAGCCTTGTATAGGAAAAAATAATAAGCAGAGGAATTGAGGAAGGAAGCTGCAATGTGCAGACCGGGAGCTCAGGGAACGTTTCCCTATTATAAAGTACTTTTAACAATACTCTTTAAAAAAAAAAACAAAAAAACAACAAAAAAACCACAAACAAAAAAATCTCCAAAACACCACAAAATTGGGGAAGGGGACATAGGGGATAGATATTTCTCTGTAATCCATTCTCTAGTTCTAATACTTTCTTTCTTTTACATCAAATACTCTGAAAACTCAGTTTAATTTTTTATATGATATTGTATCACGTACAGAAGAAAAACTACAATTGAAATTACACTAGAGCTTACCAGTGATTTATAAAAAATTATGCAATTAGAAGAGGTCAGAAATTGCTATCACACAGAAATTTAGAAAAGAAACTGAATTGGAGATTTTATCACCATTATTAAAATCCTAAGGAATACTCTGGGTTATCTAAAATAAACTACTTAACACCTTATTTTTTTTACCACAGGAGTTCCACAGAGCATTAATAAATCATTGCAGAGTCCTGATACTTCTATCATTGGAGTGTCTCGAGTTCCATTTGTCATCCGAGTGTCTATTGCCATGAGTGCTACTTGTAAACAAGCATGAGGCTGAACGTTCACCAGCCCTGAGTGGAGCTGACAGTTCTGTAGGGGCTGCTGCTAGCTTTTGTACATCCCAACTCATTTACTCAAAATAGGTGCAATTTGAAGCCACTAATTGTGTAATTTTTTAACACATTAGGTGCATAGACAGAATCTAGTATGGTAAGAAAAAATTAAAATTAAAACAATAAATTCAAATAACATTTTCCAGTAACATTAGTGAGAACTGAAATGACCCCCAAAAAGAGTAAATACAGAGTTATAACAAAAACTATCAGCTAATTTAAGTGCCTTATACCACAAAATGTGAAAACACAAACATGCACACCCATGCACACAGATAAATCAAACCTGCTCTGATCCTCTAGAAACAAAGAGATGGACCCTGAATAGATTTAGGGATTTTGTTATAGCTGATATGAAATACAAAAATTGTGTCAGATTCTGGCCCATTCCCACATTAGTACAAAAGAGGATATCTTGGGACACTTGTTCGATTGCTAATCATCTCCCTTTTCTATTAATTTGGCAGTACATAAACAATGCAATTACCACAAAAGAGAGGCTTTGGGTGTTTTAGTTCTTAAAGTGATTTTCTGTTATTTCATGCTAAACTCAAGAATTTAGTGCCATGGCACACAAGTGTGAAGATGTTCTGGCAGTTTAATTTCCTTCACAGTAAAACTCTGTTAAGCCAGCATCCATACTTGTAATATGGAACAGTATGACACCAAGTAAATGGTATGTCTTATCTGAAGAAACAATTAACAGTAAGCAGGAGTAATAGTCTGTCTTTGTAGGTTTATGTGGAGTAATAGCTTTTGATAGGCAGAAAGATGGAGAAGTTCTATCTTTATGCTGTGATCATGTTGAGCAACACCCTGACTTATAGCAGTTTTCAGCTGTTAAAAATGAGCGCCTCGGGCAATGTGGTGGCAAGAGCTGATGGGAAAGACACCATGCAATTACAGGCCCTTGTAGAGCAGAAAATGGGCAAATTGAAGGAGAGCTAGATTTGACTGGGGATGAGAGGAGAGATCAATAATTTGGTGGCATGGTAGGTAGAAAATCAATGAACTGAGGGGAAAGCAATTACTTGTTTGGTAGGGAAGCTGATGGAGGCAGAGAGTGATGCCACAGAGTGGTTTTGGAACATACATACTTTTCATAACACTAAGATGCAAAGCCTTTCTGTCTGAGCACATATTTAAGAGCACTGGCTTGTTAATTTTTTTCCCCAATAAGGATATTCATCTGGATAGCTGGTGACTGTTATGTGGAAAGCAAATATATTGCTGTTTTATTTCTGAAATCATTTTTGCATCATGTTTTCCATTTCCTCAGAGGGGCTCTGAGCTTCGAATAGGCATTGTGCTCCACTATATTTGTATCTCTCTAACTTTTTTAAGCTGAAGTTAATTTAACATAGTCAGTAATAAGCAATTCAAAATGTTTCAGCCATTTCTCTACACTACTATAACCCCCACAATAAATATTCTATTTCTCTCTGAAGCTGTCATCATGAATTAGAACTGAATTAGGCAGCATATGCATTAGTTCACATAGTACTTAAGGGACAGAATTTGCATGTGTTTGTTCTGGGTTATCTGACTTGTTGACCTCTAGAAGTAACTTTTCAAGCCATAAATACAGCCAACACCTCTACATATAAACTCTCCATGCATATTCTCTTTGCAAATGATTGAAAAGTGCACCTTAACATGCACCTTGACATGTATTACATCTATCCATCAACTTCTATAGCAAAGTCAACTATACTAATTGTTTTTGAAGATCAATTAAAAACAAAGACATGCTTTAGTATATGCACATACAGAGACCTTTTCTACCTTGAAAGCACAAACATTTACTTTTTCTTGTTTTAAAAAATATGCATTCTACTGTTTGAGTAATTTTCACTATCTGTTTACTTTTTAAAGGAAATTGCCTTTAAAGAGGCAAATGGTATTACAAAGAACCAGAACAGTGGTGTCAAGCATCAAGACAGATCACTGCTGAGAGCTTGAATGGAAAACTGAATTACAATCTGAGTTAGGAGATGCTCCATCATTTATTTGTTACTCTGTTCCTGTAGAACCCAGGAAAACATTCAGCCTGAGGGAGAGATCATCTTACTCTCACCTCCACTGGGTCTAGAATAAATTGTTTTTTACTTTAATGCACCTAACTCTAAAGGAAGGGGAAAGACATTACTGATTACAGAGAGTCAGGTATGATTGGATGCTATCCAAATCCTCATACAGCTTTAACAGCCCTCTGTGTCTTAGCTTGCAATATCCTTTCTTTTCTCCTGCATTACTGGAGCTCACAGTGATGCTGCAAATTATGAAGCTTAAGTGTAAAATTCAGTATTTTGAAACCTAGACAAAAGGCAGAGCAGTGCAAACAAGTTGCATGAAGCTCAGTCAATAGCAGCTGTAGTTGTCTGTTTGCTATGTACAGCTCAGTGATATTACAGGAAGATCTAGAATTACCCAACTCTTCCCCAAATGCTTTTGTTCTTTCATTCCACAGCAGTAATGCTTGTCCTCCAGTAGTTTTTCTTCCATCTTTACCTAGGAAGACTTCTGATGGGGCTTGGGTGTGTCCTCGTTCTTCAGAAGTTTCTGGGAGCTCACAATATTTCATGTAAACTGAGGGACTCTTTGGGAATAAACCAGTTAAGGACAAGTTGCTACAGCGTAATTCCCCTATTTCCTCTAGTACCACATGAGACCAGTACTGGAATGTTCCCATTCCCAGAGCACCCAGTTCAGTGAAACAGCTCTGATTACAGCATATGTTTGTGTGTAGAGAGGTTTTTCCTGAATGACATTTAAAAAATATATGTTTTCCCCTGCTTGTAGTGCTCCTGGAGCTCCCGCATCACTGTCCCTTTTGCTCAAAACAAAAACCAAATCATTTTCTACCATCAGCTCCCACAGCATGCACAGATCGCAGACATGCAGCCCAAATAAATATACAGAAATACTGGTTTCCCAGCAAAGGTCCATACAAGCAACAAGTGCAATTCAAATAAGGCAACAAAAACAAATTTTAGAAAAACTCAGAAATAAAAGACATTTCTTCGTATTTTCTTCCAGTGATAGTTTGCACTTCGCTTCAATAAAAGCATTGATACTGCTGCCAAATACTTCCCTTTCAAGAACAATAGCATTTCTCCTGCTGGCTTTTGTGGCAGACATTCTGAATGAAAAATACTAAAATATTGTAGGCTGGTCTTTTACCATTAGATGATGTCATAACAACTATTGCCAAAAATACGATTTTTGCCTATGTATCATCACAGTTTTCTAAGGAAGAATGCTACCAACTGAAAGTTAACAAGAGAAGTCCTGAATTAATTTCAACTACAAATTTAACTAGATAATAAAGCACAAGAACTAATGACTCAGATGCAAGACCAAACATAGGGTATACCATAGGCTTAAACATGAGCTGCTGTGGGGGTTTTACATGCAAAATCTTCATTGAATTCAGGAAATAATTTGACATTTGTAGGTGTCTAAGACTTTAGCAATATAGATCATTTCATCTTCAACAGTTGTTATTTGAAGTGGAATTTCAGACTGTAAGAACTAGAACATTTGAAAATTATTAGTTTTTCTATTTTCCTTGGAAGACAAAAATAAATTTTATTTCCCAGATAAAAAGTTTCTGTGTATTTAAATGAATTCTGACCTAGGATAAGTAGTATTTCCAGTGGTGGTCTTTATATTAATAAACTTCATAAATGGCATGAAATCCTTGATAGTAGGCCCTCCTTTAGTCATCTTGAGCTGAAGAGTGCTAAATTTCAATGAAATAAATTATTTATCTCTATTAGTATGACTCATATCAAACTTAGGGTAATATTCAGCAAAAGTCAGTTTGAGGCCAGGATAGGCTCATAAAACCAACTGCCAATTGCACTGCCTCAGGAAGGACATGAATTTGTTTCCTGCAGCAAGAAGTGAGTGCACTGCTATTTTAATTTCTGTACCATAAAGTTCTGTTTAGCGGTCTAAATTATTGGAGCATGTTGTTTCAGAGCACAAAAGAGACTATTTGATTTATAAATGAAAGCTGGCAAGCTAAGCAGATACTGACAGAAACTATTGCTTTAGTCATCATGGAATATGACATTCTTGCATCTAGCATGTATTTTTTGGAAACAAATGTAGGACAAAATCCCATGTGATTATGTAGGCTGAAAGCATTTTTTTAAATATAACACAAAAGTGGATGAAGTGACATAATTTATTTAACTTTTCAAAAGCTTCTGACAATATTTCTACCTAGAGGCTATTAAAAGAAACATAATTTTAGGGAAGCACTAAATAATATAATGGGTTTATGAAAAAAAAGCATGAGAAATGTCCAAGGCATGTGTTGTCAATGAGTAGTATGGAGAATGGCCACTATATTGATCAAGGAAATAGAAAGTACATATCAGAAAACTAGAGCAGCTCACTTACCCTGACTACGGAAATGAAGTCTGAGAAGGGATAGGGATATTGTCAAGAAATGCATGTTATGGAACAATAGTGTGTGTTGCAGGAGAAAGGTAGGAAAAAAAAAAATGCCAAAAAGATCAAAATGAAGCCTCCACAGTCTTTCTTTTTATATAATTTTATAACTTTACCTTTGGCTGTCCACTACCTGTTCATTTGAGCTAAGTGAATTACAGAATACTTGAAACTTTAATACTTGAGGTCTAATACCACAGTATTAATACACTGTTGAGATATCAAGAGTTTATTGCAAAAGCAAGCCAAACAAATATATATATTGAGTATTTATACATTATCTATAAAAACTGCTATAACTCACCACTGCATCAATTTACACAGAAAATTAGAACTTTTGATATACTAAAGGAGAATCCACTACTTTACACTTACTAAACTAATCATTTTATAAACTGGGGGTTTTCTCTGTATTAAAGCAGCTTCTGGCTAGTATTCTCCATCACCGCAGCTCCTTCACAATTCCTGTATTGTTCTGTTGGATGAGACTACATCATGGCATTTCTTATGGTATGTTTTTTTTCAATGTCACCTTTTGAAATGGCAGACAAATAAATATCTGTGAAGCTTCTACCTTTCCATTTTCTGCCCAATGCTAGTATGGGTTTTTTTCTGACTTGATTAGTTTAGCAGAATAATCTCAATCTTACACCTGTAATTTCTACTGGGATTCTGGCAAAACATGGGCAGCGAATTACAAAACTAAGTGTTTTCAAAGTGTCTGCTTTTGTAATGTGTCCGCTCAAAGTGTATGGAAGGTGTACCTCTTTCAACCTTCACCAGTGTTGTAGTACTGACTAGAACTCAAACGGTGACTAGATATAACAGCTATTTAGAACATTTAACAATTATACATTGTTTTAAATTTACCTTAATATAATGAATGTTTGATTTATGTTTGCCTTTCTTTTATTATTAAAATTTTACTACTGGTAAAATTATTATTAAAAGCATTCATGTTATCCAGAGAGTGAATGGCATAGGCTCTGACACACTTATGGACCCTGGAAAACAAGTTTGGTTTGGTTTCAGGATAGGCTTTAGGAGAAAACATTGATTTGATTGTATTTTCTCCTTCTAAACAGTTAAAAAACAGCTATACAATTGTGACTAAGAATTAATGCATGTTTATGCTAGCAATTGAAAATTTCTTCAGTATAAGCTTATGGAAGCACTGTTAAAAGCAACTCAAAGTGTGAACGGGTATTCTTGCATGCTTCCAAGAGACAAAAATACAAGAAATGAGATATATATGACAAATTCTAAAATTATTTATAGTTCATATTGGTCAAGATACTCTGAAAAGTTGCAATGCGAATGGGTATAAGTAATTTTGTCTTTATTTTTAATAGATTCAGTAAATGAAGGAAGTGTTAAGATGCAATTTCTAAGGGTAGAACAAGTTTATTATTAAGTTTTGTGATGTTTAGTTTCAATTAATTTGATACTAGACTTAAAGATTGCTTTTACTGCATTTTTTTCTGTTTAAGATTCCAATTGAACAAAAGACATTCAAGAAACTGAAGATTTCTTTACTTTTGCAGTGAAATTGCTTGAAGTGGGAAAAAAAAGACAGTGTGAATACATCCCAATTTTTTTTTCTTACAAAAGGGATTGGGGGGGATTTTAGGTTTCCACTCTCCTTTCACGTGGTTTAAGCTGTAATGAGATAGAAAACAAAGTATTTTAAATATTCCTTTCTCTTTCTATAACTTTTTTTGTTCTAATTCTGAATAAGTTGACTTGGATAATCTGACAGTAAAAATCTTTTTAAACAAAAAATAATTTCAGATTATTTTAAGCCTGAACCTGTTATGTTAACTCAGTTTCCTGGCATTCTTTGGCTACCTGTCCCGTTTTGAAGTAATACAATATATGGCATTGCACTGTGCAGATAGTAAAATTCAGTTCGTGGATCTCACCAATCATATCCTAATTAATAATCATTAATACAATTCCAATTCCCTCCTTCTGCATATCATAAATCTTATTAGATCTTCTAACTCTTATGGAGTATTATATCAACGGTAAATTTTTTTTTCTAAGGGACATAGTCTTCTCTAATGGGCATGATAAATGTTAAGCAGGAAGTATCAATACTCAGACTAACTCTAAAAGTGGACTTGTGATAATTTATAGAACAAAGACAAGATTTGCAGAGTTTTCAAAACAGTTCAGACATGCTAGTTCTTAAAACTAGTTTTCAAAATCTCAAGTTGAAACAATGACTGCATTCCATATAGTCATTATTGCTAAGGAGGAAAGGAAATTTTCCTTTAGCTTGGACTATAGTGTTCTAGCTCCCAGAAACTTTTGGAAGTCACTGTCCGAACTTCCAAGGAACTGTAATCTCTTATTTGACTCTGTTAGTTTTGAGAGTAGTCTATACTGTAAAAGAAGAAAAATAATTTGGAGGCAGATTGTAATTATTTGTAAAGCTTACTCTGTATTAAAATTATGGCAAGGGAGTAGGGGAACTGACTAAATACAAATACCCTATCAAACAAAAATTCATGTGGACCAGTCTACACTGAACAAACTAGATCCCACTTCCATTAAAAGCCCTCCATTGGGTCTTAGGATGTTGTTGACTTCCTCCTTCCTCCAGCATGGAAAGTGAGAATCTACAAAGAGCCCATTTATATATGCTGGCTCTGCAAGCAATTGATTTTGCACACCAGCTAATTTTTAACCGATTCCCTGATGTGAATGCAATACTCTTTTACCTCATGTAATGAAGACCCTGGGTACATGCCTATGATTTAATTTGCAAAAGGTTTCCCACATATCCTTCTCTCAGAGCTGTACAACTTTTGTAAATACATAAATAATCACTGAGGTAGAGAGTGACTCCCTCTACCTACTTATGTCCCATCCTTACTCCAGTGAATAATTCTATCCCTGCTTAAGACTTTTTTATTTGTCCTTTTTCATCCTCAAGCCAAATCATGCATTTTGAAAAGGTTAGATTTAGGTCTTGTTTCATGCCTCAAGTGTCAGTCATTTTCTAGTAAATGCTTTTTCATGGCATTTTTTTTTTTTTTTAAACAGCTAAGTTCACCATGCTTGTGCAGTTCATGGGGAAAAAAGGAATTTTGCAATTTTGTTTGAACTTTGCTCAATGTAAAAAGAGCAACTGTAACCTTTAACTTAAAGAATAATTAATATTTATAAGGTATGTTATAATGGGGTTATAACAAATTGTTGTGCAGCCTTAACAAGAAGCTATCAAATAAATTCTGAAAGTTCTCTCTTAACATAACTGGTTGTTAAGCTAAGGGCTTTAGTAGAGATATCTTTCCAAGAAACACTGACATGGTTTCTGTTACCAAGTCCTAACGTAGCCCACGAGAGAATATCCAGATATGTTTAACTTATTCTGTATTACGCTCACCCTACTAGATTTAGTGATTTTTCTGAGGAGTGGTCTCCTGGCTGTAGTTCAAGGATATAATGCATAGTTCTTAAAACCAAACTCACTTCAGAATTCACAAGGCTCCTGACCCTCTTTCTAAAGTTCAAGAGATGTGAGAGAACATGAATTGCATAAATGAAGAAAAGCCTCTGTTCACACTACTGGAATTGAGCTCATTTGTGTCTTGCACCCTATGAACAGGGTCAGAGATGAAAGCTAAAGTACCCACAAAACCTTTAATGGCC
Source organism: Astur gentilis (assembly GCF_929443795.1). NCBI lineage: Eukaryota > Metazoa > Chordata > Aves > Accipitriformes > Accipitridae > Astur > Astur gentilis. The sequence continues at coordinate 13,922,526 of NC_064887.1, read as the reverse complement.
ATTACAGCAAACTGAGGTGACATACATAGTCTGAAGGACAGCAGAGATAATGTTCTTGTAAAAGAAACAGAAATGAGCTGCCTTGGGTTTTTGTGGAGCTGTATTGTGTAGAATCTATATAGTGAAATTCTTGCAATATGGTTCAGATAAAAGAGGATTGGTGGGGGGTTTTCTCCAGTGTATTAAGGACCAATAAGCGACTTGACTAAAGACTGTATTGCCTGCATTCTAGCTTCCCTTTTAGTAAGGACTCTGCATTTATACAGAAGCCTTTTCTTTTAGGAAGAGCAGACCAAAAAAGCACAGAAGGCAGGACACAGTAGGAAACTAGTGAAAAGTATATTTTTAAATTGCCTAATTGGCATCTTGCAGTGGTAGGAGAGGGAGATGACCTTGGCATTACAAAAACTGTATTATTACCAAAACACCATGGATGGTAGAATACAGCAAAAGACAAGACCTGACATGCTAGACAGAGCAGAGAATTTTGAAGTACTGGTATTGAAAACATGAATGTGAAGCTTCAATTTGACATTCTGGTTAAAGATGGGAGGAGAAATCCAGTGGAGTACATACTGAAAAATGTTAAGCTTTACCTAAAACCAACGTAAATTTAGCAACTATATTTTAAACAAAATTGATCAAAGGGTAACATATGTATGAACGATCCTAGATATATAAATAACTGATCATACCCACATTTTAAACATTAAGTCCTCTATTTGCTATACCACAACTGGTATGAATGACCATGTTTTTGGCATAAAAAGAGATTAACCATTGAGAATGAAGACAACAGTTCTTCCTTCACAGAAAATTACAATGATAATTGTGATTGCAGTGTTATAGTCATGTCTTGTGAGGCTTCTTTTCCCATTTTATTATTTAAGTAGACTACTGAATTGCAGAACGTGATACGATGACAACAAAGTGAACAGATAGTTGTATTCGCTGGCCATTAATGGAACAAACTGCAGTCCTGTATCAGATGGAAAGGTACGAATGGGAGTAGGAAGGATGGTAACTGTGCAAAAGGATAAAGGAAACATGCTTAGTTATAGCAAAGACAAACTGCAGAGGATTCACAAGAGAATCTTTGCCAAGAATTTTAGGATATGTCTACGTGGTGCAAAGTAACGCTGTGCAGAGATGTTTGTGCTAACACTAAAATGATGTACCACAGTACAAGGAACAAACCAGCCATATTAGTGGCTAGCTGATGTGTTAAGTATCAGTGAATTTAAGAAGCAAGGATATATTACCTCAGTGAAGTGCTGTGTTAACATAATAGCGGTGTGTCCTAATTCTGAAGTATTTCATACAGTTCTTCAAAGCACTGTTCGGTAGATATCCTTTAGTTTTATTAGAAAAAAAAATCCTCCAAAGAGCTATCAGAAACATTCAAAAGGATATTCTGCAAGGGGCAAGATGTACTAGGGCAAGGCTATAGTTCTCACTTTAGCACCGTCATGTGTGGTGCATTCTGAGTCACACAATGGATGAGTACCTTTTCAGCTTTCTCAGTTCTCCATCAACACTGTAGCTGCATCAAACCCTGTCTTGTTGAGCTTAAATGCTGCAATAAGACTCCAGAACGCTAGAGAAAAATGCCAGAAGAGGTCCAGAAGATTAACTGCATCAGACTTTCTGCTGACAGTCTCAGCATCTTTTCTCCATTTTCACACTTAAATGGCTTCCGTCATTACAATACCTGAGCATTTATGTGAATAAATTTATCTTTACGATGCATTATAAAATAAGAAAGTGTAATCCTTTATGTCTCCACTCTCTTTCATGCAGTACATCTATAGAAAATGAGCAACAGGAGCAAATGCTCGAATAATTACAGGATGATACTAGATTGCATGGCTACAGCCCAGCCCGCTCAGTCTCATTTCACCCATTTAAATCAAAGTTGAGTACGGTTGATATCAGAGCAAACATTCAGTTGCCATGTGCATAAGGAATAGAAATATTTAACAATAGCTAATGATACCAACTTAAGATTCAGGAAATAAGGACGTTAAAAACTGGAATTGTAAGGCATGAGCCACCAAATGTAGTAACTTTTTAATGGGACTGTCAGAGCGACAGCTGAAAGACCATCCTGATTCTACTGATGTAGCAACTTGCATGAGTTGATATCTAAAATTTTTCGATCAACTGGCAGCAAAATAATTTTGCCATGAATTCGGGAAGTTGCTGACTGTAACCGTTTCACAGGGAAGATCCATAGGAGGTAATCAGAGCTGGAAACCACTCATGGAACGTTTAGTAAGAAAGTAACATTGACAGCAAAGCATGGCTGAAATGCAGCTTTGGTTTTCTGCTGGATGTTCACAAAATCAGGTGTGGTTTAGCATAGGGAAGTTTGTTTATGGATGCCAAGTATTCCTGATTCAAAACAAAAGGACTTCCCAGAGATGAGGTGTTTTTTCCAGGCTGGTTTCTTAATATAAATCTCCTCTAAATAGGAAAAAATAATCTTCTTTAAGCCTCACTTTAACTACAGAATGGAAATTAGAAGCTAATATTCACCCAAAGGACACAGCTTAATTACCTTAAGATGAACTGTTTAAAATAACTTGAAGAATATGTAGGGCATGTTATTTTAAATATCTCTTACAGCTCATTTCTCTGCATGATAACTTGGCTTAATTACTTATCTCAGCTTTAGCTTCAGATCTGTAAAAAAAACTCTGTTAATTTTAAACATGTATCAGCTTTCAGTGCCAGAAATGGGATAAAATCTGGGATAGTATGGCTGTCAGAAACAGCATTCCCTCTCTTTCTGGAGTTCCTAAATCAGCTTGGTTCATGCACTCATCAATGGCTAATTTTATAGCTAGACTTGTCAAAGTTTATTTCTTTTTTCAAAGTCTACTTCTTCATTCAAGCTACTGGGTGTACAGGGGGCAGGGCAGATTTCAAAAAGCTGTTATTTATTTAAATTATCATGTTTCCAAAGATAGTAAAGAAAATAGGGTTGCACTAATGCTATTCACCTCAGCAAAGATCTTCTACCCTCAAGTTTTCCCTGCATGCGTGCATGTACACAGATGGCAAGTTTCCAAGCTTGGTCATTCTCTAGCAGACATTAGTAATTCTGATATACTTAACTTGTTGACATAAATGATATAATCAAAGGCTGGAAAAATTTTGAACATTGGGAAGTGTATACGGTGCACATGCTTCCGAATATGCACAAATTACTTATCTATCTTTTCCACATAAAATGTGCATATATTTGCAAACTGTTTAGATGCATTTCTACATAAATTTCATTTAAATACCTTCGTTTGTATGTTCTTCAAAATACCTCACAAAGCAGTAACACATAAGTAGTGTTGAGACACAGTATAAAACCTAGCAGTGACAACAGCATGCATAAACTTTCTCTAGTTCAGCGGTTCCACAGGAAACAGTTCCAAGTTCTCTTTCATATCCCAGTTTTTCTGCAAAAGAGCTATCAAACATAGGAGAGACACAGAGACCCCTTAATTTGCAATAACAGCTAGCTGACTTTCTGTGTCTGCAGAGATCTAGTTACCTGTTCTAGGCTTCAACTTACCTTTCATTGCTTTGAATCACCAAAAAGTGAAAAAATGATAGTAATTATTTCCCATCCCACATCTCATTTTCCAGGTATAGAAAATTTTTTTGTCATTATATAAGCATATACATTCACGGAGCCACATAAAGATTTAGGAACCATGCAGCAAAACAGAGGAAGACTCCTGAATCTCAAACAAAACCTCTGGTCTCGAGGTTCCCACAAATAATTGCCCACACTCCTTGCTTGATTTGAAGAGTTCCTAAAACACTGAAGTTTTGCTACAGCTGATGTTCAAAGCTATCTGGGTTCCTCTTCACACCCCCACTTGGTCATGGCCAAGAAACCACAAGTACCCTGAAGAGCCAGTGTAGTAGTCATGTTAAAAGCACATCTAACATGTTCCTACAAACTGTGCATATGACTGCTGTATTTTTAAACTGAGAGGCATTTGAAAACGTATTGGTGGCATTGAGCCAATCAATGGGAAATCTCAGTTCAGTACCCTCCACAAAGCAAAGCAAGTTCAAACCCACATCTGTAACTTGTGGGGAGAAAGGCTATGCTCAGATACAGATGAGGCCAAGTTCGAGTGAAACCATTCCTGCCAAGTCTGTATCACTTTGTAGCCAAAAATGCAAGATCCAAGGCATCAGATGGCATGTAAATGAGATCCTGAGACTGCAGAGGAGAAATGAGAGCACGTGGGGGATGTGGTGGCTAACAGTCTCTATTCCTAGCATTACTTCAGGCAAGGGGGTGTGGGATTTTTTTTATTTTCTTTTTAAGGATTGTTTAATGCAAAACTGTACGGATGAAAGCAAGTATCACCACCATAAAAACAGAGCATCTAGTCATTCTGCGTTCTGCCAAATCAGATGCATATTCCTCCACTGAGGAGAAGATTCTTGGAGCTGGATTCTGGTTTGGGAGAGGTGCCTGGCGGTGGCTGCCATTGGGACCTGGAAGCAGAGTGGCGGTTCAGATCATGCCTTTTCATAACAGTGAGCTATCAATAAGATCCGCATTGACCTTGAGAGTTGCTGAAAGGACTGCAGGACCCCCGTTTCTCTGGGGAGGGGCCCAGAATTAAAGGAGGAACGAGTAATTGAAAGTCCTTTGGTATCGGCATTCACAGCTCAATAAATAAATAAAAAGCCCAAACCAAAACCTCAAGTTGGACAGCTATATGATAGCACAGAAAATTCAGAAATTGATTATAACTGATATTTTTGCCAGCATATTGGTAAGCCACAGCCTGTAGCTAAAGTTCATGTCAGTGTGCAATGCTATAGCAAAAACCCCCTTTTAACCAAATCAAGAGAAAAATTTATATAACAGTTCCGTGGGGAATTTTTTCTGTGACAGTTGACAGCCATTAGGCTTGTTTGATGCTAATGAGGGCAGACAGCTACATAAGCTATTTCCCTCACCCGCAACTATTTAACTTCTAAATTTGTGCTCAAAATCCATTTCCAGCTTCAGCTGCTTTTTCTGGGTTCTCTTTACTTCTCTGACTAATCTGAATGTCATTTTAATGTTTTGCATAGGCATGGTAAATTCCCTAAAATGACAAATGAGACAATGAAGATATTAGTGAAATCAGCACTTAATGCTACAGGATGCTGTCCCATTCTGGCTGTTTAAATAAGGACCAGAGCCTTCTTTTAATGTTTAGCATTTTTGTCTCACTAAAGGCAGTCTTTTTTTTTTTTTTTTTTTAATACACACAGGCTTATTAACATAACAAGGTTGACACTGAAGCACTATGCTTACATAGAATTATTATAAATAAGGCAGACTGGACCTAATCCTGTCTCCAGTAGGAGAAACTTCACTGCTATGACAATGAGCTCTGTAATTTTTATTTTTCTGTCTAGACCAACAGATATGTTCTACAAAGAACAGCTACGCTCTCTGAGAACAGCTTTAGTAACTGTGACTGAAAGATTTTTGTAACCCAATGATCTCTCCAATGACTATATCAGTATCTATACCAGATTAGAGTCCAGACAAAGTGGAGATTTAGAGCTCCTTTTCAAAATAACCAATAGCTGGCTGATGGGTATCACTGGGGTGGGAATAGCAGAGATTTAAAATCCATCTGAACAAGGCAGAATAAAGAGTTGAAGTTTAATTGCCTTTTCCTTTCTACCCAACTTCTGCTATATTCTACCATCTTCCCACAATTAGTTTTGGTTTGATACAAATAACTGTGTTCTGAAATACAGATTATCTGGAGATACAAATCCTGCATATTATCTTGCCCTCCTCACCTCTGATAATTTTTTCCTCTGATAAAAACATAACAGCAATAACCACAGCATGGTCAAAATTTTTACTTTACTGAATATGGCTGATTGTTACCAGTGGCTTCATTTTATAAAAATAAGTAGCCATAATTTTTTCTTGCATATTCCTCAGTGAATGAGCAGTAAAAAAAGTACAACTCTAGTATTTTTCACTGTGTGGGCACCATCTACTATCCTCTGAATTCTCCTTCCTTTCTCTCCAGAATATAGCTTGTCCTTATGACTGAGAACAACTTAACCAAGTCAGCTGAGCAGAAAAAAAACCATTTCTTGTGGGGAGAGGCTGCTTTCTGTGGGAGACTTTGTTTATGACTTAGAGTTAGGGACATTATGATACAAGTGCTACAACAGTTTGTTCATTATGGTCTACCATGCTGTATTGTTGTGTTCTCTAAACTTCCCTTCAGTAGGATGAATGGCATCTGATGGGATATAAATGAAAAGGTTTCCTAGTTAGAATAATTTTACATCATAGTAATTTATTCAAAGGTCAGTGAATGTGGTTTCCTTGAGCTTTATCCTACAAAGGCTAGGTAGTTCATAGCAGCAGGTCTAATAATGATAAAACGCACAAAGAGAAATGTATCTTGAGATTAACAAAACAATAAAACAGTTTTCAGTTTAACTTTCCAGCTGATTCTTAAGGAACTCTTTTAATAGTAATCTCCTTTAACAGCAAGTTCTCACCAGACAACAAAGATGTGCTGGACTAGACCTTCAGCTAACACAAACCAGTTTTCTCCCAAAACACAGTTTATCTAGGCTGGGGTGTCAGGGGTGGGCGTAGGGAGAAGGATTAACTTTTTATTATTTGTAACTCACAGCACATTTTTTCAGACCAAGCTAGCGCTCCCTCAGGACATCAACCACATTAAAAGCATTAAAGCAACATTAGTTACATAGGGATTCGGGGTTTTTTTCTTTCTTTGCCTTACTTTTTCATTATTATCTAATAAAAAAAAAAAAAATAGAAAAAGAGGGAAACCCTTATAAATCAGTGTTAGAAAGTTAAATGATACCATACTGCATCTCTGGGAGTAGTGCAGCCAAAATAAGAAAGTACCTGACAATGATTCTCATAAGTGAATGATTTGAACCACGTAAGTATTTTTAATTGAACAGCAAGCACTGTCTAGAAGTTTGCATACACAGACCCTTTTATTTTAAAGTTCTCTACTGGTGACCACACCTCAATAGTAGCCTTGGCTTATTGGGCATGGCTGGGTACATATACCAATTGTCATGTCAGCACCTGAGACCAAGTGTAACAATATTCTAATATATTCATCTAAATAATTGCTAGATGGCAGAAAGGATATATAGGAATGGATTAAACTGTGTTCAGGACTAAGTCCTCTGCTGAAAATCAGAGTACTTGCAGATCATCTAGGCACTTACATTTTCTCCCTTTTATAATTTAATTGAACTAACATCTTCCTCCCCCAGTAACCTGTGGCTTAGTTATTGTCTAGATAAACAATAGATAATATTCTAAGATTTTTTAAAAGTTACCGATACAATAAATGCCAGCATATACATCTATTTATATACTCCATGTCCCATATTGTCATATCTATTGCTATTGTCTTGATACTTTCTGAAATCAAATTTGACTTAAGTAAAGTCAGGTTTTGACTTGTTAGACCTACTGACAGATTGCTAAAAAGAATCTGAAACACAGACTGTGTGTTCATGAAAATATCAGATATTTACTTCTCTTTCTTAATTCTAATGAAGTTTACAGATCTGTTCAATTTGAACAAAAATAAAAAATCTTGGATATTCCAACTTCATTATTCCAAAGGAGTTTTTCAGAAAGGACAGAGTTATATCTTCCCGTTTCTTAGAAGTGCTATAGGTTGGGCCCTCACTTCTTTCCTTCAAAACAGAAACCAGGATCAGACTCTGAGAGCAGGGATACCATGCACTGACTGAAAACATAAGGCATAAGAGCAGCAAACAAGTACAAGCTATGTACTGTATAAAATTATCAAAGATCAAGAGGAAAAAAAAAAAAACGATGAAAGAATTACACCTAAGCAATGTAACCAACAAGATCTGAAATGAAAAGCATGTTTTTTAATTCTATTAACTTCACCAAAATATGTTAAAAACAGTATAGAATAACTGCTGGAGCAGGAAAATTAATATTCTTTGGGAATTTTGTTTTTTATTTTCTTGCTCATGCAGTGTCTAACAGTAGACTATAATTATATCAAATGTCTACTCATTAATCTTATTTAGTTAGATTTCAGTGAATTTTTCTTTTCTCTTTTGGTCTGTGTATTGATGAAGAAAAACATATTTAAGTAGACGTTTAAAATTTGAGTTGTGGTTCTAAAATGATAACTCTCTGTAAGACAAATGGTTCTGTTTCTTTTCCCTGAGTAGAATCATGATGCTAGGTAGAAGAAATGTCTGAGATTTAGAAAATTGAATAGCAGTGACAAGGTACAGGTAGGGATTTAAGAAAAATGTAAATCTTTTTTTTTCCTCCTGGTCAACATTGACCTTGCCTGACCTTGCCTCAAGGATTCACACCTCTAGGAATTAGGCTAGTGTAATTCTATGTTATGCTGTTCTAGTTCTTACACTGCTTTCATCCGCATAGTATTTCAGTGCCTTCCAGGTTCAACGTTATGATCAGCAGAATGAATGCAGTTTTCTTCCTTGCTTCCTCCTTCTGTAGGGAAATAGCATGCACAAGTGCATCAACTGTATGTAGAAGTGTTAATATTACATGTGTATTATACAGATACATACTAGGAAAGGCAAGTTGAAGATACAAGGCTTCCACCAGGAGAAGGTGGTGATGAGGACTGCCATGGTTCTTGGATCCCATGGCTTTCTAAGAAAACTCTGTCTCTTCCACTGACGGAAGGCTTTGAAAAATTTTTTTTTTTTTTTTTTCCCAAAACCAAAAGAAAGCTCAAGTTCATCAATGAAGAAGACAATGGGATCAAAGCCATTTGGAGTAAGAAAACATCTGTTATCTCCATTGATGTTTGCTTACAGCGATAGGACAGAAAGTTGGCAGAAACATACTTAGATTTCCCATTGGACAAATAAATTTCTAACACAATGAACATATGAAAAGAAATTATGTTGTCAGAAGAATGTCAAAACTCTATAGATAATGCTGATCTATAAACTGAGCGCTAAGAAAAAGAACAAATGGTGACAAAATAACCGTTTTTTAAAAACACTTTTTAAATTTACAACTTGCTCTAGTAGTATGTAGTTTTCTATGTGGACTTAGCATATGTTTCCTCTCTTTCAAGGTCATATGGTTTTAAATAATGGCCTTTTGTAGAAATTTTCAGTTGCTTGATTGCTCTGCAGTATGCATGCTTAATCTCTATTTATTACTCCTTTCCCAGCTACTCCTTTTTCTCATTCATCCCCCACCAACTTAGTTGCCTTAGGTAACTGCAAAATGTATCTTCCATACGCACTGAAATCCTATGGAAATGAGGTCTGCCATATATATTCTTTATCATCTACAGAAAGGGATCCTTTTATCCACTGGCCATGAAATTACTCATGCATCTAACTCTCAGGGCTTGGCTTTACTCACGCATCCTGTTTTTGCAACAAGGGAAATGCAACTGCACTATAGCAGCTCTAATGACAGGTGAGCAACACAGTCTCCCTTCCAAAGTCTAATTCTCTTCACTTCTGCACCAATGTAAATCTAGAGTAATTTCTAGATCTCTATGAAATTATATTAACATACTTTGAGTAGATACCATATAGTTAAGGAGTAAATTCAAATCTTACAGATTTTTTTCATATTAAAGACTTTTTTGACATGTTGCCAAGTCAGTATTTTCTGCATAGCCTGTTTCCTTGTCCTGTAATCAACAGTTAATATAAAGTTCACATGTCATGTTACCATTTCCATAGCCATCACAAACATCTGATTTCTTCAAGAAGGGAAGAGACATCTAAGGTGAATACTGCAATTTAAATTATCTTTAGAACTCCCAAGAAAGAGAGCTAAAAAGTAGAAAATGAAGCCTCAATAGGAAAAACAGAAAAGGAATTCTATCGATATGTCTCACATGCTTTATCTACAAAGGCACATTTTCCCTGAAGAGCTAAGTATGCTTTCTATAGGAGGAGCACTTGTAAAGGCTATAGAAATGTCACAAAATACACACTCCCTCAATAACAAAGAGCAACGTTCAAGAATTCCAGTCCTCTCATCTTTCCAAACAGAGTTAATCAAAATCCTCAGACAGAACAGATACTCTCTGGAGAAAACAGTGTAATAATTTCCTGGGATTTTCATTCTGAAATTGACAGATGATGAAGTGCATTATTAAGGCTACCAACATCATTAGATGACTTTGCAATTAAGGATGCTTTGGCCCATCATGAATCTGACCAGCACATAGAATTAGTCATACTTGCCGTGAGGAGAACATACCAATGTGAACTACCTAAGTTATTTAGGCTATCAAAAGAAACAAAATAGGCCATCTGTGCTCTCATGGTACCATATGTGGTACCAAGTTCTGTGCACTATTACAACCAGACAGAGTCCACAATTTAGAACATGTCAATAATTCAACTGTTGTCAACTGCTCATTGAATTTGTCATCGTTAAGCACTTAAATACTTCAGCAGTACTTGCTAGCCCTACCTCCAAAAAGTACTTCTGGCTTCATTTATGAATGAAGATTTTGGTGTGTTCTGTGTTTAGAGATAGTTTCTCTTGCCCCAGATATTGCAGAAATCAGTATTCTTACTGATATCCAAGTGGTCTATTTACATTGCAATTTTCTTGTCATCAAAATTTTTATCTGAAACATTCAGGCTTGTAGGTGACCACATAATAAGGCATATTTAAACAATGATAAGATAATCTAAGGACTTTTTATTTACTGGAGTCAGTAAACAGCCAGATATATTTATTCCTTGAAGAACCTGTATTGATTTAATCCAACTCAAGATATGCTTTCTGTTAGAATGTAGGTTCTTTCTGCTTTCCTCCCCTCTCAAGACAACTATCCAAGACTATTTGCAAGAGATAAAATTGCTGGCACTGGAATAGCAATGAGTGTTTCAAAGCAAGGTCTTCTTTCATGCAAGTAATTTCTGAGCAAAGGATTTGCAACTAGCTGGCGAAGCAATTTATGCTTGCAGCAAAGAATTGACATGATGCTTACCATGTCATCTACATGCACATCGATTTTGCTCTGTGTTACTGCATTTTGCAGAAAATACTCTCTCAGCAAACTGAAAGTTTGTTTTCAGTAACCATGGTGTGTACCTAAAACATAATTCGACTCATCTAGCCTATGGTAAAACAAAAGGTCCAAGAAGGCAAGTATAACCATAACAACAATTAAGGTTTCAGAGATATATAGTAAAGGACTTACTGTGATGATTAGTCCTTTTTCCTGGAAATATTTAACCAATGGGATGGCATTCTGCTTGAAATTCATTAGTCTTCTTTGAGTGGCTTTCAGGTTATCATCAGGTCTCCCTTGCTGTTCAGCACGCTTCAGTAACCTTTCTTTCAGCCTTTGACTGGAACATGCCAGAAACACCACCAAATCTGGGGTACAGATCTGTGGAAAGAGCAATTCAAGAAGTCTGTGATTGAGTTGACTATCCAACACTATAGGACTCAGCAGTTCCATTATTAGGTGAGGCTCAGATGTGCTACATTTGCAGAAGTTGGGAGTTTTGAAGTCATTCATTTTCTGTTGGTTTTTTAAGGAAAATTTGTAGGCTTAAGGAGGGGCTTGTTTGTCTCATGCAAAGGCTAGTGAATTTGTTTCACCTGAAATGTTAAGGAGAAAGTTTAATGAAAATTTTTAACCTCACCCCCAAAACCTTCTGAAGACTGTGTTCATCATTTGAATTACCAAAAGGTTCCTCTAGATAAAATTAAAATCTTCTAAAAGAGCAAAATATAAATATCTCATATTCTGCAGGAAGATGGTTGTATGTCTTCCATGTAAAAAGTCTTTAAGTAAGGTGGTATTTAAAATCCAGCAGCCACTATGAAGCTAACTGTTGCCTAGAACCAGATGAAAACAGACCTGTTCCAAGATCCACAGTTTCTTATAACATTTTTTCTGTTTCTCTAATCTCACCCAAGCTTCAGTGCACTTTTCAGGAGATTAGGTGTGGCAGCTAAGAGGATTTTAATTTCTGCTATCCTTTTTGGTCTGTGTTGTGAGCACCGTTTTCTGAGACACCCATCCCCGCACTAAAGTTCAGGAAGTACAACCTTACAGCAATGAGAAAAAAATTTTGGGGAAGTTTAGCTCTTTCCCAGTTAAATTCAAGTTGCCCTTATGGCTTTTAGTGTTCCTCATAAATTTTGGTTATTCAAGCTATCAAACAGTTACAGAACTGATACCTCTGGTGCTTGAGGTGGGGAAAGCAATCACAGTCCCACTTTCTTAGGAATGCTGCTAAATGTTCACAGGCAGTCTTCGGAGGTCACCACTATTTAGTACGTGTGGTGGAAAAAACAGGAGTCACAGAATCATAGTATCATTTAGGTTGGAAAAGAACTTTAAGATCATCGAGTACAACCGCAAGCCTAACACTGCCAAGTCCACCACTAAACCATATCCCTAAGTCCCACATCTACACATCTTTTAAATACCTCCAGGGATGGTGACTTAACCACTTCCCTGGGCAGCCTGTTCCAATGCTTGACAACCCTTTCAGTGAAGAAATTTTTTCTAATATCCAATCTAAACCTCCCCTGGTGCAACTTGAGGCTATTTCCTCTTGTCCTAAAGTCGCTCAAACACCTGAATTCACAGGATTTAAAAAATGGGGCTACAAGCCTACTGTATCCTGGGCTGCATTAAAATAAGTGTGACCAGCAGGTTGAGGGAGGTGATTCTGCCCCTCTGCTCTCATGAGACGCCACCTGGAGTACTGCATTCAGCTCTGGGGCCCCCAGAGTAAGAATGACATGGACTTGTTGGAGCAGGTCCAGAGGAGGGCCACAAACATCATCAGGGGGCTGGAGCACCTCTCCTGTGAAGACAGGCTGAGACAGTTGGTGGTGTTCACCCTGGAGAAGAGAAGGCTCTGGGGAGACCTTAGAGCAGCCTCCCAGCGCCTAAAGGGGGCCTACAGGAAAGATGGGGAGGGACTCTTTAACAGGGAGTATAGTTTCAGGACAAGGAGTAACTGTTTTAACCTGAAAGGGGGTAGATTTAGATTAGATGTAAGGAAGACATTCTTGACTATGAGGGTGGTGAGGCAGTGGAACAGGCTTCCCAGAGAGGTTGTGGATGGCCCATCCATGGCAGTGTTGAAGGCCAGGTTGGATGGGGCTTTGAGCAACCTGGTCTAGTGGAAGGTGTCCCTGCCCGTGGCAGGGGGTTGGAACTAGATGACCTTTAAGGGCCCTCCCAACCCAAACCATTCTATGATTCTATGATATGGTAAGTGTATATTAACTGTATTCATAAGATCTGATTTTGTTCTTTCCTCCACCTTGTTCTTACAAAGAAAACTACCTCTCTTTAAAGACTCACCTAAAAATCTTTTTCTCACTAGCTTAGTGTGGCCTTTTAAAACATATTAGAATCCTCTGTAAGAAGCATTTGAGATAAAAACAAACCCTATTGTACTGTGCAAGTTTTTATCTGATTACAGATTAGAAAGGGTTTATTTGTTCTCGCATACAACCACAAAGTCATTTCTGCTGTCTTTACTTACCTGAACAAAAAAGTTCATACTTTAATTTTAACTAACATTAGTAAAAAAATTACCTTACTATTCTAGAAATGACATAATCTAGTTACATTACAAATGATGGTGGATGCTCAAGAATGCTAAAGAGACATTTTTCTCATGATGTTTCCTATCTAAGGAGTAATTTTGCCTTTGTTCAGCTTGATACTATGTAGATTTGATAGTCAAATTTGAGCTATACAAAATTATCACCAAAGCATCTACATATATTCTAACTACTACTGTGTTAAGAAGGAACTGATTTATATCTTTATGTTCATTACACAGTTGTTATTAATACATTGCTACTGAGGGCCAGAACAAACAAATTATGCTTCTGAATACTCTCTATATCTGGGTCCCTCTACCCAAGGATGTTAAATTGCCTAAAGACAACCACTAGACTGAATAGTCAAGACTTGACAGGTGGACAATCAGGAAAATTAATAACTGTGTTTAAAAAAAAAGAAATCCCTTCTAGCTAGGTTTCTGTCATTTGAGGAAATACGACCTGAAGTACAGTCTGGCCTTTTCTCCTGGCAGTCTGAGCACAAAAAGGTTCTTCTGAAATCAAAAGAAACAAAATACAGCTTTTCAAAATTGGGGTGATGGTCATTAGCCTTTACAAAGGAGGTTACTGACAGAGTAGGATATGGAGATGAGGAAGTAGAAAGTGGCTAAAAAGCAGAGCCATTTTCAAACAATAAAGGACAGTCTGATAAACAGCACCAGCAAGCAGGGTGGTGGCCTCTCTATCATTACAGAAAATTAAATAGGGTTTTAAAGAAAATCAAATTATTTTTTACATACATTGTAGATGATTGGAGACATGAGGACACAAACTGCAAACCAAACCCCAAAAATACCAATTCTGGTAATTTTTAATGAGTATCTATTAGATTTTGAAGCAGTGAACCTTGTAATCTATTTTTTAAAAATAACTGCCAGTGGGAGAGAAGCTCTCTCCTACCTCTAACACATGTACCTCAATGTCAACAAAACCAGAGTACCTTTCCTCCCCTTTTCAGACTGTTCTAAACACATAATTGACAGTTATTCTGTCCTTTCATGAATGAATTATGACAGTTAATTTTACTACCAGATAATAGCTTTAAGGCACATAATTATTCACATGAAAGACTATGAAAGTACGTTTCTGTGTTAGACTTTCATGCAATATGGACATTATTAAAAGTAGCTCTGTTAAATTAAGGTTGCTTCATTAGTAGTAGAAGCATAATGAGGAATTTGGGAATTTAAAGAGCATGGAGTAGTAAAGAAATCCAAATTATGACACAGACTCTGAAAGAAAATGCTACAGATTTCAAAGCCTTTTAGGTTATGGAACGCTAACTCACAGAAGGGAATGGCTGATGCACATTGCAGTGGACTGAGCACAGAGACATCTCAAGTCCCAGTGTGAATATCCAGCTGATTGGAGCTCCCTAACATACATTACACAGGGACTCAGAAATTATAACTGCAAATCAGGGATCTAGTAATGCGAGGACAAAAGCAGTTTATACAAGTGAGTAGCTTTATTTAGTATTTCCACTTTGTGGATCCTAATAATAGTGAAGAAAGATGGTAAGAAATCGTTAGATGCTCCAAGCTGTAGCTGGCCTTCTCCTCACTTTCAACACTCACTCCCAAACATCTTCAGGACTAGCATCTCAGGTCTGTGACATCATACCAGACTTCCTCAAGTGTAGGACTTAAGCTTTTGCATATCACGTAACTTCACATATAGCATCACACCTTACAGAGAGTACTTAGAATAAATAGATCGCTCATCAAATTATTAGCCCTAAAGGAAAAACAGGAAGGAGACAAAGGGAAGGTCTCCTTCTGTTTCACACAAGCATGAAAGTGCAGCTTTCCACAGTCAATCTCAGTTCTTTAAAGAAACTGGCTGAGTAAGTGCAGCCCCACAGCAAGGGAAGAATCTGAATGCCACCACGACACCATCAGCTGTGCAGGTTCTCATCTGCTTAGCTCCCACAAACTGCACTGGCTTCAGGGGTCAGTTCCTTTTTAAGAAAATGGGAAAGCCCACCCTGGGCCTAATTTTCTTTTTTTCTAATTATAAAATGAGGATAATAACGAGGTACAACACAGTAATTACTGTGGAAAATTAAGTAATGAGGTTTTAATTATTTCCTATTGCTTTTTAAAATGGACAGTTCTCTACAGGAATTGAGTACTGTCGTTCTTAATTTTTTTACTAGTAACAGCAACAATACAAAAGACTGTATCTTTAGGAACTAAAACTATTTTTTTCTGACACTCTGGCTTTTATAATTTGAAATACATTTCACTTACAGAAATAAAATGTCAATGAAAACAATGGCTTCAAATTCTCAGTTCAAGAAGCCTAGTTTCAAATGAAGTATTGTCTAAAAGGTTTTCTGTAGTCCAAACAAAAAGTAATTCAAGCATATTTGAGGTAGGAATACAAAGCAGATTCTGATTATGTGATGTCCCTATGAATTCATCTTTTACCTGGAGAATATGCATCTTTATCATCAGAAAGTAGCTGAAAACCATTTAATAAACATAAGCCTTTGCTTGGTTTTAGATGCACAAAAGAGTAACATCTCTTCTCTATACATAAGTATACAGATCTAATAGCACTTAATATATTTCTCCTACATGCTTTTACAACCTGCAGGGTAAACCCCTGAAATGCTATTGAAATTTCACTCCTGTTTTCATGAACCACTCTGTTTCCACTTACCTCAGCTGCACCTGCCTGCAAGACATGCTTATAAATACTTTAACTTGGAATGTAACAGGCTAGTGTGAACATATGGACATCTGGGATTATTTCTCTAAAAACATATCTAGTTCTCCTACATAAATATGAGTACAAATTGCTTTTTTCTAACAAAAGAAAAGGGTTTTTTATGACTCATTTGAAAACAAACCTATTTTTTAAACTCAGAACTAACTGTTGTTGAGTTTTACAACTAGGGAAGAAGTTTTATTCTGAGACAGCTTGTACAAAAGGTGTACAGAACCAGCACAGACTGAAGAACTGGATTCCTTCATGCTGATTTCCCATAGCATGCTCATCTGTGCTGAAGGCAGAGGGTCTTATCCATGTACAGAAATGCATGTGAGGAAGGACTGTGGGGCTCAGGGAAGTGAATTTGACTGCTTACTAACTGGAACTCAGCAGAAGGGAGAATCTTTGCCTATGGGAAATGACAGGTTTCTGGTTATTCACAACCTTCTGAATTTTAAACGAGACAAACAGCATATGGCATCAACTCAGAATAAAACTGGTGGGTACATTCTCTCATTTTTTAGAATAATATTTACTAGTAAGTAAATCCTACTCTCTTTGGGTCTGAATCTCCTTCCTAAACTGGAACAAGGAGTAAATTGAAAGTAATTCCATGCAAGTCAGTGGTGTTATTGACATAAAGTAGTATTAAGTGGAAAGATGCTCTCTTCTCCCTGGGGATATTTTCTACATCTCCTCTTGTTGGTGAGAGTAGTGTAGTTGTTTGCTAGAAATTAGATGATTACACTCTCCCTCGTTATTCCTCATTAGGCAAAAGACAAAAATGCTCTGTTTCTTAATTCCTGGTATGTTCTACTAGATACTCCTGAGAAAACTCAACTGACAGCTCATGAACAATTGTCATTAATTTAACAGTGCATTTTACTGTAATTGGTAAAGGTTACTAGCAAGCTAGTTTATGTCCATTGTATGGGTGCTCTCCCTTGTAACTGGTTTGCTTTTCATAGTTCCATCTCTGCTGGCTACTAGACTGTTTGCATATTTTTTTCTTGTTTTATAAAAGCTAAATCATGAATCATGTTGTCAAAGAACGAATCCTGCTGATAGAATTTTTTCTGGTAACTGCTTTTGAACTGTCTCGACACTGCCCAAAAAATAAGCTTCCAGCAAATTGCCCAGACTACATAATTAGGCCCCCTAATAATTGACTGAGAGAGGCAGGTGTCTTTAGGGAGAATTGATTCAGATTTTCACCTGTGTAGGGCAGCTAGTAGACCAGAATCGCTATCTGTAAACACTAATGCTAATGCTACAAATAAAGGTCTAAGCAGACCTCTGGTTCAGAATTGCTCAGCAGACACCTCCACCTACTCTGAATTCAGAACATCAGGTCCTCTCCTGAGTGTTAAGGACCAGCAAAGGATGAGCTCTCCTTTGGCTAGTTTGGCTAGCAGAGAAGAGCTCTTGCCCAGAAAAATAGGAAACCTGAAGTCTAGGGTCTCTTACCCAGCAGAAAATTGAACCACTGCTTGCCTTTGCCCAGAGAGCGCTCTAGCTTCCAGGAGAGCGGACAATGATAAGACTATTCCACAGGCTTCCTGCTCAGGTTTGGCTTTAAGAAAGCAATGTAAAACTCACAGGGCCAAAGAGAATGAATGAGAGGAACCACAGCAATGCACACTGCTGATGTGCTAGCCCTCCCACTCCTCGTACAGACGACTGGGTACATACATCCAGTAGGGGCCTGTACATGAGGCTTATCAGCTGGGAACCATGAAGTGGATATTTGGGAAAAGGAAGATAGAAATTGAGGAGGGAATGAAATGAAGAAGACACATAGACCATGATACAGAAAAAACACCTTTACCAGAACAAAAACCTATTGCAAAGAACAGATCCTTTCCCCTTAAGAAGATTCACAGAAAGGTTGCATTCATTTTCCTAGTTGTTCTGGAGCCCACACTCTTGACCAGTGACACATCAGGTTTTCTATGACAAGCTCTTTGCAGAGCATGAGCTTGGCAGTCAGACCGCCATAGGTCAGCTGGCCACAAATACCTCTGTGAAACTTTGAAGGGACTGCAGACATCATTTCTGCTTGGAGGTTTAAGTAATGGACTTGGAGGAATAGTACTGCTGTCCTTAGCCTGTGAGGCTGTGGACATCCCAGCATCCTATATTGTGCCATCTACATAGCTTGTTCTACTTTAGCACAACTAATTCCCATAATAATTTTGTAAGATATGTATTTGGGAGTTAAAAAGTTAAGCCAAATAGCAGCCAAGATGAACTAGTTATTTTTTGTAGGTGTAGTGCATTTATGAATATTCTTAAGGATACTTTAAACAAAGAATCAGATATAATTTACTGCCTCTGCTTATTATTTAAATTAAGATTTTACTTCTGCAAATATCGTCGTCACCCAGGCCATATAACACAAAAATATTTTTAAGATAATTTCCACAAAAATAGTCTTTCTCTTTCATCAAGGAATTAAATTATGTTCATTAATGAATATTCCTTAGTTCTAATACCTGTTCAATATTTCATTTGACTATTAACAAAACTTACAGTTAATATATTTTAAGCAAACTTCACCTGTACTTACTCCACTGAAACTCACAAGGTTAATGTTGGTGAAGGAATTACTGAAATCAGAAGGGAAGTTATGCATGAATGACTGAAAGTGGGGGAAAAAACACAAACCCAAACCAAAGCAGTAACTGAAATTAACTGGAAAATACTGAAGTGAGAAATTGTTTCTCCTGGGAAGGGTAAAAACCTATTGCCATGTGAGAGATTACACAGAAAGTCAAACTGCAGTTTCTTCTTCACAAGTCATTTGAGTTCAATACACCAGTCAGAGGCATTTCATTACAGTGTTACTGGAGAGGAAGATATTTAGCATGCTTGAGCATGCTGGTACTGTAGATGACTTGCTGAATTTCAAGCTGACAGGTTAATGGTAAATAAACCATTTTCTCCTTGGCATTTTCGAATGTGTGCTTGGAATCTAAACACCTTTCTACTATTTGCACTCAGCAGAGATCATGAATACCTTAGAAATTTGTGGTTTAGGATAGCTTTACACCTAGGCTCAAACTGAAAGGCTAAATAAATCAGTATTAAAGATGTGCTACTATGCAGAAGGATTTCAAAATGATCAGAATGCAGAAATTAGAATATATTTAAAACAAATATATAAAGTGGAAGTTCTATTTGCTTTTAAGACATTAAATTTCATGTTTTCATTTTTTTCTCCACAACCATGACTTCTTGGAACTTTGTTTTAAAGTGAGAGCTGAGATTCTCATAGTCACATGACTTCAGGGTTTTATTAAAAGTACCCCTATCAAAAGTATTGGCAGTATTGACTCTGCTTTCTGGAATTAAGAAATGAGAGTCAGGATTTGGCAACAATCCAATGAGAGAAGTTGTATGTCATGTATTCAGTTTTCAAAGAGAAAAGTACAAGCCTTATTTCAACTCAGATAAGAAGTTCAAAGAAAACTGAGAGAAACTCAAGAGAAAACTGCAGTGCTCATGGCTGTGAGTTCTCACAGGCTGCAATGAGTCTGCAATGAGTAGCTGACCATTAAGAAATGAAGCTGGTGTAAGTGACCAGAATGGCAGAGTTGCTGCTAGGTGGCAAGCACTGCTGAAAATCTGAAAACATCACTAATGCCATCTTAAAGACTTCTTTCCTGCTCAAAAGATACGGATGATAGTAACAGTAATATTAACAAAACTCAGTAAAAGAGTGGGGAAAAAAGCTTTAATTTAAACGTGAAATTCCTCAGATGTGTAAAAGTGCTTTTTAATCCACTTATTCCAGATTGACATTATTGCTTGGAAGCAGTGTTTGTTACTTCTGGTTTCTAGATCTGAGCAGAAAGAGAAATACTGTGAGTGCCGCAAATGATACATTGCTTTAACTTAGGCACTTTAGTCATTGAGATGCAATGTGTTTTAATACAATTCTGCCTAGCAACACATTGAGAACTCACTGTCCACACAAGAGCCTGGCAACATAATAAGGAAGAAATCGTCATCTTTTAGCTATACCTATGTTTGGGAATGTTAGCACAAGTTGGTTTGCTTTGACTCGTTTACTAAAAATAACATTTTTTCCCAGAGAAAAGTTCAGCTTCTGGATTAGTCAAAGGAATAAAAATGTGCTGGTAGTACCAAGAGCAATTACAAGTGAAGTTCAACAAGAATTCATTATCATTGTGTATTTCTATACTACAACATGATGCAGGACAGGTACTGTAACTAGGGTTCAGACATGTGTATCCATTTGATTTTTTTCACAAAATGAAGAGATTATGAAAGCTCAAATAGTGTCAAGTATCAATAACAGCTATGTGAGCCATAAAACTGAAGGAATTATTTTAGCATAAATAATTTGTTACATTAAAGATGTCTATAAACATGGCACAGCTAGATTTTTTTTTACATGTGCTTGCAAAAGAAACCAGGCATCTTAGCTGACCTCTTCCTTTTCTGCTACTAATATGGTGAACCATTTCCAATATAAATTAGTTTATCTTTACAATAACTCAGCACAGTTCTTACTGGTGAAAGCCATGTAATAATATATACAAAAAGGTTCAGTAAACAGCATTCGGGGAACTATAGTGTTAGTGTTTGGGAGCAAGACAGATTTTATGCCATTTGTGTCTTGCCCTTCAGTTGTTCATCACCTACTGTCCACAACATGCGCTGGTGGAGAGAGGGGAGATGATGTGGCTCAGACCAAAAACCATACAGGCTCTCTCCTGGTCCACCTTTCCCTGACCACTGTGGCCAACTCACATCTAGTCCAAGTTTTGACTTCCTGGTCCTTTATGTGACCTTGGGTCCAGAAACCTTCTTGATGCCACTGCATCATGCACCACAAAGAGGAATAACATATGGGTAACAAAACAATATAGACTTCTCATAATCAATGAAGACTAGACATGCTTTCCTGAACTAAAATTATGTTAGGTTTTTGTAGCCTGTTTTGCTTATAGACCTCCTATTTTCCTCACATTTGTTCAGCCCCTGTTCCAGCCTTACCTACTCTCTCAGTATCTTGTATTACTCATCTCTGTTTCCATTCAGTTTAATAACTTGTCCTTCACATTCTACTCCCACAATTTATTTTTGGTATTACTACATATATTACTGGAGTTCATTTCTGTCTGTGTAAACAATGGCAAAGGAGAAGGCTATATAGTGGAACATGCCACTTTTAAAATGAATGCTTCTTTGCTTATTTCAAGCTTCCGATACGCATCCCAACATACTCAAATGACTAAGGATAAATGTACAGTCACCTTTGTCCCTGCTGCTCATTCCTCCCACTGGCATCTACTCTATATCCTATACAGCTGAAAGAATTGAGAAAGCCAGCATATTCTATTTACCCTTATACAAACTTACCATCATTATTTTAATTTACATCATAAAATCCAAAAGTGTTCTAGCTGCTTTATGGAACAAATAATAATATAAAGTCACTGTTTGAAAGCACACAATTGTATTTTAGAACCCTTGTAATCAAAACAATTAACAGCTGCAAAGGGATGATGAATGAGGGAAAATTATTAAATAAATAGTAATTCCTACTTCATGCATTTTTTGGCAGTTTCCCTAAATGTAACCTTTAAAATGGCTTGTGACATACAATCTTTTCTACTGTTTCAAGTACATAAGCATTAAAGGGACCATCTGAAAGAATAAGTATTCACCCATGACAAAATTAGGGATAACAATAAGAATTAATTCTTTATTCAGAACTTTTTATCAACAGATATGTGTTCTGAGGATGCAATTTGACTATTTGCATTTTGTGGGATTTCACCATTTCCTTCAGAAGGATATTCCATTGCTTTATAGATCTTCTAACTATAAAGTGTCTTACTATTTAATCAAAACTTTCTTTGCTGAAATTTCAACTAATTATTTCTCATCTTGTCACTTTTTGGTAATGAGAACAATTCTGTTCTGTCCTTCTACACACTGCTAGCAAGAAAGCTATAACATTTCTAAGCTGTGGAAAACACCCATAGCATCTTTAACAGCAGACCTACACAAATTATCACAGCAGTTAATTACTGAATTCTCCACAACTCAGTTGCACTTCCCATTGAGGGATCTCTGAGTGCCTTAAAAATGTTAGCACGTTTAATGTAAATAACCTGACATGCCATGGATTACTGTCAGTCTCATCCTGTGAAAGAAGATGGGTACCACATCTGCTGATAGTCCCCCTGCCTTACCACAAGACCTTCCTACTTATGTGTGTAGCATTATGGCTTACTAAACAGAGAATTTTAAAGAAACAACAAACATATTTTATTTCTTTAAAATATAAATCCAGGATAAAACACTGACTATATCTCACTGGATTAAACAGATGTTGAAATATATACATCCATTGTACATTTATTTCCATGGCCTTAGATATGCTCATATAAGAGGTCAACTGTGAAGAAAGGTGAAAAAGGGGGAGCCTAAACAGACCAAATTTTCTTTCCTATGCTCCTACAAAAGCTCTGTGATTCCTTCTTTCCTTTCCCATATTTATTTTAGAACAGATAAGATTGAAGGGAGGCCCTACGTGAAGAGCTCTGGGATTTTTTCAGAGACTCAGATGGTCATCTATCTTTCAGGCAGAATCAGGCCTTGAGGAGTATGATTTAGTAAATCCCATTAGACTGAAAATGAAGGAACTCTCTGAGAATATAGTCAGGACTAAAACAACTAAATCCATCCTCGCTTTTCTCTAAAAAAAAAAAAAGAAAGAAAAAAAAAAGACCAATCTACAGCATCCTTGAAGCAAGAGCACATGCTCAAAAGGAGCCAAAGTTAGTCAACAAGAACTAACCGGGCTGGCAGAGGGGAATATTTCAGGTTAAGTGAGGAAACACTGTGAAAGTGTATTAGAATGGTGCAAAGGGAGGGTTCAAACATATCTGAAATATAGTGTCCATCTTTCTCCCCTTCTACCGCTCAGTACTGCCTGAGCTTTTTCTATTACCTCCTGGACTCCACTTCTTAGTGGTATTACTAATGGACCCTATAGGTACTCAAGTGTTGTTTAACTGGTTTTCCTTTCTAGAAGGAGAATCTGACCCTAGGATAACTCAAAGCACTTAATTTAACTCCTATGAGTTCTTCCAGATTCACGTCCGCCATTCTTTCATCAAACACATCAGCACAAAATTATAGCACGAAGAAATGCACTTAAGTCACACTACCACACAATATACTGGACAAAAAAAATAAGGCAAGGAAATGACCATTAAGCCTAAATTTCTGCTGTTTCATTTATAGAATAGTCAATCTTCTCTTTTGCTAAATACAAGGAGATAGAGCTGGCAGTCATTGGCTATTTTCTGTAATAAACTATTTTGTCTGTTTTCTTTAATTTCCTCAATTCAGTCTTCTAAATTTTGCCCAGAAGAATACCTTATAAAAGCACACTAATGAAATGCCTCATTAGCTGCTTTCTTTTGTTACTTCTGTCTTGGCAATGTCACTTAGAATTCAAAGTACAGAAACGGTAGTACACCAGCAATTGTGAAGGACTTTGAAACACTCTGCATGAAGGGTGCTCTAAAAATTCAGCACTGAAACTGCAACCTTTACTTGTGACCATAACTGTTATGTTAACAGCGCTTGATCTCAAAATGACATAAACTGTTTGTTTTTCCACTGAATTTAAGTATTTTTAGATTAGTTTAAAATACACACATGAAAACAACATGTGAATAGAACTTGGGAATACAGTTTTAGCTGACTAAACCTTAGAATTGTAGTTTAGAATAACCAAAATTATCTAAATTTCTAAAACAAAAGCATAATTTCTGGTTTACAAAAACTTGCAAAACATGGGCAGTTTTAACCCTTATTTTATTCTAGTCTTTTCAATGCACTGTAATAAACTTGAGATTAAAAGTGTTGTGAAGATACATATTGATTTAAGTATGTTTCTGTTACTGTAGATTAAATTGAACAAATAGATATGGAAATATAATGTCTTCCCCCTTTCTAAATCACTAAGATACAAACAATATTAATTATTAGAATTGATGTTTTTTCTTCTTCATCTTGAGAGGATTTTCATTACAGAGACAAGAGGCTTGGATTATTGGTTATATTACCACATTGCCTTTTTATATAATATTCTGTCTTCAGACAGGATGTCATATAACGTAAACCGAAAGAATAACCTTTTATCAATCTGTAACTACATACTTGCAAAGATTTAAAGAGCAATGCTCAGTTAGAAATAACATCTAGTCTTTCTTGGAATCTGACTGATGATTTCAAGAAGCTTAACTGTTGTAGAGATATGTATGTTATTTTAAGAATAAAAACAATCTCTTACTTGGTCCTCAAAGGAGATCGCCTGGGCAACATCTCTGGGAAATCCATCAATCACTATACCCTCTTCATCAGGGATCTGCATTAACCTCTGCTTTATCTCAGTTATGGTTGTTTCCTTTCACAGAGAAAAGAAGTTATTTAATACTGTAAAGGAGCTTTTCTTGATGATGCACATAAATACAGCATGTACAAAAGTAAACATTAACACAGGATACGCTGTACCTGAGGGGCCAGTTCTCCAGTAGTAATTATTTTAGCAATTAGACTCCATTTTCTATTGCTGCTTGTGCTGTGGATCTTCTTCCTTAACAATTCACCAACTGATATGTAGTTAAATCCATAACGTTCTGCTATTTTCAAACTCTGTGTTCCTTTACCACTTCCTGGGCCACCTATTGGTAATTATAAGCAAAACATTAAATTAACCTTTGATCTGAAGTACCCAATCACATGTGAAATCTTTGCTATTGGCACCAATTTTCCAACCATTATTACAGCAAATCTTGTAGTTGCATGACTTGTTACCAGCCATTAGAAATGGTTCTCATCTACCTGATCATAAAGGTAACAGTTTGTAAAATGAAGTAAAAAAAAAAACAAAACCAAAAAACCACTTGTGAATTAAAAATAAACACAGTCTTTCAGGCTTGACCTCATTTTAAAGCTGTTCCTGGAAAGGAATTTTTCTTGATTTGTAATAGAGGAACAGACAAATGAACTGGTCCCTTCCTGAACTCTGTGAATCCAAAGATAGAGCCAGATAGTCTGAAGCATATCCATGTTAGAAAGAATCGTACTTGGTTAAATAAGCCAATTAAATCAATGGACTAGTCATGAAATGCAACTAATAAAATCTGCTCCTAAATATGCTTGCATGAGTTTCTGAGGTTTTCTAATTTTAAAAGACAGAAAAATATTAAATAATCAGCTGAGATGTTTCCATAGTGATTTCGTACAAGGACTTTTATTGAACCATGCATATTTCTGGTATTGATGCTTGAAGCATCTGATAGAAATGCAATTTGTTAGGTTCAGCTTGCTAGACAACTTAAAAAATAAAGAGACCCTTCAATATAGCAGGCAGTATATATATCAAAATCACAGAAAACAATTATATTACATAGCAGGGAAAAATCAGACTACGTCTGAACTAAAAGGAGACTTTATGATGTGAAGAACAGAGAAACTGGAATCCAGTAGGTAAAAATAGGGAATTGTTTTGTTAAAAATAAATGTTTATATAGAGAAAAGTGTATGTTACTGAATAGCATAACAAAGCAAAACCAAAACAAGTGGGTTTATATTAATTCCCGACACTAAGTAGCTATATTTTGGTGTATTGTGTATGAGAACACTGAATTTTATTTCAACAGACAAAAAATTAAGATTTGTTAAAAATATATGTTTTCTATGAATTTTAAAAAATACAGCAATGCAATGAAAGTAAATATGAATACGAGGAGCTGCTTCTTAGCAATTTTCTAACTCTTTCTTATATTACCATATTATTACCATATTATTATTCTTATATTACCGTATTATTCTCATAAATAGCTTTTAGGCATTTATATAATTAATACATATTTGACTGCAGGATAAGCTTTGCAGTATTTCTTCATATATGGCTATGACACTCCCTGTGTAACCAGGTTCAAACCTGTGCCCCAGTATTGCATGTCAGAGAGATTTCAGTGTCACCAGTAGTCACTAGGAACTCTTCTGTACCCCTGACGCTGTGATAGTAACTCTCCACCTGGCCTTTGTAACTCAGATAGGGACACATTTGAAGAGAATGCGCAGGGAAGCTTGCATATTGTTCAGGTGTTCCCATACCTTGCCCACAGTTTAGTTATACCCTTGGGGAAAAAAAAGGTTTTAATCATTATCCAATTAGTTTAAACTATGCTTAAATCAAGCCAGGTTAAGACAAATGCAAATACAAGCATTTATCTGTAACATCCAACTAGTCAATACAGCTACAGGTGTTCATAGAACATAAAAGCAAAGAAATGAAAGGAAAACTATGTCTTATCTCTGTACAGTAAGGTTACAAATGAAAAATATTTTCCCCTCATTCAGTTCACTTGCTGTTTCTCTCCTAAAAAGGCACATGCTTTCTCTCTATCTTTTGGCAGATTATGTTAGATTTTACAGCTATTCCTCCATTTCAGTTCTTCTAGGTGGTCTAGATGGGCTTAGTTTTTTCAGCTTGAACTCCTTCTTTCATAGACCGTTTAGCTATCCTCTTTGTTAGAATAAAGGATGTTTCCCTTTTGTAGATACGCAAGCATCTGATATACTAGGAATCATCTGGTCCACTAAAATGGCTACAAAGCAATTCTGCTTCGGCTCTCCCCACTCCCTTTGATGGCACGCTCAGCCTTCCCCCATGACAAATGCATTTCACCAAACCTTATGTTGTGTTTCACTCCTGTATCAAAAACGTACCTGATAAAAATGTTCAAACAAAATAGTTTACAGTTTATTACAGACTCTTGGTAATCTGGAATGATAGTAGGCTTGGAGTAACTGATTCCCAGCGTCTTTTCTCTTGCTTAGATGAAAACAACAGCACAAAAAAGTGCAGCTAATTGTTCAATGATTGCTGCCAGTTTGTATGGAGCAGATTTTGCCAGGTGAATGGATTACTACTCGTTACTGGAATGTCGGTTCGCTCTGTGTAAAGATTTCCATAAGCAACCCTCTCTCTCTGTATAAAGCCATATACTGCAATCTAATGAGCATAACATAAGTAATGTATCTTATATGAGTGTGTGTTTATACATAGGTGTAACATTTATTACTATGAATTATGTGGGTTTATTTACTGGCAATAATCCTCGCTACTGGAAAAAAGGGGCGGTAGGTTGTGACTATGCTTTGGAGAAAAGGGTTTATAAAACATACTGGAGCCAATGCTGTGCTTAATTCCTGCATATAGAAAACTTCAAAGGAAGGAAATTCAGTTTATTTCCCTGGAGACTCAAGACAAGTTTGAAACAGACTATGTTGCACCCCGGAAACAATAAAGATGCAAAACATATATAAGTAACATGTAGAAAATTAGAAACAGAAAATTTAACAAGGAAAATAGTATCCGCATTCCAGCAGAGATACAAAAGATGCCAGAAAAACAGAACTGCTACCTGAAGAAACATCAGTCTTTGTAAAACCGTAAAATAACTGAAAAAAACTTCTTGAAACTAAGTAGATGATACACTTTACACTCCTGTTAGGAGTGCCATTAAAGAGAATCAGAAAAACAATGTGTAGATTGGCACTTCTTCCAATTTGAATCACAAGCAGAAAAAAACTAATCAAGTCTTTGCTTTAATGTTCATAAACTTCTCATACATTTTGTTTTTCTCAATCCAAAAATATCCCTTTATAGCAAGCTGGGATTATCCATTTACAATCTGAGGGGAAACATTCAGGTAATAAAATAAGAGGGAAGTGACAGGACAAAATTACTTCCCACAGCAAATTATTATAATTTATTGAACTATGTATCCATTCCTGACTCTTTGATAAATCATACCGACAAACTGTTCAGAAGAAAGGAAAATCAAATCACTTTTGATTTTCATTCTTTTCACTTATTCTGAGATTATACATTATTCAAGAAAAGCTTGATTATCTTACATATTTCTTAGAAGACATCTAGACTAAGGAACTTTTGTTGCATCTAAAATTATAATTGCTAACTGGTTTCAAGTAAAGATTTGTATGCCCCAAAAACTTTTCCTAAAACGGTTATTTTAATCTAGTTTTCTCAATGGAAGTTAAAAATTTCAATTTTGCTTATATTGTTGCAGATTCAAAATAAATTAATGTAATAATAAGATTTCTGAAAAGACTTATGATTTTAAAATCTAGCTGTGGACTGGATTTAACAAATCAACACGCCAGCTGCCTGCTGACAGCACTATCTTTGATCTGTCCTTTAAACTTTGATTATAAAAGGAAAACATACTCTTTTAATATTAACTAATATTTTTAATCAAGCACAGTTTAAAAACATACTGAACTAAGGGGCTAATGACACCAGATAATTCATTTGTTAAGATCTTTGTATTCAGGCTGTATCAGTAGTAAAAATGTATTTGTCAAAATACGTTAGGAAGCACATTTTTAAACACAATCTAGTTTCCTAGTGTTATAATGCCTTAGAAACTTAATTTTCCAGTGATTCATGCGTGTGCCATTCTGGCTGGTTCCATCTGATTTTTCTAAAATCCAGTCACATACTCACTTTGCAGCTTTATAGCTTTACATTTCACCAGAAGACTTTTCTGCAAACACAGGAAAAGAACAAAACCCCCACCTTTATTAGTGAGTTCTCTTTTGCCTTGCAGCTGCCTGGTTCATTATAAGGATGATAGATTTCATAAAGCAAAGAAGTTGTAAAAACCTTTATGGAAGCATTAAAAAGATCTTGGGCTTATGCATTATTAAAGAAAAGTTCACCTAATACGTGAAGCAGAAGACAGGTCTTTAACTTCTATTCATTTCAGTCCCCAACAATGAATGGGACCAGTACCATCTGAGCTTGGCAGTATGGTTAGTCATCACTAGTTAGACATAAACACCTTGCTTAACTGAAGTTCTCACCAGCATTTTATGCAAAATGAAAAATATGCAACGTATTTTTGTGTATAATATTTGTATCTTGAAATTAATAGTACATTTTTTTCATTTTCTCTCTTTCATTCAGTATATTAGTTATTCTTTTGTTCTTTCCAGTGTGTGTTTTTATGTGCTTTCTCAATAGAAAGTTGAATTTGGAAGAAATTTTTGTGATACTATACAAAATTGGTCAATAGCTGCTAAGCTACATATAGTATCATGTTTCTATCAGACCACACTATAATAGCTAGATTCAGAGAAACTCAGTTGGAAATTAACCCTAAATAGGCTTTGTAGAATGTTTACAATGTTTCCTACATCTATGGGAGAAAAGAAGAGCTCTGTAAAATCCCTGGTCTGTTCACTGGATGCTGGCATTCAAAGATTTCACTTCAAATACCCCTGCACTCAGTTCCAGAGGTGAAAGCCAACCTCTCTTTATCACACCTAGATCAAACCTTCATTCATCACTCTACTGCAACAGAGCTACATGGATTTCAACGCATTAAGATCCTTCTGTGGTCACTGAAAAGGAGCCAGTTTTTCTCCTTTATGAAAAGGAAGGCTAGCTAATTAATGAAGATGAAAGAAAGGCATGTGTTATTTCTCCATCTAATGCAAGCTTTATAGTTCAACAGTGCATGGAGAAACCTGCATGTTGAGATTTGTAATTCTGAAACAAAAGATTAAGAAAATTCAAATGCCTAAGCAATTCTTTCAGCATACCACAAATATCTAGAAAAATGCCTGGTTTTCTATTTTCAGTATATTCCAATATCACATTTCTGAGAACTGCTGGATGCAGAACCTAGAGGACGTTCTGTTCTTAGAGATCCCACTCTATAATACAGAGAAGACACGTCTATTCTGTTCTACTATACTACATACTATTCTCTGTTATGGAAGCAATATCTCTCTTCAATATGAATAAGGCTTTATAGACTAAAAATGTGATTCTCCATCACCTGGAACCTGTGCTGTAACTATTTAAACAGTCCAAAGAATCAGAGAATTAGGCCTGGCAGTAAAATTTCAAAAGACAACCATCCCAGATGACACGGAAACTAACTCAAAGAACTTAAATACAGAAATAGAATAAAATGCTGATCTAGATTTAAACTGTAGCTATTTCTTAATAAACAGTATGCTTGTCTGAGGCTAGAAAATATGAGTTGTTTAGAAAGGACACTAAACAGCACACAAGAGAGAACTTGGGGAGAAAGCACAATTAACTAATGCTAACTGATCACTCACTCTCCCTGGCGTTGGCACAGGATTCATTTGCCAAATAGATCTAGGGATTAATTTATCAATGCAATGGACTAGTGACCATGTACGCTCACTCCGCTGGACACACCAATCAGTTTTCAAGGTTCTAAATATAGAGGACAACAGTTCCCTATCACCTTTTTGAGCTGGCTTATCCAATATTTTTAAATATTCTTTCTTGTGAGCAGCTTTGATACTTCTACGATAGTGTTTTAGTTCAGATCCAGAGCACACTTCGGAAGAGCACTTTGTTTCACATGGTGGAGCTGTCTTGAAATGCATGAACCGGGTTTTTTTTAGATTAAATCAAACTGGCGGATGTGCTCCATCAGCAAACCGTAAGCTCTCCAGCTGCTAACAGGCATCCAGTCTACAGAACATGGCCACATGTGCTCACTGTAACCCCTAAAATGCTTACAGTTGGGATGCTATATCTTCAGCACTAACAATTTCACTTTCTGATACACTCTAATTGGGCTGCACCACTTGCTACAGCAGATGGAAAAATTGTATTTAAATACATATAGGCATTCAAGGTATTTGCAGAACAAATTAAAAAGGCAAAGTAACAAAGATAAAATCTTGTCAAAATGACTCTGCTTTCATACCTATGACAAGGATAATTTTTGGTCGAGGTCTTGCAGGATCAAACACATCATACTCCTCAATTAGCTCAGCAGTTTCAGAGAGGTCGGTGTCACTTTCTATTGAAAACTGTTGGATTGGAGGGAGTCGGTCATACCGTCGGTATGGGAAGTTAGAATTATCAGGCATCACTGTAAAATAGTAAGATAAACTGGGAATTGTGGAAATACACAGAAAACTCAAAATCTATTGCGTACACAGATTTAAATAAGTATAATAAATAAACATAAACTATAAGTATCTCCTAATTTTACAATGTGCTTGGTGTCAGTATATTAAATATTCCTTGCTTCTATTTAGCTGATTTATTAAATTGGAACCATTAGAAGCCAGTTTTCTTTGGTGTTTTTTTACAAGAACGTCAGCTTTTCTGTGAAAATCTGCCCATAGCACCCAGAGTTCAGCAGTGGCCTCTCACCAGAAAAGCCTTGTATTGCGCAGATAACCTGTGCTACTAAACAGAACTCTTGGTGATACATGTTGTACACAGCGATAGAGATAGTATTCTTGCTAATTAGTTTAATGAAATGCTGGATGGCAAGGAAGAATAACTATGGCAACTGAAAGATGAGCTAATTACTCTTTGTTAGCATTACAAATAAAATAATTACAGGTATTGGTATGACATTTGCTTAGATTTTATAAGACGCACCTTTTTCTAAGAGTTTATAATTTACACTGTATTTAGTAAATGAGCATATAGCTTCAATATAAACTAGAAAACCAACCTAGTGTAACTGCATTGAAGTTAGTATGTATGTCACCCATAAGGACCAACTAAAAATATAAGCCAACTGCACTGAGTCAACTTTGCCCCTGTCTTTGCAAATGTTTTAAGTAAGATAGGAGAAATCTCTCCACTAATGTGTTAAACATTTACACACCAAACATCCATCATTAGGCTGCAAAATGATCACAATTTCTCCTCCTGCATAGCATCCGTTATGGGAGAAGAAAAACAAATGCCAAAACACAAGGAAACAGAATCCTTGAGTCCTTTGCCTAAGGAAAATTAGAATGAGACATGATCTGCTATAGAAGTATGTACAAAATAATTCAGTAGTGGATGTAAAACCACACACAGTACAAGAAATATAATCATTTTTATACTTAATACATTACCATTCCTGAAAAAAGACCTCCTGGATTGTCCTCCATTGAGTGGAGGCAGGGTCTTCTTTTCCGGGCTCACAAAAGTGTCCCATTTCACTTTTTCTGACCCTCCAAGCTCTTTCACCTTCTGCAAACAGCTTTCCAAATATTCAACCGGGTCATCGGGTTTGTAACATATTAATCCATTCAACAAACTCTGCAATGTAAGATCAGAAATACACGCTATAATGATAGATGTCAGGAAGAAACCAGCACTTTTACGTTGAATTTTACTTTACACAGAGAAACCCCATATTCCTTGTATATTCAGACTACCCATTTCAAGCCAATGCGTGAGAGCGAGGCCTGCAAAAATCGTACAATTGTGGTTTGCCAATGTCACAAAAATGATTCAGAACAAGAAGCTCATGGCCATGTCTTTATATTTGTCTGTTTGCATGGTAATAAAACCTGAAAATAGTAAAAAAGTTCCCTACATTTTTCTTAGAACGACTACTGGCACATATGTGCAGAGCAACGCACAACCTAGGCAGCCCCCAAAGTTACATATTCTGCATAGCCTATTAGATCACTAAAACGTATCTTTTCCTTAAAGACCAGTGCACCCACAAGTATCTTAGCCATATTCTTGAGTCAACACTTACACAAATAATGAAAAAAAAGACTTTTAACAATCACGAGAAACACTCAAATACCATCTTGATCGGTATTGGGGAAAAAACCCAAACCCAAAGTTCATAGGTGCTTCCAGATTTAATTGGCCAGAAATTCCCAGCCATTAGAAAACCCCTGCCTACAGTACTAATTCTGCTCCCAGCGCGCCTGTGGGAGTGTGGAAGAAGGAAAGTCAGGCTCTCCTCTGATGCATGGTAATTGATTTTCCTTGACAAAGTGACACGTAAGTCACCATCTCACCTCTCCGCAAGACAACTGCATCCAACCTTCTCTTTAACAGTAAATGTCTTCCAGGATGATTTATGTTCCTTTGTGCTTTTCCTAATATTTGTGCAAATAAACTTGAGGGTCACAGTTGGTGTTGGTAATAAAAATGAATAGCTCCAATTCAGGATTTGCTCAGTTATTTGTTATCTGCAGTTCGTACAATAATTGTTACTTACACACATTTGAATTTATAAAATAGGCTATAATTTCTATGCATCTATGCCCTTATTATGCTACTTAACCAATCACAGCAATTAGCCATATATTTTTGTAGAAGATATGCACCATTTTTTTTAAAATTGCTGGCTCAAGCTTTGCGTCTCTACAGAAAAACAGTTTTGTCTGCATCTCTTGTTAAGCCATTCACATTCTAAACGTGTTAGTAAAACGTTAGCACGGTCTCTGTCCTGTAATTTTCAAATACATAAAAAAAGGTCTAGCTTGAGGGCAGAGCAGGGGAAATACCTACGTGTCTCCGTGTGTGTATGCGTTTTATATAGATGGCAGGATGTCTGTCTGATTCGGGCGGAAAAAAAAAAAAAAATCCCCACTGCACCGAGAAGTAATTATCGACCATTAGCGGCAGGTAACTTGGGAGGAAGCTAAACAAAACCTCACTGAGCAGTTGTGGGTTTTGTCCTTCTCCCAGACCGACGAAAACCCGGAGAAAACCCGAAGGACACCCCCCGCCTGAACTCCTCGGCAGCGCGGCCCCGGGGGTCCTTTGCCCTGCGGGCGCCCAAGTTCGCTCCCTCCCCAGGCGGCTGAAGGAGGGCAGGCGCGGCCGCCCCGCCGCCCGCGGAGCCTGCCGGCAGCCGGGCGGCGGGCAGCCGCTCCCCCGCCGGCTCCGCGGCCGGCAGCCCCCACCCCGGCCCGCGGGGCGCCGCCATGGGCCGGCAGCGCCCCCCGGCGCGGCGCGGCGCGGGGCGGGGGCCAGCCCCTCCGCGCCGCGGCTCCCCGCGCAAGGCAGGCGCGCCGCAGCCTCTGGCCGCTCCGTCCTTCCAGCCACCTTCGGCCCGCTGCCCGCCGCGGGGGTCCCAGCGCGGGGCACCCCCGCGACGGGGCGAAAACGCTCCTCTCCAACCCGCCCCGCCGCCCCGCTCCGCCTCGCCTACCTCGAAGAGCTGCGGGATCTCCCTGCGGGCCAGATACTCCTTCGCCTCGCCGGCGCTCATACCGCCAGCCGGGGACGGGGACGGGGGCGCGGGCGGGCAGCGCCGAGCCCCGCGCACGGCACGGCACGGCGTGGCGCGGCGCGGCGCGGCGGTGCAATGCGGGAGCCTCGGCGAGGCTTCCGCGGGCGGGCGAGCCGGGGCGGGGGGGAGGAGGGAGGCAGGCTGCCCGCCTCCCCGTCCCCGCTGCACGGAGGGAGCGAGAGCACGTTTTCCCCCGGCGGGGAGGAAGAGCGTGCGCAGGCTGCCGGGGAAGTTTCGGGGGTGCCCGCGGCGAGGCACCCGAGCGGAGGCGGGCGAGGGGCTGCGCCTGGCTGCCAGCCGCGGGCAGGGTGCCCCGGGAGAGATCGGCCCCGGCTCCCCGGGAGGCACCGTCTGCTCCTGCCGTCCTCAGGCGCGCCCCGCACGCTGGGAGGGCTGAGGCAGCGACTGCGGGGAGGGCTGTGCACGGGGGTAGCGCAGAGGTAGCGGAGGCTTCCCGGTGTACCGGGCTCTCTGCCCTTGGCATCGGGTTTGGGCGTTTTGAAGAGCGGGGCGTTTCATACGCTTCGGGCTGGTAAAAGGCCACGAACTAGGATCGCTCGTGAGCATCTGTGGTCATGAGGTCGCAGGAAGAGACCTGAAGACGTCTCTGGTCCAGCCTCCTGCTCAGAGCAAGGGCAGCTCTTGAGGTCAAACCGGGTCGCTCAGGGCTTTATCTAGTCTCATCTCGCAAAACCACCGAGGACGGAGACTGCGTAGCCTCTCGGGCAACCTGTGCTTGGCTGGCCTCGTGGTGAAAAAGGGTTTCCTATTCAGTTAGCACCTCCCTTGTCTCGATTCGTCTCGTGCCCACCATTGCACTGTTGTGAAGAGCCTGGCTCCATCTTCATGGCAACCTCCTCACAAGCATTGGAGAGCTGCTCTTACGTCCCCTCTGAGCCTGCCACAGGCTGAACAAGCCCAGTTCGCTCAACCCCTCCCCAAGGGCAAGTGCTCTTATCCCTGACCGCCTTCGGGGCTGTCCATTCAGCTCACATACGCTTATGAACATCCCTCTTTTACTTGGGAACCCAAACCAGGGTGCATCGTTCTGGATGTGCTCTGAGGTGTGCGAAGTAGGGATTAGCTTCTGTGACGTTCTGTAGCATGCTGGAAGTCAGAGTAGATTATTTCAGTTGCTTAATTGTCCTATATCAAGTCCGATGGTCCAATTAGATTTTAATTTTGTTGATGATCTTTTCTAACACAACATCCATGTAGTTTCACACCCTAACAGAAATAGGTTACAGAAGTGCAAGGTTACGAACAACCGTGAGCAACTGCTTTCTGTATCTCAGTATTTCTCAGACACGGGATAGGTCTTCTCAGGAGTCTTTTAAGAAACTTCTCCCCCTTGTTTGTGATTTGTGGATCAGAATCAGTTTGACAAGGTTCTCCCTCTCAGCTGCAGCCATGTTCTTTGTTCTGCTGTTTCTGTAGTTAAACTGCCCTCTTTTTCCTCTGCCCTGCCTCCAGCTTTTTATGTAGACACTTTCCTTTCTCCTGGAGAGGCTTCCAGTCCTTGTTCATCCCCCAAACTGGTAAATGTTGCCCCAGGGGCAGTCCCATGATCTTCTGACAAACTGGACTGGAAAGTTTTCCAAGTCATCCAGTTACTCCCAGCAGCTTCCACAGAAGGGCAGCCACTAACGGCCCTTTGCAGCAGTTGACTGATGGATGGCCTATTTTCCACTTCAGCTGGAGTATCTCTGGGAAGAAGTTTGGATTAGACAGTTTAAAATCCTTTCCAGCTCCATTTTCTATGAATCCAGTAGTGTCCACTTAGGGAAGCTGCAGTAATGTCACTGAATTGGCACTTCTCGTGTTTAAGGAAGATGTTAGCCTTTGCTGGAGAGTTTAATCAGCATTCATCTGCAGTCTTTCTCATCCTCCCCTGAACTCTGGATGTGACTTTAACCCTACTTTCTCTTGCTAAGATTTTAATACATCTAAATGTAAATTCATTGAAAAGCACAGTATCTTAATTTTGATTGTGTAAAAAACAGAGTAGGCTCCAAGGTCCTGATCAAAAGATAGGAGATATAATTGCTTTTAAAAGACCTTAAACGAAGCTTGACAAGAGGAAGACTGAATTAAATTAAATAGATATTTTCTTAAAATAAGCTCTTTCCTAAGGAGGGCAAATGGAAGATGCCATTCTATTTAGGAAGAAACAGCTGTGCTTTTGGCATTTTGTGGTTTTAATTTTATTGGTTTTTTAGTTTATACAAAAAAAATCAGCTGTATTGTCATAGTCTCAGACAAATCCATTTATAGGATTTCAGCATATATATTGTTATATATTCAACGGTTCTGGGTAAATCAGTAATTCATCCAATGTCCTGGATTGATAGAGAAAAATATTTCCTTTCATATGCTTGCCATGGCATCTTCCTCAGGAATGTGAAAATTTTTTGTGTAAAGTCTTGTCTGGGATGTTTGGTTTTTACTGTAGGCTCCCAGGCATTTTGCTTAGTTAGATAATGCTAACAGAAAATACAAATTCTGACTATTCTGCCATAAAACTATTATTGTTATGCACATCTAAATTATTGTTCAAAAAAGAGTGATTTCAAGCTGACCTGATTTTTGTTGCACAAAATCAAATTCTACATTGCAGAAATTACCACCTCAGCAAAAATAGGGCCATTTAGGAAACCTGTCGGACTGCATGTGTGAAATGTATCTGGAAAGGGTATTTTGGATTCTAATAATATGGCACCTCCTTCTAGAAGTAATTTGTTATGTGTTTGCCTTTGGCAAAATCCCCATATTGAAACAGGGTCACAGGTGGATGCTTCTCAAAGGCTCTGAAGAACATTGGCAGCAACAGATTAAGAATATGTTAACTAAATGGACATACAAAGCTGGGTTATTTGTCATTTCAGGTATGTAGGGAACGTAAAAGCAGCTGTTAGAAGGTTAGCTGTTTGTCATTTAACAGTATCTGATCAAGAGTGTGGATGGAAATGAAGTGGTCTTACTGCCTTAGAAAACACAGGATGCAAAAAAAAGTTCACAGAAATGGGAACATGGATCTGAACTCCTGAGCACTGCCCATTCCTGAAGGTACGGACAGCTCTTCATGGTACTGGGGTGAGGCTGGAGGATCACTTTGGCTATACTTCTGCCACTTCCTACCTCTTCTGAAGGGGAAGAAGCTACAGTAGAAAGAACAAAATTTTGCTGCAAAAATTATAACATTTCTGGAAATTCATCTTGAAAACTTCTTATGGATTCTGTACTGTTGGACTGATTCCGTTCTCATTCTTGTTGGTTCCTCCAGTAACTGGAGCTGAACTAATATGAAATTACTATGGGATCAGCTGGAATATGCTGTCTGGGCCTTCTCTTCTTGGTTAAACCAATTACCTAACACCCATAGCCTTCAGTCAAAGCTTAATTAGGTTCTGTGTTTTCAAAAATCACTTCAGAATCCCCCAGTGTTTCATAAGAGTCTTCTAGTTTTTTGTCTAGTGCCTGTTCAAAATGCTAGTGGCTGGCATTTTTCACATAAGTTGCTGCTCTGCTAGATGTCTTTATTAAATCAGAACTGATGTCCTCGGATTGATGTGCTTATACGGGCTGGTGCAAGATACGTGGACGGTTTGAATGTGTAGATTCTGTAAGTAAAACAATTATGTGTGGCCTTTTAAATAGAATATGCTGAATTATATGCTTCTGATCCAGAAATAATATGCATTTTAATGTAAATGCAGAACTTCCTGCAGCCCCATATTGTGCCTAGTGTGGTGTAAATTAATCCAAGATTGCTAAAGCGATCTTTTCATTTTAATGAGAAACCTGTTTCTGAACTCTTTTGCTACAGTGTTGTTAACATTTTTTAAAAACCTGCTGTTTTCCCTCCTCTTTCTTTTCCACTACGTTAAACTTTTGTTTTCTTTTCTACTGATATCCAAACAGGTTACTTAAGTGAATGAAATCACTAACTGAAAGGTAGTAAAAAATCTACCTAGAAAAATCTAATCTCTGGATCTAATTTTCACTGAGTCCCAGAAATGCCATTTTATGTCACTTTTGAGGACTCCAAGATGAATAAACCCTGGGAGGGAAGAAAGAAGACTGCCGCTTAAAAGTTTGAGGATGCATATTTCAATCTGCTGAGGAAAACAAAAAAAAGCCATGATCGAGTCACTCTTTAACCTTTGTTTTCATAAACTAAATAGCTGTAGCTTTTATTTTCCAATTACAATGTAATCATTCTTGTGACCCTTCCCTGAACTCTTTCCAATTTATCAACAGGCATCTTCAGCAAAGGCATCGAACAGGACACACTGTTCCAGAAATGGTCACACCAGTGCCAGGTACTGATGTGATTCAGCCTGCCTATAACATCCTCACAGTCCTCATTCTGTTGTTTTCACGCTGATGGACTGAATTTGGGTACTGGTCTTGGTGTTGCAATGGGGTTCACCTTTAGCTGGTTATCTAGCAGACTCCCAGCAGCTCTGCTTTCAACTCTGTTTTCTCACATAGATGCCTCCACTCTAAGATCAACACTTGCTCTTTATTCTTTGATGTATAACTTCATGTATTTGCTTGCAGCCAATTTACCAAGAAATTGGCATGCTCAGTACCAATGAGCTGTCCCCTTTGTGAGTTACCACCTCCCTGGTCTTTGTTATCTGCCAGTGGTACCAGTGATTTTCTTTTTTTTTTTTTTTTTTTTTTTTTTTTTTTTTTTTTTTTGGTAATCAATAAAACTGTTATACAGCATATGGCTAAAACACAGTTCCCATGGGACCAAACCAGAAACTTACTTAATATATTCCATTTACACTTCACTTTTGAGACCAGTCAATTAGTCATTAAATATATGTGCATTAATTTTGTTTCATTCAGGTTTCCTAAACAAAATATCCTGCAGCACTAAATAAATGCCATCAGATCAGCACTTTTTCCTTCATCAGCCAAAACAAACCTTCTTGAACAAGTATCTGTGGATAGATCTGAGAGGAACTATTTTTCAAAAACTAGCATTGACTAGCATTAATTACATTACATATACTATATTCCAGTATGTTCTTATCAGCTCTGGTTTTTCCACTTTCTGTGTTAGACAGACAGGCCTATAATTCCCTACGCCACCACCCTTTCAAAGTACTGGTCTAACATATTCCCAGCATGCAAATATTTCAACGGTTCTTAGAGGCCCGAAATGTCCTTTCCAGCTGTTTTAAAACTCCGATACAACTCATCCAAATATGCAGATTCATTCAGTTGTTTTTAGTGGCTACTACTTATAAAACTTTCCCAACTACAGTTGTAAGGAGAATGTTTCATCATCATCCCATGGTATAATTACATCATCTGATTAATTCTCTATATACAGAACAGAAATACTTAATGAAGTCTTCCAATTGGTTTTGTTATATCTATGCAAGCATATTCCAATAATATTGTTAGCATCCTTTTCTTTCTTCTATTCAGAAAAACAGCTCTTTTAAATGCTGTTCCACCAGTCTGACCATTGGGTTTTACATAATTTTATTTCCCTTCTCATTTTTTTACATTTCTTAAATCTCCCGCATATATTTCTTGCAGCTTCTAGTATTTGTTACAGATGTTTTTCTTATTCCTACGTATCTTTATTTTCAGGCCAAATTGCTTTTTAATCAGTGCTGTCTTCTTCTTTTTTTCAGTCATAGTTTGTTAGTGTTTTGGCTGGTTTTTTAGCATTTCTTAAATAATTCCCAGTTATCATGCATATTTTTCTATTTAAGTCTTTATCCTTGATCTGGCTCATAATAATTAGATAGTATGAGGATATTGTACAGGCATTATATAACTTAATAAATTCAAGGTTACCACCTCAGGAACTCCTTAAGCCTCTGCGAGATGGAAGGCAGGAGATCCTGTTGAGGTTTTCCTGTCCTTGTTCTTTCCTTCTTCCTCAGTCCCTAAGATGGCTGGTCACTACTGGTGAGAACACAGACTGGCGGCTTACACAGTCTTGCAGTCTGATCCATTACAGCTTCTTGGTGCTTTTTGCTTTTATTTTATGTCACTTAAACTGAAATTCCACCCCCCACCCCAGTGCTATAGAAATTGCTTTTGGGGAGGATTATTTTATTTTCCTCAGTTACCTTTCTACAGTAACTGATTAATAAATACTCCAAATAATTTGATATTGAATTTTCAATGACTTAGAAATGCTGTACTATTTTTTTCCAGTAAAGTCTTAATTTCCTTGCCTTTTCATCCTAAGGGTCCAGCCACAGATTTTAAGGTTCTAATCTATGAATTGTCCCCAAATAGATACTGACAGAAAGCAATTTCATTTTATCTCGTTTACTCTTTATGAACTAAGGAAATTCAGGTAGCTGTAGAAAAAAAAACAAACAAAAACACAACACAAAGAAACACAGCAAAATTCAGTTAATAAAATAGGCTTGAACTGAATAATTACTTGTGGGCAGTGGTGGGGGGAATAGAAAAGAATTCAAGCACAGCTATTAGACTTCGTCTTGGGAATGCTATGGAGCATAAGATTGTCAGAAAGTATGAGTCCCCGCTACTTATCAATTGAGTTTTATTTCAGTGGTATAATGGACCAGTGCCTTACAACATTATTTCTATAACCTGTTATTCAGCCATACAGTGAAAATCTTCCCTACTTGAAAATCACCTTGATACAAAGTACAGCTCTTGAAAAGATAAGCCTCTTGATTTATTTTTTTCTAATAGAAATCTAAATGAATTGAAAGTAATACCAACTTCCTATATGAAGAGCTTAGAAGAGTCATATCATGATTTCAGGGGTTGCTCACACTGAGAAACCTTCAACACTTTTTGATACTTGTATCTTTACAGTGGCACAACACATTGTGATGTCAAGTCATAGGGAAAAATGTGCAAGTTAGTCGGATATAATTTTTTTTTACCTAGGGTCAAGAAGGATTCCCAACTGGGCTTTTTTTCAAGTAGGAGAGGGCCCACAGGAAATTTACAAATACAGATTTTTGTTTCACTGCAGTCAAACAAAAGTACTATTAATTTTGGCAGGCTGTACATGTATGCCAAAGAATAAAATAAATATTCAGAAAAAAAATCTTGTTCTGTGACGTGGCAATTTTTTTTATAATTAGGATTCACAATGGAATAACGTTGGCAAGTGCTCTTGTTGAGAGTGATTATGGCAATAACTAGCGTTCTGGTAAACAGAGTCAC
Source organism: Astur gentilis (assembly GCF_929443795.1). Taxonomy (NCBI): domain Eukaryota; kingdom Metazoa; phylum Chordata; class Aves; order Accipitriformes; family Accipitridae; genus Astur; species Astur gentilis. The sequence goes on along the minus strand of NC_064887.1, from coordinate 13,880,832 downwards.
CTATTTCCATATTCATTGTGTATTCAGTATTTGCGACAAAGTAGTAGCTGTCAAAATGTTGGTTAGCCACTGGTGTTTGTTGTTTCATTGTTAAAGAACTTAGTTTCTTTAGAGCTAAAGCTCTGTTTCTTTTTCATATTTCATAATAAAGTGGGAAATGACTGTCCAAACCCTCTTTTCTAAACACAGGAATGTTGTAACTTAGGCAGGTATTGACTCACAACTCTGAATTCTATAGTAAGGAACAATTTTTTTGGGGGGAGGGGAATTTGATTGACATAAGTCATTTTTCAATGATCTAAGGCTCCTGAACTCATCCTTTTGTTCTTGCATCGCAATGAATAGAATGCAATAGAGAGAGATTAAAATATGCAATTAATAATAATTAGATAAAAATCAGAATATAGAACAAGGGCAAGTAAAGAAATTGCATCTTAAGATACAATGAGATGAGTTGAGAGACATGAGAGAAATTGGCAAATGTTTTAACCATGGAAATGTTTAAATGTTAATTCGAAATTCATCCTGACTTTCTGCTGACGTACAGGAACATTGCCTGAATTTAGTCACCAACTTCAATGAATGCTTTCTTGACAGTATAACAAATGAGAATTGGAACAAACACCTGTTTTCAGTAGAAGATGACACCCTGCCAGATGGCTTATTAGCAAAGATAACAGAACAGTTGATGAAACTGTCATATGATGGTTGAACTTGAACTCAGATTCAACAAAGCATGGGTTGAAAACTTTTGGCTAAACGGAAGAAAAGAGTTTAGCCTGATATTGGGTAGAGCCTGATGCTGAATAGTTTTTAACATTTGAAATTACTAATAATCATCAGCACTTCTTGAATCACCAAGACTTTTTTTTTTCCTGTCATGCTATCCAATAAAACTGAGTAGTTGTTCAACTGCAGTGCTGAACAGGACCCTTGGCTCTGTCTTACTAATATCTCTTAAGAGATGAGGCAATTGTGTTCTGGAAAGCAAATAAGCCCTGCCTGGATGTTGGAGTCATGACACAAGGCAGGGTTCAGGAGAAGCTTGTTAAGGACAGCTGTTTTCAGGAGAAGTCCTTACAAAGTTCTGGTCCTATGTGAGCTTATCTCAAGAGGCAGATTACTATAAAATGACACAGCTGTACAAGTGACAAACTCTGTGGCTTTCGTATTTATTCATAGATGTTCAGGAAAAAAAAATATTATTTTGACTCTTGTGTATTTGAAAAAGTGATCCCTTACTTCTTCAAATGTTTTTCCTTGTATATTCTGGATCTTAGTGGATTCATGAAGCAAGCCTTGCTGGTATCTTTTATTTCCTTTTATTCAAGTGATCTTATAAAACTGGAATCACTCATATGTTCCTTGTCCTGATTTACTAAAAAATTTGAAAGTATGGCTGTCTCAAAGTTTGCAGTCTTAAAAATATCTTTCACAGCTCTCAGACTAGGCTGGGACAGTGAGAAACTAAGATGTTATTAACTTTACCATGTGTTTGAATACTTTTAATCTGATAAATCAGAAATGAATTTACTAGCAATAATGCCAAGCAAGTAATTTTTTTTCTTCCTGTAGTGGGTATATTCTGTATAACAAATGGATCGGATTCAGGCATTTTGCTATAGTCTTTACTGTTGCCTTTGTTGCTGGCTTATAGCTGAGTTGGTACTATTTGGAAAAGATTTGAATATTCAAAGATCTCTTAAATTACTTCTTTCTCTACATTATACAGTTAATCACCTCCACATCAGTTTTGGACAGAATTTTTTAAATTACCCTGTAGTGTAGCTGCCATTTTATTGTTTTGTATAAGTTGATTGACAATTAATGATATTCTGCTACATTTTACTGGCTTTCTGCTGAAACTTTTTATTCCCTCAGCCTCTGGGCTAGAGAAAAGAGAATCATGACTTGTAGAGGTAGAGCGCACAGCTCTCCTAGCTGACTTCTTTTATGGAAACAGCGTTATGAGCAATTTCTGGGAAAAAGACTGATTTTATCATTCAATATTACTAATGCACACACAGACATACTCCCCTTCCAAAACAAAATTCTCATTTATGAACCTATGAAGATCTCCTCTGAGAGAGAAAATACATTTGGTTTCTAGAATTCTGAGCAGATAAATAGCCTAATGGATGAATTTATTTCACAAAAGGATTTGAAAACCAATATGACAAATTTAGATCAACATAACTAGATATAGAATTACTGGAGGAAATGGAAAAGATGGTTTATACTGTTCAGGTTCCTAGATGAGGATATAAGGCAGGCAAAATATGTTCGGCCTCCTTAATTTTAAATACTCTTTTAGAATCTTGTGATAAAAATCCATCCATGGAATAGAATCTGTATTAAAAATGCTTCTCATAATATGATAATATATAACAATCAAAAAAATTGAAATTGTTTTCCTTATCTTGTGGAAATATGCAGGCAAACAGAATCAGATGAAAAAGCAAAAATGAATATACATATACATGTAGCAACACCCAAAATTTCTGAATAGGGTTGGAAGTATCCCAGTTTCAAGATGACATTAAATTAACACGGAATGCTTTGAGATGCTTCAGTAAGAGGTGCTTTACAGATGCAAAGCATTTATTGTTTTTATATTTAACAAAGTAAAATGATTATCATCTTTATTCCAAAGCTAAGTAGCAAGTACATTTAGGTACCCTTGAACTCATATAATGATTTTGATGTCATTATTCTGAAAAGGATAATCTTAATTTATTCTTTTTAAGGTACTGTGTGTGAAACTTCAATCTGGAATTCTTGCAGTCCATAAAAATAGAGCATACATTCCTGTACCTGCTAAATACATATATTTTATTTTTCTTGAGATATATATTTAATATGAACATGCAGCCAAAGTGCAAGATTTTTTTTCCCAGCATTTACATAATGTTATAATGAGAGAAATTTTGTTTAAGGAAATCCTTGAGAACTATTAGAGTTAAAGTGCAGGAAGGTGATTTTCACTGAGGTAATACTTTTACAAATGCATCCATTAAGGCACTGATTAGTTGAAACCGATTGAGTGATTGGTGTCTTTTCTCCATATAAAAATCAATCACCTTGAATGAACATGTAAATTTGAATGCCTATCTTAAAAATGTAAAAGGTCATTAACTGCAGTAAATATAGCTTTTACATTTTTGTGTAATATATATGTAGCAGCTAAAACAATTAGTTCAGGTCATAGAACAGCACAGATACATAGAAACAACAGGCACATATTAATCTATTAATAATTCCTGTTATCACTAGGACTTTTTCTTGATGGTCTCTTTCAGTTAGAAAAATCTCATCAGGATACACCCCTTAACACAAAGATAAAGACAGGTAAAAAGAAAGCATTTGGATTTTTTTTTTATTCATGAGAGAGTTGCAGAACAATATAGAAAAACTTCCATTGATTTCATAACTGAATGCATTCTCATGTGGACAGTTGTCCTCAGTTTGCACAATATCCTGGTCAATTTAGGCCACACCATTTGGCTTTTAAGAAAGAAAGTATTTGGGGGATTGCCTAGTAACCAGTTTACTTTCTTGCTGAATGTGTTATTTGGTTTCATCTAGACTTTCTGCTTAGTAATAGCCCATTTAATTTTTTAAGTAAAATTCCACCTTGCACTGAGTGCCAGCACTGTAATGGTGAAAAGGCCTTTTACTGACCTTCTGCACAGAAGGAAATTTCAACAAGACTGCATTTTTATAAATCATAGCAAAATCTGGCTCCCAAGCATTACGATTTCAATTTATGAAGTCATTCTGGCATTTCTACTTGGGAACAGTTTCCAGTAAATATGCTCAAAGTAATACGTACTTTTAATTTCACAGAGCACGGAGTTAGAATTTATAGTATGTTGAAGGCTACTCCATGCTTAGTTCAGCATGAGTACTTTCCACCTGATACATAGCAGCTTTTACAGTATTCTGCTAACTGAAACTGAACAGGGAGCCCAACACTCTGGTTTACACAGTTTGAGTAGTCAGGGAAATTATTAAGGTTTGCTGATCGACTGCCACTTTCATTCACAGCCTAGCAGCTACTCCAAAAAGTACAAGCGAGCTTTTGTCTAAAAATTTTTTTTGGTGTTTTGATCTACTCTATCCCATAACTCCTGGAAAAACAGAAATAATCATGCATATTTACATTTTTAAAAATTAAATTATTCCTTTGGTTGAAAATATTTCTTTAAATTTCTTAATGGCCTATTTTGGTATTTGTCTTAAATTTTGCTTCTTGAGTGCAATCTTCCACTAGTCAGTTCTAACAACGTTTCAGTACTCATCACAGAGTGATCTACATAACCTCTCCTGGCAATTTACTGCATTCAGTTTTAGTCACTGTTCAAATATGTAATGTTAATCAACGTTATTGTACTTGGTGTATGAGTAACCTTTTTTAAAGTTGACTCAGTGCCCACTGTAGATCTTATTTCTAAATACAATTTTCATAATATAATATCTAATATTTTTTCAGGTAAAGCTGATGTGCATTCAGCCTTTAATTTTCAAAACTTTTGTGTTTGTTTTCTCATACAGCTGATGAGTAGTCAGTCCTCAGTGGAGTAAGAAAACCCTTGCTTGCAAATGAAGAAAATTACTTGGAAGACAAAAGGATATACTTAAGATTGCAGGCTGTAGAGTAGTCTAAGAATACACATGAAAGCTTTAGTGGTTTGGGAGCTAAAATTAGTCCATCAGCAATATGGCCCTTTACTTTAGTTAATTTAACCAGCAGAGCTAAGACTACTTCAGCTCAATCATTACAGGGAGGACTTTCCTGAGTCATTCAAATACGTGGTGTGTTTGTGACACATGACAGATTTATCATAGAGATGTCAGAAGTAGTAGGGGAATAAAAATGATGACTTCTTAATGATTCTAAGACACAGTGTGTTATATCCACTTCTTGAAATCAAGACTGAAAATTATGGTTTTAAACTGAGCTTTATTTAGGGCAATTTAATTAAGATTCTTACCTTGTTCCTAATTAAGAAGCCCATGAATTTTCTATCTGAGAATGAACCCTTTCAAAATATTACTGGAAAAATACAATGGAGAAGGTAATTTTAAAAAGATAACTTTTTTTTTACTCCTGTATTTTTCACATACTTTGTAATTTTAATAAATAAGAATGTTTTGACAAGTTTTCAGCATTGTTTTCTATTGAGAAAAATATTGATGCACTGAGACCAAATGTGATGTGCATTCATATTTCATGACTGCCATTATACCTAACGAACTATGTAAACAGGCTGCCACTGTTTTTTCATATTTTGTTTTCTCATATTTTACTTTACCAACAGGATAAGCTGTTGGAATGGTTTGTAACCTCATGTCTTCTGAAGATGAAATACTGGATTATTATACAATTCAACGTTATGGAAACTCCATTGCTGGTGATATTTGCGTCATTAATGACAGAACCGATACCAGTTAGATTATTAATTCATTAAGAACAAATGTCAACTGAATTTCATTGTAGGTTTCAAGGTTTTTGCCTGTGTTCTATTCTGACCTCAAAAAGCACTGTAAAAAATTATGTCTATAATCTCACTTTGTAAATAACAGTAAAAAATATTGTCTAGTTTGATTCTGATGTACAGGTAAGCAACTTTATGCTATGGATGAACAGAAGTGTAGGTTCTAATGTATTTAGCCAGTGTTCAAAAAGAATCTATTGATAAACACAGTTCAGTATAATTGTTTCAGCTCGATAATATTAGAAGCAAGACTTTTTTTCAAGTTATTTTCGTTTGGAAGTTCTGTATTACTCTCATCACATTCTTTTTGCATATTTTTTTATCAGTATTACTTTGCTATTGTAAATCTTTTCAAAGTACAAAAATTCTGTAGTCAAGCCAGTCTTCCACTAACAGAAATGGAAAAAAACCCAAATGAATAAGATCAATCATTAACTTGATTACTGTTGTTTCATTCATGTTCCATATTTGAAGATAGCCATTTTATCAGCTCAGATACCAAAATGTAGTAGACTTGTTCAGTCAGTAAAAATTTTTTAATCTATTGTATTGACAGTCAAAATGAAGAAAGTAATAAATCTGATTTTTTTCAGTGAGCTAATACAGTTGAGCTATTATTGATGATTCCCAAAGAATCAGTCTTGTTGACTTACTTCATTGCAGGAGTTCCTTTTCATTTTTCTTTTGGAAGCATCATAAATACACCTGAAGATATGTTTCTTTATCTTCTACAGTATAAAATTATCAGTCAGGACATGCAAGTCTGATAAATGCAGGAAAAGAAACACAGAACAAGGATCAAGAGTACAGAAGAAGGAAGAGATACACTATGATACATATAGGTAATATAATCAAGGTTCATACCAACAAAATTAAAGATATTTAATTGGTATTTTTGGTGTAGAAAAAAAAAGGTTGTGGTCAAAAAGTGTCAGGTAGACTCTAGCAGGCACAAATGCCTGTCTTCGGAGCTTATGGGGTTACACTTGGGATTGCTGCTCCTCCTCAGAGGAAGGCTAGGCTTGTTTTCTCCATGCTGGACAGGAGCAAGCTGACAGATGGCTCTTAGAGGGCAATTTCTAGAGGGTATAGATTACAGGATTAGGGCCTGAGCAACCTGCTGGAGGAAGAAAGAATCTGGAGGGGCACCAAGATGTGCACCAATGGGAGTACCAGCTGCAGTTACAGCAGCTTTTTAAAGAGTTGTTTTAATTACAAATCATTTTGGGATACACATTTGGTGTCCTTTCTAATTACTCAGCATGAGGTACAAGAAACATTGTGGCAAAGGTCAAGCTAAAGAGACTCAGAGCATGAAAAATACTGTGATTAGCATGAAAACAAAGCAGAACACAGAAACAGAAGCAGACAGCATAGAGCTTAATTTCTAGACAAAAAAAATCCTCTACAGGCACAGAAGCAAACACCAAGTCTGTATTGAGAGCTGTCTAAGGGAATAAAGATGAAAAAAACAAATGCAAAGATTTTGGTACTGTCTTACTGGGGAGAAAAAAAAGGAAGTGATACCACCTCCAGGAATAATGCCTGAAGCACTGGCACACTCATGCGTGTCTGATGAATACTAAAGCCCATGAAAGACTGAGACTGTAAAGAAATAAAAGCCAGAAGTAGAAGAAGAAATAGATCCATTGCAAAATACACTCCAGCAGGCTAAGGGAATCCAGAAGGCAAACCAGAGACAGACCTAAAAAAGTGAACTATGCACTGTATTACGCAGCATAGAAATCAGGGGGAATTATGACCATTCTTTTGGAATATTCCAATGAGCTTGTGATACTGAGTTTGCCCTAACTCAGTGCTGTCTCTGCCCTGGGATGGAAAGACAGCAATATGACCGGAACACCTACAATCAAAGAGTAGCATCTGCAGCGTGACTGTAGTTGATCCAAGCATTGCTCACACGCTGCAGCAAACAGCATGTGACACAAGACTGATGAGTTTGCAGCTATGCTTTTACATCAAGAGCCAGCTAAACCTTCCTGTAGATTGCAGAAACATCTACAATATAACCCATGAGAAATAGCAGCAATATTGACTGGACAAGTGTGCTTAAACTATTCTGACTATTGGTGAAGCCTAGTATTTTAAATGTCTCATCCCCTACAAGTGATCTTTCATGTAAGGAAAATTTGCTACGGTTCTTAATTGCTCAGCACAAGTAGCAGATGTCTGCTTCTACAGTCCATAGGTCATAACCTATGTTATTCCAATGCTACATAACAGAAATTTGGGGATTTTTTTTCCATTTCCTTTTTCCTTATGCAGCAACTCATACACAGTGACCTTAAAAGAATGTTATTAAAACTACAAAGTCAAGTATATGGAGAATGACAAAACTAAGGTCACCTGTGATACAAATCTCAGAAGATTCAAGAGTTTTTAAGTGAATAGGATGTTTTTAATTTTTTTTCATAGAAAAGATGTTCATTATTTCTCATGTTAGGAATGTTTCTTGGTAAGCTGAAGCTACCTTTCGGTAATATTTGACCTAACTTTTCATTTGGTAGGAACGTCAGCATGAGGTACGTCATTATGCCTGGTTCAAAGATGCATCATCAGGATATAGCTGATGACATTTCTATGGGAAAGCTGTTGACCAAAACACATTATACCAAAGGATGAATATTTGTAATAAATGCAAAGAGCAAAGAACTAAGCTTAACAGAAAAAAGTTCAAAGGTTGAGACCTTCTGTCACATGTTATCTGACGAACTCCACATGGGAACTGAAAAGTAACGAGGAGCTGTCCAAGTCGAAGTGCATTAAATCAACTCAGTAGTTTATAAAACCTCACGAGTACCTGCTCTGAAAGCTGCCTATCCGTTAGAATTACTGACACATCTTGAACACATCAGCGACCTAAGTGGAAACATTTGAAATGGCAAGGAAAAAGCTTAAGCTTGGCCCTAGTCTTAAATTAATTTAGTTTTCTGGAGCAAGAAGAAAAACAGCGCAGCTTACAAGCAGGCACCAAGGGACACACACACCCATAGCACTTTTCAGTAGGTTCATAAAAGGCTCACACAGTAGACGTGTTCAGGCACAACAGGAGCTGGTGACTATAGTCTTCAAAAGGGAGTAAGTTCATTAACTTTAGGCACAAAAAGAAAAGGCGACCTAATTACAGGTGATTATTTTTATCGAGGAAACCAGTTATGCTTGCAAACAGCAAACCAACATCAATACATGGAAATATGCTCCTGTCTGAGACAGTCATCACTGATGACAAGTACACAGAGCAGGAAATAGCTTCCATGGTTCAGGGCAGATTCTGAATCTTCACTAATCGAAGCCATCAGGCAGCTGGACAAAGGTGGTGACAGGATGAGTTAGTGGAAATAAAAGAATCATACCAAGCAGTTCAATAGATTGAAATCAAAATCTGACGATTCATCGACTGAGGGATGTACGCGCCACAAGTGAGGCTATAGCAAGGCATCTTGACAACAGATCTACTTTCAGATCGCCCTCTCCTCCCCACCAAGGGTGGCCCCTCTCCCCAGCCCCCCCCTTTGCTCTCCATGACAGCTCTGTCCTGCAGCCACCAAGGCCCGAGGCCACCCTCAGCCCACAGCTCGGCACGGCCCCCACCCTGCCCTCCCAGTAAATTCAGCAAAGCCCAGCGATTCAAGCGTGTTTTTGGCAGGCGGCCGAGAGAAACGGCTGTTGTTACACTCCCAAGCTGTAAGCGAGATGCGAGGCCAGTGTTTTCTCCTGCCAGCCGGGTCTGTCTGAGGGATGGACGAGGCCAGGGTAGGGCTGCCTTACACCTCTCGACAGAGCCACCACAAACACGTATGCTCAAGGCCATGGTTAGACCTGCTACCGTTGCTGCCTCAGCTCTGTAAAAATCGAATTTAAAGCAAGTTCTCCAGCGTCTGGCAAGGCCGAGGGAACTCCGATACGTGACTAGGCGCCTGGCGTGGCTCGGAGCAGGGGCACTATCCCTCCAAGCGTCGAGAGGCCCCTACGAGCCACTGCGCCGGCAGCGAACGAAAGGCGACGGGCACGGCGGAACACCGCCAGGCGGCGGCCCCGCTCCCCGCCCCGAGGCGGCGGCGCGGAGCATGCGCAGAGGCCCATTCCCCCCTTCCGGCAGTGCGGCGGCCGGAGCCTTGCGGAGGAGGCGGGGTAAGATGGCGGCCGCGCTGCCCGCCGCCCTGCTCCTAGGGTGCTGCGGCGCAGCGCTCGCCAGCGGCATCCAGGTACGGAGAGTGGCGGGAACGGCCGGCGGGGAAGAGCGGGCGGGCGGCGCTGGGCCGCGCCGGCGTTCCCCCCATCTCCTCCCCTCCGCCCGCGCCCGCCGCCCCTGGGCCGTCCGCCCCGCCGCCGCTCTGGCGGTCGCGCCGCTGGAGCCGCCCCGTGGCGCTCTGGCAGGGGTCGTGTAGGCTTCGGCGGGCGCGGTCCGTGAGCGGCCCTCCCGAGCGGAGGGGCGGACGGTGCGCCGTCTTCCCCGGGCGGGCGGACCCTTCCGCGGCCCCGCCTCGCTCCGCTCGGCCCCGTGGGCGTAACGCGTGGGGCGGCTGGCGGCTGCCCGCCCGGCCTCGGGCGTTTGGCGTTCTGTCAGCTGTAAAGCAGAGTACGTCCCAGAGACGGCGGGGCTCGTCAGGCGCGTGTAACTCGTTTAAACCGTGTTAAGTCAGAAAAACCAACAGCCAAACAAACCTGCGTTTTAATACGTTTGTAGGTTTCGGAACCTCGCTTGCTCTTTGGCTGCGGAATGTAACTTTCAGGAGTCGGTGGTTTTATGTTCCTTTTCCGGACGTTTGCTGGCCGAGTTACGCGTGAGGAGAGTTTCTCCGGTTAAAAGCCGGGGTGGGGCGCTGGGCCGTTTCGCCGGCGGTCGAGCTGCCCGGGCCCGCCTGGGCCGGATTGCCACCTGCCCTGCTCACAGGTGCGAGGCGTTTACACACGGAAGGAGCGAGTATTTTTTTTTCTTGGGGGACTGTTTTCATGTCTCGGTAATTACGGTTTTTGCACAGTGCCCACGTTACGTCTGGAGTGTTGTTTGCATTTGAATTCTGCTTTATTAACAAATGGTTATACTTGAAATCAGTTACAAATAGGACAAAAAGCAGCCAGTAGGAATATTTTAGAGTCTTTGGATTTCTAATTAAACTGCAAATTGTTTGCTACTTGAAGTACAGTATGCTATACATATATTTTAACAAAGGCTTTTTATGTTACTGTGTGTTTTGTGTGAGACCACAGGCATCAGCCCAGTACCCCTCAGAGAGTTAACAGAGTCTGATTAAGAATCAGCGGGTGTGGATTCTTGTCGTGTGACAGACTCATTCCCTTACCTCTGGGAAGTCTTATCCCCTTTCTGTGTCCTGATTTATGCTGGTTTTTAAAGAAGGGCCCTCTCCTCTACAAAACACAGTGGGAACTATGGATAACACAGACTATAGAGAAGGTTGTTGTCTTAGCTCCTGATTTTGGAAGATAAATGTAACCACCTTGGATTTAAAATGGGTTAAAATTGCAGATTCACTTAACCTGCTTTTGAAAAGATGAGAGGAGCAATGAAAACAGAAAGTAATCCAAGCACCTTTTCTCTTTAAGGAAGAAACTGTAGGTCAAGAAATCATTTTATTTCGTTCTTGGAGCGTCCTTTGGAATAGAGATACGTGGGCTTCTTGTTTTAACTAAGCTGCAAGTGACTAATAGTTCTTTCTCCTTTGTTATTTAGCAAGTTTCAGGGAGAGATTTGGAGCAATTAACTTGCACGAAATGTGCAAGACAGAATAAGAAAAACTACCTCGAAGATTTTGTAAGGTTTATTCAGTGTTAAGGTGTGGTGAACAGATGCATTAAACACTGTTTTGTGGAAACAACAAAACTACAAGTGGTCATCTCTTTCTTATTGCTGAAAAACATCTAATATCTTCTTTCAGGATCAAGCAGAACAGTTCTTTAGAAGTGGACATACAAATAACTGGGCAGTTTTGGTAAGTGTCGTCCAGGTTGTTTTCTTCCAATAAAGGTGACGGTTTTTCATCAGGAGCTGTAATTGCAACAGTCACTCAAGAATTCTGTTAATTTGAAGGAAATGGAAAGATAAAGACTTGGAAATGAATAAATTTGAAATTGTGCCTGCAAATTTGTTACATGATAACAAAATCGTCTTTTCAGTATGACTGCATTTCAAGCACTTAAAAGTGTCTAGCTACGTGGCAGGATTCATAAAACAAAAGTTCTGACAGCATTAAAACAGTTAAATCACCATACTGCATATTGAACAAAAGTGTAATTCTGGTATCAGAGAAGTATATCTCTTTGATTGTCTCTTTTGACAATTTATTTCTGATTTTTGTTCTTACTCAATCTGTTAATTTGTGATAACAGGCTTAGAACAAAATAAATTCAGGCAACATAATGTTTAGATCAACTGTTCTTATTCTGATTTTTTTTTTCTTTCCCGTGAATCTTTTATTAGCTTTGAATCATGCTGCACAATTGGTTCTTAATCACAATTCAGGTCTTAATGACTAATTTGTTTCAGAACACTATTGTAATTACTCAGTAGCAGCTGTTTGTTTTCCAGATACTAAAATTGAGCAATATAAAAGGAAATTTAACAGTAATTAAAATTAAAAGGAATAATTTTTATATTCTACAACATACAAACTTGAAACTATTAAAACATCAAGTACTACTTTAATACTATTAACAAATAGGTGCTTTTATTAGTACCCATAAAAACACACAAAGAAGGTGCAAAATTAGGTCCAAGGAGCTATACTTTCTGTCTTCAACAGATTCTCTGCTGGTTATATTTTTTCAGTCGTTCATGATTAAGCTTTACAACAATTGCTACTAATTTTTTGAGCAGTAAAATAGGGAGGGTTTTACTGCTGTCAGGCACTTCAGGCCTGGGATCGTACTGCAATCCCACCTCGTCAGTACTTTGAATTAATATGCTATATTTAAAACATAGACACATTTTCCACTGTGTTGTAAGGGAGGTAATGGAGGAAAGGGGCAGATGATAATAACTTGAAATGTCACAGCTAGATTGGCCACAGTTAGTTTTCAGACATTTAAGTCTTGCTGAAAAGCACATGATCTCATGGACTGATTCCCATGGGCTTTTTTGAAATTCCTAACTGACCAGATGATCGAGACACAGGGGGGTCTTTTCAGGCTGAATTTTTGTTATTATTTAAGCTACTACTTATTTCTTTTTATGAAAAGGCTAGAGAAGAAGATGCTACATAATGTAACTTAAAGATGTTTGTATTTAAATTAGAGCTGTACATGTAAAACTGAAAAATTAAAAAACTCTTAAATGCTTGTTCCTGCCTCTCTATTTTTGTGGTTTTAAAGTAATGTCTTCTAAAATGCTTCTTCCTTTGTCTGTGTGAAAGACTTGTAAAAGCCAAGGAAATATGTCTCCAAAGGAGAATTGCTGTCCTTGGTGTGGAACAAACAAAAAGTAGTGAACTGAAGTTAAACACAAGGACAACAATAAGGCTAGTAAGAAACTACAGCAGATTGCCCCTGAAGGTTTTTGAAATCTCATTGGTTTGAGGTTTTTGAGGACAGATTAAATAATTTCTGATTTAGGGAATAGTTTAAGTACAGGAATGGATGATCCCCAACCCTTCGCCTGTTAGAACAGTAGAGCCTGAACTCCTTTGAGATTTTTGAGAATCTGTGTTCAGATTTTGGTTAGAGCTCACTTAACTCTTACTTTATTATATTTGACTCCTTAAATGCAAACATCCTCAGTGTATTTTCCCCTGTGTCACTTCTGCATGAATTCACGTATGCCTTTGTGCAAGAATGCTCCCAGAATGGGTTTGGTATTTAGATGAGAACTCTTCCTTTGATTTTTCTTCCATTTGATGGGAAGAAAGCAAATGAAAAAATTTAGCTTATCCACTTACTATTGCTGAATTATTCCCTAAAGTGCCACTTTCTATACTTAGTTGGCTTTCCTGACAATTTTTTCATGAGTCAGTATGTTAAGATTTTTTTTTAACATTTTCAGCATTTGTTGCTTTGGTACAACAAAGATTTATATAGCTTATATCACGAGTTTCTTGGTGTTGCTGTGTTCTTACTGATTTGTTATTAGTTTGTTGATATTCCTGTAATCACGGTCTTCTGATGCAATGTGCCAGGTCAATTTTTATCTTTTACACTATTTAATATGCTTTTTTTTTTTCTCCCCCCCCCAAGGTGTGTACATCTCGATTCTGGTTTAATTATCGTCATGTTGCAAATACTCTTTCAGTGTATAGAAGTGTCAAGAGGCTGGGAATCCCTGATAGGTGAGGGAAATCTTGGTGAATACAGTTCCTTGCAAATGTGCTATAAAAGTTCTCTTGTTGTCTGAAGCAGTTTAAAAAGACATTTCTCTTCCCAGTTTAACTGGATAAAAGTAAAAATGAAGGATGTGATCACATCAGTGTATTGAAAAGTGCGGCAATATTGTTCAAAAGGAAAAGCAACACGTTATATAATAAAACTTTCAGCTGGCATAGGCTAATAAGATTAAAAACATGAGGAACTATCTGGTCGCTAAAATGTACCACTTAGTAAATTGGTGAAAACGTAATGTGAAAATTGATAAATGGATTCAGCAATGACAATACTACTCTGAGAGACGGCTTTTGCTGTAATTTCCTTTTCAGTGTGGAGATGTTGGTTACCCTAACTGTACTAAAATGTGAGACTTCCAAGTCTGCGACTGGTTTAGAGTCTCTAAACTAAAGGCCCTGAACAAAGCAGCTGCTACCTATTGAAAGTAGCCTTGAAAAATCCATTTTGCATGACGTTTTTAGAGAAAACAGAAGCTTTGTCCATGCAAATTATCCTTCTCTAGTGATAACACGATGGTTAAAATAGTATCCCTTCTTTGACAACAGGATTGGGAAGGTGAACAAACTGTTCTGAAGTGTCTTTTAGTTGTGTTCCTAGTGGAAGTTGTAGAGGTATTAGCACAGTTCCATCCAGCTGTTTTGGAATGCAATTTACTTGTATCAGAACTGTGGAAGTGAATTTTAGGCACCAGCATCCACTGAATAATGGGCTATATATATCTCCATAGGCTCCTATGGAAATCCTCGTGTCCTGGTTTTTAATGTTAGTTTAGAGGACTGGGAGTTTCTGCAGCATGTCTGCCTAAAGAAGTATGGCCTGCTTCATCACTGCAAAATGCATATTCCCCTGGATTAAAGTTGTATGGCATTTTTTTGTCCAAGTCCAAAACTGTAGTATCTGGAGTCCCACTTAGCTTCCACTCAGCTGTGACTCGGTGGCAGTATCATGCTGTTTCCTGTGTTTATTTTTAAAAAAGAAAAGAATGACTTCTCAGTTTTTGAAAGAGGGGATGTTGAAACCTAATTTTTGGAAGCATTTGGGGGCTGTAAATCTAGGGGAACGTACTGCCTAAGCACTGTGGGCTGAAAGCCACAGAAATGTGGCAGGTTTTGGCACATCTCATTCAGAAGCATGTCTTCTCTCTTGTATAGCCATTGAAGCATAGGTGCCCTAGGCACTACCTTAGAAATTCTTTCACTAGTTCTGCCCTTACCTGAGAACTTTCTTCTCTGCATCCATCCATCTTCACCGTTAAGGTTAAAATAGGTGGCAGTTTTAGAAATACTGCAAAAACTATAGCATGGCTGGAGATTTCTGTTGTTCTGATTATAGCCTAATCCATTTCTTGCCCATACACAAGGGTCTGGAAATTAATCTCAAAAAGCCAGCAATGCTTTAGGCTAAGTTCAAAAGTAAGACATCGGAGGAGACCTGAAGAGACAGAGCACGCCTATTTTTTTTCCAAATTTGCAGCAATTTTTACATGGATTTGAGTGCGTTTCTCACTTAGACAAACTTCTTCCTCTGTTTTTCTTTCTTTGCTGCAAAACTTCATTCAAAATATTGATAAGACTGAACCCCCTTCTGCTCCAAATCACATCTTAAAAAGAAACATTTTCTATGATTCTTGGGGTTGGTTTTTTTGGAGGGGTTTGTGCATAGCCTCATTTTGAATGGACCTGTGTCAATTTAGTGACTTAAATAGATTTGTCCAACAACAGAACTCACTAGGAAAATTTTATAACTGTAAGTTGCTCTGGTTTGTTGACATGTGGGCACAATGCTCCAATTCATAAAAGAAAAGTTTTGCTAAAATGAAACAGAGCCAAAATGAATCCAGAAATTCTTTTTGATTCCTGGAATCATTATGCAGTATAAGTTTTACATCGTGAAAATAGCATTAATAAAACATATGGTTAGATTACTTTGGTTTAACAGTTAAGCTGCAAGTTAACACCTAGATTGTTTTGCTGCATATATGAACCACTTGTACACAGTGGTTCTGTTTAACCAAGGGATATTTCATATGCTTTTAAGAATGCCATACAGTATACAAACTTTGCATATTTGTGCTACTACTATGCAGAACCTTTTAATGAGTGTGCGTGATTATTAATTTTTTTTAATAGACGCATTCCTAGCAAAAATACAGTGCTAAACTGTAGGCCTAGTGATGGCTTAGTGTGGTATATTCTAAGTATAATACAAAAAGTTGATGTACACCTGACTATCTCAGTAAATCCACAAAGCACATGTTCTACACTTGCTTCCAACTAATTCCCTTTTAATGATACTCTTCTATAAACATAGTTTTGTACTGCTGTGCATGTGTGGAGAAAAAACCCTTGATTTCTCCTCTGCAGTTGTCCTCCCCTGCTTCTGTCACTACAGCTTCATATTTATGGCAGCATTTTATTCCCATTGAAATAACTAAATTTGATTATTTTTGAGGATTTATGCTCATGTTATTTTGGACAGCATTTCTCTCTCTTCCTCCTCCCTCCCTCCCCCCCCGCCGTCTTGTGGAATGTGGAGCATATCAGCACTTAATAAAGAATAACTTTACTCTTAAAGTGCTCATGCAGACATATAGGTGAACTATGACAAGCACTGGAATGATGTTTAAATAACAGAACATAGTTTAATTTATCACTGTGTGCCTGAGAGTCTGAATTAGCAGCATTCTTTGCAGGATACAGAGCTTTTCTTTTGTTAAGCATTGTTTGGGAAAACACAAAGATCACAGTCCAGGAGAAACTATATCCAAGACAAGGTTATCTGAGGGAAGGACTGACTTGACCTTGTTCCAGACATCTCTGGCACATTCTTCCTAGTGCTAACAGTCTCCAGTGACTACTTGTTATTTCATATTTTGACCCAAGCCTGACCCTGCCAGGTGAAATACAGATCTTTGGCTGTGTGCAAGTTGGAAGAGCTTTATAATGTGCTGGGCTGTTTTTTTTTTTCTCTTGGTACTGTGAAATTCTGGGTTGTTTTTTTTTTTCTTGGTACTATGAAGAAAACATGGTGCCAGTGCACTTGTGTTCTTCAGGAAAATTCCATTAACACAGATAATCACACAGTAGTGTATCAGATGTAGTATAATGGTTTGAGAAATGTTCAGGAGCTCCTCAAATTTAATTAAAAATTGTCCTAATGTTTTTAATTGATCTGTCTGAGAAGGTGCAAACAGGCTGGGATTTCTTCTGTGGAGCTGCATGAAATGATTTAGTGCCCCATAAAAATCTTCAGATTCTTTTATAAAGAGTTCTGCCAGCCTAGCTCTAGGCAAGTCTGTACCATAAAGTTGCTAATGTCAACTACTCTCTTGCTTATCTTTGGCCTAACTTAATCCTGTAGATGAAAAACATCTAGCTGCATTTCCATGTGTGGTATCTTTATAATAGTGCTGATGTTCATAAGTAAATAGGGTATAACTAAGAAAAGTTTCACTTACAATTCCAGGAATCTTCTTAATGTTATAAGCTGTTGTTGTAATCGTGGGGCAGTGTTGTTATAATTTCTGTTTGACTGTTATGTGAAAGTAGAATGCCTGAAATGTTTTTGTCTTACTTTCCATAGTCACATTGTCCTGATGCTGGCAGATGACATGGCGTGTAATCCCAGAAATCCCAAACCAGCTACTGTGTTTAGTCATAAAAACATGGAGCTAAATGTCTATGGAGATGATGTGGAAGTGGATTACAGAAGCTATGAGGTGACTGCACTTTAATTAAGTCACTGGGTCTTTGTTTTTAGTGTTGGTCTTAAGATTTATACATCTGTGAAGTCTGAGGAAGTCTTTCTATTCACATTACTGGTCTTGGGCTGGGCTTTTATTATGAACTCATAGGTTTAAAACACACATCCCTCCCCACCTTGATACTTGGTTTTGTATTTGAAGTTTATTATACTAGAAACATGTTGTGTATTGGTTATTTTAAATAATGGAATCTCCACAGTGAAAAGAATATGTGGAACTCCTTTTATGTATTAGGAATACACACATATTACTGAAATTTCTCTTCTTTGGAAATGGCTGTTCAGTGTCTCATCTTGCAAACACTTAACACCACTGCGAAACTTCTGGCGTGCAAGTGAAATGTTTTTTGGGGAGACCTACTTAAATTTCTAATTTTAAGCATATGCTTTCTATCAAAATAAAACAAAAGCCATAACCTAATCATTACTGTAAAGTAATTACTATATAGAAATCTGCATTCTATCACCTTTTCATTTGGGGGTAATATTCCTTCAAACAGGCAGTGTCTTCACTAGTTGATCTTAAATTGGACATCAATTGCATGGTTTCATAGTGCTATATAATCATTACTAAAGTTTTATAGGAGCATATTTAAGTATATAGTAGATGTTTTATTTCTCTGAAGCTTTGTATAAAGAAGTGAAGATACAACACTGAAATAGAGATATGTTCTTTTTAACATCTTTAACATATATCATCTTTAACATCTTCGTTGGCGACGTGGACAGTGGGATTCAGTGCACCCTCAGCAAGTTGGGTGATGACACCAAGCTGTGTGGTGCAGTCGACTCACTGGAGGGAAGGGATGCCATTCAGAGGGACCTTGAGAGGTGGGCCTGTGTGAGCCTCATGAAGTTCAACAAGGCCAAGTGCAAGCTCCTGCACATGGGTGGGGGCAATCCCAGCAATCCCAAGCACAAATACAGGCTGGGCAGTGAGCGGATTGAGAGTAGCCCCACAGAGAAGCACTTGGGGATATTAATGGATGAAAAACTGAGTATGAACCAGCATTGTGCACTCACAGCCCAGAAAGCCGACCATATCCTGGGTTGCATCAAAAGAAGCATGACCAGCAGGTTGAGGGAGGAGATTCCCCCCTGCCCTGCTCCACTCTGGTAAGACCCCACCTGGAGTACTGCGTTCAGTACTGTGGGAGCATAAGAATGACATGGACCTGCTCGAGCGGGTCCAGAGGAGGGCCACAACCATCATCGGGGGCTGGAGGACGTCTCCTATGAAGACAGGCTGAGACAGTTGGTGGTGTTCAGCCTGGAGAAGAGAAGGCTCTGGGGGGACCTTAGAGCAGCCTCCCAGCGCCTAAAGGGGGCTTACAGGAAAGATGGGGAGGGACTCTTTAACAGGGAGTATAGTGTCAGGACAAGGAGTAACTGTTTTAAACTGAAAGGGGGTAGATTTAGATTAGATGTAAGGAAGACATTCTTGACTTTGAGGGTGCTGAGGCAGTGGAACAGGCTGCCCAGAGAGGTTGTGGCTGCTCCATCCCTGGAAGTGTTCAAGGCCAGGTTGGATGGGACTTTGAGCAGTGTGGTCTAGTGGAAGATGTCCCTGCCCATGGCAGGGGGTTGGAACTAGATGATCTTTAAGGCCCCTTGCAACCTAAACCATTCTATGATTTTATGACATTTTTTCCTGAGTATGGATTTGTTGCTAGCATTTGAGCTGTGTACATCTGCATGAAGAGGAAGTGGTGTTTAATAGGATGTTTTGCAATCACCATCCAGATGGTTCTTACCTGATTACTCAAAGATTTACAGAACTGAAATTGACCTTCGTTTTCCTTTCCTGAGTTGCAGAGGAAATTTAAACTTTTATTTTTCCATGGTAACACACATTAATGTTGGAGCATTTTGTGACTTGTCGCGTCCCAAAGTTGGAGTGACTCAGGTTCGTAGATTTCCTTTGTCAGAATTAAGGTGAAACGACACCAGGGGAGTTCAAACAACAACCAACATTTATTCAACCTAGCTAACTTTGTCCAAGTACACATGAATTTGTTAATATGAACCTTGCAACATGTCACTAAGCCGCTATTTGAGAAGAGGAGGGAAGTACAGGAAAATGAAATGGAAAAAGGAACGTGAAATGTATCAGAAGGAGAGCCCTCCCGTTGAGTCACGAGGTTCAGAGCAGACCCCCTTGCTTTCTGGACTCCTTCTCAAAGAGGAGCTCAGGGGTGGCTAGGTCCACTCTTAGTCTCAGACTTGGTCAACGGTTTATGTTTCAAAGGATGAGGTGCAGGGACTGTGGAAAAGAGAGAAGGAAAAGAGGGGGAGAGAGAGTGAGAGAAAGAAAGAAAGAGAGAAGAGAGGGGTTTCACCAGTCCTGGGTCCAGCATTGGTCCAGCCAGTGTAGAGATCCAGTTCCGCAGGGCGCGCACTGAGGATTCGTTCTCTCCTCTTTTATAGTGTGTTAGTTGATGATCTCAACGTGCGCAGTTCCCACACCCGGGGTTCACTGGTATCGGTTAGTGAGCTTTGGGGAGGGGTGTTCATTGTGGAGTTGCCTCTCTTCCTGCTGGCATGACCACTTAAGATAGAAGCACAGTCCCAACTTCCATGGGGCCTTCTTCCTCCAGGAAGGCATAAATTGTGTTCCTTCTCCTGGTCACTTAAGATAAGGAATTGGGGCTTTGGAGAAGTGCGTTCCCACCCTCTGTGGGGCCCTCTCCTCTGTCCACATTGTCCTGTTCACAAAACTCCAGCATTTTTACAAAGGTCGTTTTGTCCACCAAAGCTCTTTTAGCGGATGTTTGAGACATTGAATTTGTCAGACCGTCACATGACTACACGGGCAGCTTTGGCAGAATAAAGTTATACACTGACAGCTTTTAGATCAATGAAAGTGTATTTAGAGATTATAATGGTAGTAGACTTACTGGATATAATAAAGCAACAGGCTGATGTTAGTGGAATAAAGTAAAAGGTACCATATGATAGTGAACCTGCAGTAAAACCTTAAACAGAAAATGTCTGTTTATGCAGTTTATACCGTGCAATATTTCGTCTGCTTAGATACACTACATATTTTAGTGTTCCATTATTGAATTTATGTAACCTAGCCTAGAGTTGTTAATCAATATTTTTCTCTTTAGAAAATTACTTTATCCTTCTATTCATAGGTTACTGTCGAAAATTTCTTGCGTGTATTAACAGGAAGAATCCCACCAAGCACACCGCGATCTAAACGTCTTCTTTCTGATGACAGAAGCAATATTCTAATATATATGACAGGTAATAACAGGTTTCTGTATAGTTTATTGATGTTTGTCATTCAGTTGGATGGGCCTGTTTGAAAGCATGAAATCCCATCAGGAGTCCAAACAAATAAAATAATTTTTTTCTTTTTTTAGCATGTCATACTAATCAAGAAAAAAAACCTGGAAGGCAGTACTTAGCAAATAAAGTTTTCAGTTTAAATGATGTATGTGTACTGTTCTTACTGTACTAATATTTTCTTTTGCTGGAGTCTGTTTGGAGAAAGAATTGTGTTTGCCTTTTTATAGAAAAATGGTCCACTGGGCTGAATATCTTCCTTTAACTTACATACCTGCCTAACTTCTGATTTTTCTGTCAGGCCATGGTGGAAATGGTTTCCTAAAATTTCAAGATTCTGAAGAAATCACAAATGTAGAACTTGCTGATGCCTTTGAACAGATGTGGCAGAAAAGAAGGTAAGAAAAAAGCGTTATTTAGAGGTTAAATACCATCTTTCATGAACACATCTGAAGTCTTAGCGGTAGACCTTGCTTACCCTTCAGCAGTAATACTATCTTTGTCCATAAAATTGGATGAAAGTTTGCATTCAGAAAGAAGAGTTTTAATTTTTGTTTTCAGCTTCCTGCAGTTAGAGCTGCTTAAATGTGTTGCTTTGACTAAACTCACATGTTACAATCTCTTCTGTTCCTTAGGTTCCTAGCAGCTATCCTGGTAACTAAAAAACAAAGTATGTATGTGTTGTTTAAAGAGAGATGGGTAAGGAGGCTGTTTATTTCTTTCAGGTACAATGAATTGTTGTTTATTATTGATACTTGTCAAGGAGCATCCATGTATGAACGATTTTATTCACCTAATATAATGGCCTTGGCTAGCAGCCAAGTAGGAGAAGATTCTTTATCAGTAAGTAGATTTTTGTGATCCTGAAGACAATTTTCAAAGTACCTGAGCTAAAAGCATAGGTCCCATTGACTTTTATCTAAAAATTTCCCTTCTAATTGCTAAGTGTGTAAGGTATTTAGTTACAAAGTGTGGTTTTGAAAAAACTTTTAAGTGTGCTTTTCCTGCTTGTTTTTGTGCACTGTCCCAAAGACCCAGGCTAACAATGGATTTCTGTGCTTGCTGGCCAATTTATGCATTGCCTAGGATAGGAAGAAATTTTATGGGAAGACTGCTGGGAGATCTGTGGGGAATATTCAGTCTAGGACTTCTTACACGTGATGCACAAAAAAAGTACCCACTACCTTTCAGGTTTCGTAATTATATCCCATCCGAGTTGCAGAAGGAGTGATAGGAGAGAGATCCTAGCCAGATCAAAACCAGCAGGTCAGGATTACCTGAACCTGTCTCTCTCAGCCCTGTTTTCCAAGTCCAAAGAAGCTTCAGACAGCCCACAAATCTGTACTGGACCATTAAGAAGAAGGGGTTCCCTGCTTTTTTGCAAACACGGAGATTACCAGGATATAGCCCAGAAAAATGAAGATAAACTGTATTATTCAGCCTGTCAACAATACGTTTCTTCATGGCTAGTCATTTTCTTTGCCTAAGAACAAAAAACCATGCTTAACATTTGTAACATGCTATTACATTCTGTTCCCTCTCCTAAATACTGAATTCTCTCCTGCAAATGCTGAATAACTGCTGTGTGTTGTTTTTAAGCATCAACCTGATCTTGGGATTGGCGTTCATCTTATGGACAGATACACATTCTATGTGCTAGAGTTCTTGGAAGAAATTCATCCAGCCAGTCAGACAAATATGAATGACTTAGTAAGTAGAATATTCAACATTCATGAATATGCTAATGATGTTAACAGTTTCAAAACTAATTTATTTTGTCTGTAGGGTTCTCCAAATGCTTTTTGTTCTCCTGCTGTTTCTCCGGGAAGCAGCTTTAAGGGGAGGGTCTTTTTGCCATTATTAAATGTAGTTGTGTAACTCTTCAAGGATTGTCCTCTGTGGAAGTGGTTTGCTGGCTACAGAAAACATTAACCAAAATTAGCCAGATTTTTTTTTTTAATTATTGAAAAATTAATAAAGTATTCATTTAATATTCATTTCAATAGAGTGAAGTATTTGCACATGAAAAATGATAGTAGGAAGTTTCTAAAATGACCTTAATGAATAGGAGACACTTTGCAGATGGGGAAAGGCAGCCATTGATATTATTTTGCAAAGGTGATTAAACAGTTAAAATTCTGTCCGTGCACTCACAAACACTGCAGAGACTAATTTCTCTCTATATCTGCTTAGATTCCAGAGTAATATATGTCCAAATACATCAGGTTTTGGAGTTAATTATATCTTAGGTAAATATTAATTGTAGCTTTCAGGTATGAGGCAGGAGGAAGAAAAAAACCCAACAACCAGATAACCTATGACAAATTCTATGAAAATGCCTCTGTAACAGTTAGATGTATACACTGGTAAGACTACATAAAAAGTAACCATATTTTATTTACTCTATTAACCCTTTATACATGTTCCCATACTAGTTTCATTGTAATAATACATTATGCTTTGGTGCCTTGTAGCTGTAAATCCTGACATGCTGTATCAGTGATCTAAGAGCCACCACTTACAGAACATGTTGTCTTTGATTCATTTCTGTAAAAGGAGCAGCTGCTCAAAAGTTTTATGCCACCCTCTGTCTACAGAGGATGGTGTTAGCCTGGCTGCTAGATGTGTAGTAGAATTCACTCTAAACAGCCCACACTTGACAGATTTTGTGTTGTGAACAGAATTGAATCAGTAACTAAGATTCAAGATTCATTTACTACCATGGGAATGAAATTCTGTCCTGTAATTTAATAACTTCTGATCATGGGATACAGATAGCTTAAAAATAAATCTTGTTATAGAAGAATATGCAAGTTCTCTATTGATTAAGTATCTTCTTCTAGCCAGTTCATTCAAACAGCACTTTAGAACTCTATTCTGTAAAGCAGAAATTGAATTGATGTTAAAAAGAAGTCATAAAAAATTAACAGTGGTTTCTACTGTATAAGACACCATCTGGGAAATGGTGTAACTGGTCTAGCCAGCTGGATATTAATCCAGTTGTTGTGAAAAGTGTAGGAAACTTGTTAGCTGGCCAAGTAGTTTAACTTTTGAGCTCTTTGAAGAAGATATCTAAACATTCTCCCTTGCGTTTTTGTTTTTGCTTATATGTCAAACGCTCAGGAAGAGCTGTGGGAAGTTAGCCCATACTGGTAAATTCCTTACATCGTGTTTAAGTCATCTCATCGTACGTCGATTGGCTTATTGTTCCTCAGGGAAGGGAAGAGAATGGACCCAAATATATAATGATTTGTGATGATCACGTACTGAGTCATAATGTGCACCTATTTCAGCAAACATGACCTCTCAATTTTGAGTTCATGCTTTTCAGGACTTCATCTAAGAGTTCCAAAATGACATATGGTTAGTCCATGGTAAGGATATAAGCCCATTTATTTGCCAACAGTTACAGGAGATACTTTGGCACTGGAATGCACTGTTAGTGTTGTGCTGGTTTAAGAACGAAGACCTACTGCTTATCCAAGCCTGATTTTTTTAATTTTTTTTTTTAAATAATACCATCCAAACTCAGGATAACATATGAAGTGGCTCACTAACTAGCCTTAAAATTATTAGCTAATGTTTAGTTGTTTGATCTTATGATATATCTAATGTGTGCTCTTTTAGAAGTACTGTGTATTTGTTACACCGCTTCTATCCCATCACCTCTTTACTTCTCTCCAGCTACTCTTAAAACAGCTTCTCTTCACATCCACCTAAGATTTGGATATTGCATTCCTGCAAAGAATGAGACATCTTTTTTCATAATCCACTCCACCTACTCCCCACCTGCTCCATCTGTGTTGCTAAGGGATAGCATAAAGCTGTGCAATGACTGAGTTTCGGTTTGATCACAATTCCAAAAAAGTAAAGACTAAATTGAAATGTCACACATTTGAACTTTTAAAATGAGATTCAAATAAATTTCTAAATGAGATATCATTTGTCGTAAAATACCTAAAAATGTTGTTAGGAAAAGTCAAGATAACAAACTTCCCGTTTGGGGGAATTGTTTAGCTTTATTTGAATAGTATCTTACTTAAAAAAAAATTGGAAGAATCTACACATGAACAAATGTATTTAATTTAGCCAGTGTTTGGCCCCCCCCCCCCCCCCCTTTTTTTTTTTTTTTTTTTTTTTCTTTTTGGTCAGAAGATGTCAGTTATTACTGTTAATCTGCTGTGGTGTAATTGCTTTGCAGGTCTTTCTCACACAGGTACTGTATAGGTAGATTTTTAATACTGAAGCCTTCTCAGTGCCATTGCACATTTTTGTTCAGGATTCGTCTCAGCATCTTATGGTAGTAAATTGTTGTGGGACAGGTTAGAAATAGTTGGGTGCAGTATTAATTTCCCACTTTCAGTGCTGATGCAGTTGTTTTGGGACATTTGTACTCTCCTGAGAGCTTGGAAGAGAGGCTCAGTGGTATAACTGCAGCATAGATTTATGCATCAAATAGCGGGATTAAAACAAATACTTAGCTTTTATTGCTTACTTCAGAGACTTAGTTTTTATATTTGAGCCCTTAGTTGGAGCAGAGTTGAAGAAAATTCATTGCATTTTGGTGAAACTGAAACTTAAGAGGGTTTGTGTGCATTGACAAGTGGCTTTGTATGGGAAGTGTGATGCTGTCTAGTTCATTTTCACTTCACAGGGAGGATAACAGAAAGATTTGATCTGCCCCTATCATTTCTTCAGCAGCTGTGTGATACTCTGCCAACAAGAGAGTTGGGAATCATTAAAAAAGAGCTCAGTGGATATGTGTGCTTGTATGCTTCAGTTAAGGTAAAGGTGAAAGTGAGCTGAAGTCTCCCTGGACCAGCAGCCTAATGCCATATGCTTACAGACTTAGACAAAAAAAGACAAGGTATGAAAGAGAAACTGTAATGAGGCAGAAGGGAGGAATGAGGAGATAGAATCTGTCCTCTATGAAGAAAAGCCAGGTACCTTGTTTCCTCTCTGGGAAACTTTTTAAATGTAGGGCTTCTGTTGTCCTAAGGGAAGAAGCCACAGAAGCCCATGCATTTTGCATCAGGCTGAGCACAGAATTTCTGCTAGGAAATAGGGACTGAAACTCACAGGTTTTGTCAGTCATAATCTGGGATACTTGAGGTTGCATCTGCATTGAGCTAATTAGGAGCTATTCTTTTGTCCTAAGAATGCAACCTTCTAAGAGCTGACCCATGACTAATGTAATTAGGTATATGAGCTCTAGACCCAGTGCCTGATGGACCTGTTTGTGAAAATCACTTGGAGAATTTAAGATTAAGGAAGATGAGTACCCATGTGGAGAGTGTCCTTCATAGTTCTGTACATTCTTCTGTTCTGTTAAATATTCTATGTTGCTGGAGTATACAAGGACTCAATACAACGCATGTTGTTACCATGATGTCTGCGGGCAGCCCATGAGACAGTTGAATGGACAGCAACATTTACTCATGGAACCGTCCAGAGCACTGTAGAGCTAGCATCTTTGTCTAGCAGGGTTGTGTGTCTAGCTCCCGTGTCTAGTAGGGTTGTATGTTTGGTTGTGAAGTGCCTTCTAATGACTGAGACATGAACTCAACTTTCCAAGCTCATCAAGGAGGCTAGAGAGAGTGAGGCGTTAGACTGCATTTCATGGCACTTTAAGCTATGTAGCATTATTAATGAAAATACAAACCAGTTATTATTTATTATATTACATTACGTGCATTACAAGATGCCTTGAAATAAGGAATCTCTCCAGGTGGGAAATACTAGAGACTTTTCTGGTGAGTGTGGTAGGACTTGTGTAAAATGGCATTGTATCCAAAATGCATTGGTTTTGCCTTGAATATCTGCTTGGTAGATAACAATCTTGTTATTTAACAGGCATGCTGTCTTGTCAGATATTCTAAATGCTACAACAAATTTGTCACTGTTTTGTCTTCTGATTTTCTGCAAACGTTCCTTTATACAGAATTGAGTCAGTTGAAAACAGTTTGTTAGTCCTGGTTTTGTCTTCCAGGTGTTGCAGTGTGTGCTGGATATAGGGGATCTGATATGTAGACAAAATACGTGGGTAAAATAAATAATAAGGTATACAGCTAATTTGTAGGTTTGGCAGGATGTCTTTGTGAACTCAGTGTACATAAAACACTTGATATTTGAAGATCCTAATTCTTCATTAATTTGCAGGCCATAAACTAGAAATAAGACCCAAGAGATTTTTTTTCTTTTTGATCAAAATGTAAATTCTTGCTTCTTTATGAAGCCTTTACTATTAGCTACTTATCAAGGCTTGTTTAACCTTGCATGCCTCCCTTTGGTAAATACAAAGAATTTATACCCACTTGTGCTTTTTGGAAGGTTATGGCAGCATTGCTGCATCTGTATTCAGAAATACATTTGTGCACTTAATCAGTTAGATGTAATTGATGGTTGGCTTTCACAGAAGCATTTCTAAACTCAAATGGCATAATTGTGAGGATAAAGGTTTTCTGAAATGCATAATCAAGATGTTTATGCCTTTTAATGTTTTTGTTCAACCATTTTTTTCAGCTGTGGAGCTTGTACTGAAACTAATGCAAATTATGTGTGGCATTTATCTTTTCATAGCAATTTCTTTGTGGAAGGTATATGTAGAGACTGTTATGAATGAGGAACAGGATATGATTCTCCATCTTGGTTTCCAGTTTCAGGTCTGTCCAAAAAGTTTGTGTGTTTCTACACCTGGTCACCGAACTGATCTCTTTCAGCGAGACCCTCAAAATGTTCTGATAACAGACTTCTTTGGCAGTGTGAGAAAGGTGGAAATTACGACAGAGACAATTTCTTTGGACCGTGACTTAGCTGTTTTTGAAAGCAAGTAAGTAGTCATTATTTAAACTTGATTTGTATAGGTCTGTGCGACTGAAATGAAATAGTCATGTAACTGTAAAGGAAGGAAGAACTCTGATTTCTTGGCATTTCTTACAAAGAATCAGGGAGTTAGTATGGACCTGCTACTGTGATAAAGTTGGGGTTTGTCAGCTGAAAACTTTGTTTAAAAATGCTCACCCCTTTATTCAGGCTTGTAAATAAATACTGCTAAAGACCAAGGTGTGAATGTCAAAACCAAAAAATTGTCCTTAACATTTCTTCTTTAATGTGCAGAAATATTTTGTTATTGTAAATTCCTGCTTGTAATAGTTTACTCCCTCAGATAACCTCTGAGTATAAGCCATCAGTTAGTTGTTTCATAACAACTAGCTTTTTAATAAATGCTCTGTTTCTGTTCTGTGAATTCTCTGGCTTTTGACATCAACTGTCCTGGGAATTTCTGTTGCTGAGATGCAACAATTCATTTGAATAAAATTGCTGGTGCAAGTTCATTGATAGAAGTTGTAACAGGGCTTCCATTATTTTGTGGGTGAAGAAAGAATTATAAACTACTTTGTATTTTTGGTATTCTGTTGCCACCTATTGGGAACATGTAAAGGAAGATGTGCTTGTTCTGTAGAGTTTATTTAGCATTGCCCTTCCATTTCTGTTGCATCTTTTATGTTTCATGATACTGTCCTCTAGGAAGGGAAAAAAAAGGATTGAAATAGTCTGCTATGCCAGGGATGAAATATTTTTCAACTCCTACATTTATGTAAATTGTTGTCCAGCTTGTTTACTGTTGCACAGATCAAAGAACAAGTTAGTGGATAGCAGTTTTATTAATTTTAAAGGTAATAG
This sequence comes from Astur gentilis, assembly GCF_929443795.1. Lineage (NCBI taxonomy): Eukaryota > Metazoa > Chordata > Aves > Accipitriformes > Accipitridae > Astur > Astur gentilis. The sequence goes on along the minus strand of NC_064887.1, from coordinate 13,852,243 downwards.
TAGCTCTGGTCCTCATAATTAAAAATATCCTACACGGTTTGGTGTATTTCATATTTTATTTTCGTACTGTATTTTTATCTGTATCATGCACGTTAGTACTAACCATAAATATATATCTTAAGCTAATTCTGTGACGCCTTAGTTTAGAACAGTATTTAGTGACACTACATTTGTTTTTTCTCTGAAGAATAAAAAAGCTTTTGGCAAATAACAGACATTTTGCCAGTCAAAAACCATGGTGAAAACTTACCTATGTGTGTTTCAAATTTGTGGAAGATTAAAAGGAGAGATAGGTTTTGGACAACTTTATTGTTCTGAAACAAGAAATGACTGGTTGGGATTTTCAGCTTTTTTTTTTTTTCTTTTTTTCTTTGAGTTAGTTTGGTGCCGATATATGAGGGTTTTTTAGGTATATTGACCCACCAGTGAATTGGACCCATGGAAGCAATGTTCAGAAGTGGGCACTCATGCACAGAGAGGAATATTATCGTTGTGAAATATTCTGATACTTAATGAAAGCTGTATTACATTATCATGGCAATTCCAGTTAATTTAAATCTGTGAAATCAGAAGGGATGGAAACATGCTGGTTTAATAGCTAAATAGTTCTCCTTTAGCTTGGGAGAGTCTTTGAGAACTTGTACACCTAGGAATGGAAGCACACAGCAGCAGCAGCTTATGGAATACTGCCTCAAGTCTGTAACATGTATGACCATTTTTAAGTGGTCTCATGTAAACCAGCAAGTTATTCATTGCACTATATTCAGATACAATTTTCCAAAAAAGTACTTCAGTTCTCAGTTTCTTGTTACCACTTTGGAAGACTTTATAGAGAATGTGTTTTTAATGGAGAAGAAAGTATGGTCTTTGTAGAAAAGTGCTGGAAAATTGCAGTATAATTGTATAGATAGTGATGTGGAGTGCTTAATAAATTTCTTAAACAGAATTCTGAGGTCAGCACCTCTTGGTATGGCAGATCTGTTTTGCTACAACAAATTTAAGAATTATGGGTTGAAGTGAATTTATTAATGTAAAATATTAATGCTTTTTAAAAATGCAGTTTTGGAGGATCTGCTCTGCAAGAACTCGTTACTCTGGTTTTATTTAAAGAATATTATAAACATTACACACATCTATTTCTGAGGTTGTTAAGAAGTCGGAACACTTCACAAATTGTGTGATCTTGGAATAGATACTACCCAGATTGTCCCAAATTAATGTAAGAATGACCCTTGAATGAGAGAATGTGAGTGCATATTCTTAACCTCTGCAGTGTTAGTTAAACCATTCTGTGCATTTGGGAATGTGATGGCTGTTGATGCCCCAGATTGCACATTTATGTAAAATAGCTAGGGAAGGATGGGGCTAGCACAGCCTGGTTTATTCTTTTTGGTATCACTGGGAGAGATCTAAACCAATCTTACTAAAAATGAATAATCCTTCCAAATTAGTCATAAATAATCTTGTTCATGTCTAACACTGTTTTAAAAGCCTTTGTGAAGAGGAGAAAGGTCATGTAGACTTGAAATTGTGCCCCTTAAAGGTTTGCAAGAAATATTTACCAGGAAGTATCTGATAGATCACAAATATATACCACTAATATGAATTTTTATGTATTACGTTGGTTACTGAATGTGCAGATCTGTTTTATTCTGACAAAATCTATGCAGAATCTTAAGTCTTTTCCTTTTTTCTGTATTGCATTCCAGTTACGGGTTTTTTCCCCCTAAAAGATAATTTGCAGAGGTTTTATTGGTTTAATATTTGATACAGTCTCTCGGCTTCGTTCCTTTATGAATCATTTCCTCTTTGTTTTATTCTTCCCACAGTGTTAGCTGGATACCTTTTTCCTTTTCCTTTTACGCACTGGTGGCAGTAGAATGCTACAGAATATTTGTGTTACGGAGCATAACCAGAAAATGAAATGCAGACCTCGACTCTAACGCAGTCTTAAGTAGTCCACATTAGATGTGGTTTGTTTGTTTTAAAGTTGCAGATGTCCTATGTGCAGATAAGGCATTAAAAACCAAACTAACAAAAGACATAAACCATGGATTACACAGATAATGGGTAAAGAAGATGCTGTCATGTGAGGCGTGAACATGTATTGGGATTGTACTTGCTGGCAGACTGAGTTTTCGACTAACCGACTGCTGTGACTTTGCCAAATCTTTTCAACAGAAGTTTGTTCTTTTGTTACACAATTGCTTAGCAATTAATTAGTAATAGGGATCCACTCCCAAGCTCAGCGTGATGTATAGCTGTGCAACCAGATCAGAACTGGCAGTTTCATGTTGAGCACAAGCTGTGACATTTGACGAGTGAGGCCTTTGAAGTTTCCTTTGGCTTTGGCTGAGACTTGTACAAAGAACAACTACTAATTAACCAAAAGAGTCTTGCTTTCTATCCACGTAGTAGTAGGTGAATATTTGTGAGTAAAAGCTTTAAAAAATAAAAAGAAGAATCCTCTGCTGTTTCCTTTCTTCATAGCAGTTTCAATCTAAACCAGGTTCACTTCAAAAGGCTTGTTCTGCAGCTGCCGCAGTCCTGACTGGGTTTGTAGCTGCCGATTTTAGCAGAAGACCTGACAGTGTGGGCGTTCTGGGGCTTCAGCCGATTATATTTTTGTCTAAATCTCCATAAAAGAGCAAAAAGTAAACATTAAGGAGTAGAAAAAATGATGCATCTTTGGAGAAGGAGCCTTGCAGGGTTCAGTACATCTAATAATTAGGAGTGTTTTCTGTTAAACTTGGATTGTAAAGCTACAGCCCGTTGGAACACTTTCTCCTTTTCAGCTGCTATCATGAGGAAAAGATGTGTATCAGCAGAAAGTGCTGGTAAAAATTGGGATGTATATTTCTCCTGAGGGTAGTAAGAAGTGAATTAAAGAGAGTGTCATATAAAACCATCCTAGTTTCATTGCTTTTGAGAATTGGGCTTCATATTTAATACTTCTGTTAAGAAGAATTGTGGTACTACTGGCAGTGACTGTTTTCCTAAAAATAAATAAATTGGCCACTTGTGTTAGGAAGGATGCTTGTGTAACAGAATAATTGTGAGTAATTGGTTCATTTGCAGTATGTTAATAGCTAATGTTCTCTCAATCTATTTTTTTTGTGTGTTATTGTCTCTTTTCTGTCTCTTTCCTGTCTTTTCTTTTCCACCAGTTATTTTCAGTTTGATGTGCTTAATAAGTAAAGTTGCTGTTGTGTGTTCCTGAACCCACGGGGATCCAGTTTGTGAACGAATAGGTAATATTTTAGGCTAGTAGATGCTGTTCAGCTCAGTGGGCTTTTCTTAAATTAAAAAAGGCTGGGTTTGTTCCGAGATCACCGTGGATTTTTTTTTTTTTTTTTTTTTTTTTTGTACCAGACGCCTCAGATTTGTAATGCTTTTAAGTTTTGCGGATCATTTTTAGGACTAATTGTGAAAACTCTTGTTCTCCGAGAAATTCCCAGTTCTCGCTCGCATCCTGACTTGCTGTTACGTCAGTGATAAATTCATACGGGCTCCCCCCGCCCCGCCGTTTGCGTTTCCCACCAGGTCTTTATGCGAAGGCTTTGAAAGATAAAAGTTGCCGGCTTTCTTCTGGTGACGTGCTCCGCCTTGCAGAAGCAGGTTTGGGCAGCCCTCCCCGCCCGAGCCGCAGCCCGCGCTGCGCAACGCAGACGCGAAGGTCTTTGATGCCGGGGCTGCCGCCGGAGGGCTCGGGGCTGGGGGCGGCCCCGCTCCGGGCGGGGGGCGGGGGGGGCGGCGGTGCCCGGCCGGTGCCGGCAGGTGGCAGCATGGGAACGGGCGAGCTCCCGCCACCGGCTCCAGCCCCGCGGAGCGGGGTGCGGCGGGGGGTGTGTGTGTGTGTGTGTGTGGTTCCCGCCCTCCCCCCCCCCCCCCCATCAGTGTGATCGGTTTGAAATTACTTCAGCTGGGGAAGGAAGGAAGGAGTTGAACTTCTTTTGTGCTTTGGTGTAAATTTGAGGGGATAACGTGAGACTTTTATTTTATTTTCCACTTTTCCCGCTAGACAGCAACCTCGTGGAGATATGTAACGTGTTTTGGTTTCAAAGTAATGTATAAAAAGAAAAAGTACTTGGAAATTAGCTGGCCTCTACTAATCTGGATTGAGTTGACAGCGGGATTATGAAGCTGTTGATTCCAGGTAGCGTTGTTTTTCTGGAAACATCTTCAGATGGATTTCATAATTTTTTTTCATGAAACATGCTAATCAGTTACACAGGTAGTATTTCTTTAATATCTTACCATTGCAACAGAATAAACTGCTAAGTGTGGATTTTTTGATCCATCTGTGTTTTAATAGCCTACAAGTAGCTAAAAAAGATGGGTGAACTAATACTTGTTGTTAAGTGTTATATTTCTTAAAGTATTTTGTAAATACATGTACTATTTCTTTGCTTGCCTAAGGGAAGATAAATATATACATATGCACATATACATACGCTCCTATAGCTGTTAGTGTAAAAAAACTTTTCAAGGTAATGCGACTAAAATCAATATGAAGGCTATAGTAGGAAAAATTATATAGGAGGATACAATTTCACTAGTATTAACGTCAGTGTAACATAAATAAGGATGACTGACAATATCAAAAGGAACTGCAGGTATAAATTGTTTTTGGAAGACTTTAAATACACGAAAGTGCTGTGCTTGGTAATTAGAGTCCCTATTTAGCAAGATATTTTAAAAAGGAGCTTTGAGCAATATATTACTTGTTCATTTGAAAGTATTTTTTTGACCATCCTTTTTGCCAGAGTTTGGGGGTTTTTGGGTTAAAAAAAAAAAGACATTTTGTTGCAAAACTGTAGCTCTTGGGTCAGGCTTTCTTTGGTCTTGGATGATTTTTTACCTCTTCCTCCAACTTTTAGTAGGGTTCTGTGTGGCATCCTGCATTTCTTCTATAAGAAACCTTCAACTATTAGTAGCAGCTTGGGCTTCTATCATTTCACATTGTTTTCAGCGGAACACTACTTTGCTGAATCTACAGATAATTATTTCTATGTATAATTTTAGTAGGCTTTGACATCAAAACAAACCTCTTTGTCTGTAGAGGTGCTGTGAAGCACATGCAAGTCAATGGCAATATTTTTATTAACTTCAGCTTTTGAATTGAGTCCAGGAGCTACATGTTCTTCATATGTGGCTTGCATATGCCAATTGACGTATGCACATCGTAGTGTTAGGTAATGGACAGGTAATTTCTAAAGCTGTTGTATGGCAGATTTAGAGGGAGGTCTTAAGTAAATCTAGTAAATTTTAATGTCATTTAGATAGCTGAGAATATCCAGAAATCATAGGATGTTCAGTCTAGGGTTTTTATTTCTTTTTCCTTTACCCACTCCTTTTTACACCTTTCCTATGTAGCATTCTTATTTTGTCTCGTTTTTTCTTCTTTGTCTCTTTTCCCTAGTGTGATCTTTACCTGCTATTATTTTTGCAGTTGAGTGGGCTGCTCTGTAATTCTAGTCTTCTGAAGTGCTCGTTAGTCTTTCTAGTGCTCTTTATATGGAGGTCCTGGCTTGATCTTCTTGCTTTGCTGTTCAGGTGCTAAATACAAATTAATGTCTGTTCTTAGAGGTACTTCTGTAGTTTTGTACTGTATGTTGCCGCTCAAGAAGACCATGCAAACAGCTGTAGCATTTGGCATAAGTCTGACCAGGAAATATTTTCATGTAATTTTGGCATGTTTTCAGCGCTTTGAGATAGTAATAGAATTTTATTGAAATTGTTATGCTATTATTTACTTCCTGTCCAAAGTACCAGAGCTGCTACTGATGTTTGTTAGGCTACCCTTTTTGTATGATTAAGAAGAAAATATCTAGGTGGTAGAAAAACAGGGGGCAAAGAGCAAATGGGCAGCTTGAAGCTGTGATTATGGAGCTGTCAAGTCTCTGGAATTTTGTGGCATACGTTAGTATTCCTTATGCCCCAGAAATGAATCTGGGCACATAACTATTAAGTCTCCGGGGCTCAAGCAACATTGCTGATCTCTTTGATATGGTATTAAGGCATATGCAAATGCGCTTAGTCTTTCCCTGTTTTGATATTGTGAAAAAGCTTACACTTGTTTTTTGAGTGCCTGAGAGATTACCTTCCAGATGGTCAGAGATTTCTGCCACTGAAAATTCATGTCTTGTCCAAAGCTGGGGGGGGGGGGGGGGGGGGGAGGAAGGGGGCATTCTGCCTTCACAACACATTTATTTAACTGCTGGCTAAAAGACTATAAAATGATGTCTATCTGCATCTCCCAGCCTTCCCAATAGGAGAGACTTTTCTCAAGTCAGGTGTTTGGTGGACCAAAACTCTTGTCATAGAGCTATTAAATTTACTACTTAAATACAAGTCCTTGAAGCCCTATTGTTGATTTTGGTAAGCTGCATGATGGTCTGGAAGATAGTAAGATGTTTCCCTGCACTGCTTATTTCTGGAGGCTCTACTACACTCAGAGAAATTATGCTTCATGGTGAGCATACTAAGGGCCCTAGTTCTTTAGTAAAAAAGTGAAATGTGAGTTGTGAGAGAAGAGCTGAACTCCCAAAACAACAAAAAAACACATTGCATTATTGCTAGGCATCTCTTCTCTATCCAGTTAACTGTTCAAATAGACTAGTGTGAATTTCTGGCAAAAGGAGAGCAAGGAAGTCACAATTGCATCAAAGGATGGAAGGAAAACTAGAGGTAGTTACAAAAGGCGATTCTGATCACATAAAGAAGTGGATTTACAGATGGCTTGCTGAACACTGTTTAATATTACTTTACAAAATGAGATTGTCTTATGTGCTTGGTCAAGGGTGTCAGAAATCTATAGAAACTGCGGGGAGGAAATAACAGATGCTGAATACGTCTACCAAAGTGCCCAAGCTACTGCTAAGATTATTATATGAAATTTGTAGGACAGCAGAATATTATCTGTGTGGTAAGATTGATCTTTCAGGAAAAGAAAGCAATTCTGTAAACAAAGAACTTACTGCAAAATGGGATTTATTCAGCATTTTTGCAGGCAGGAGACCATGATTGCACGAAAGGTTGGTATTGGTAAATACCAGGAGATACAAACAAAAAGTAATGAAACACATAGAGTGTTTTGCATCCCCTGAAGGGGAAAAAGTAAAAAGAAGAGGAAAATGGGTTACAAAGGGAATTGGAGGAATAGTTGTTCAGGGGTGGATATGTTCTAGTGTCTTTTGAATCCTGGTAAACTTAATTCAGTTGGCTGCAGTTACTATTTAGAGGTTCCTGGGGCTGCAAGGGAATATAGTGGCAACTGTGGATGTTGAACTTTGATAGAATGGTGACAGCACATCTCCATTATGCCTGTTACTGTTAAAAAAACCAAGACTAAATTGGCTACAATTTTACATAATATTGAAAAAGAACTAAAAAGCATGTAAACTCCTTAGTCATCTGCCTAGAGGTCAGATCAAACTTGGAACATAAAGACAGGCAGGATTTCCCTTTCACAAAATGAACTGGAAGTTCCTACTGTGTGTATATGTGTAGAGGTGTGTTCTTATTTTGTAATACAGCAGCAGAATTTATTACCACTGAAAGCAGTATATTCTCATGTCATAAGTGGAACAAATATATTTTCATTGCAAACTGAAATTACTACGTTTTTATATAACCAAACTGTATTTATGGTTCTTATAGATCCTGGGAATTGTTCAAATAATTGGACTTCCAAAAAATATAAACTGAAACCACCAGTGTTGTTTAGGGAATTCTACTTTCACTTTGTTCATACTATACAGAATTAGTGAGAGCACAGCATTACCTGAATAGCATTCTGTTGACTGGCAGGAATGAGGATTTAGAAGCAAACTTGGAGAGGGAGAGTGTGTCTGCCTCCCACCCTGCCGAGTGTTCAGGTCAATCCAGTAGTTCCCAAGAGAAGGCAAGGCCACAGTGGGGGGTAGGATTTCCTTTCCTGTGAGGAAGAATAAATGTTGATTATTGGTATTCACAGTTGCTTTAGTGTAAGTTCCTTGAATTATATGATAGCTATTTTAAGTTTCTGTTCCTACTGGTTAAAAAAGTTTGTTGCTGAAGCCTAGCTGACATACAAATTTGTTCCAATACTTAAGGGAATGGCTGATCAGAAACTGAAACAATTAACAATGTTGCACCTTTCTCCTGCCTTCTGTTCCTGGATTTTTAATTTTACAGTGGTATTTTCTGTGTAATTCTGTATGTAATTGCTATGTTAAAAAAAAAAAAAAAATATCCGCAGGGACCAGATACAGAGGAAAAGACTGAATTATACTGGCCACGTATTGGCACATTTTTAGACACTGATTGAAGGATAAGGAAAAACTCTGCTAACCTTTCAGAATATCTTCAACAGATTATATTGATGGTATGTTTTCACTCTTCTTATGGTTCTTATCTCAATATTTTAAAAATGCTTATTAGTTATTCATTTTTCAGTGATGAATGATAAATGACATGTTTGGATTCATACAGCTTCAGAAGGTGCGTGGAGGGGTATTTTGTAGAAGCAGGCTACCTCTTGTACTTATTCTGCAAAATGTTCGAATTCACACTTAATATTAGAAATCTGAGTACCCTCATCAAGTTAACCGTTAGCTGAAAGTGGTTTTGCTGGCCTGGGACATTGCATGTTCTTAAGCCAAAGCTGGGCTCATTTATTCTGCTTAGAAAAGCCAAACCAGCTGTCAGAGTGAGCCACTAAAACCTGTATCCCACCGTAGGTATCTGTACCATAGCTGGTCCCGGGTAGTTCGTTAGTCTGTTTAACTTGTACTCCACTGGCATAGCAGAGCCTGCTGCCCTCAGTGGGAGGGAGATTAACTGCAAGGAGAAAACAGATGGTCTTTCTGCTCCTCACTGAGGGCACTGGATCGTGGAGGGGGCAGAGTTAATCTGTGGCTAGGATGTGCTAGCCAGAGTGGCTGAAGGCGTCCTGCTCGACGGCACGACTTGCTTTTCAGTTTGCACAGACCCCATATGGGCTCTTAGAAGGACAGGAGGGCTGAGCCTGCTTGGTGCCAGTATGTTTTCCCCGTGGCTGCTTTCCTGGAACTGCAGTCCAGGGCGACGGTTCTGCTGGCAGAAGGTTTCCTAAACTAGGGACAAATTTGGCTTGCAGATCATACATCTGAATTTCCTCCTGAGCAGCACGGTGCTCTGAAAGATAGGAATGGTTAGATTTTCTATGCAATCAGAAAGATTACCTGAGCAGCATGGTGCTCTGAAGGATAGGAATGGTTAGATTTTCTATGCAGTCGGAAAGATTACTTAAGTGTAAACTGTGTGAAAGAAGCAGATAAGAGTATGTTTCTCCTGTAGTTCCACAGTAGCTATTTAAATTTGACAGGTGGGGTGGTGCATATAATTTAATTGTATTAAATAATTCAAATGAGATAAAAATCAGAAAGAGTTACTTGTATTCCTGGATGATTTCTGGTCCTGTGTTACCTGCAAGTGAGACGTGTTGCCACAGGCATGTTTCAGCTGCTCTAAAATTTCAGTAATATTTTTCTGTTTGAAATATAGGACAAAAGTTACATCTCTACATATTTAGTAATTTATGACTCATTTTAGTTTGTGACAATATAATGAACCCTGTAGTTACTGTAAGGTTTATCTCAATTTAACTGTAGCATAATATTTAAGCTTCATAGTTCCCCACTGACTAGGTTTCGTTGTGGTTGGTTTTGGGTTTTTTCCTATTGGTTACTTAAGAGTCTGATCCGTGACTTCCCACTAGAATAAAATAGGAATGAAGACTTCTTGCTGTAGGTCTGAATTTTATCTGGGGAATTGGAGCAGAACAGCCACTAAGTGAAACTGCTCTAAATCTCAGCCATAGAGGACGTAACCTCTGTTTCTTTTTTAGCTGTCAAATAGAGTGCCCTAGTTCCTTTTTCCTTCATGTGTGGTTTTCCTCTGATACAGTTTTTACTAATAGGTACTTTATTACAACATATTCTGTGCTGACTTCTATCTTATTAGATGCTTAGGAGCTTTTACAAATGTCTCCGTAAAAGTATATGGTGTGTCTGTAAAATGGATAAATCTGCACTCTGCTGTAATGTTTTAAAACTGGAAACTGTGTATGTGCACAAAAAATGTGGTCAGATGGAAGATTGTCCTTAAAACAGAATATTTCTACGTGGTTTGCGAATCTAATGGCACTTGAAAAATATTAGACTGCAAATTAATTTTGGGGTTTCTAAAGTAATTTAGGAAGGATAGGAGAAAGTACCATGCTAGCTGTGGCAGGAAAACTTTTCATGTCGTAGAGTCAAAGTCGGTTTACGTCAGTGGTTGCTCTAAATATTTTATAGTAGTAATTGTATTTTAAGTGATGTGTGTTTGTCTGTTCAGTTACTAATGAGCAAACATCTAAGCAGCACCACGAAAACAGCTTCCCCAGTTGCCATTCTTGGTGATGCTTCCAGCAGCACTGGTGGCTGTTGGAAGGTTGTGGGGAAGGACATGCTTCCAGTTTGGTCGGGGCCGGGGGGGAAGTACTGGTGGTGTATATATTCTGCAAACAGAGGACTTCCATTACTGGTCACAAAATTCTTATTATATTGCACAATCAGGGTTTTATGCAAACATAATTATTCCTTTAACACCATAAGAGAGTATACATGAGTCATTTGGTAATTATGTGCCAAATTATGACTGTTCTTAAATTCAGCTAACACCAAATATAAAGCATTTAAAATTACAGTGCAGTTCTTAAAGATTATCATTGTCACTGTATTGAATTTTGTGTACATATATGTGAGGTTTATAGCTGGTAATAATAGATGCAAGAGATGCCTTAGAATAATAGTGATTACTAGTGTGACATGGAATTTATTTATGGTAGTACATCACCCAAGAGGTACTTAGTTTAGGTATCCTAGATAATTGCTTCTTACTGGTTTGTAACTGTTTCTTTCCACTTTCTCTGGATGTAATATGAAGTCCTTTACAAGATGCATTGAGACTGGAAAAAAAAAGGGGGGGGGGACTGATTTTACATGTCAGTGATTATATCATAAAATGCAGCTGTGGAACACACCTAATTGCTATGCGACTGTTGCCTATATCTGTCTGTGAGCATAAGGGAAAGCTGTAGAAACTATGGCTGATATAGATATCATGAGAAAGGAGATCCCACCTACTGAGGAAATTCCACCATCTTTTAATGTGCCAAATTCCACCATCTTTTAATGTGCCAAATGAATATGCAACCTGCACATGGTAACAAACTGAAGTCTTAGTAAAGCTAGTGTAATTTAAATTGAAACAGGGAATAATTAATGTATTAATGCATTTTGTGCCTATTGTGCTCATCTAGTAATCAGGTTATTTTGCTAAATGTAATCAGAATTGTACAAAAGAATAATTATGTAATAAAGCTAACTTCACCAGAAATTTGAAAAGAAACAAAATTGCTGAAATGAAGTGAAGCAAATTATAGATTATGTATTCTCACTGCTAATTGTCCTTGTAAAATGAGAGTAATTTTTAGGTATACTTCTTTTCAAACTGAATTGGGAAAAAAAATGTTAATAGGAGAGGAGGGAATCAGGAAATCAATATAATCAGATATAACAGCAATATATATATGTTAGTCAGCTATTCAAGTCAAAACCATAATGTGTTTCTGGTTATAAAAACTGAAATTGAGGAAAATGTTCATATCCATAATATATGACAAAAAAGTGAATTATTATTGTTGAGGCAAATGGATATTGAATGCAATCCATCCCCAAACAAACTAATGCAAAATCATTCTCAGGATTTAATTCCATGAAATAGTAATTTTCTTAGTTTGTAAAGCCTTTCTATTTTTTGCTCATATTATTGATATTACTTAAGAGGGTGACAGTATTAAGGTGAATTAATTTTACCACAGGTTGTTTCAGTAGCTTACTCTACTGAACTGGACCAAACTGTCTCCAGCATGGCCCTGCCTGTATACATAGTAAAGTTAGGGGCCAGATTCAGGTAACCATATTCAAGTAAAACTTTAGTCTGGGAATGCTACTTGTGGGCCTTATTTACTGAGTGAAGTAGTTAATCTGTTTGTTGCTAACAGCTTGGTGTGGATTTATGTTTTTAATGCTCAGTCTTGTATGTTGGATAAATTTTGTGTAATGGTTTAATCAGCCCGGTCTAACTGAATCCCTGTGTTTTTGAGTTGCTTTTTGTGAGTAAGGTGATAAGTACTCGTGAGAGGTGCTTCCTATCTGGAGCAGAAAAAGATGACACTGTCCTGTAGAAAATGCCCACAGAGCATCTCCTTTGCATTAATTCAAGGAAAAGCAAAACTTCAAGAACAAATCTGCATTGAAGAATTTAACCCTAAACTTAAATATTCTTGGAAAAATAGATTTAAAATAGAATCTTAGTGAAGAGTGCTTGGAAATGGCTCAAGCCTTTGCATGTAATTCATCTGCTTGTTGGCATATGCAGTTTGTTTCCTGTAGGTTATAGACCAACTTGATAACAGACTATGTACTAATCTTAAGAAGTATTTTATTAAAGTGACCAGAAGTGTTTTTTTTCTGACAGGGAGATTTGAACTGATATTAATCTGCAGTGGTAGTGCAGAAAATAACTGAGTTCTCGTTTTGTTTAGTTGTGTCATGCTTAGTCTATGTGAAACAATAGTGATTAATTTTCTTTCATAAGAAGTTACCACATGAGGTTTTTTGTTTCTTAAGCATTTTTAAAAATTGCTTTATCTTATATTTACTGGTGTGTTAATTAGTATATTACCTGAATAATATTCAGATTAAAAGAAAGAAATGTACTCAGACATTTAAAAAACAAACAAACAAACCCCCAAAGAAACCCCACTTCAATTGCTAGTTTTCAGAATTTAGCAAAATTGATCATTTTTTCCAGTTACTACTGTGAAATACCAGGATTCTCATCTGGTACAGTATACAGCACCTTAGTCAAGGAACTATTGTTACAGAGCAGATAAGATTAAAAAAAGTCATTGGGTTTGATAAAAACCTGCATGAACAGTGGGGAAAAAAGCCAAAGTTACCATAGCAACCACCAGTGCTTTAGACAGAAGCTAAGTAAAAAGAGGAGAAATGTAACAGAAAATATGAGGGCCATTTCATAAAGCATTAAAAACTAAAAATGAAATTTTAAGGCAAACTCAGCTTTTGTCACTTAGAAATCCCTGATAAGCAGCAGATTGTCTTTAAAATAAAAATATGAGGACCACTATTAATAAAGAAGTTTTAGTGTTGTTAGACCCTATTAAGGAGATACTTTCATGAATTTGATGAAAAATGGGTGAAAGTTTTAGGAGTTGTTTTTTGTGTTTGTTTGTTTGTTTTCTTATTTTTTCTGCAGGCCATTTTCTGAGTAACTGCAGTCTTAACCTGTGTGGTAGAATAGGCTCTGAAAATGCCTTTCATGGCATAAACATGAACAGAAGTCTTCCTAATAAATGTGGTCCCACAGTGGGAATGATGCAAGTTCTGCATGGGGTGGTATGTTGGGTCAACTGACTGCATAGCACTCCCTTCAGTACAGGAATGGCAAAGGCAGCTTTAAAATTCTTGGACATCAAAATTCCAAGAAAGGGCAGTGTTGGTAGGTTTAGGGCTGCAAGTTGCCCATACATAACAGGTTTACATAAAATAATGTGTACAGTCAGTTGCTTATGCCTTTGTGTCTGAACCTATGTTCTGATATCAGTGATTAATTTAAAGGCTGAACTTTGATACTTTTTGTCTTTTTGAATGGAGTCAGGATTCTGCAGTGATTTGGTATTGGGTATGAAGTCTAGTGTTTTGCCTATATATTGCTTCACAGCTGTGCAGAATTAGGGGTAATGTGGGTAAACATCAAATGTATGTGGAATAAAATTGCAAGCATCATTTCTTTTCTACTTCCTATGCAGCTATTAAGTCTTAAATTTGATCTTGGTCCTCATAGAGCAAAATGGCCCATGTTGGAACCTTAAGCAAATAAGAAAACTATGAAAAATGCACTTCAATGTTTTGTCCTGAAAGAGTGCTTTGTGTGAATATTGAAACAATCTACAAATTTGAGTACGAGAAGGAAAGCAAAAAACACTTTATCCTTTCTTTAAAACACAGTCTGACTCACTTCTTGCCTTCTCTTCAAAGGACTCTGCTGGTGTCTGGTTGCAGCACAGTTATCCTGTGGTATTGTTAAAATATGATTCTATCATATATTAGTAAATAATACTTAACTGTACTAGACAGTGCTATAGCCTGGGGCTTTGCATACATGTCACTGCAGTTGTTACTAGTGTCTGTTTCTTCTGGGAAGAAAGGCATAATTTCTGAATAAACGGATTTGGGTTATTTTATAAACCACTGTGAAATGAAAATGTTTTCCTCTCCTCTTGTCTCATACGGAAGTTTATAGAAGGGTAAAAAGTTTTGCATTATTCCCCAAAGTCTTCCTGTGAATCCAGACGAAACATCTGTGATGAGTTCCTGATTGTAAAGTGGGCACAGTATTTTTTTTCTACTCTGATACTGTACAAGTTACAAATATATGTCTATATTGGAAGTGAGAACTGAAACTGATTAAGCTGAAATCATGAAATAATGAATGTTGTAAAAAAGAAAGGTGGTGTGAATTTCTGTAAATGCTTAAGGGCCCTGCTCTGGAAACTTCAGGTGGGAGATCTAGAAGCACTTTGGCACTGATCTCTTGTTTGTTTAATTGCCCCATCTAAAAAACATTCTGTAGTGCCTCTCTAGCATGATTAAATGCGTCTTACTATAGCATGTTAATTTTTCCTTAGGAATAACTATAAGGAAAATGTATTCTGGATCAGTTCAGTGTTTAAATACAAGTCCTAAGTGGAGTATTTAATGAAGTCTTGTCTATTACCAGGTTGGGATTTGACTTGAGAAAAGAAGTTTTCCAATGTGTCTGGACTTCATGTAGTGAAGTTTTGTACTAGGGCCGTGGATTATAAAGCAGCCATCTTATAAGCACAAACTGAAATGGAACAACCAGGAACTGTTGTGACAGAGGCAATGTAGGTGCTTGTTCCTGCTGCAGTTGCACTTTATCACAGGTGCTTGCTGCTCCCTGATGAGCCCTCTTTCCTGCAGACAGCCCTTTGTGCTGTGTGCCTGCTTCTGCCAGAGGTTTGATCGAAAAGTCCTGTAGAAATCTTCCAAATCTCAGTGTGCAGCCTTGTTATCACGTAACACAATCTGTTAAAACTTGAGATTATATATGGTATGCTCTGACAAGGTACTGTTGACATGTACTTCAAATTAGAAACTCGTAAACATTATGTTGTGAAACAGTTTCCTATGACATCTGTTAGTTCCTGCAGAACTTAATACAAGCAAAATAGGTGTTGTTTTCTAGCATTGTTTTTGTGCTATGTTTTTATAGGTGTGTGGAGACTTAGAAGTGTAGCGCAGTTTGTGGTTCGTGCAGGCTTGAAATATTAAGCAAGTTGTGAGAAAATGCGATCTGTCACTAATGTCATGAGGTAGGAACATGACTGAACTCTGACTATTTTGGTAGATTAAACTAAACCCCACTAGGTGGTGCAAGCAAATAAATCACCTTGAAAAATATTTCTCTCCAGATGAATAAATTTGGGGAAACGGTGTCTTTCACTAAATTAAAATACAGTCTTTGGTTTTTCATTTGTGATTATTTGCAATAGTTCCTAGACTGCTCTTTCCACATACAAGAAAAAAGTGCATACTGGTTCTGGCTTAATTTGCATATCTGACTCTCTTGTAGTGTAGGCTGGTGTCATGATGCTGTATTCATAGCTGGGGTGGTGGCTCACAGAGGAAGTAGCAGAGGACTTCCACTGTGTTTCGCTCTGCTATCAGAAGTGGCTGCTGTGAAATAATATGCTTCCTAGGGGCTTACTGAGGCATTTTCAGACTTATCTGCTTGGAGAATTCCCTCTCAGGTTCTCTTTCATTGCTGTTTATCCTCTGCCAGTTTCACTTTGGATTTGCTTACTTTTACAGCAGTATTGTGTACATACAATTAAAACTATTTGTTTACGAGAAAAACAGATTTCAAACAGTAAGTTACCACAGCGTACTGCCAATTTACTGTACTGATAGAAGTAGAGTGGTAAGGTTCCAGTAGAAAATAATTTTTGAAATACAATGTATGCAGTTGGTCTGTAAAGGGTAATGTAGTATGTCTGATAGATCAGTGCTTCTATTATGTTTTGTTTAAAAAAAATCCAAGCCAGAAAAACCACAAAACAAACCCCCAAACCTGGAAAAGCTCCTTCTATGTGCTCCTGGAGGTGATTATAATATAACATTATTAGTTTGTATTGCAGTGGCTATACCGTTGTCTCGACTTCAGACTGTATCATCTCTCAATAGCTCATTTTGTAACTGCTTTTTTCTTTTCCTTCTCTTCCTCCTTTCCCATTGAAAAGAACTCTTACATAATGGTGGTTTTACTAAAGATGCACTGGCCAATAGTTGGTCAACATCTTTTTACAGCCACAAAATCAGTAGCGAAAGTATTTGAATAATGAAACCCCCCATATTCTTGAGATAAGTAGAAATTCCTGGGGTTTTCCACTTGCGGGGAGCCATCAGCAATGTCATTTTCTTTTCATAAATCATATTTTACCAGAGTTTGTATGGCTTCCCAGTGGACTCCAGGCTACCAACTCTTCTGAGAAGGCAATGGCACTGTGGTTCTACCTTGATACTGAGGAAACCCCGCCTGTGCTAAAGGGCAATTGCTGCAGTGAAAATGTTGTCAGCTGCTTAGCAGTCAGCTTGAGATAGCAGGTGTTTTTCTTATTGCTGTTTTCCCCATTATATCTGTCTTTCAGGCCTTTCTCTCCCAATGAATACAGTGCATCAGTAAATACTATATTATCACGTTTCAGTCAGGACTTTGTAATAAGACAGTAACTGCAGCCACTAAGCAGCTCTCTAGTGAGAGTTCAGTACTTCACCGAACAGTATATTTACTGAAATGGAAATTTTTCATTTCAAAGTGACTTATACATTCATCGGTGGGGATGGGTGTGTTTGCTGCATTCATCCTGGTCTTGATAAATGCAGTAGAAGCAGGTTTTTGGTTTGGCTTTTTTGTTGTTGGGGGTGGGGTGTTAGGAAATAAGGCAGGGAAACATTAAAGTATAAAAAAGGCTGTGCCCATGAAATCTCAGTTGACCAGCAGCCATAAAGAATACGTATACTAGCCACAAACAGTCAGCACATACTCTGAGTTTTACAAGTTTTTGTTAGAATGTATAGCCTCCACAGGGTAGACATAGAAAAATTGTTGTGGAGGTATTAGACTTAAAATGCAAAAAGAAAATACTTCTTTTCTTAGTTTCCTTGGGTAGAGGACCAGCATACTTGATTGCCATCATACACTTTTGGTTATCATTGACTCCAAAACCAAACTAGAATTGTATGATGATGCAAGCAGAAGGGCTTAGTAGTATGTATATTAAAATACTTTGGTATTCCTGCTGAAAAAAATCACTGCCTATAATTTTGGTTGCTTATATTGTAATAGTGTGTGGGAGTCCCACTCATGAATGAGGATCCACTGCAACTGAGAAATGAACATATACAGGAAAGATACACACCTGCCACCATGGTGCTTACATTCAATTTTGGAGACAGATATGTTGAACATTCATGAAGACATGAGAGAAAATGGATGATTTGGAAACCAAGTTTGTTTTTCACAAAACATTTAAAATATTAAGTTAAAAGGTGCAGGACCAAATGTAAACTTTTTACTAGACTTCATGTATTTGATAATATGTAGTATGCAAAATTTTGTAGAAAGAAATCTTCCGGCTGTTGCATGTCTTTGTGCTTCCCTCACTTTGTATTTTTTTCTTGAGCATATTACTGTGCAATTGGAGTTGTTGTATTGTTTCTGGAGTGCTGCAATGGATGGCTATAAGCTCTTCAGAAGGGATAGACAAGGTAGAAAGAGGTGGTGGCGTGGCTCTCTATGTTAAGGAAAGTTTTGACTGTACAGAGCTACATGATTTTGATGACAAGGTGGAGTGCTTATGGGTGAGGATGAGAGGGAAAGCCAATAAGGCAGATATTGTGCTGGGAGACTGTTGTAGACCACCCAGCCAGGTTGTAGAGACAGATGAATCATTCTACAAGCGGCTGGCAGTAGTCTCAGAATTGTGTGCCCTTGTCCTTGTGGGGGACTTCCAACTTTCCAGATGTCTGCTGGAAATACAACACAGCAATGAGTAAACAATCTAGGAGGTTCCTGGAGTGTGTGGAAGATCATTTCCTGACACAGCTGGTAGGTGAGCCAACCAGGGCAGGAGCCTTGCTATATCTGCTGTTTACAAACAGGGAAGGACTGGTGGGAGGTGTGATGGTTGGGGGCTGTCTTGGGCTTAGCGACCATGAAATGATAGAATTCTCAGTTCTCGGTGAGGCAAGGAAGGTGGTCAGCAAAACCACCACTATGGACTTCTGGAGGGCAAACTTTGGCCTCTTCAAGGTACTGGTTGAAAGAGTCCCTTGGGAGACAGTCCTGAAGGGCACAGGGGTCCAGGAGAGATGGACATTCTTTAAGAAGGAAATGTTAGTGGCTCAGGACCAGGCTATTCCCGTGTGCTGCAAGTTGAACCGCCGAGGAAGATGACTGGCCTGGCTGAACAGGGAGGTTTTGCTACGAGTGAAGAAAAAAGGGAGAGTTTATCATCTCTGGAAGAAAGGGCGGGCAACCTGGGAGGAGTACAGGGATCTTTTTAGATCATACAGAGAGAAAATTAGAAAGGCAAAAGCTCAGCTAGAACTCAATCTGCCCACTATTGTAAGGGACAACAAAAAATGTTTTTACAAATAGGTTAACAGTAAAAAGAAACCCAAGGAGAATATCTATCCTTTAATGGATACAGAAGGGAATGTAGCCACCAGAGATGAGGAAAAGGCCGAGGTACATAATGCCTTCTTTGCCTCAGTCTTTAAAAGGGAGACCAGTTATCCTCAGGGTACTCTGCCCCCTGAGCTGGAAGGTGAGGATGAAGAGCAGAATATACCCCCCTTAATCCAGGAGGAAATAGTTAGTGACCTACTATGCCATCTGGATACTCACAAATCTACAGGACCAGATGGGATCCATCCACAAGTACTGAGGGAACTGGTGGAAGGTGCTTGCCAAGCCACTCTCCATCATCTATCAGCGATCCTGGTCAATGGGGGAGGTCCCAGAGGACTGGAGGCTTGCCAATGTGACCCCCATTTACAAGAAGGGTCGGAGTGAGGATCCGTGGAACTACAGGCCTGTCGGCTTGACCTCGGTACTGGGGAAGATTATGGAGCAGTTCATCTTGAGAGCACTCACATGGCATGTGCAGGACAAATAGGGGATGAGGCCCAGCCAGCATGGGTTTACGAAAGGCAGGTCCTGCTCCAACAACCTGATCTCTTTCTATCACCAGGTGACCTGCCTAGTGGATGAGGGAAAGGCTGTGGGAGTTGTCTATGTCGACTTCAGCAGGGCCTTTGGCACTGTCTCTCATGGCATACTCCTTGAGAAGCTGGTGTCTCATGGCTTGGACAAGTGTACTCTTCGCTGGGTGAAAAACTGTCTGGATGGACGAGCCCAGAGGGGTTGTGGTGAATGGGGTGAAATCCAGTTGGTGGTGGGTCACAAGTGGTGTTCCTCAGGGCTCAGTGCTGGGCCCTGTTCTGTTTAATATCTTTATCGGTGATTTGGATGAGGGGATCGAGTGCACCCTCAGCAAGTTTGCAGATGACACCAAGTTGGGAGGCAGGGTCCATCTGCTTGAGGGTAGGGAGGCTCTACAGAGGGATCTGGACAGGCTGGATCGATGGGCTGAGGCCAATTGTATGAGGTTCAACAAGGCCAAGTGCCGGGTCCTGCACTTGGGTCACAGCAACCCCATGCAGTGCTACAGGCTTGGGGAAGAGTGGCTGGAAAGCTGCCCGGCAGAAAAGGACCTGGGTGCGCTGGTCGACAGCCGGCTGAATATGAGCCAGCAGTGTGCCCAGGTGGGCAAGAAGGCCAAGGGCATCCTCGCCTGTATCAGAAATGGTGTGGCCAGCAGGAGCAGGGAGGTGGTTGTTCCCCTGTACTGGGCACTGGTGAGGCTGCAGCTCGAGTACTGTGTTCAGTTTTGGGCCCCTCACTGCAGGAAAGACATTGAGGTGCTGGAGCGTGTCCAGAGAAGGGCAACCAAGTTGGTGAGGGGCCTGGAGCACAAGTCTTCTGAGGAGCGGCTGAGGGAGCTGGGGCTGGTTAGTTTAGAGAAAAGGAGGCTGAGGGGAGACCTTATGGCTCTCTACAGCTACGTGAAAGGAGGTTGTATTGAGGTGGGTGCTGGTCTCTTCTGTCAGGTGTCTGGAGATAGGACGAGAGGAAATGGCGTCAAGTTGCGGCAAGAGAGATTTAGGTTATTAGGAAAAACTTTACTGAGAGGGTTGTCAGACATTGGAATAGGCTTCCCAGGGAAGTGGTTGAGTCATCATCCCTGGAGGTATTCAAAAAGCATGTAGACAAGGTATTCCAGAACATGGTTTAGTGGGCATGGATGATGGTTGGACTCGATGATCTTGAAGGTCTTTTCTAACCTAAATGATTCTCTGATTCTATGATTCTGTAACTGTTAGTATTCCATATACAGGCAGCAAAAGAGAAATCTGGCCTCATTATCTGTACTAAATGAACCAAGAAACTTTTAATTCTTGCCTTGTTTTCATAGTTGCCTTTTATGTATATGTGTACACACACAGACATGTATATATTTATATATAGGATTGTGAAGGACCTTAGCAGCATTGGAGATTTTTTTTCTTCTATGTAAGGTGTATTGAGAGCCTGAAGTTCTAAAAGCTGAGTGACAGATTGGCATTGTGATGTTTTCTGCTTTACACAGTCTCTTGCTGATAGTATCTACTGATAATGTGTACTTAACATTCAGATTTACTGATTCAATGTTCTGTAGATTGTAAACATATGCAGAAAATGACTTAAATAATGGAAGAATCTACTGCTAGAATGAGATAAAGACAGATTAGGTTAATAATACCAGAGCTTCAATCTTAGTTAAAATTGCAAATAATTTTTATGTAAACCCTTACATTTGTTTAAAAAAAACACCAAACAACATGATCAATCCTCTGACAAAAGAGTGAAGTGGATTCTTTTTTTAATGTTTTTTTGTTTTGGAAAGTAAATCCAGATCAACCCATTTAATGTATATACTCTATCCGTAAGACGGTATTAGAAAGTCGTGTTCAACTTAAGTTTGAGCATGGTTTGACTGAATAATGAAGGTTTAATTTTAAAAGTTTAAGTCCCATTTTCAAAAATAACTATTTAATACTAGTCTTTGTTAGACATTTTTGCTAGCATAATAATTCTGCTAACTCATAAATTATTTTTACTGTGGCCAAGGTCCATCCCATGTAATTGTTCTTGAAAAATGTACTACTTAATTTTTTAGGAACTTAACATTTCATAGAAGTAGCTTTTACTTTATTACATTATAAAGAAGATCTTTGATGATTGCTTAAACATTGCTTAGCATTTACAATGTCGATGATTAAGATGTTGCAGAATTCCTATCAACATCAGGATGGATATAAACTGGAAATTCTGTAAAAAAGCTTTTTTGTATTAAATGGTTTTATCTCTTTACTCTTGCAGTAAGACAGATAAAACACTACAGAGAATTTAAGGTAAGTGAGAACGAAAGATTGGGAGGGACATGCCTGCAGCCCTCAGAGGTGCTCAGTTCCTGCTTTAGCCTTGTCCCTTGGAGACTGCAGACAGAAAGGGAGCTGATAGCTTGTGGCATGCTCCGAGCTACTGCATCTGTCCCTTCCCAGCAAGAAGAGGGTGAGGTAATCGGAAATCTGGACTTGGCAGGTGTCTGAGATGCCGGATTTTGTGTCAAGTATTTGGATTAGAAGTCACCTTGGAACATTAGAAATCTGGCTTGTCCAGGCTACTGTTTGGCTTCTGCAACCAGGAATAACTTGCAAATCCAGGCATATGTCCTGTGCAGGTATAGCTGGCAGATGCTGGAACTATTACAGCATTCAATTGAGTGGAAGACATAGTGTCCCTCTCTTTGTCCCACAGACGTCGGACCTAGTGGCTTGCCTGGATACGCAGGGGAATTCCCAAGTTTGTATGCTAGTTGGGAGGTTGGCAAGTGGTGTGCCATGTACTTGACCCAGGAAAAGTAGGACTTGCTGCTGCTGCTTTTGTTCCTGGGAGCAGACCACTAAAATTGTTTGGGCTTAAAGTCTGTAAAGTTTGTAAAGTCACTGAATTTCATATAGGGTGCTCTGGTTAATACTTAGTGGTCTGTGGTAGACAGGAGACGAGTCCTTTCTGGTCCTAATACTATGCAGTAAGTGAGGACAGAAAGGCAGACCATAAAATACCAATATGAAGAAAAAGGATGACTGCTTTACAGGGTCAAACATTAATAGATTCATTGTTCAACATCAGCAGACTCAGTAACATCCAGTACCTTGGCCTCAGAGAATATAATCTAGTTAAGTGTTTGTATTTGAACTTGAGGTTTCATCTGCCATTAGCAAGAACAAACAAAAACAGAATCTAGACAGAAAAGTGCATGTCATCTATAAATAACAGAAAATCACGGTCCAGAAGGTAAGGCTGATAAAAAGCTTAAGAGCTGCATACATTCTGTGCAGCTTTCTGTGAAGAAAAGCCCTCTTAATGGGCCTAGCAGTATAATGTTACCTAGGTACATGAGTTGACAGGAGATCTAAAGCACTTACTGTTAGCTGATTGGAATGCTAATCAGTTCTGTCTGCCATGGCCACTCTTGGAACTCTTAGAGTTGGCTATGCAGAGGAACAGTACTCGTGAAAGAAGAGAAAGCAGTTGGTTAAGTTTTGTGGTATAGTGTTTTGCAGTTCTTTGTGTATCTTGGTTGTCTGCTTTATGGAAATGTGTTACTGATCATGTTGTATCCAGAAAGATCAAATGCAATGTCTAGTGTTCAGGGGAGACTTGATTGCACAGTAAACCACTTCTCAAAAGCCCAGAACTGTAATTTTTATGATTAATTTTCTGAGTGCCCAGTGTATAGCATGTTTCTTTCAAGAAAACCTGGGCCTTTTATTGGTACCAATATATGCTCTTTTATACATCTGTAGAAAGAAGTTCAATTGGTGTCTTTTCTTGTTATTTCATATCAGTAAGGGCTGGAAGCTGACAGGCTGATTAGCAGCCCTGCTGTAAAGGATCTGGAGGCTGTGGTGAACACCAGGTTGAATAACAATCAATAGAGTGCCATCATCATCAATAAGGCAAGCTAACTACTGAGCTCCTTGAGGAGGAATACGATCAGCAGATTGAGCAATATTGTTATTATTTCTCTTTGATGCTGGTGAAGCCCCACCTGAAATACTGTCAGGCTTTTGGCCTTTTCTTCAAGAAAGATGCTGAGACAGTGGAGAGGGGTTGCCAATATGATCAGGGTCTAGAGCATGCACCCCGTGAGAGGTGGTTGAGAGATCTGGGCTTGCTTAGCCTTGAAAAGATGGGAAATGTAGTAGCAGACTGCAACAGTTTGAAATGCAGTTACAGAGATGGTTAAGGTAAAACTCTTCTTCTGGTAACAAGGGGCTTTGGCTTTAGGTTGTGGCTTGGGAGGTTCAGGTTGTACATTACGTGAAATGTTTTTGCAAAGAGGGTAAAGTAGTACTAGACCATGTTACACAGAGAGGTTGTGGAGGTTGTGAAGACTCAGCTGGACAAAGCCATGAGTGACCTGATCTGGTGTTGGGAAGTTGAACCGCATGATCACCAGAAGTCCTTTAGAAGCAACATTTCTATAATTTTGTGTAGTTATCTACGTTATTAATTGGAGTAAAGGGGCAAAAAAGTAAAGTAGGAAGCTTGAAATGGAGGAGGTAAGGTAGAAGATCTGAGGGTGGTGTTGGGCAGAGAACAGGCGTTGCCACTACTACTTTGACAGATTCTTGTAGTGAACTAAGCAGTCTCACGAGAAATTATAGCTGGATGGTACATTACGTAACTTATGAACTATAAAAATAGAAATATGTACCGTACATGTAGAGATACTGGGACTTAAGGTGTGTATATTACAGGGTTTTTAGAAGGTGCTTTTTGAAAAGTGTAACAATATAAACAAATGCAGATGCATTGTTTAACTTCAATATATGCAGGAAGGAACAGTGGTATTAAACAAAAACTAAACTTTGCTATAAAGACTAATTGTGGCCACTAAATAATGGAATTGCTATCCTGGCACATTCCCATGTTAATTCTTTGTTTTAAAAATTTCTTCCTGGTGATTTTTCTAACTTTCTGTGCACTGGCAGGTGGTGAATTGGTCTACGTAAAGATTAGGCACTGCTGATAAACTTTCAGTTATTAAAAATGAAAAGGCTTGCTTTATCCAGATGAAAATATAATTCTAACATGCACTGGTAGTAGTATTTAAACTGACTGTGTGATGTAGTGGCAGGGGAGGGTTTGGTCTTTTTTTCTTTGAGATTTCTGTGAAATTCAGTCACGAGTTTCCAAACTACTAGTCATAGAGCAATAATAACCTGTGGGGTTTTTTTTAACGACTCTTTTAAACATTTTCCCATGCAATTAGGAAGTACCAGGTCCAAGGGGGAAATTTGCAGCCTTGGTTACTAGATACAGCACATACACCCTTCAAACTAGATTGAACGTTTGCTCAGCTAGGTGGGCGATGTTCTTTTCTGACTGGTTTGGACCATCAGTAGAAGCTCCTCTGATATTGCTGGACTTGTCTGTATAAACATGCCCCCAGTTTGGGAAATTTGACACTTTTGTCGTGTGTCCGTCCCCCCCCCCCCAACCCAACCTTATCTGCTGTGAGAATGAATTAACATTAAGCAATGGGTACCTACTTTTAGCTGTGGACTCATATGGTGATTTTCACTGATGGGAGAGACTTAGCTAGTCTTTTTATCTCCAATTTTTGATTAGCATTCTGTGCTTCAGCATCATCATCATGTTGAAGTTTAAATTAATTCAGAAGAGATTTTCTAATTTACCTAAAATGTGGAATATTTGAGATAACAAAATGAAGCCCTACAGGTCATGTGTTTTCCAGTAGCAGCAAAGCCAGTTCTGCTTACTTAAGCTAATACTCTTTTTAATTCCTTCCCTGTGTCTTGCCTAGGCATAAAAATAGGAGCAGGAGGAACAGAGAGTCCCTTCAGCAACTAAACATATTTTGACAAAAGTCATTGGCTAGAAAAGAGCAGAAAGACAATATTGGTCAACCTTTGTTAAAACATGCTATAGACTTTTATTACCTCTTTTGAGGATCTTGGTGTGGTTAAGAATATGTGGCTTGACAGAGGTTAGTCACCTGAAATTCTTTACATAAGAAATTATGTGTGGATCACAGAAAGGCAGAGGAAACATTTGTTACAGTCTAGTTTTATCCAGCTTGTGAAGCAACAGATGATAACTCAATGTGTCTGGCAGACTCTGGGAACACCAACAGACCTCTTTATGATCAGGTTCAACAGAAATCAATGTACATTCACAGACTTAAGGTTTTTTTTAAACTCCAGGAATAAGTCTGTACAACTAGTTTGGGTCAATATCTTTCTCATTTATTGAAAACAAATGAACAGATTATAGAAAGTGTTTTGCATTTCTAAACCATAAGATGCTTTGCTGCTTTACTCTACAGGAATATCTCTCTGTAAAGGCCAGCACACTGAAGTAAAACATTTTTTCTTTTCAATGCAAGTCAGTAGCTTCCTTCTTCAGATAATTATGAATCTGATTGTGTCTAACATTGCTTTAGTTTTTGATTGTATCAAGGATCATTTTTGCCTTCCATTTATTTTTTTTTCTTTATCTCCATATTGTATTGTTCATTTTTGTGCAGTCTTCTTTTTAAGCCATCTTTGATAGTATGCCACCTGCTGCATTAAGTTCTGCAGGCATCAGGAAGTGGAAGTCACAGCATTCATGGACTGAAGAATCTTGGTGTGCTTGGCTGTACTTATGAAACACCTGCATATTTCCACTGTAGACCCAGCTCCCTTCTCTCCTCAGCTTTGAATATGCACTAATCACTTACTCATTCAAAGACGTGACTTTCAGACGCCACAGCAATAAACTGCAAAAGATGCACATTAGCATTCTGGTAGACAGTCCTGCAAGGTCTCCCAAGGTAAGCTGCCACAGCTGTCCAGTTTACCAAAGCTCAGTACTGTGGTGGTGAATTAAGTTGTTTGCATTATTAGGTATATAATGTTTTTAGAGGGGGACATCCGTACTTATCTGAGCAAAGGTTGCAGCAACAAAGCATACACTAAATGCTTTCTTAAGTAGCTGAAACACTTGTTTTGACCCTTTAACTGAATTAACTGAAGAAACTAATGCCATGAAGGAGACATGAGGAAGTGCCCTGGAATGGTAATGCTCTCAAGTGTTTGCTTCTCTTCTTTGTGACTATCCATGTGGTAAACATACTTCATAGGCAAATCTTGCATTCCCTGAAAAAGGTAGGAAAAGGATTGATTAGCACACTTTTGGGGGAAGAGCAGAGTTAACCATGATCTCATCTTTTTAAGCACTGGCATTTTCCATGTACATTAGTGCTTCTGGTGTTTAAACATACCCTATTCTTAAGTATGTGTGAAGTTAGGATTTAGCAGATAGATCAAGTACCTGGCGTTAATCCAAGGTCTAATTCTTAATCTTCTGTAGTATGGATATGGTAGATAAATTTCTCAATGGCCAATTTTAAAAACTATTCACTCAAACCCGACATAGCCCATTTCAGCCTCTCTTTAATAGGAAACCTAATAACTTTCTCTGATGTGGTGCATAAAGCTCTGGTATTTTGTTTTCTTTTTATTGCTAGATGCAAGCATGTTCATGTATTTACAGTCAATAAAGCTATCAGTACTATACACAGGTTTAGATGAATAATTTCAACCTTTCAGTCTGGGGTGCCTGATTTAGGCCACTGCTGTTATTTGCATCCTTTGGTCACATACTGACTGACTGATCAGCTGCAGTATTTCTGCTTTCAAGCCACTTCTAGAAGTGGGACAATTCGTTCTAGTATTTTCAGTCATACTATTCAGAAGTTGCGTGTCAGACAAACCAGGCTGCACTTTAGGAGCAGTGCGAGTTGTATGCATCTACAGCAAAAAAGGGTGGTAATCCTCAACCCCCTTTTTCCGTGATGCATTTTTGTCTCTGATATCCTCTTTACACTCTTCACACTCTGACTTTGATTTTGTGTAGTTTCCAAGAGAGGTGGTTATATATTAGGACTTACCATCAAGGAACAATAGTTTCAAAGAGGTGCAGTATGACCCATGCGTGGATCATAAGCATGAAAGAATGTGTGAGCTGTCCAAACCATCAAATCTAGAGACTGTATAGGAAGGAAGAAATACTGGCCTTAGTCCTATTGCCTCATATAATTAGGGAATTTTTATATTTGCCCAGAGAGCCAGGTTTTATGGCTTGTCCTGTTATCTAGACTTACCGCTTTCCTGAAGTGTCTTAACAGCCCATTTCTGCTATGAGCAAACTAGTTAGTGATCCGATGTTGCTCTTTTTTCCCTGTATTTTTGTAATACTTGCATGACATAAAATATATCTCTGCCCTAAAGCCACTGCAGCTATTCTGTGTAGCAGACCATAGGCTGGATTAGCACTTGTGGCAAAATGTGCCACCTCTTGATGCTAAGGATTTATTTTTATTTAGCACACGTTGACTCTCTCAGGATTTTTTCCCATAAGAGCAAGCATGCAAATATAAATAACAAATAAGATTTTTCACTAAATATCTTGACACATTTTACTGGATTTAGATTCACTTTCCACAGTTTCTGTTTCATGCTTACTTTCCTTCATCTAAGAGCAGTCACAGTGGCAGCATAAAAATAACTTTTAAATTGAATTTTTCAAGATCCTTCTCTTCTGCTATCTCTTACTGCTTCCCACTTCTCTTCTGATTTTATGTTTCTTTCTAGTCTTCTCCCTGAAAATCAAGATCTCCTTATGTTTTGCATTACCAGCTGTCAGGCGTGATGCCATATATGCTGATATGCCACTGTGTTAGCTTGCTTTGGCACTGTTGGCAGCACTCAGCTGTCATGCTCAATTGAGACAGAAAGGACAATTTCTTACTGGAAAATTAATTCATGAAAAATGACTTTTGTTTTTGTAATAGAATTGTTTTGAAAGAAATTAAACATATAAAGACATTTGTATTACAACAAATTAGCCCTTAATTTTGTAAAGGTGTAAGTGTCAGATATAAATGAGCTAAACAGTAAGGCCAGCTAATTTTGTGAAATTACAGCCTCAAATTACCACATGATTTGAGCAAAAATCCCATCAACTGAGACTTTTTTTTTCTTTTTTTTTTTCTTTTTTTTTTTTTTTTCTCCTGACGTAGCTGGTTTTGAGCAAAAGTGAATGCCACCGCAGGCATCTGGAAGTTATCTCTGGAAGGAGAGTAGTAACCAATTGACTTGCATCCCTCTGTGAAAGGGAGAAGCAAGGTCAGGTTGGTTGCAATTGAGATGATCTTTCTCCTGACCTGTTCTCTTCCTCCAACCTGCAAAAGAGGAGGAAGTACAACATCCTCTGCTGTGTTGACCTTTTTCTCCTCTCTAGTCATGGCCTTCCTATCCCTTAGGCTTTTTAGAAGAGGATTGCCTTTTACAGCTAATTCTGCCAGTCTAGGACACCCTATGCTGGTGGGCCACTAATCTTAGGAATAGTGTAAAATGAAGTAGCAGTTTTGCAGCAAGTTTCTTTCTCCTTGGTACTAACTGCCCTGATTCTGGCTTTTCTTGGATCCGCTTGCAAAACTGACCAAGCTAACCAATGTAATTTTCTTAAAGACAGAATATGAGGCTCCTTCTGTGCTTCTAAGTTAGGCAGACTGATGTACTGTCTGCAATCATATGTGATGTTTAATTGTTAGCATGGTCCCTGATACTATTTTGGCTCATGCCAGCTAGTTCTTTCCTGGACAATGTTTGCATGTGGTTCAGGGCATAATACGTGCCTAGAGTGGCCAGGTTTGGATACAACCCCTGCTTTGGGGGAGAGAATTCAGCCATGTAGGTGTGAGCTACACCACGTTGCCTGATCTTACTGGTAGTGAGCTGTCTCTGTGTTTTTTTTTTAAAGACTATTTAAAATATAGTCTCTGTTCCCACTCGGGGATTTTAGGGTCCAGTAGCCATTTCTGGCCTTTTCTCAGGACAGACAAGTCTTGACTTTACTCCTGTTCTTGGAGCTTTTCAGGATGGATGCTGTTTCATGGAAGACTTTTTTTATGCCGTGTTTCATCCTCCGTGCTGCTTATAGGGTAGCAATTTTTTGTTGCATCATCCAGTTTTCACCTTTGGTAGAAGGAATGACTGCGCAACAGGTTTTGTTGGTAAGATAAAAGAAGCAAAAAGAAATTTAGAGGAAGTTGCCTTATAACTGTTATACTAATGTTTAGACCAGTAATCTGGTGCTTGCTCTGAGAAATGAAAACGAGATCTGTGGAGCCTTCATAGTAATATAATTCTCTTCAAAGGAGTTTATATTGCTTATATCTGTTAAAATGAGTGCTGAAAGTAGTGTATGGCTAACTGACATAGTTACACTGGTAGAAGTTAGCATGCTGGACATTTTGAAGCACTTCAAAGCATTTTCCAAACTGACTGTATATAAGAACTTGAAAATTGGGGCCTGGAAGGTACTTCTGTCACGAAGTTCAATTTCCGTCACAGGTGGTATCACTTGATAAGAAAATTAGCAAGATAAAGCAGCAAAAAATGTGGTTTTCTCACAAAATTTTTATGTTTATTTGCTTAAAATGCAACATAACTTCTAGGGGCAATTCCCCTTTTTAGCTAAAAAGAATGTCACTAGTATTAGATGTTTTTAATTTTCCAATGTGTAAATAGATATGAACAGTGATTATAATAACAGTTCAGATCTGACTCTTGGTCAGAATCATGAGTAGAAGCAGATGAGAATAACCCTAGAAAAATGTGTTGAAATATTCTGATAGTTGATCAAAAAAGAGAAAAGAGCTGGGAACAAAGCATTCAAGAAAACGTTTGTGAAGCCATACATATGCTCATGAATTTAGGCCAAAAAACCCCATCAGTTATGGTCAGTAAGAACTTGTTGATGCTTTAGGTTGGCTCAATAATCTGTGTATCTTCTCGCAGTTAATTTTTGTTAGATGGATCTGACCGTATGATACTAGGAGGAGGTGCTATGTTCTTTCCCTTGACAAAATACCATGCAATGGCTTTAGATGATAGTACTGCAGTATCATAATAATGAAGACTACATTCTTATTGTCAAATTTGCAAAGATAATTTTCTGTGAGTTATTCTTGCACTTTATTTAGTAACCTCAAATGCCCAAAAGTTTTTAGGGATACGCTGCTTTATCATACCTGCTAGCTCAAGTTAATGATTTGCTCCCGGTAGAGGATATAGTTGGGCAATATTTCATACAGCTTTTCTGTCAAGAGTCTTGAGCTTCCATGCTTTAATTTATGCAGTTTCATATAAAAGATTGAGATACATGCTTCTCCAGTTGCAGAGGCTTATCTGCAAGAGAGAAGAATCAAAACTCTCTTTTGTAGACTTGATAGCTAGTACATCACTGAGTACGTATACAAGAAGTTTATGGCATTTAAGCGAAAATTTTGAGAGAATGGTTCTGAACTTGTCTTCCAAAATACCTGTGTGCATGTGTGTATACATATTATTATAGTGTGGCTATATATATGTAGACACATGTATGTATATATATTTTAACATGTACCTATCTGTATGTTATATTTTATATACATATAACGTGTAGTATAGTTCAATTGACTTGATTTTTTTTTCAGAAAGTAAATTAGAAAAAAACTAAAAAATAGTCTTTCTTGATGTTGAAAGCCTATCAGACTAACTTCAATTTAAATCTAATTACTTTAAAATACATGTGTATACTATTCTCCCCTCCCTGTTTTTTTCATAAAGCTTCCTAAGGCTTAAAATTATCTTGATAATCTTTCTCTATTTTTTTAATCCTTTGACATTTGAAGAGAGATCTTTTTTTCTGCAGTCATCAAGGATTGTTTGACTATGCAAGGGAATGCTGACTCTGTCTAGAGAGAAAACATTGCCAAATGTACAAAGTCCTCAATACAACAGATAAGCCTTTTTGGTTTTTGGTTTTTTTTTCCTGCTAATATTCAGTTTATAGTTACTTGCAGCTTGAAGTAGTTAGTTGGGGATTTGAGTTACTGGGTTTTTAGTTGGGTTTTTTTCCCAGATTTGCAGTGTCCCTGTAAAGACTGTAGAGATAAGTATTCAAGATATTGATGAATATTTTGTTCTGTGTACAGTGGTTTCATATCTAGAACTATGGCTAAGAAATGGATTTATGTAGCTGGTATCCATAAATCAAGGTGTTATGTCAGCTAACAGGCTCCCAGTAGAACAGAAGTAATCTCAAATTCACACTGACTGCGGGTAGCTAAATAGTGCTATGTGTGCCAG
The DNA here is from genome assembly GCF_929443795.1 of Astur gentilis. Taxonomy (NCBI): domain Eukaryota; kingdom Metazoa; phylum Chordata; class Aves; order Accipitriformes; family Accipitridae; genus Astur; species Astur gentilis. Next base: position 13,820,687 of record NC_064887.1, on the reverse strand, counting down.
TCAGGACCCCACAAATGATAGAAAATAAAAAGGAAATGAGTGGTAAGGTTCCTTCTGCATGCTGCAGTGGAGTTGCTGAGCCCACTCTGAGCTCTGATAGTTGTGTTGGACTATAACAGCAGTATATTTCATGTTGCCAGTACAAATTCATCATTGCCATAATAGTCCAAAAAACTCTAAAAAAGTGTAAGTAAATGAGCTGTTTCAGTAGACCAGCTTCAGTAGTAGTTCAGAGCTTGCTTACTTAATTTTTCTTAAGCACATTAAATGGTTTTAGATAGGCTGATCTTTGGAATATTGCCATGTTTCTTTCATTCTCTGCTTTTAAATTTCATATAGAGCAAGACTTTCATAGTTCCTCATATTCTGTTCATTACAGATTTCTGGGTATTCAGGCTTTTATTTGGAGCTTAGTAGCATGTCAAACTACAACAGAAATTCAGAAATGGAAAAGGGAAGAGATGTGCATTTATTGTCCTCTCTTTTACCACAGCCTGTTGATTCCCAGTCCAGGGACTAAGCCTGTAGTTTCTGGCTCTTTACTTGACAGCTGGTCTGCAGGTCAATTAACACAGCAAGTGTGTATCGTTTTTGACTAGAATGGGTATAAGGTAGTAATTTGAACCTGGAAAATAATGTCTTGGCCACAGTTTTTGTCTGAAAGTAATTCTGCTTTAGCTTCAGAGAAAGGCCTTGTTTTCATAGGGATCTTCCCCCCCTCCCCCCCATCATTTCTTGTAACATTATTCAAATTCCTGTATTCAGAACTCTTCAGAAAGATTGAGGAATGGCTGATGAAAACCTTGAATGATACTTTGAAAATGTAGCATGTGCTGTGCAGTTCCAGTAGGTGAAAGCAGTATGGTTGAAGGGTTTAAAACATGCTTTCATATTAATTTACTATCATTTAAATATTCTTTTAAGAGACTACTTATGGATTCTGAATTTTCAGTTGCAACTACAGTTTATTTGAAGTGTAAAGGGGTATGATGCATTTTCTTTGTGAAGTATTTCACTCTTTTTGTTCATGCTAGTTCTTTGGCTTTTTTGAAACCAGTAGTACACACTACTGTGCTGGCAAATGCACAAATGTTTCTGGTGTTGAACTTCTACCACAGCTGAACACTGAAGTGCACTTGCAGCAAAAAAGGGAAAAGCTGAATAATCCCTCTTGCCTTTTGAGATGGTCATATTTGAATTACGTTGGCAGGATTGAGTGAAGAAGCTTGTATTGTTGACAGTGCTGAATGTGGTCTGTAAATGCATGAGACTTTTTTTTTTTTCTGTGGGGCTTTCAATCCAGCTTTCACCAGCACTTTGTTCATCTAAAACTAAATGCAAAGGTTTTCTTAGGTTTCTGCTGCTAAATTTATGTTTTATGTGCTTTGGTCAGGGAAAAAATCCACACATTTCTGTTTACTATAAATTTATTATTTCACTCAACTTCATAAGAAATATCTTCAATTAAGATCTTAAAATACACTTTTTCTTCATCTTAAGCAAAATAATCTCCCAGATACCACACTTTTAAAAGTAATGTACTCAAAACTCTTAAATTTCAGTAATTTAACTTGGTAAACATTGTACTAACTTTGATAAACGTTAACTTCATTTCTTCCCAGGCTTCCAAAGGATGAACTGGCAACAGAACCACTAAAATATGCTGAACAACTTCCTGTAGCTCAGATAATACACCAGGTATGTCTTTCTATTTTACATATTTTCTTTGAGAATGAACATCTGTTAATACTTAAACCGCTTTTTTAGGTCACACAGAATCAATGTCCTCATGCTGGAAGTATGTAAAAACAACATACTCTTGTTCAGATGACAACTATTAAATTATAAAAGTCTTATTCTGAATATGGCAATGAAAAGATGCTTGCAGTATGACACAGTTAACACTTCAGAGGTTGCTGTTAAAATTGTGTGTCTACTGATATAAAAGAAAAAAAAAATCCATTAATTTCTTCAAATTTGCATCCTGACCTAAATCATATTCCCCTTCCTGAAAAAGCAGCCAAAGTATAGAATCATTGTTGTAGAGTAATTGTAATGACAAGTTGAGTAGGGAAAACAATCTCCTCTCCTAATACAGTTCTGAATTAGCACTATTTCTAACTATAGCAGTGTCATCCTACTTTCTGCTTTGCACAGGGTTTTTTGTTTGATTTTTGTTTTGCACAATAAAAAAACCCAGGGTTTGAGATTTTGCTTAGGTTGTGCCTTCTTACTGTGTCTTTATTTAAAATAATACCCTTCTGTTGATTTAGGTAAACAAATGAGGGATGATGTGGACATCTGAGCTAGGATTGAATAGAAGGCTACAGTTTTTAGTATAGCGAGTCGGGTTTGTTTGTTTGGTGGTTTTTTTTTTTTTTCCTCCCCAGTTTATGGCAAGGAGGAGGAAGAGATCTTTTCTCTGCAGAAGATTCTTTACTCCCTTCTTGCTGTTTTCTCAAAGTTCAAGGTCTGAGTCTCAATCTGTCCTGGTGGTAGATTAGTTGTCCAGTGTGCATTCACATGTCTTCTTATTCTTTGCTGTTAGTCACAGTGGGCTCTGCCTATTTTGTAGAAATAGCAACATAAAACTTGTGATATACTGTAAAACATGAGTATTGAGACTTAGCATCTCCCTTCTTGGTGATGCTTTAAAGAAAGCAAAAAGGCCTGTTCTGTTGCAGTCATTTGGAATTTTCTCCCACCAAAAAATTATTTTAAACTTTGTAGATGTGAGTCCTGCTTCAGGGACAGGTAACTATAGTTTTCCAAAGTCAGGACTGCATAGGTCAGATCACTGTTTTCCTAATGGTACCTTAGCAGTATGGAATCTTTCAGGTAATCAGGTATACTCTGAAAAATTGACCTGAAAGTTGGGGAAGATAATGATAGTTCATCATGGGAGACAAAATGGTACAGTCCATTCACTGCCTTGAGATAAGGAAGACTTCCAACCTGAAAAGTGGGACGTGGTGTTGGTCAGGATAGCAGTAAGCCAGATAGACGATGTTAGATAAAGCTGTGGTTTCAGACTGAGCTGGTTTTGAATGCTTAAAGATCGACAGAAACAAATAAAAGTCCACTAAATGTCAAAGTTGCTTACAAAATCCTATTAGTATTAATTATTATTGTAGATCTTTCCAAATACCTTTGTCAAGCAGTGTTTTTAAGCAGTTGAGTTGCATGCTGCAGGCAGTGCTGGTTTTACCTTAAAGGAAACATAAGCTTTATTTTAAAACTTTAAAGTGTACAAGTCTTTTCTGCGAGATGTAAACACGAGGGATTTTAAAACTTTTGGCTGAAATGTGCACCTCCGGGAAGAATCTCTGATGTGTTTAGAAGATGGAAGATTGGAAATCAGGACCAGTTTGTATGTCAGGAACTCCCTGGTGTTGTCAGAGCTTCAAATGACCCAACAGCCTGCAAATGTCACATTTAAAATTCTGTCTTCATGCCTGACTCTCAGCATAAATGAATTAAACAGCAGAGCAGGCAGCCAGTCAATATGCTCTTAACAGTGAGAGTGAGCAATGAAACAGTTTGGGGGTTGTTTGGAATCAGTAAATAGAAAGTGCACGGAATGGCTCACCTAGAGGAAAATCTCAAGTAGGAAACAGAATTAACCTTTAAGATGGTCGACCAGATGAAATGTCATAGTAATATTTTTACAACATTAGGTGGGTAAAAACCACGGAGGGTTCATTTGGCTACTGTGTGTTATACTGCAATAGAACATTGCACTGTGGAAAGGCAAAAATCTGTTTTTTATGTACTCTTATCTGTTTGCTGTAAGAAATTTACTAGTAGTATAGAGCTGTGGTCTGTGCAAGGCAGCAAAGCAGACCCAACAGAACTACAAATGTCTTTGATGTAGAGAAACAGAATAAAATGACCACTGTTTAGCTCTCGTGTCAGGCATCATGCCCTGGTTTTGTATCATGGTGATGCCCTTTTTGAGACTCTAGGAGCTGTAATCACCTAAGCATACTCTGCACCAGTGTCCTGGTGAATTAGCACTGCAAAGATTATAATGTATTGTTTCTGAGGGACCTGTGACAATTGGGACACATAGCGCAAGGGCCATGTTAAGTTTATATGAATAAATATCTTTAAGAAAAAAAGAAAGAAATTATAAGAAATAAAAAAATGAGTGAAAACATGAATGAAAAGCAAATGAATTGTGTTTGTGGTGTTATCATGCTTTATCCAAATGGGTAATCGCTGTGTTTTAGTGTGGGCCTTCGTTGTTGGTTCTGTATCACAGGTAAGATAACTTTCATGCTAACGCATGTTTTGTTTACCTCTAGGCAGAAATAAAGGCATCAGTAATGTATCTTTATAGCATAAATATACATTAAAATTTCACAATGGTAGACAGGTATCCTAGATCAGTATAATGCCAAAGTACATTTTAATTACAGTTAGTAGCCAAAATGGCTGCTAATTCTGTCCAGATTTCTCTGTCAATTTATTCTCCTGAACACTACTAAAAGTCTTTCATTGGGTATTTATATGTGATTTCTAACATTCTCTTCAGTACTTCATCTCTGGTATTTTAAAAAACAATATACTAATGAACAGAAATTACTTTTTTATTTCTAATCTGATTATTCCACAAGAAAATTTCAGACTTGGTACATCCTGACCTACTTAACAAAAGGAGACCCAGGATCTGATTTTGGGATTGATCTTAAACTTTATGGCACTAGTAATAATTTATTATTATAGCAGTATAAAACCAGAAGAATAACAACCCTATAAAGTTCACAGTTCCAATTCTCAGAAATGCGTTATATTTAACACATTAGACCACGGTTAATTAAAAAGACAAATGTGAAGAAATGAAAATAAATAACAGAATGGAAACAAATACTAACATTTAAGCCACTAGTTTTTAGACATGAACCAAAACCAGACATTTCTAAATAAAGGAGCTTTCTCCATTTTCAGAAACGAAAAGGAAAAATGTGCTTTTAACTGAAATAAAAAAACACTAGTGCTTGGTAAAGGAATGCGGTCATTAATATAAACTTATAAAATGGCAAAAGTTAAGCTTTTAGAGGAATACCCACATAAGACAGCTTTTTTAATGAGGTTCTTTATGTACAGCTATGCATACAATGCTGCTACTTAGAGTAAGTTCAGAAATAGTAAGGCCAAAAAAAAAAGGGGGTGGGGAGAAAAAGGAGAGACTACTTTAATTCTGCACTTGTCTTTAGTTGAAACAGGTCTGGTGAAAGAACGTGCAGAAACTGCATTTGAGATTGTTTTCATTTATCATAAAGGATACTCACTGCTGGCCTTCCAATTCAGCAATGTATTTTAATAATTATTAAAAGTACCTAACTTCAGTGCCAGTGCTCATGCTCTGAATGTCCCTGTGTGCTACCATATTTTACCTAACTGGGATTTAGGGTATTGAGACTTAAATTGTTATAGGTGTGCTACTGATGGAAGAATGTTTTATTGATGTAAGGCATATTTCAGTGGATAAATGCCAGATCTCCTGATGTTGTTATAATTGAAAACAAAATGAAACAGCAAATTCAGACCACTATCAACTTGCATACGTATTTCAGTCCATTGTAAAAAATTAAGCAGATAAATTAACATGCTGTTAAAACAGGATGGTATTTCAGGAAACTAACTTCCAACCCATCGTGGCAATTGCAGAATTTACTTAAAATTTGACATGGCTTACCATTGCACATTTGCTTAAAAATAAAGTTCCTAGGTATTTTCTCATGTAAGGGAATGCATGGGGGAATGTTAGATATAATTTCTAATTAAACTAGATTGAGTTTCCTTTTGGAGGTATGTATTTGTAGGGTTTTTAACCAGTGTGTTTCTGTAGCCTCTCTGTAGAAGCCTCAGTGGAAAATGCCTTCTGTAATCTCAGGAGATGACTGGGAGATCATGCTAACCCTGTTGAGTAAATATGTCTCTCTACTCCAGACTACAGTTGAGCAACTTGCGTGAGCACCATTAGCTTTGCTGAGTTTAAACTTGGAGGACGTTAGGGAGTTGCCACATCCAGTCTAGTTTGAGGGTATTGACTGTAGCCCACAGTAAGGGAAATAAGAAATTTAAGAAAGAAGATGGGAGGAGGATCTCCAGAGGCTGATGGTTATCAAAGATGACTCTAGAGTTGCAGTTCTGTATTAAGTCTTGCAAGAAGGTCTTTGTTTCCATAATTTCTGTGCTTCTGTAATGAGTTTGCCCTCCTCCTTCTCCCTCTTCCACCCACCCCTTTTGCTTTGAAGATTAGTTTTTACTAGTTCTGGGGACCTCATTCTCACATAGTAGGGGGGTGTTATTTTGTTGCATTTGTTGATGTTTTTCCTGTTTCACACTGATTTAATTGAGGGAGGTTTTCTTTAGCAGCATTTGGCAGAAATTGTTGAAACTATTTCTGTTGAAACTATTAAAAAATAGAACACACTATGTTGTATAGATTTTTTAAAGTATTTTTTGATTATCTATAACATAATTTTAGGTCTCAGACTTAAATGTTTCCACAAACATTACATTAAAGTGGTTTTATGTGGCTTACAATCTTTGTGAAATGCTTGATGTGAAAATTAACCCATCACATGCTGATACAGTCTTGAAAACATAACTTTAAAATTCAGGATCACACTGGAGCCTTGCCCATTGCCTTGCAGTTGCCCTTTGGCAATTGTTACATTTCAAGAGGTCCTTTTGCACTCAGTCTACATCTGTTTTGATGGTAGAGTCTTGGTTCCTATTTATGGTTTATAAAAACCATTAGTGGTGTTCAGAACTTTGGTCAAGTATGCAAGGTGTTTAATAGCACAGCAGTAGCCCAGATTCTGATTTTTTTGATGCAGACAGTAATTTTAGTTTATGGATAATAATTTATTAAAAGTTTTAAAGTACTTTGATAATTGATACTTGCATTTCATTGTGTCTTTACATGCTAAAAGGTTCAAAAGCAACTTGTGATACTTAGTTATGTCAGGTTGGATGTGTAAAGTTTTAGACCCAGCTATCTATACGTTCTCTGAAAATCCATCCCTGTAGTTGTGTTTGAAAATAACTTTAAAGCATAGCTTGCTTTTTAAAACTCTGGTCATGGTATTCAGCTAGATGATGTCGGAGAGAAAATAGGAAAAGAGGACCTTTCACCAAAAGGTCCAAATTTTGCTGCACCTGTTAGCACAGACACAGGTCTTTTCAGGGATGCTTTTCTTTGTCAGAACTGATTTTTTTCAGGATGGTTGAAATCCTATCAAAGATTAGAAAGTACTCTCACTTTAGAATTCAGTTTTATTTTAACAAAATACATTATGTGGCTACCCAACAAAAAGCCTTGTGTCATGCCACCTTGCACTAGGACACCTGCATGGTCAGGCTTTACTTTGGCAGTTCTGAGCAACTTACTGAAGATGGTGGCGTTCCCTTACCCCTGCCACTTCTTGTGGCCGCTTTGGAGTATATGGAGAACAGCAGCCTGTTCTGGTAGTGTTCATGTCTGTTCCAGACTAGAGGTCAGAAAATCTACTTCTGATGCATGTCATGGAAATCTCTCAAGATCATCTTCCTCACCAGCTGACCTAAAGTCCTTTCTGGGGCTCAGGCATTCTGACTATATTCATGTGCAGAACTAAACCCAGGCGTGCTGAACACCTTTTGCTGAACCAGCACTTCAGATATATAGGAGTTAGAAATTAACGTGTTTTATTAAGTTGAGGGGTTTTTTTGCAATTTGTTTTCTTTTCTGTATTGAACATATGTTTGTGAATTGTATAACCTAGAGGTGGTTTGCCTGCATTTTATAACTCTAATGGAAGTGGTCTCAAGTGGAATCATGACTGGATGTTATCCAGTAAATAAGAACTTGCTTCTTTCCCTAAATTATATCCAGGATGTCGATTTAATTTCTCTCACTGTTGCATAAGTTAGAGATTATTTAAAGTTTTTTGGCTTCCTTTAAATTGGATGTTACCTGGTAGAAAACTCAGTGCTCAAAAGGAGCAAACCAAAACTTTCTGTGAAAAGCTATTACTGCATGGTTTTGCCAACTAGCAAACAAATATGTCATAGAGCAGCAAAGATATTCCTGCCAACACTGTGTGCTACTTGGCACGTATGGGTGCTTTGAAATTCACTCTCTAATATTTCTTCTAATATAAAAGGTTGATTAAAAACACTGTGAGTAGCAGAGTCTTCCTGTGTGTATGAGTCATGTAATGTATACAATGTGTACCTTTAAATCTAGAGAATGAGTGCTTAATTAGTTTGATAGTACTGTTTTGTGTAAATAATAAATTAAGAATGGAATAATCCCGTTTTTCTGAATCACTCCAAGAAATCACCACACACATTCTTGACTTGGTTGTAGATGGTACAGATCTTTACTGGCAAAACATTAAACAAGAAACATTTTCAGGCATTTTTTCATCTAGTAACTACTGCAGAGTCAGCGATGGTATTCAGGACCTTCATTTGTAAGCCAGTAGTCCACGCAAACAGTAAGGTTGTCTCTCTTTTTCTTTTTCTTATTCAGAAATTAAGTAGCACATTAGCCTAATGAAATTTCATAAGCAAAGTCATAACATTCCTGAAATAGAGCATATTTCTGAGTGTAGCATAAAGTATTTTTGTAAAAGATTTAAACTGTAACTTTTTTGATTTGCTGTTGTTTTTTTCTCATCAGTTCTTTCCAATCACAGAATATAATAATGTAGAGTTAGCATAAATTCCTGATGATCTGTTTTTACAGACAAGGCACAGCTGCTTTTCTTTTGTTATGTTTTTCATCTGAGCATGAGGGAAGCCCTCTGGAAGCATAGACCTAGTAAAGCAGTCTCTTTTCTTCTGTCTTCCCATTAAAGGACTGTTGTAGGTGATGACTCTCTGCCTATCCAGCATCATTATTTTACTATTTCTTAACCGCAGGGAAAGTTCTTCTTCTTTATCCCTTTGTTAAGCTGAAATATTAGATGGAAGCTCTTCTCTTAGTCTTCAAGACACATTAAAGATAAGCATCTTAGAATTATTTTTCTTTCAAATGCTGCCTTCCATATCTTAAAATTTAGCAGTAATTATGAGGAACTTAATTTCTGTAAGGATAGACTACTGAAATATTCAGTCATGAGGAACTCTTCTTTTGTTTGCATAGAACACTGCTTGGCAGTGCCAGAAAAGAAGCATGAGTGTTTTTTGTTGCTGACCAAGCATTTACAGGGGAACTGAATGTAGTATTAAGTTCTTCCAATTATAGCTGAATACAATGGATTGAATAACTAAATGCATTGAAAGGTATCTTGCATTAGGAACCTGAACAGTCGGTTGTGGGGTTCTTGTTTTTTAACCATTTCCTACTAGAAATACCACACTGAACATTTTTTGTAAGCTAAGAAAGCGAAACTTTGCCATGGCCTGTTCCAGCTGCCCAGAGACATTGGAGTTGGAGGATCGTATAATTTTCTTGCCAGAAACGTTGCATGCATGGTCCAGCCTTTCTTCCCTGTCTGTGCATTAAAACATATAACTTTACCTCCTTCGTTGCGTTGTTTTAAAAATGAAAGCAAAGTATATTTTAAAAACAATAAAACAATTCTCTTTTTTTTTTTTTTCCCATTACACAGCTCTGTTGAGAACAGTTAGTTGAGCAGTTATCAAAACGTTCTGTTTGATGTGCATGTACATTATTAGCTTGTCTGGGCACCAGTAGGGTCCAGTCTCTGCTGTCATGTCTTGAAATGTGAATTTGTCACTTCTTCACAGAAGTGGTACCCAGCAAGGTGACAGTAACCCCTAGACCATGCTCTCCCTCAAATAGTCACGTCTTCAGGGAGATGCAACTGATGCAGTGTTTTCAAAATGACCATTTTAGGCTGTGCAGATCTTGCAGTTTGGATGAAGAAGTATAGCACCGAACTGCTCACTATTCTGAGGTCACCTCTCCTTTCTTCTTTCCCTGACCTATGAAAACCTTTACATTTAAAGGTTGGCATTGTATCTTCATTCTTCTTTGGCACAGGATGGGAGATCAGTTTGACAGGCAGCTTGGAATAATTTAACTAGGGGCTGACCCTCAAGTGGCCACACTCCACTCTCCCCCATTCCTGTTAGAGTCCTCTGCCCATTAAGCACAGCAGTGAGCTGAAACCTACTGCTAAAAAAAAAAAAAAAAAAAAAAAAAAGGCATTTTTCAGCCTTGCTGGGTAGGTGACTACAGAACTTCTAAAGCCAACTAGAATAAGTAGTATCAGCCAAAACTGATAAAGTGTATGTATATTTGATAAAGTGTATGTATATTCCCTGAAAACTTTTGTTTATATTTATATTTCTCATGAGCAGCTGAGAGAGTGTGAAAATAATTATTACTCTGGAAAGTTGAAATAAATTTAAGCCTTTTGTGCATATCATGGGAGTGCTCAGTTTGCCCTTGAAAATACTGGTAATATGAGGCATTATATGTGAACATAGCATCATCCATTTCATGGATTACGAGACATCAGTTTCATACCCACCAGCATACAGAATTGTCAGGCATACTGTTAAAAAACATATGAAAAGATACCCTGGGTCTGTAGTTGCTGTAATTGTTAGAGGTGCCATGTTGGATTTGCAGCTTCTTTAAGAGGTAATTCCTATAATAGTTTCTTTTTAATAAGCACTATCTAAGATGTAAAATGAAGGCAGAGGTTCAGGAAGGGACTGTAATGTGCCAGGCTTTATAGAGTGCTGTAGATCTTTCTGGTTTACTCATCTGGACTTCAAATAACTGCATGTGAAGGGTCAGTAATAGCTGTATGACCATGAATTCTAAGACTTTTATGTTTTATGTTCAAAAAAATGATTTGTGCTTTTTTGCAGCTGAATCAGCCATGTGTTTGAAGATCCTGTATGCACAAACCTTTCAATATGCACTGTTGTTCTTTCTGTGTCTTTGTTTTGGCTTTGGACTGATTGTGCCATGATCCCCTTTTGTTGTGCTTTACAACCTGCTCACAACTGATTTTAAGACTGTGGTTACTGTTTCTTGTGCTGTAGCTGTGCTGAGAGCTTTACAGAAAGAGACAGGTTCAAAAATGTTTAGAGCTTAAAGTAAACTTCACATAGCATGTTGGCAAAAAGCAAAACAAGGTTAACGGTGAGAGATTCGGATTTGTAGGCTAAGGCCGTAAAGGACCGTTATGTTAACCTTTTCTGACTTCCTGCACAAAGTACGTAAGATACTTTATTTATATTCTCCCTTCTTTGTGGCTATATTGAAATCAGGAAGGATAACTAGAAAAGGGGAGTGAGTAGAAGTTGGTAGATATTTAATCAAAATATTGTCATTATGGGGGGAATATAAATGAAGAGGACAATTATGGCATGTTAGTACATGTACGTGATTACAGAAAGTATGCACAATATTACAGCTGTTACTGAAGAAGCAGTATGTATGCGTCCCATGGGTCTCAATTGCTAACATCATGTGAATTGTTGCACAGTGCTATAGATAAAATATCAATAGCTATCTTGCTTTCTTTTGGGCAGCTGTTATTAGAACTGCTGCTGTTGCTGCAAATGTAAGGAGGTTATTTTTAAGTGAGTTCTGTGGTTTGAGACTCTTTGCTCTCCTTTGTGGTCATAATAAGCTTGTCTAACGTCAGAGCTTTTTTGCTAAAATTATCTCTTCAACCATTTTCACTCTCAACATTGTAGTCCTCTATTAAGCATATAATTCACTTTTTTCATCATTCTCTGCTTCTGTGAGATTTTTTTGTGATACACTGGTCTGCATTCATTTGCATTTGTCATTTATAAGCCTGGATTCTTAGATGTTCTGAGTCTTTTTGGATTTGTCTGCACTGGGTCCCATTTATTTGCTGTTTCTTCAAATATTGGAAAAGTGAATAATATTTAGGTCACTGTGGTGAGTTGTCTCCAGTGGGGATAGCTGAATAGGTTTTTAGTGCATAATGGTATGCAAATAATATACCTCTGCCTCACATGGGAATAGACTAAATATATGCACAAGCTTTCTGTGACCTTAATAGGTTTGTAGGCACCATAATACACCATGTACTGCTGTAGTATAGCATCTGAGGTACAAATACTTCAACTGTGGTTCAGGGCAAAGAAATGTATGAAAAAACTCCGTGAATTTAGTATGTGATCCACACACCGTAAGGTGTGTGGAAGTGTGTAACAGTGATGTAGCCGATTCACTTTTGTAACATAAGTAGTAGGTTTTAATAATAATCACCAGTAATTAATAAAACAGAAGATGTTTAATGTCTTATGCCTAGAACATGCCAATTCGTTACATTGGTAGAGCGTGTTCACGCACGATGCAAGATGAAACTGAAAAACATACAGTAAAATGATAAATAAGTTATTCCATTAGACTGTTTTTATGTTTATGATGTTTCACATGTAAAAGTACCTTTTAAAAATTTTGTTTCTTTTTAGTCTTATTTTTATTACAGGTTCTAGAGCAATTCTGGAAACAGATGCTGCATTTAAACAAGCTTTGCTTTAGTGAAGCTCTCTATGCAAGAGAATGCATTCTTCCTAAAACTTAATTTTACTTAAATTAACTTGTATTTCCACTGAGGGTGGCTTATATTAAGCACAAAGGGAGGCTTAGCGGTTTAGAATTCCATCAAATAAACTGCATGACTAAAAAGAGAAGATGCCAAGCCTCACACTCTTGTACTTGAAAGTATTGTGTTCTCTCTCATGGGAACTTGAGATTAGAGAAATTATAAAGGCTTTGCATAAAAATGGGGAGTTAGAATTAATTTTTGCTTAAGCAGGAAAGTGTCAAAAGCCTATTATGGTAATTTTTCAATTTTGTCTTAACTGTTCACATATTTTAAAATAGTTGTACAATTGAGTGGAGGCATAATTGATGTGTTGTGGTTTCTTTTTTTTTTTTTCCTTGGGCCATCATAAAACATAGCTCAGGTGCACTTAGGCTTGGAAGAAGTAGGTGTGCTAATTAAGTAGATGAAAATTTTCATATCATAGTGAGAAAATTTGCCTAATGGATTGGAATAGTATTCTAAGAATGGCTCCCCTATTTTTAATTACATCCAAGTGCCAAATATCAATATTACATGAAGACAATTAAACCACAGAAACCTTAGTGAGAAAGTGTAATTTCTACCAGTATAATTTTGGGGTTGTGGAGACTATCATGTTCATTATTATAGTAAACAGTAGCAGTAGAAGTCTACATGAAAAAAAAAATGTTACTCAATAACTCTATTCATTGTCTTTTAATGTAAATTAAAAGCTGAAAATATCATGGAAAGAAGAGCTACTGCTACATTTATTTTGTTAATCTTTATTGAATTAAAAATTTATAAATCTTGTCTGTATCGTAACAGCCTATAAAGTGCTAGGGTACTAATTTAAAATTTATGCTTGACCTAAAATAAATTTTAGGACTTCCCTAATTACAGGAAAACTGATTTAGCAAAACCTTTTAATGGCAAGTTAAATCACTTTTTTTTTTTAGTAAATACAGTATTTAACAGAAGAAATACTGTTCCAGAGTTGCTTTCATTTTGGTGATCAGTTTTGCTTGTTCTGTAGGAGGAGTCTTTGGTGGAACAAGCTTTGCATTTGGAATGAGACTTATTGGCAAATATGAAAGTAAGCAAAACTCCTAGGTGGTCATTGATTAGTAAGAATTTTTCTTTTATATGCAGGGAAAGGTCTTCTTCCTAGCTTTCAGCTAATTTTTCTGCAGAAGCCTCTTTGGGCTATGAAAGAGCTGCCTTTGGCATCCCCAAATTATGCCCCACTCCCTAGAATTTTTGTGGCTTTGTCTGCAGTAGAAACTGGTGAAAAGACAGAGATTTGCTGTATTACGGGGATGTGGCATATTCTGCTTTTATCACTTTTCCTGACGGTGCTGAATGACTTCCATCAAGACCCACTTTCAGTTTCTCTTAATGTGTACCTTTGAGTGGTCAGAGTCTTCCTTAGCTCTTCTCTCTCCAAAAGCTGTGAATGGGAACTACCCCACTAAAAGTAAAATATGGCCATGCAGTTTTTGTGAAATGAGGCCTGGATAGGAGGGTCAGCATCCATTCTGGCTGTTAAATTAGTTCTCCAGGTTTCTGGTGTTTTGTGTTTGTGTCCCTGGAATAATAATGCCAGGAATAAGAAAGCCAAGTGCATGCAGGGTTGTGTGTGGAGTGGAGGGAAAGGAGGTGATGCTGTTACATCCTCAGACAAAGGGCATAAGTATTTGTTAGTCTTTACTCTTTATTTTATTGCTTAATACTGATTGTACCAGGCATAGAAACAACATTAGTGTGTGTGTGTAAGCACATGTGTGATTTGAGTGCAAGACTAAATTCTTGACTTAGTTTGTGTTACCTGTCACTAAATATATGCAGGATCAGGACCTTTCTTTATAAAGCAGATTACTGAAGTATGTTATAGCAGATTGTCCAAGATGCAAGATTTAATTCCATTTTCTGGTATCAGTTCAGTGTTCTGTAACGTTTTCATTTCTCACATGTCCTTGTACAGTTTTTATTAATCATTACTTTTTTATTGTTTACACATGAAAGCTTCTCTGATAGACAGTGTTTATTTAAATGGTATTTCAGTGAGTAGTAAAATTAGCAGTAACGGTTTTGCTAGGTTTTTTCTTCTATCTACTATATTTATTCTGAGCTTATGCAGCATAAAAAGTAGCTGTTACCAATAAGCTCACATTGATAAGGAAAAAATATAAATGTTATCAATCTTAGCTTGACATATTTTGCAATGCTGTGATGGCAGATACCTTTCTGAACACTTTTCCACAGGTGAAGGCACTGTTAGCTCCAAATATATTCACACATTTATCCCACTTAACCATGTAAACTTTGAGGTGTTATTGGTGATTTTTTTGGTGTTAAGTTAATTATATTTTGTTTACCCTTCAACAGCATGCTGTGAGGAGCACGGCAGTGTAATTCACAAGCTCTTGACAGGACTGATGAATGGCCAGAGATAGAGATATTGGCAGGCTGCTCTCTAGTGCTCTGTCTAGAATTGTTTTCCTAAATAATTCAGAGGGTTGAAATTTGATGAAATCATTTCCATTTGAAGATGAATGGAAGGGGTAAATGAATGAAGACTCCAGTAATGGAGCAGTTGTGTTCATGCTGTTGGACAGACAAGACAGCATCCTGCATTGTTGTTCCTGCACAAATTCTTTGCATGAGGTTGTGATTCAGCTTTGTGCGAGTGATTACTTCTGTAGTGACTGGCTTTCTTGCTCCGTTTGTGGCACCCTGCCATAGCCAGCTCTCTCCTCCCCTCAGCCTTTCCCAGGGGTTAGAGGCCCTGCACGTTGACAGCTGTCTCCTCTGGCTCGGTGTTCCTGGAGAAGCCCAGCTCCAGTGGTAAGGCTCTGTGAAGTAGTGAGTGATTGCGTATTTTCGGGAGGGAGTACTTAGAACGAAAGACCATCTACAAATACGTGGCTGACAAACAGATGATGGGTAGTAGTACTTATAGGGGACTGAGTGACAACATGACATCAGTAGGGCAGTAACCTGTGGTTAGTTTGGATGGGAGGCAGGAAATGTGCAACTGGTTTGCGGCTAGACAAGATCATCTGTGGTTTGATCTTTTTTAAAGACTTACTCTTTCGGAAAGATGTTGATACTGTACATACTACATGCGGTAGTCTGGGAGGGTGCCTGTATACTCAGCTACACTCATTCATTCTTCCAGAAGGATGGTCTTTGTTGACGTCCATGTAGCATTCAACTGATGAACCTAGTGTCATGCAAATGGCACGTGGGAACAGCGAATATTTATGATACCGTAAATCTGCCATTCTTTCTTAATGGCAGCTACAAACAAAAACTCTTCGCAGGAATGGATCTGCTCTCTGGGACTCCTTGTTCTTTGACACACGAAGTGTAACAGAAATGGCTTTCTGGTGTAGGAGTAATGCAGCCACTAAGTAACTGTCTGTATTGTGCTGTGTCCATGTTTTGTGATTTGTTTTTGAGGTTGTATAGCAGCTAGAGTAGCCAAAATACTAGGTTGATCTTTCAGAATAGTTCCTTTTTCCTTTTCCTTTTTTTTTTTTTTGCTCACAGAGTACGTACAATACAAACTTGGGTCAGAATACTTGTCTGGCATATGAGCGCAAAGCTACTGAATATTACAATCACCTTTAAAAGCTGGGTGGTGGTGGGGAACAAACTGATCTATCACCAGCTGTAATACACTAGTTTCTCACTGAAAATGAAAATATTTTGCTCTAAAAACACAGCCATATTTGATCTTCCTTATATAAATGTGCAGGAACCTTTTGCCTCAGCCCCGCTTCTCCCTCCATCCAGTGTTTCATGCCTGCCTGCCTCTTAAATGTAATGCTGTTTTGAGTTGTGCAAGCTGGAGCTAGAAAATGTGGAGCTCTCCTACACACATGTATAATGTAGCACATGGCTTAGGGCAAAGGAGAACTTCTAAATTATAGTTGTAGAGATTTAAAAAATGAGCAGTAAAAACGATGTGAATAAGGAATATTTATTTGGATTCCAGTTTCTTAAAATGTAGATGTTGAGATATTTGATTAGATCTTGTACTCAATATGGCATATTGAGTATAAGATCTAATGTTGTCTAACATCTGTTGTTAATACAGCCTGTCACCTGGAAATGAATAGATACTCTTGGGATATCCAGAAGAAAACATGTGGTTAGAAGCGTCACTACTACTTTGAAAGGAATAGCATAATAATTTATGAACATCATGATTTCTCCATATAAACAGAAACAACTTCATTTGAATTTGAATGATCAAAATTATACTTCATAATGGAAGTTCGAAGGCATACAGTTAATTTTACGAGATTAAGAAAAAACCTGCCTCGGAGCATATGGATTTAAAAGCATTTGAATGGACTCACTTGTGGTCCAGCGATGCTATGGGAAATCCAAGTTAGATGTCCCAAGGAGGGAAGCGGGAGTGCTGTGCTCCTTAGAAAGGTTGGGCTGGGTCAGTCTGTCGAAGATAAGTATGAATGGTTGCTGCTGCCAGTACAGAGATGTGTTTGTTAGCTTTGGATGTAGCAAATCGCATGCCTTGGTTTGCAGGCCCCCTAGTACAATCCCTATTGTGTTTGCCAGGTGGGCATCATTCATCTGAGTGCTGGCTTGTCTGGGAATTAAACCGCACTGGGTCCCAGGTGCTGGGAAAGCTCCCTTTGATTAGAAGAAATATATTATGTATTGTGTCACAGGTTGGAAGATTAATGAATAAATGTTAAACCACTAAAAGAACTTCAAAGTGCTGTGTAATGCTGAGAGATAAGACTGAACGTAGAGAATAATAAGTAGAAGTTCATTTCTAAAAAGCCCTTATAGATTACGTATTTTAGAAGGAAAGGAAAAACTAATGCTATCATAACAGTATTGTAGTTTACATTATGGTGATTATACAGTTTTCAGAGTAAATATTTAAAATGCAGTTGTTGGCATTGATATGTTAATTTACTTTAACTGCTGTTCTTTCCCTTATCCTTTGTGAGTTTTTGTTGTTGATGAGTGAACTTTCTTCGTTATTCTATCAATATTGGAGATATCAGTAATCACGGCACTGTGGTTAATAAATACAAAATGGGAGATTAGACAAAAGTGCTTTAAATTGTTCTGCAGATTAACAGGCACTGTTTATGTTGGAGTTCTCTTATGACTTTAATCTTGCTGTGGGCACAAAAGAGGATTTAACTATTACTAGATGGCTGGAGTTATTTGATTTCCCCACCCCCCTGTGAGGACCCCAAATCCAAACTGTAACTGACAAATTAGAAGTGCATACTTCCACTAAAAGCTTTGAGGACATACTTAATGCTGTGATTTGCTTGTGATACATATAAATTCATTCTGAAATTAAACTTTGTTGTGTCCTTTTGTCATAAGAATTGAGAAGATTACCCAGTTTGAATCTTAAAATTGCAAGTAAACCTGAATTGATATGGAATGCCTCTAGGAAATATAGAATGTGCTATTGGCACAATGCACTGCATAGCAGAATTTGGTTTTTCCAAGGAGTTTCCTCATCCTTCAGTTTGATATCAGTGGTTTCTTTTTGAGATGAGAAGCAGACGGGTTGTTTCAGTTTTGCATCTGAGGTTGGCCTTGGATTTCAAAGACCTGTTTTCAAACGTGGATCAATCTTTTTTCAGATTTCAATACTGGTCGTTAACACAGACACCAACATAAAATTAGGTATCTTGAGAAACAAAAAAGAAAACCTTTAGTATTGCAATGGAAGAAATAGAAATGTTCATTTAAATGGAGAATGACCAAGAAGAAAACTTGGAATTTTATACCCCTAAATACATAAAATTGACCCCAATGATCTAATGGTGATGGCGAGCGCTGCGCAGACAAGCAGCAAGCATGCTTCACTTCCCTGCAAGTGTTTGCTGACCCCCAAGAGTAGTGGAGGTGGAGAACTCTACAGAGGGGGACGCACAGGACTTCCCCCCCAGTGCTGTAGCTGCTGCTGTCTGCCAGGTAGCCCCAGAATCCTGGGTGATAATTTATACCACATATGCTGCAATAAATAGGCCAAAACAGGGTCTAGGGTACTCTGCATTGAAACTCCAGAGAGAATTAAGCAGGGATTAATTTGAAATACGATAGCTGCCACTTTAATGGACTTGTTGGAACACACAGCACTTCTAATGTTTTATTTTCATGCAGTTACGGATATTTTGCACTCGTGGTACAAACACACACCATCTGCCTCAGGTTGGGGAGAACATCTCCCATAACAAGGATGATGTGCACATTAATTTTCAAGGTTTTGCCTACTTTCTTAAAGCCCTGTTTGGTATAAGATGCTGGAGGAGACTGAAGAATTTGCGTATCCCTTTTCCATTTGGGAATTACTACGTTCCTGACTATGCACTGCTTTCTCTACTGCTACCATCCAAACGTGGGTTCTGAGTTTAACCCAAAGCTTTCTGTACCAGTATTTTTGTCCTTACTGATGACACTAATGCAAAGGGAGTTCAGTTGGAAGAGGAATGTAGGGTTGGATTATAATGACATTTAACACAGTGTTTTCCACGTGAAATATTAATACATGATGTTTTAAATCTTATTTCTGTTCTGATGTAACATTTTAAAATTAAACAATTCTTAATCTAATTACCACTTCAGCTTTAATACTTTATTATTTTTTACATAAAACTCATTTTAATTGGAGTAATAAGTATTGCATGTTTTATGACCTTCATTGAAAGTCTTGGATACTTTCCATTCAGGTCCCTACAGACCCATCCAGTTTGAAAATACACTGTTTTATTCTCTCCTTAATTACAGTACTTGGAGCAACTCTCTGTTAACTGTTTTTAAGTTCCACAGGATAATGAGTCTACCAGAACTAGAAAGCGTACAACAGAAAACTGTTCACAGGAGGAAGCTTGCTGTTGCTTAGCTACCTATCTTTTTAATTTGGAATCTCCAGCAATTTGCTAATGACTAGCCCTTAAGTTGCTAAATGTATTTGTTCATGACACACTGTACTGTTTTGTATGTGCATTTCACCTATGTGTTACTGCTATTATTGTAGAGATAAAGAGGGCGTTTATAATGGGGTTGTATTGTGGCATGAATCACAAACCTAGATATGTCAGTTACGTAAGCACTATTTGGTATACTAAGTTCTTAGGTGGCTACTACAGCAGTGAAATTCAGAATAACTTGAGCCTAACGACCTATTGCCTCTGCTTTCCAGATCAGTCCCAAATATGAGAAAGTTATGCATAATTTGTAAGTACTGCAGCCAATCTGTAGTCTTTTAATAGTACACATTCTCAAATCAATTTAGGCATAGTAAAGATACATAATTAATTCCAAATTAAAATACTGCAACACTTAATGTTTTTTTTTTATCCATTTTGCATTTTCTTGCAAGTGAGAAAATGCCTGGCTTTCAAAAATTGCCTGACTTTCACAGACATTTGCTAGAATAAGACCCTGAACTAGGCAATGTTCACAGCATAAATACAAATTTTTTTTTTATTATTATTTTTTTTAATCTGGGAAAAACTATATTCACTAATGCTTTCTGTTCAATCCTAAAATTGATCTAAAAGGACAGTTTATTTAGGGATTGCTTATGGCCACAGAACTCATATAAGCATAGAGAAAAATTCTGTCTTTTCTAAACCTTTTTCCAGTATGTGGATCTAAAAAGGAAGCGTTTTCCTTTGCTGTTGAGGTGATTCTTTCTTACTTTAATAGTTTTTCCCATTAGGAGAGATCTTGGTGATTCTTCCGCGCCTGCCTGCACAAAATAGTCAAAGCAGCTTCTGCAGCAATACGGTTGAGGCTCACGTATGTTTATAGAAGGGCATCCTGCCTGGGCCTCTGACTTCATTATGCAACACTGCTGGTGTAGCTGTGACAGCTTGGAGTGATGCCGTGCTTCCTCACTGACACAGGTACACTGGCAGTGCTTCTGGTAGTGACACAACTGTGCCAAGAGGAGAGAATCGTTGGGTCTGCTGTTAAATCTAGTGCCAGCTGAAAGCTTGCTGCCAGCCTATGTTGGAAGTACGATTTGCTGACTATTTTATGGAAGCAGTGACTCCATCGTACGTGTAGATGGGTGTGATTCACAGGTGCAAAGTGCAGCTTTTTGTAAAGGAACTTCAGAGCTGTTTGCTGCTCAGCTGATGTGCCCAGCTGGATGAAGATTTGTTACTGAAGTTTTCTATGGCATAGTTATTAATGATTTTAGAAGGATGAACTTGTCAATTTGACAGCTGATTACATTGTTAATTCAGTGATGAACTTTCTTGGGAATCTATGATCAAGTTAATTTAAAGAAAATTACATATTTCAGCTCTTACAGGTATACTTTGTAGCTTTAAACATGAATCTGTGTAACCCTGTTTTAGGTATTCCTAAGGTTTTGATGTCTGTATGCCCCTAGTGGAAAATACTGGCATATTTCAATATAATTTTGTGCTCAATTAACCTCACTATTGACTTACAGATATACAACAGAGTTGCATCTCTTTGCCCTTTTGTTGTGGTTTATGTGTAGATTCCAGTTTCTGGGTCTGTAAATCCTTCTCATGAAGATAATCTATTTTTAAGATTTTTAAGTATGTGGCTCTTGTATAGCCTCATATGTATTTTTGTCATGCCTTCGTGTTTTTAATCCTTCACATTTTAACATTGCATCCCATGGCTTTAAACCGACTCTATGTATGTCCTTGATTTCCCAGCACGGAGCCACTGCTGCACTGGCCGCCGTTTCCTTGCGGAATTCCACGGAGGCTTCAGTACATGGCGTGGCATGGCAAAATGTAAAACCATACTCATAGATCACCTTATAAATATTTATTCATATAAATTCTTTAAAGAAATTAAATTATGTGTTCTATACAAAATAGGAGAGAGAGCCTTTTAGTGTCACTGACTGCAAATTGAAGTCATTTGTCTAGAAAGGGTCAGGTGCCACTTTGTGGTAAGGAATTTGTCTCAGATCCAAGAAAGGAAAGATTGATAGTACAAAGAGATTGATGAAACAGGCACTGCAATATGCATACAAAGTTACGGGTTAATTAGGAGGATTTAAACAAGAAAGTTCCTTTGTGTGGAGAAGTGCCACGTGCTGTTACTTTCAGAAGCGAGGTGTGCTGGCAGCCTTTTTGAACATGCAGAGCTGATTTTTCCGAGATGTTTATATGGAGATGTGTGGTTGTGAATATCAGCGAGGTGGCAGATTACCACCAGCATGTACACTGCAGCTGATGAGTGTGCTTCATAGGAAGTTGGGCGGTTTGCCTATATAGACACCATCTCTGCTTATATCTTTGGTTTTGTTGCTGTTGGTGTAAATTATAATGCTGATTCTGTGATTCCTGTATCAGAGGAAAATCATTGATATTTTAGTGCCACGTTCTTTCGGTGTCTCAGGTGACATGGCTATTTGTTATACTTGTTAATTACAAGCATGGTACTTAAAGAAAACTCCTAAAGCTAAAATTATGTAGCTTAGAAAATGGGAGCTGAGCAATCAACAAACATTGTTTTCTTGTTGATAGGAAAGCTGTTTTGAAAGAACAGACCCTGCAAACTGTTCCTTATTGCATTAAAGTTCACCAGCCACCTGCTACATTTAGTGGAGAGTGACAAGCTTCCGTAGCCAGATTCATGCAGAAATTGAAACAGTATCGTCTTTGGTAATAGTTATTCAGGTGGCAGAAAGAGAATTTTAAATTTGACTTAAATGCAACAAAACCAAAATACTCTTTGTGCCCCTTGTGTCTCATTCTATACAAGGACAGAATAGTGCAGATCTTTTTGCAAGGCAGGAATAAAAAGCTCAGCAAGCACTTCAGTATTTATTATTGTAATAGTAAATCATCTCCGTCTGTGAAGGAAGATCTGTAAAACATACCTGCTGAGGGCAAGAGTAGGCACAGGTATGAGGGACTGAGTTATACTTATAAATACTGTAATTCTGATATTTTTGTCATGATATTCTTAACTAAAATTTTGTATTTGTGTAGCTTCACCTTATTCTTAGCCCCAGAGACAGATCTTGGGGTACATAACAGCTTACCTTCTGCAATCCATTTCTCACTGAATATGAAGTATCTGAAATTTTGTCTTGTCTTACTGCTAAGTGTAAGACAGAAAAGACCTTAACAAATTCAAGCTTTTTAGTGAAGATGAAAAAATTGTTGAAGGGACAGGTATTTGAATTGCAGAATATTTCTACATTAAGGAAAGGCAGTTAGACTCAATGAGGCCCCTGGGAAATGTGATTGACATTAAAAACAATTCTATTTTGTTTTATAATATTCCTGTAATAATGAATCTTAGCTTCTTACATGGTTAGGTATCTGTTTATTCACATAATTCTGAGTACAAAAGGAGCTGTAGAAAACATACTAGGTAGTGGAAAAACAATACTGTCTTTTCTTTTTCACATTTTCACTTGTAGGAAAGCATTTTTCTTTTGTATTAACATGAGACCAGATACGAGAAATTCTGTCCAAACAAATGAGTTTGAACATGTCCCACAACGCTGATACACACCATCAAAGTGGTGTCTCAGGCACAGTTCTAGTGGCCTTTTTGTGGTACTTAACCTCTCTGCTTGAGTGGCAGCTCACCTCCCATCAGCCTTTCCATCACATGAAGAAGAAAGATGCTTCTACTTTATGAAGAAATACAGCTTATTGGTATTTTCTCTACTGCAAGGATTTTTTTTTGCATTTGATAAACATAGTGCCTGTTTCATGTGAAAACTAAGTATAAATTCTTTGGTTTTCTCTTTCTGTTTGTTTTTTTGTTTTGTTTGTTTGGTTGTTTTCCAGAAACCAAAACAAAAGGACTGGCATCCTCCTGGAGGATTTATTTTAGGACTCTGGGCATTGATCATCATGGTTTTCTTCAAAACATATGGAATCAAGCACATGAAACACATCTTCTGAATTTGAGCAAGCAAGATGATTGCATTCACTGCTACTTTGGATTCATTGGTGTCACCTGAGTTCTGTATGCGTGTTAAAATTGTAGTGAAAAACAATGTTGAGATCTTGCTTCTAAAGGTTCTTCTGAAGTCATCTCTTCTGCCTCTTTTTCTGAAAAGAGTCTGACATGGTTTTAATGTTAGACTTTTTTTTTTAACTTTGTGTTGTTTTAAACATATGTTAATGGTTTTCTGAGGAATTTTTCCTTCTAGTTAAACTTAAAGAGGAGGGACCTAAACACAATAACAGAATTTCTGAGGTTGATTGTGAATTGTAAATGGGCAAATTCTTTTCCCCGTACTTCAAAGTACATCTTAGATGTAGTCAACTTATCACTAAAGAACTAGACGTTGTGCAGAACATTATTTAAGATGTCATTTTATCAATAAAAACTTAAGCCATTTTGCAGACTTTGGTGTGACGTATTGAAAGCTTTCTTCACAAAAATAAAAGTACTCTAAAATATATTGATATTTTTTTTCTTGTTCTTTTTTCTTCCGTGTTAAATACAACCCTTAGCTCAGTCCTTTCACCTTAGGCAGTTTTGAGTCTAGGATTCTATGAGCTAGTGAAAGTGAAACAAAAATATATGATGACCTCGCTGAATCTACTTCAGAAAATGCCAAAAAAAGTGAAACTATGACTTTACCATGTCCATTAGGAACCCTTCATAGGTGTTGTATTTTCACTCCAGCCAATATGGAGTCGGATGCTTTCAGGATTTTCAGTGGACTGCATTTTTGCACAGAAGAAAACACACTCTGGCATCAGGATAAAAATGTTATAAATTGTACTATTGTATTCTGTAGTTTCTGAGCTCTTGGAAAATGAGCTTTATCACCTAGGTTTTGTAAATTCTGTTTTGGCATATTGATTTGTTCTTCTTGGACATTTACTGATGAATGTATGCTAAAAGAGTTTTGTCTGTATAATATGCTAATAGTAGTGAAGAGAGGAACAAATTTGTGCATGTATAGAAACAAGTCTGTCAGCAAGGAGAAGCTTTTGCAGTATGCTTTTGGAACCTGTTCTGTAGCTTAATCATAATAAAGCTTATATGATGCATAAATGGTGTAAATGCTAGATATGTGTCTCTAAAAGTTATTAGGAATTATTTGTAATCACACATAATATCAGGCAATATATATATTTTTCTTAGAATATGGTATCGAGCATTTTCACATTGTACACAACATAAAAATCTGAGTGCATAAATATTTTTTGTTGTCCGTCTTTCTTCTCTTTCAGATTGATTGTGGCATCATAGCCTCGTTTTAGGGGTAGTGAATTTGTCAGAGCTGTGTGTATACACTGACTGGGAGGGCTACAGAGAAGGCAGCCATTGAGGCTTCCGGCTGTTTTGAAGGGCCGATGCCAGAGAACTATAAAAACAGCAGTGTACTACCTCTCTTGAGTATTAAAACCGTATTTTTTTTTCTCCATACATCTGCTAGGCTTGGATAGGATGAAGGTACAAAATGATCCATTATCAGGAGGTAAACACTTGCCTGCTATACCTCTTTGTTGCACTTTTGGTGAACAGCAGGAATTGTTTTCAGTAGGATGTGCTAAGCACCAGGAACAGGAATTAATCTGTATTTAAAATAAAAGTATTCCTACATCACTGTCCTTACAGTTCTGTAAACTGATATTCTGTGATAAATAATACTAGAGATTTCTTCCCAGTTTGCCGATGAGACATTTTTTTATAACTGATGCACAGGTATCCCCTGCCAACAGCAATGCAACTTAATGTGAAAGATGAAAGCTCTGTTTGCTGGAGGTGCTTCCCTCAGAGAGCGAGGAGGTGAATGGGTCTGAGCAGCATTCCCAGTGCTGGATTTCTGGATCCCTTCACAATGTGTTGGCTTTTGGGGTTGGTTGTTTTGGATAGCACCCTTCATAAACAATAACTTCATAGCTGAAATCTGATACAATTGTGACTTCTTAAAATCAGAAAACCTCCCCCCGCCCAGCTATTTCTAATGCAACAATCAGCTAACATCTGCTGTAGAGAGACACTATAGGAATGTGTAGACATGGTATAGAAATGAATCCTGCAGAATTTCTTAGAGGATTTGCTTAGCTTTCATTTTATATTCCAGCCTTTGATACTCTTTTTCAATGAATATTTTAATCAAATATTTATTTTATAGGCAAGTTTTGTCACATTTTAAAACGTGACTAAAGTGAAGTTGATAGAGCTTTGTGCCTTGCTTCAATTGCAATTACACTTCCTCAGACTCCTCAGGCCTTATTCAATTTTTCTCTTTCCCTCTTGCAGCCACCTTTTGCAGGAAGCGATAGATAGAAACATCTACAGAACTCAGCTGAATTTTGCAAGTAGCAGAAGATACCAAAGATGCTGGTTTTTTAAAAGCTTATCAGCTTGGGGAGCAGGAGGCAATTAGGTGGGTTATTAAAATGCAATTTATGAATAGAAGCACTCGGTAAGTGTGCCAGTGAAGGTGATTAAATTGAAGTGAGAACAACAATTTGACTGGAATGCAGCAAACTATGCTTCAGGCATTTCTAACGTTTTTATACGCACAAAGTGAGGAGTTGAAATAGATCGTTCTCGGAGTCACCATAAAGTTGCCTGTGCTACACTAATGAGACAGTATTTTCTATACTGTGATAACTTTTATTCCTTGAATAGTTATAGTCTGAAAGCAAGTATAGAAATGTCACAGAATTGTCTGTAAATGTGTTTTGTATATTTATTTATTTAGTCATCTTTTCATTTTCCCTGAAAGCCCTTCAAACTCAATTTGGGATCTGGGCTCTGGGAACCAGACAAGTCATTCTCACTCACAAACCATTTGTGTTTTGCAGGCCAAACTATGTGCTTGTGCAGTATAGATGCTTCCTCCGTTGTGCACAGATGACTTTTTTAATGGAATCCAGAAAACAAGCCAGATAGCAGTTTCCTGATGTTTCTTTGCATAGAAACTTCTAGAGCAGAATTAAATTTCAGCATTTTGTGAGTCTACGTAGGTCTGTGAACCAAGCATGCCTGTGCTTGCAAAATTTTGTACATTCATGTCTGCACTCTGTACTATGTAACTGCATTGACAGGTCTTGCAGTGGGTTGCCAGATGTTGTTTAGAATACTCATGGATGATAAAAATACAAGTAAGTTACCTCATTTCAGTTTTTCAGCTCTTTCAGGATCACGTATTGAAATGCATTACTATTATTGAACTGAAGAAACAGTAAATTAACAGTAGGGTTATACTCACATACACATTCTCTCACGTCTCTGCACTTAATTTGATTTCCGAACTATCTATGAAATGCTGTATATGTTTGAGAATGCTGTTTTGTATGACCATGCCCAAATGTTTACACAAATGCATGACTCTTCAGTTTGTTACAAGTAAGTGTAGCTTAAAAGTAAGATTCCCACAAACATCAGTGGAGAAGGAAGCCTGAGCAGTGATGAGACAATCAGCGTTTCATTGGTCTGTGCCAGCTGAATCGTTTTATATTTATGTGACTATCACCATGAAATGCTGTCATCTTAGCATTAGCAGAGATCATAGACTCTTCAAAAGTATCTTTACAAATGTCATTATCAATAGTGTATCTCTTCTAGAGAGGGGACTTGGGGGGGGGGTGGGTGGGTGTGTGTCTTTTTTCCCCCTAAAAGCTGGTCTCCATTATTGATTACAGAAGAGGAAATGTAATCTGGTTCCAATTCTGTGGCTGAGTGTCTGCAAATTGAGCTGATTTCCATCCTCTGTTTCAGCAGTCAGGGATTTACATTCTCTGGTACCACATCCACAAAATGTACTTGAAGTGAATGGATCTCATGGTCTAATGTACCTTCAGATGGGCATCATTGTGTGCTAAAGCAGGGCTATGTTGCACATAGTACTCAGTGATTTGCGAAGGAGCAAAGACCAGATTCAACTGTGAATTTATCGTGGGTGGAGAGCATTTGCGAAGTGATAAGGAGAGGGAGGTGTTGTACTGTATTCCTGTAAGAGAGATCTGAAGAACTGTCCCACCGAGGCAGACAAGCAAAGTCTGCAGCCTTGGCAATCCTGCTACTAACAGCATGTCATTCAATGTTTTTTTGAAGCTTGAGAGCTTCTTCTTTCTCTTTGCTGATGGATACTTAGAGGGAAGGAATAAAAAGAAGTTTCTCGTCTGAAGACTTCAAAAAACTGACCTAATTACCCCTTCAATATAGATGGGGAAATGAGATGCTGCCAGTTGCCGATAAGTAGTTAGATTTGATCCACTACTTGTTGTGTTGTGAACTGAAAAGCTTCTACAAATGCAGAATTATTTGGACTTGATAAAAATAGACGAAGTGGAAGGCAATTCACAAAGTGGGAATGGTGTATTTCGTGGAGTCTGGGGCATTTGGAGAGAAGGCAACCCTTGCATGTGGTACAATTAGGAGAGAAAAATTGGGGGTGGCAGAAAACTCAGTGTCCCTGTGTACAGATCTTCCAGCTCTGTCTGTGTCACAGAGCTGTGTGTGACCTGGTAGAATTTTCTCATGCTTCTAGACTAATTCACCTTTGGACTGAGAACAAACATAAAATATTTCACCCAAGAGACTAATCTATCCATAAAGTTAAGAACTACAGACAGTAGCAGCGTATATAATGAAAAGTGTCTTCTCAACCATCTTGCTGTATTCCCCTGGAATGTGAAGATCAAAGTCAGGCTGGAGCTGACAGAGTGGAAATTTGCGGCTCAGTAGCAATGGCTGTCCTGACAAAGTTTCTTTTCAATATTCTACAAATCGATCATATGTGCCACAAAACCTCTTCTCAAATGTCCCTTCAACACTTCTGTAAAATAATGTGCATAATAGTTTTTGCGTTTTTTAAGTGGTGAAAGGCAAATTTAAAAAGAAAAAATACAATGGAGAAATGTGTTTCTCATGGAAGATAATATTCTCTGCTGTCTACTATTATTTCTGCTTTCCTTCTTTCCCGTGAAATTTTAAAAATAATATGCTGTAGGGAAATGCATCTTGAAAGCGTTGGTGTTTTATGATGGAAACTTGTATAGACTGCATAACATACTCTGAAATGAGCATTTCATAATTCACTAATTTCACTTGCAAGTTCTTTGAAATGAGTTACTTCTCCCTTAATGAGGATTTCTGCCTGATTTAGTGATTAAATTGATAGCATTTAAGGTTTCAGTTCAAAGTTTATGAAGATGTACATGTATTAATGTTTGATTGTGCCACGTCTTCTTCCCCATGCAAATTTTAGATTGAAGCTTTTTTTGGTCTTTCTTTCTTTTAATGTATCTGCACAAAGAACACTGAAACCTTGTCCAAAACTGAGCCAGTTTTGCTGCTGTGGCCAGCAGGCTTAATAGAGATGCAAACTGTGTCAGCAGAGGTTATTTTGGTGACATTGTTTACAGCGATCCATTGTACAAAACAAGCTATACCAGAAGCAGACTGTTTCGATAGTATAGCAGCAGTGCTGGCAAAGCTCTAGCATAGATGCTGTTTCTGAAGTGATTTTTTCCACACTGCTGACCACTACACAGCTTTGGTGACACAGCTCTTTAGAGACCAGGCCACTGGGCTGTGGTTTATTTGGGAGATTCATGGCATGTCATACTAGTCTCTATGACAAAGTTGGCTAATTCAAAATAGCAAATACATTTCCTTTCTTGCCTGCAACAGGACTTACTGGAATAACGCTGTCATATATTAAACACTTGACTAGGTCCACTGGTTTTGCATGTAGTGGGCATTTTAAGCTTAGGCTCTGTCCTTTCTTTATATCCAGTTCCAATATAATGGTACTTACTTCCTTTGTCAAATGCTTCGTTATTTACCAATGTAGAGCATCACGAAGCATTAGATACTGCTGTTTGTTTTTTAAGTTACTTTCTCTGTAGTGGTTTTTTGTAGCTCAAAATATTATGGCTCAAATTGTGATGATTTTAGGGTCCTCTTACCTCCCTTGGTCTTTATAATGCGAGCAGAATGCCAAATAGGGCCATCAGTGTATCACTGCAATGTACGTTTGTATTTTGTACAGTTGTCTTACATACTGTTCTCTGCAGTAGTCCCTATCTTTGAATTTTTTTTGGTATAGGTTTTCTGCACTTGCTGCTGTTGCTCCTTTATGTATAGCTGCTCCTTTTCTGCAATATCATTTGCAACGGAGTGACAAAGAATAGCTTTTTAGTGTTTTCTGTAATGCTTGTCTACAGATGTATAGCCATATTTTTTTAAAAAAAGATGCTGTAGTGGGAAATGTTTCAATTTTGTCCACCACAAATGAACAGTCCCACTGAATACCAGTAACCTCTTTCAATTCTGGCTTTGTGTTCAGCTTGGTTACAGCAAGCATGCAGTGGGGGAAGCATATCCTCGCAGGTTATAAATCTGTTCACTTCTTTTGCCTTTTTTTGTTAAAACATAAACCTAACCTAAACTCTTGCCTTCAACTCAGCCACACTAAATGGTTCCCTTCAGAATTTCCTTCATTTTGCTATTAACAGCTTCGCATCATGCTGTATGTTTGGATCCTAACTAATACGATCCAGCTGATCTGATAGCCAAAGTGAAGTTGGCAAAGTCCTAAAACCTTGTAACTTGCTAAGTATGCGTGATTCCTTTTATCTTCCCTGTACTTAAGGAATTATCTAGTATCCTAAAAGCTACCAATATTACCTTAACAGTTTGTCTGGGTTGTGTAAAGAAGCTGGCAGATTTAAATATCACTAGGCATCTCCTAAAGGAGATGAACCTGTTCTGAGAAACCAAATTATTAAGGGGACTTTCCGTGGCTGTTAAAAAGGTTCCAGTCTTGCTCTCCATCTGAGCTAGATGTTTTGCCATTGCTTTCAGTAAAATGAGAATGCAGTTACTATTGTTAGATCTTGTGGCTGCCTGGCACATTTTAAGTATGGCAGGACTGTAACTGGACTTCAGTGTACAAGTTGATGTTCGTTGGATACAATTTTTTTTTCATATTTTTTATTTATCTATTTATTTAGACAAGAGTCTAACTCCTGTATCGTGTGTGTAGGAATGACCTATGGTAGGTGCCAAGAGAAGAGTACAGAAAAGCAGAGAAAATATATTGTGATATTTTCCTGGGGAATTCTGCTTGTAACCTTAAGCTGATGATGTATCCACTTAGCCTCATTTCCTGTATTCAGATGGGTTCCGTAGGTGAGGATCTTCTCTTTTATCCTGTGGTACCGTAACTTCTTTGGAAGTCTTTTAAGAGACACCTTGCAAAACTAGTTGTGGAACTCCAAGTGGATTCATCACCTGGATCTTCTTGTTCATTTGCTTCAGAACTTTGAAGAAGTTTAAATAGATTTGCAAGGCCTGACTTCTCTTACAAAAGCTGTGTTACAACTTAGCCAGTATATCTTCTTTATGACTGCTAATTCTGTTCTCTGTTACAGTTTTCCATCCATTTGTCTGGGTTGCTGGGTTGCTTGTCTGTAGTTTTCTGTCTTTTGTGTCTCCTGATGACTCCCGGTCAAAGTTGCACAGTGAACAAGGGACACTGTATGTTGATCATCTGCTGAGTAGTTTCTTTGGCTTGGTCTGGTGTTCAACTATAGACAACACAAAGAAAGGTCTCCCTCTTCTGCTGGCAGTGCAAGAGTGTGTCCTGTGACAGCTGGGTGCTCTCTTGGTGGCACCCCTGGGAGGCTGCCACAGAAGGGAAGGAGATGCTGGTTCATGGTCTGTTTCCACACGTCTGCATTTACCACGGAGCCTGTTCTACAGTCAGCCGTGATAGAAGTCACCATCTTTGTTTCCACTGTGGTACTGAAACTCTGTGCACACGGTGGTCGAAGGGTATCATTTGACATTTCACATTTTGTAATTTTCAGTGTAGAAAACATTTAACAATCTAGGGGGTTTAATGGTATTTAGCATAAGCAGAGCCACTTTACAGCCATTTTACAAAACATCCTTTAAGTTTTGTACTTTTCTGCTTCAATACAGAGAAATTTCTCACCACCTTAGATTCTTGCCCTTTAATATTTCCTAGGGTTTTTTAAAGGAGATTGTCCTTAACGTTTTTTTTTCTTCTCCTTCTTTCTCTTTATAAAATCCTGTGATATGCAAGGTACGGTTTTGCAGTAGGCAGCTGGAAACTCAAGGCCATCGGTATTAATTGATGCATGAGGAAAGGTGAAGTATTGATACCTCTAAGGTTTCTGTACTTTCTTCTCTTTTGAACTATGTTTTGCCATCTTACAAGTACTCTTTTCACTGTTTAACTGTTTCTTTATGTTTTTTTTATCCCTAAGCTATGTTTTTAATTGAACTGGAAATGGCATCTCCTTGCATCAAATAGAGTACTTAGTTTTCATTAGTCAGAGGTGATTATCAGAATTTTTCAGAGTTTTTGTGGCACATGTGATTGATATGTGGAATATTGAAAAGAAACTTCTGCTGGACAGCCATTGCTACTAAGCCACAACTTTCCATCCTGTCAGCTCCAGCCTGACTTTGATCTTCACATTCCAGGGGAATACAGCAAGATAGCACAAACCATGTTTTATTCCTTACTCTTTAGATTCCCCTCACCGCATCCCTCTATGTTTTTCCAGCTATTTTTAGATTCTCGTGTCCTTGCCTCCTTAGAGCTATTTTGGGTAAAAATCACTTAAGTTTCCTATGAAATTTGCCTGAGAAATACTGCAGGACAAGACCCAGGTAAGCATCTCCTTCAGAATACTAATTTATACTCCTGTTAATGTGTATGTATATATAATATATGAAATTGCCATTATGTGTTCTACTGGCTAGAGCCAGGGGCAGCTGTCAGCAGACCTGAATCTCTAAAATCTCGTTCCAAGGCTGTAGCTTGGTCTTGGTAAGTTTCTTAACCTCCCCCACCCTCAGTTTCCGTACTCAGGAATAAACAGTATTAACTTGTCTTTCTGAGGTGCTTTAACACTTTGCATGGAAGGTTTTCTCAAAGTGCGTTGTGTTTTTGCTTTGTATGGTAATGCTGTTAGCTGGGCATCTTGCAACCATTGTGCCAAAACAACAGAAAGCAATGCTTGTATTTTTCTGTTCTTAGTTGGAGATTTTCTTTATCATTCTGAATTCCAGTTGCACGTATCACAGCATAAGAGCTGTTGTGGAAGGTGGCAAAGCTGAGCTACAGGAGTGCGCAGACCACACCTGAACGAGACATAAACAGTGCGTGGCAATAATGGTGTAAGATCGTGTGGCTATAATAGCGCAGAAATGTATATAAATTACAGAGGCTGTTAATAAGTTTTGGAGAGCTTTAAGGACTTTGTTTAGCTGGTTGAAAGTAGTCGTTCACGATAAAGCAGAACTCATAGCTTCCCTAATGGTTCTCTTGACCTGTTCTCTGGAGGAGTAAGATTTGGAAAGCCCCAGAACCAGTTTGAGCCAGAAAAAGGAGACATAGTAACCACTAACCTAAAAAATAGGAAGGAGAAAGAACCCTCCTAGAGAAGAGAAGAAGGAGCCAGCGAGAGAGAGAAGACCCCAGACCCAAACATTACTATTGGACCAGACTCTGGTGTGAGGGGCAGGAACTTAGATTGCAAGGGTGGAACTGCCCACGGAATTTAGTGTTTGGGTTCCTGCTCCGGAGGCAACCAGCTCGAGCTGTCTAAATTTGTGCTTTTTATTTTGAAGGCCTTGATTAGAGATTCTACGCTGGGGAACCTAGGGTCAAGCCTGAGGGAAGACGCAGCACCTGAGGGCGAGCGTGTGTGAGGAGGAGTCGGAACGGGCACCCGCCGGCTCACTGGGGTCGCGGTCCTGGCAGTTCAAGCCTCGGGTGGCTCGTGTGCGACTCCTTCACTGGGGTGTGAATGCTTGGGCAGCGGCTTCTCCCTTAACAAGAGCTATGGTTCTTCAGATGACAAATAGCTACTCTGACAAAGCCAAGCATAAAAGCATAAGGTATGCAAGGAGTTCAGAACTAAAGTAACATAGATCTTAAAATTGCTGACGTCTGTAAACACTGTTTTGCAACAGTTTTTAATATGTGGAATGATGCACGCTGAAGATCATGAATCGATCAAATTGCAGTGATGGGTGTAAGATGACAGCATAAACTAGAGAATGGAAGCAGTGCCTAGTTTGTACTACTTATCTCTGGTCTGACAGCATTTTCCGTCATAAATCTGTTTGGTTTATAACTAGGCCATAAAACCTTACTTCAGGTTGAAATGTCGCAGGATATGCTGTAGTTCAAAAATTGTGCTTTTATAGAAAAATACATCAGTAATTTATAAATTAAAATTGCAGCACTTTAAAAATTACTTGTATTTCTTTTGCACTCTTATAACCTGTGCTTTTTGGACTGGATTTATATGCTGTATTAATCTGTGTGATCAATCCTATTTAAAACTTGCTGTCTCCTTGGCTTCATCAAAATCCTTTTGCAGTGAGTTTTATATATACAGGTGTGACTTGGAAAATACTCCTTCATACTTTTTGTAAGCGGATGGGGGAACTTGCTGAAACTTCACAGGAGGTTGATGAGACTAAAGTTTGGGTTTGTTTTGTTTAAAAGAGTGGATGTGTATAAGGGTAACTAGAACACATAGTTGTTAGAAACTGAAGGAGTATTTACAATCCTTAGCTTCACTCTGTTAGGAGATTTAGTGTCAGTTTATCCCATGTTTCTTCTTCACATTCTTAATGCTTCATCTGATCTACTTGGAACTGACCAGTCTTGCAGACAGGAAACAAGCATGTGGAGCACAATGGAGCCTCGCAAGTCCCTGTGTTTCTACTGAACACTAAAAGTAGATTGGTGTAGTCTATTTTAAAATGATCTAAACATTGAGCATACACATCCTGCAGCCCTCGATTAATGGAAAAACTAAGAGCTCTATTGTAGAATGACAAGATCTTTTTATTATCATACCACTAATAACAAAAGGATGGTGGCATCAGAGGACCTACTGTGATCTGTACCATCTCTTGCAGTCACATTAGAAATAATCTGTAAATCAGTTTGACAGAGTTCATCAATTTGAGCAATATATGCTGGATACATACCCCAGTACACATGCTGAGAGGGTCAAATTACCATTAGTTCAAAATCCAGTCTGTTTTTTGTAGAATGTTGTTAAATCAAGTGGAAGGAATAAAACACAATCAGTGACAGAGGGACAGTTAAACACCAGCTGACAAGAGACAGGTTACAAGCATTTGGCAATAGTAGAGCTTTGCATTCAGTTTGTATGCTGAGTGTGTGTGCCAGGAAGAACACCAAAAGAAAGCTTTTAAGGCAAAATAGGTTATAGATCCTCGCTCTTCGATAGTGGGGAGGGCTGCAGCAAAGAGTGTGGCTCTTGGAGGCCTGCTCTTCAGGTCCAGGCAGTGTTACAGGGGTAACACTGTTTTGCCCCTGACAAGGGCAGTTCACTTTGTCCCCAGAGAATCGGGGTATCTGTAGGGTAGCTGCAGCTATTGCTATCCAGTTTGGGAAAGAGGAAGACTGTGGGTCATACGTGGGTTTAAATGATAGTGAGTTTGGTCCCAGTTCTACGTATCGCCTCTGAGGTTCAGCTTCTTTGATTTAAGACTTTTTAAGGTAATATCTTTGTTCTAGCTTTAATATTTGTCTAATGAGAGACACCTTTCGTCACCTGAGGTATAATGTTTCATGCAATAGTTATTCCTACTGTTTACTTTGAAGAAATCGGAGATTTAGTATTTGTGAGGCAAAAGGAAAAATGATACCGGAACTGAAATCTTCTTTATTCACAAGCCGAATGTAACGCAGTAATTCATACTGTGAGGTTTCATATATGGCACTAGCATTGTCCATCCCCTTTGTTCACAGGGACTCGCCGTGCACCTCTACTTGACGAAAAAACTGCCAAGTGTAACTTTGCTTTTTTCAAGGGGACAATTTTGTACTGGTGGAACTCTTTTCCTATCCCAACTTCAATGTGATCAGGATCTCTGAGCTCAGTGATGATCTTGGAACAGTGGAAGGCAGAGATTTTTGCAGGTGCAATGTTGTAATCTTTTTGGCTAGTATGGCTGGTAGTGTAGTACCTGGTAGTTTAACTTTTTGAATTCAGAAATTTGGTCACGTGATTTGAAGCAGTTGTTGCCTGGTTTGTAGTCTGTTGCCTCAGGAGGGTTGCTCCTTCAGCCTCTTGCAGGACTGCAAGAGGCAAACCAAAACACAACCCCTCCAGCCTGAGCCTGGTCTCTTCACTGAAAAGCATGCTGCTATAGCCAGTGGTTCTTTTTTTTATAAACTTTGCCCTCCTTCCTTCCACCCCTAATTAAAAAACAGCAGCTTGAGAGCACAGCAGCAAATGCACATTAATATCAAACAGAATTTTCACTACCATTTTCATATTAACATGAGATGTCAGAATGTAAAGTTAGCTAGATCTGCACATGGGACCACTCCTGCTGTTAAAGGCTTTATACTGGAATGGAGCCCACAATTTTTAGAAGAAGTGCAACATTTCCAGATCAAATATTAATTACATGCTATATAGAACCATATTTTTCAAACAAATTTTATAAATAAAAAGCTAGGCCTTCC
The DNA here is from genome assembly GCF_929443795.1 of Astur gentilis. NCBI lineage: Eukaryota > Metazoa > Chordata > Aves > Accipitriformes > Accipitridae > Astur > Astur gentilis. The sequence continues at coordinate 13,784,651 of NC_064887.1, read as the reverse complement.
AAACCATCAGCAATATTAATTTTGGATTTGAAAGATTATGAAAGATAAACAGCCACGTAACTGTGAACTAGAAAAATACTGGCCTAGGTTGCATAAAAATCTCCATTAAATAAATACCGTAAGTTTTCACTATGAAAATTCAGTGGCATTGTACTTTAAAAAACCATAATGAATTAACCATCCATTAATGATACTCAAGTTGTTTTTCACAAATCACATACACATACAGGAAGTCAGATGGCCAAAAAAGGCTATATACTGGATTAATGCACAGTTCGACAGAAAGTACTCTTGATATGCTTCTGCTCCTTCATCATAACTTCCTGACTGTTGCTGCAGTTATCAGCTGCAAATCCTGTTACCTCCTCCTCTAGGTTGCCTTGCTGTCCCAGGAGGTCCAACACCCGAAGGCTGTAGGTGACTGCGATTGTGGTCCTGTGCATTCATCCCTCAGACCACCGGTTTAACCTCAGGGTGATTTACAGTGAGTGGTTCTGGTTTCCAGTCTGGTTGGAAAAAGTGAATATTGAATGTCCGTGCCCAGTTCTCAAACACTCGTTTCTCTGTGATGAAACGATGATGACTGCCCTTTCGTCCCCGCTCGTGTGAAATGTACATTGTGCATTCATCAGGTCCCAAAGGTTCATAATAATGATAAGGTACTGAAAGATGATTAGGATCCCTGTGGAAGAAAGAAAATAGATGGAAGCCCAAGATGTTCTTTTTTTCCTGATTGAAAAGATGCTATCTGTAATAAACTGATGGGCTCAAATTCACTTTTTCTCCCAGTTAAACCAAATTTCTAGGTAGCTGTATTTTTCTTGCATATTTAATACATCAGAATGGGGCAAAGGTGTTTTCTTTGCTCTTTCTATTGCTCTCCTTTAATCCCCTCCTCCCAGTTAAATAAAGGACAGCAGTAGCTCAAAAACAAGGGAGAGTGCTGCAGGGCTGTGTTACTACTATGAAATTTGAAGCAAGCTGCTTAAAAGAGATTTATATCTAGATTGTGACTCGTAAAAAGCCTTGCAGAGGTATTTACTGAACTGGGGGAAGAAAGGGAAGGGGAAGATAGAGGGGAGGTGGTTATCTGTGTCACATCAGCTCTGTTGAACATTCCCAGCACAGTGCACAAGGTTCTGAGTGCACAACTTCAATGAGAGTGTCTGCATGCCAGGTCAGTGATACAGTCTGCTGTTTCTGGGTTTATAATCAAACATCTGATGCACAGATGACTTCTTTTTGATTTTACAATGGCAACTTTCATGTATCTAAGCTAAAAATTAAAACCGTTCACCCATAGTATTCTTCTGACCCTGTGAGCCCATCGGCATTAACCAGCAGGAGATAGTACTCATGTGGTGGCACATAGGATATGCCAAAGACCAATTAGATATTTAGGATAAAGTTCATTTTAGCAGTTCTAACCTCAATGTTTTGATGTTATGTTCTGTAAAAGGCACATTTGTCTTGTAATAAGCCAGAGTGATTCATTCTCCTTTTGTTTTATTCTCTACATTAAACTGTACCCATTATGTTTTGACTTTGGGCCACAGGCATTTTGGGCTGACAAGAACTCATACAACCCTCTCTGTTATAAATTCAAAGAGAGATAGCTGTCCCAGACAGAATAACCCAATGGTACTGATCTCCACAGTTGCTACTAACTATTCTGTAGTGGCAGAAAAGTTAATCCAAATATTACCATTTAGTGAAGCCGTGGAACTGCTCTATGTTAAAGCCTGAGCTGAACAGGACCCTAGTACAAAGCAAGAAATCTCGTGCAGATTCAGGGCTGTCAGTTCTAATACAGAGTTGATTATTTTCATCTTGAAGAGCTAATATTGAAGCTCACTTTCAATTGAATGCATCCACTATCTGTCAGTATCCTGTCCTGGGCATTATTTTTACTGTGTAATTCTGTCACCTACGCAATTCTCTAATTTTTCTTATTTTACCATTAACCATATTGTATATGCAGTGGTAATGTATGATATTGTTGCTGCTTTCCATTTGTACCTTAGATTAACGTTTTAATTCAATCAATCTAGCTTCCTGGTAACACAACACGGTGATCAATCTTACAAGACCAGAATAACAATAAAATCGCATTTCTAGAATAAGATGAATTCTAAATCTACTGTATATATTCTCACCGGAATACATAAGAGTGAAAAGAAATTCTTCAATACCTCACCTACAGAAAACATTTGTAATGTAAAAAAATAGCCTTCATATAGAAATCTAATAACTTTTTTTAGCTACAACTATTAGACCTTGATCTTCAATTAATTTTTCACAACTTTTTTGATACATTGGACCTCTCATTATAATCTCTTAAATGAATCATTTGTATGGTTACTGTAAATCTAACAGGATACATTTTAATGGGATTTTTTTTTTCTTAAGAACTACTGAAGAAATAGACCTCTGCCTCTCATTCAGACTGCTCTTCCTTTCTGCACTGAAGCTGGATTTTACTTTTGTGTTCTCGAGGGTAAACCTTTGTTGCTCAGTGTAAATTTACTGCTTTAAAACTAGGATTATTAAAGTTGGAATCGTATCTCCAACAAATGCAGTCACAGTGGAAATAAGTTGACTGCTGAGGGCCCAGTACTGCAAACTGAGCCTGCAAGGCTGCTGGCCCCGATACCTCTGGGTAGATTTGGTTGGGATCCTCCCTCCGCTGCCCCACCCCACCCCTTTTTTTTTATGAAGGCCTGAGTTGGGTTTGCAGAACATGAACTGGAAGAGCAAAAAGCAGGAAATGAATCGCTGCATGGCTCTTCCCTATTCCTTTGCTGTACGCTGAAACTAGCGATGGATGATGGTGATAACTGGAATCAGATTTCTCACGGAGGACTTCTAGGAATGCTGGTCATTGGTTTTTTCTCTCTGCACAAACCCCAAAGTATACAGGTACACAAAGGATAGGTGGATCAGACGGAGAGAGGAAGGCGAGAAGGCTTGATAGTGGTCCTCCCTCTTCTCCCTCACTCTGGTAACTTAGTACTTACCTAGGGTTACACTCTTCTGTTGCCTCTGAAGCAACATTTTGAAGCCCATACCTCCCAGTAAGTCCTTTATCTCTTACGTTATCAGTATTCTACCTCTGGCTATTCTCTTTCTACCAGTGGCTTTCTCTTTTGAAGACAGGGATTCTGCATTACATCAAAGGCTCTGAAGCTAACACCAGAGTATCCTAAGTGGATGCCCTTAGCTCCAGGCTGGAACAGGCCACTATATTTTGTGCAACGTCCCGTTAGAAACAGTGCAGAAACACCCGCTGCACAGGGCCCGGCAGGGGAGAGAGGCAGAGGAGCACAGTCCGGGCACCCTGTTGGGTTCAGGCATCCCCTGATGAGTGCTCTCAAGGCTTGTATGCACATCTACTGGCTGAATTGGAGGTGAATTCAATGCAAAAATGAAAATGCTGGTAGCTTTAGACCTCTCCAAGACTGCTCTGCAGCCGACAGGACATCTACTGGCTGAATTGGAGGTGAATTCAATGCAAAAATGAAAATGCTGGTAGCTTTAGACCTCTCCAAGACTGCTCTGCAGCCGACAGGCTTTGAGGCTAAATTCCAAATGTATTTTGGATTTAGGAACTCTGAAAGGCAGTTAGATACCTAGGACATTTTGTCTGAAGTCTCGCCTTTCACGGGAGTTCTGGATTCCCCTAGATTGCATGCTAATAAGGTTTGGACTTGAACTCTGGCTTGAGTAACTACACCATAACCCAAATTAACTGTACTGTGTTATCTTCTAACTCTGCAATTAGCTTGTGTCACCAGCAAATGAAATGCATGAGTAATTTCTATTCGGAAATTGCTTGCCACCTCATTTATTAACATTAAAACAGATGCTGTTTTATCACTGACTGATACTGGACATTAATCAGTATTTTGTCAGACTTTGCATGCATATTAATATCACAGCTGGGAGGAATCTAGGAAAGTTCCTCTGTAAAATATACTATACTTCCTGCCTAATAGCCTGCCAGCACAGCAACTGTGTAAGTGCTTGTACCCAATGTCAGTCATCTATCGTTTGCCACTTCAGTGCACATTTTCCCACAGATGGTATCCACCCACAGTGAAAGCTGAAAATACAGCAAACAGCGTTTGCCTCAAAAGAAACAAGGCAGAAAAACAAGGCCAACCTATACCACATTCTGGTCAACCTCTTCCTTTACAAATGAAGAGCCATTATAAATCAACCCACTAAAACCATATGGACTCACATGCTTTGTAAAATAATTTGTATTTTGAAATTTTGAAGGGTGACTAAAGTGTTATTAATATGTTGAGTGATGGGCAAGGTGCTGCGCCAGGACCATGAAGAAAATTTCTGGATCATTTTTTGCCTTCTATGCTCAGGATCCCATTTCCTTGACCTCCATACTAGCCCTGTTTTCCAAACCATTTATGCACTTTGTTATTAAGTTATTAAGGTAATGAGGTGAGATTCAGGTATATGGACCAAAGGGCATGACTATCTCCCATACAGTTTACCATCCTGTGAGCAACCTTCTTCTTTCAAGCCCCTGATAAGCCCCAGGAAATGTAACTAGCACAACTGCTTCTTTGCACTCGATTTAAAGCAACTGAAAGTGGAGAGAGGGAGGTAAGAAAACACTAGATTTAAAAGCTGTACCCAAAGGAACAAATTAAAGGATTTCAAATGCCAATTTTCAGGCAAATTATCACAGATGGGAAATGGCCTGGCAGTCAAATGAGGATTCTTGCAGGAAAATTATCTGGCTGCATAATTGGAGCAAAAATTATTCATATTAGTTAAAATCAGGCTCAGAATTAAGTTTGTAAGTTTCCATGAGTTCCAGAAGGCCCAGGAAGAGGAGGGGGTGTTAAAGACGGCTCTTCTCACTAACACCTTGAGTCTTCCTTTGTGTGCCTGTGTACCCAGAGATATCTGCAAGGAACCAACCTCTCACTGCTGCTGACACTCCAGCGGACAGGAATTGGAGTTACTACAAGCCACATTAAGGCTTGTCTGTGTCCTTCCCACCGATGCTGCTGAGCAGCCACTAAGAAAAGCAGCAGCACTGCAGTGCCTTCAGGAATCGTGGTGCTATCTGTGCACCACATTCTGGCTGCTGATGTAGGGAGGCAAGGGAAAAATCCTTGATGTCCCAGATCAGGAGTGAGTCCTGGGCATACAGCAGGCTGCCGGAGGGAGCTCAGAGAGGGAAATGCTTCCCATCTGGGGTGCTAGTTTGCTCATCCCTGGCCACTGAAACAAAAATACCGCAAGATGTCTTGTCTTTCTTGTGACAAAAGAGTGAGAGGTGCGCACACTCTCCAAAATCTTTGCACTGTGCATGGAAGCATAAGCTTTCATCTTATTCTAGAATGTGCAAGTCAGATGTATTTAACAGCATGAGACCAATATCAAAGCCCTTAACCCTTACTACAGCATAAATCTGTGGCAAAGTAAAGGGATTTGATATTGCATATAGCTTTGCTGTAAAGTACTGGAAATTTATAATAATCAGGTTACCAATTCCAGTTCAGCTATAAAAATCAATGTCCAGTGAAAGTAAATAGAAATGAATCTAAAACACGTTTATTGCAATTAATAGTGACAAATCTTTTAGTCTGTACTCCAGACTCCTTCACTAGACTATTTTTCCTGCACGGGTGGGAAGCAATTTGGTTAATGATCTTAAGCTAATAATTTGTAGTAGAATCAACAGTATGATATTCATGATACCTTTGAGATGTCCTTCACGTTACAGATGTGATACTAATTTAGTTCCATGACAGTGATCACCCACACTCATTACTTACTCCACAAATTAATACTTAAAAAATAATGGGTATCTGCTGAAGTTGTAAATTTGGTGATACTAACTCCGAATAGAAATAAGAGTATTAATTTTTTTTTAAAATCTTAATGAGTCTTCAGTTGCATAGCAACTAAAGTACCTACACCATTTTGCACATGGATGAGAGGCGCAGGGTGGGGGTTTTGTTGTTGTTGTTTTGGTTTGGGGTTTTTTTTTGAATGGTAGATTTGTATTTTGTCTGACTGAAAACCAGGAAATATGGCTTAAAATTACAGAATCTTTCTTTCTGCTATTCTGTTTTGCTGTCTTATTTCTTTGAAAGGAAGCACTGTTTAACTTCTTAATGAGTGGCTGAAGAGCAAACTAAAAAGGTTAACTGTATTTGTGGCAAGGTGTTCCTTTCATAGATCTTCCTGTATAGCTTCGTCCAGGCATGGCAACTACAATTTTCCCCTTCATCATCTGGGGAATAAACCTGAAGTAAAGACACTTTATATTATTTTGATTAAGAAATGACCTTTTACCTTTTTATGACCAGGTGAGTATACCTTTATGTTAAGATATTTTTATGCAGGCTGTAGGCACTATTGCTTCTCTCGATGGTAGGCTCGATTAAAAACTTTCTTGTGTTATAATTTAATATGTCTATCTGATTTCAGTGTATCAATTCCATGAAAGCCTTTCATATGGTCTCAGTGACAATTTTAACCCCTCTTAAAAACAGTTTTGTTGTGTTTTTTTTTAAATTATGTACATGTATCTAAACTAATCTGACTTTGCCTGAAAAGTAAGGATTGAGCATTGCTATGCAGTGAACTGCTGTCTTCTGCATTTTTAGATCATCAGTTTATTTAAGAATTACTTCCATGTGCCACTGAAATACAGCCACTTGTGAAGACAGACAGACCAGCCACTTACAGAAACTGAAGTGCATCTTGGCCAACTGAAATGACAAGGGAACGTAAATGCTGTGCTGTGGAAGGTATTTATGTTGTCTGGAATATCTGATCTAGTTTGTTATTTTCCTTGGAGAATTCATGATGAAATCTGGCAGTACATCACAGCATTTATCATCAGTGTTTTGTTATAATTTGTAGAAATTCTCACAAAGTGGAATTTAGTGTTGACATTTTATACTGTAATTTCTTCAGGGATTTCTACTGTGGGCCTAGGACAAATGCAGATTCCTTGAATGATCCTTTTCAGTGCTCAGAAGAAAGTCAAAGCAGTCCTGCTCTTTGAGAGATGAGCTAACCTATCACTGCAGCCTTGCTCCCCTTGCCCCTGAAAGGCATCTTGAATTAGTCCATGAACCAGACTGCAGTGAGATCACCAAATTTGCAACAGAAAACTCAAGCGAGTACTGCTTGGTGAAGGGGATTTGTGAGCGGGTGATGAAATGTTACACTGATGCCTGCCATCAGTCCAGACTGCCATTACTAGCTCTGTGCATTACTGGGTCACCTAACAGTGCAAATGGGATCAGGACTAGGTGTGGGCGCATAACCACGTTTTTCTGAAAGGCCAGAGTGCTAGGCCTAGTAATGGATGGACAGGTGATATTTAAGTCAGCATAAAGATTGCTGATGTAAAGCAAATTTGTGTGAATTTATAGTGGATCAGTACTTTGCATCATGTGGCCAATGTCCAGTACCAGAAGTCCTGAAGGCTTTCCCTGTATCACTGATCCATAGTGCGAAAACTTAACCAGGGCCTTGGGTCCCAGTCCTGAATATGGCTGGAGGCACAAAGTAGCTGTAAAATGTACACAAGCTGTTACTTTATAAAACAACGTGAAGGGGTCACATAGCTTCCACTGACAGAATTTGTGTGCTGCTTCTACTGCTTGTGGCCCACACCCTGCATGCCCAAAATGGATGATTAAAGGACTGATCATCTCTTCTGTGGCTCCAAATTCTGGGGGGTTTTTTTGGTGCGGATTATTTAGGAAGCTAGTTTACTGGAAGATTGGGATTCATGTGACACAGATGAAACAAGCTTAATCTGAGTTGTGTAGAAAGTTCAATTTAGAAACTAGTCACTGTGAGAACTCTGTTCCTCTATTAACTGGGGGGAAACTTTAAAAACAAATTGAAAGTAACGTTTTCTAGTACTTCTTTTTTCAGATTAATTTCATGCCAATTATTGCATTACTTCTAGCTGATAAATATTCAGAGACCAACAAGATGGATTAATTCTCCCACACTACAAACAAAATTTTTAAATATTTTATATAACATAATTAAATGCTGTTTGTTGTTTTCAGAATCAGATCTTGGGACATGTTAATTAATTGCTTTAAGAGGACTGAAGACATATTGCAGAGAAAAAAAACCTAAAAGATTCAGATATTTATCTGTAATGTTCAACCTTGTTGGCTAATAATGGTTCCAAAATAAATCCTACCTGCAGAAATCCGGTGGCACCATGCCATAAACATTTATCCTGTCACAGAGCTCTAATGCGATAGTCATTGTGAACCAGCCCGTGCTAAGCCAAGTGTTGGATATCTTCCTGAAAGCAAAAACATAATTAAGTTTCTAGGCTAACAAATAATTCTTGAGATATCTGAAGCAATTTCTGGGTATTTTTTTCATTCTTGTGAAAGGTTATGAAAATTGGGCAACCAAGACTACTTTGATCGTTCATCTTTTAATGGTTTTGCTAGTGTCTTCTGTCAGTAGACCAATCTATGCAGAAACTGCCCTTGCTGTAATTAATTTTCAGGCACAGCAATGTTAATATTTAGCTGACCTTTTGGCAAGTTTACTTTAAGTGACTGAAACTTCATGTCCTATATTTATATTCTTCTGCTAGTAATCTATACACATCTATAATCACTTAATGAAGCTTACACACTAAGTGCTCAGGAAGACGCATCATGGGGGATGAAGAGGGCTGCTTAAAATGCTGCCTCCCACAGCACACAGAGGAGCCTGTCTGTTGGAGCAAGACCTGGCCTCAAGTGCTTGGTGTAAGCATCTTTCCTCCCACCCTGTCCATGATTTGGTTTCTAGAAGCTCCCAGCCACTCACTGTGACTGCTGGCAGGAAACTCGTATCTATGCCTGTCCCTTACCCAGCCTGGGAGACCTTCACCCTGGGTGCGACCCCTCTGCCTGCCCTGAGTCCCATCCCTGCCTGGTCAGACCTTTGAATGTGAATGACAGTGCTGCAAGGGAGCCCTCTAAGGCAGCTCCTTTCCTGGCATTCTCTGCAGGCTGGGAGAAATCTTCAAAAGAAGCACAACTGATCTCAGCATTATTTATGCAAAATAGGAGATATCTCCATGTAACTGCTCACAGATGTAAGACGTTTACAAGATGTGCTTAAATTTTGCACAGGTTCTTACCTGCAAAATGGCAATAGTAACATTTCTTCTTCCTAGCATTTGCTCCTTATTCCTGTTTAGGGTGTAAGAGCTGGGGCACTATAATGGTTACTGGTTGCCTGGCACATGCACTGGAAGTCCCAGTCCTGTGTTAAGTTCTTGCACTGTCCCTACACCAGCAGAGAGCTGGCAGTTTTGGGACAGGAGTGTCAAGAAAATACCAGTGAGGAGCATGTCTTAAAGATGTCGTAAAGGCATATTTAGGGGCAGCCCTACGGGACCAAGTCAGGCACCTCTCTTAGAAATGGAGGCACATAAAGTCAGGTATTTGCTCCAGAGAAAACAAGTTCACTCAAAGGTCTCCTTTCAAATACTGTTAAAGGAGACAGCAGGTCTCCCTAATGGCTCCTCAGCTAGAAAAGTCCTGCAGGAAGAAGTTCAAGCTTGTGTCATTTCCGACCCAAAAAGGCCTCAGATTCCTGATGACAGGCTGTCACGGTGACTGGCTCTCCTTACATCTCGTACTAAAGCTGAGGCACTGTGAGAGCAAGTGCAGGTTCTCGGATGGCTTATGCGCTGTGTCAGATTGTACTAATATGGAACACACATTAACCCCATTCCACCACACCTCTATCTGCCTGACACCTGCAAAATTTTGTGACACCCCCCCTCCCCTCAAAAAGCACAGCAGAGAACATGAGGTTCTCATCAAAGCAGTCACCTGGGAATCCCAGGTCCTGAGCCCAGTTCTTTTACAGTTTACCCAGTGATAGCAGAGTGCACAACAGTCCTGGAAGTGGGGACCTGAAGTCAGAACAGCCGCTGCAAGCAAGTGCCAGCAATCACCAATATGTAGTTCAGCAGGCAGCAGCCCACCATAACAGCTTCCCAAGCTAATGCTAAACAAGTTGGTTCCAAGTAGGTCACCTACAGGGCAGTAGGAGGGGGACGTTTTGAGCACCGTCAGATTGAGGAATGCCTTGTACCAAGGTTTCCGATTTCCTCAGTGAATTAGACTATTGCAAAGAAAAAAAAAAAAGTAGTGGTATCGGTGCTGGTTGCTTAAAAGGCACTTCTAAACATAAGGGAATTCTTTAACCAAAAATGCCTGAGGGATGCTGGGTAATTTGTCCTGTCCTTTGTGGGTCACCTGGTAATATATGAACTCCTGAAACGTACGTTTTTACTGCTCCTGACATACAGACTTTCAGGCTAAGCTAGCATTTGGAGAATAACATGATTTAAGCATCTCATTAGTTCCAATTATGGGGCCTTATTTATTTTCTGAATTTGCACTTAAGCTTGGGGGTGGTGGTGCAATTTGTCACAATGTCATAGCTGGGTCATAAGCTCAGCAGAGGCCTTCAGGCACTGCAACAATACAAAACAGTAAATAATAATTTTTGGCTCAAAATTATTAGGAAAGGGAAAGGTAGGGAAAAGCCTAAAAAATTTGCTTTCCTGCCACTTGAGCGTTTCTGAGCTTATGAACCACTAGGTAATTCAGGAACATGTTCAGGCTAAGAGTACTTTGGAGCTTGCACAAGGCCACTGTTTTAGGTGCCTAAGACCTCATATTCCAAAACCAAGGGAGCAATTATATCTAGACCATGACCGAAGTGGCTGGGCTTTGCACAGGTCAGGCAACCCAGCTAGGCTGACTGCTGAGTTAGTTTTCTTTTTGCTTACACACACTTACGCTGTAATTTAGTGTTTTCAATAAACAGGAGAATAACTGAATTTAAATAAACTAGTTTAAAAGCTAAACAATGAAATAAAGATTTAAGAACTTACTCAAGTACCACTTCGGCCTCTTTAAATACCATGTCTGTAGGACAGCAATATAGAAACGGGGTTACAGTGTCTTGCTTTTTCATAAAAGATCTGAACAAGAGTCCAACAAAAGAATACTGTTTTTATACCTAATCAGCTGTAATGAAAGAATATGAAGAACTGTCATGTGCTTATTAGGGGAAATTATCAGATATTCTTTTATATGATGAACTAACACACTGTGCTGATAATTCTGTAGTGCACACTAAATTACAATTAAAGGCCTTTCTGCTCCACCAAAATCTCATTTATAATCTCTATGGAAATACTCTTCCTGCAGTTATTTCATTTATGCTTCCTTTATCTAATTACTATAATATTGGTTCTGAATCGTATTTTCTTAATGTACCCTTATTCAATTATAAAGTTATTTTCAAGTACAGTTACTTTATAATACCAAGTATATTGCTCTGCATCCTTTGTCATTCACCGTACTATTTAACTGGCAATGTTTTCTGAAGGTTTCCCTTCATTTCAAAATCAGCTTTTTTTTTCAAAAAGCACAATACATCCAATTACCTTTTTTCTCATCATTTTCAAGACAGAAATGAATGGTTTGATTATTGCAACCTTTCAATCAGGCTTCTCTCTCCCTCTTTTGTTTTTTGCAGGCACTAATGTCAAGAGCTCAGCAGAAACATCCCAGGGAACAGCAACATTCTGGGCTGTACAATGTTCCGCTCCTGTCCCCACAGCTACATAAATTTTCCTCCATTACAAATTCCTTCCTACCCATGTTTCTTTTCATCTTCCCTGTTTTTCTGTGCTGCCTATTCATTTATTTTCATCTCCCGTTTTAATCTTCTTAGTCCTTCAAGTATGCTGTATGTGCCCTCTAAAGGAGCGGTTCATACACAGCAGAGCCTGCAATTTCTTAAAAGCAACAGGACCTGTTCAATGAGGCTGAATTTTGCTGGCATCCAAGTGCCCTTGATTCACACTGGGAGTTCAGGGTGCCCGTAACTGAGTCCACTATAAACTTGTTACAGTGTCATTAATGTCTCAAATGCCTTGAGAATATTTCAGGAGCCAAGACTGAGCCTGGTGCCTGTGCAGAACAAGAAATGCTTTCATCACATGCACAGCTATATGCCTCTTGCTCCAGATGGGTGATGCAGAACCAGAAAGAGCAGCTTGCCTGAAACTGCACAGCAAATGTCAGGAAAGGAATAGGACCCGGGCTCCCCATGGCGGAACTGGCCAGACTGAAGCAGAGGAGGTAAACTGTTCCTCAAAACTAGGGACTGCATGTGGCCTTATGCTGAAAGAGTAATCCAGGAAAGGAGATGGCAGTGTGCATTCCTTGTGCACAGGGTCTGACTCTTAGGGCTGATGGTGGCCTGTGCTACAGTGCAACTACAGGCTTTAACTTTCATGCCTTTGAAAATACTGGGCATACAGATAATCCTTTGCACTTTTCTTGAAGGGTTCAAATGCTTAATTCACCTTCTCACTTTGCTCTACTCTGGGTGAACAAACCTGGAAAAGACTGTAACACATCAGAACTGGCAGAGTATCCCCCCTTGTTATCCTTCCTTCTTGTTCTGGCAGAGACTTTGAGGATGAAGAGAAAAGGACCTTTAATGGTAAGAAACTGACCAAGTTACTGTGTGCTCTAGTGCTAGCGTGTGTCAATCAAGATCTCCGATACATAGTTTGACCCACTATAACTGAACAGGGTTCTGCAAGCAACCATGTGGGGTATGACAAAGGCAGCAAATGCCAAGCAAAGATACAGTCGCCGTCAGCGAAGAGGATACAACAGTTTCCTCTAACACCGGTTCTGCCTTTGTTGTGCAACCCAGAAAAGAAAGTCCATGCTCTTGAGTCCTACCTTTCCACAACAGGATCGAGCCCAGCTCCAAGCTTTGGTGTCTATGTATAGTATTTGTGAAGCTAGAAAAATCTCATCATGAGTTACTGCACAATAAACCTACCTCTTCATTTGTACCTAAGTGGATACCCTGTTCCATTTTTACAGCAGCATATTTTGTAAGTAAAAAATAGGAGTTCATTAAAAATAGATGTATTTCTTGCTAGCAAGTCTTTGGTTTAAATGCCCATTTTCAAACGTTATATGTGAAAATGCTCAAGTCCTGCAGTGGGTCACTTACTAAAAATTTGATTTGAAGATCAGCCTACAAGTCATAAACAGTCTCATAAAGATGTAACTATCATCATAACTTTCCTTTTCCCAGTTGGAAATACAAGATGAACTGTTCTGAAGCACCTAATGTATGACTAATGTTTATTTGTTTTACAAGAAGCTTTACAGCTGCAGTGTTCCAAGAATGCTTAAATTCAATAAACAGCTATTATAATTCACTGAATGGTGGCACTTCCTCTATAAGAAAACATAACCTATCCATTCTGATTTTTCAGAATCAGTAAAAAAACTTTCAGGTATATTACCCCAAAGTGAGATTTAAACAGCTCCTGCCTCCTTGGCTGTATAAATAGTACATCCAGATTCTGGTATTCTAAGTTGATAAGGCAATACTGCATACAAATTATTTTGATGCCTATTTTTTACTTCTGTTACAAGTGATGTTATTTGGCACATCATACCATAATGCAAGTCATGAGGCAGACGATTTAATGGGTGTGATGGTCCCTCTGAGCAGATCTGAAATTGGTATATATAAACTACATTATTTTACTACTGTATGACAACCCCCAAATGTATCCACGTAAGTTCTCACCTGTCTTTCCCAGTTTCCCGTTTAAAAAGGTCATCAAATTGAAGCATCTTGTGGCGAGAAATCATATATGCTTTTAATTGAGGCAGTATCTGATTCATCAGCTGCAGGTTATTATACACCAAGCCTTTGCCATCTCTCCTCATGTAGCTGCTAGGACCCCAGAAGATAAACACAGCACCACGGCTCATATTTAAGAGTTCGTTGCGATTTCGCAAAATCCTCTGAATACTGGAGTGTGCAATGACTCGAAGGCTTGTTTTGTTTCCAACATCTTTTCCATAACCTCGAGTAGGTGCATCATTCATTCGTATTACACACTCTGTCTCGTCGATTCTGTCACCTTGTTTACTTCCCAGAAGGTGTCCAGAGCTGGTTACCAATGCACAACTCTTGCAGTGCATTTTTAAAGGCTGCAAAGACATACATACTTCAAAATTAGCTGTAGACATCTTCCCATTCACTACATGATAACTGTATTTTTACATGTACATAGCATATATTACAGCAAAAATCTCAGAGGACTTTACATAAATCTCTCCCAGAAGTCTTCCCAAATAACTGGGGACACATTACCTGTACATTTTGTAGGTGGGGAAAACGTCGTATAGGTATAGCCCTTAAAGTTCCTCTGTGGAGTTAAGTCTACTGCTTAAATCCTCCTTTCCACTGCTGGTTCATATACAGTAATTGCAACAGCTTCCATACTGTTCCCAGCTGCTTAGGATTGTACTTCTTCCACTTGCCATAAATGAGCTATAGTTGTAGTATTTTTGATTCTTCCAATTTTTTTGGAAGTTCTCATAAGCACAGATGTGAACAGCTTTTCAACCTTGGGGTCAGGACATTTTGCTAAGGGAAGAGAGTTATACCCTTGGTCCAATCCTTCCATGCTGTTTCCAAGTTGGTGCCATAACCACTGCAGTGCTCTCGTACCTCCTTTGTGGTTCAGCAGTCAGAGCTGGTCATTAATGTCTGATGGTGAATTGGCGCACTGAACTTTTTCTAGCCTGTCAGGTCATGTTTAAATGTTACACAGTAAAATGGAACAGGGGGTGCCTTAAGTGGTTGACCTAATGGAATCAGGAGAGTAAACCAAGCTTTCATGAAAATGAAAATGCATGATAGATTGTATTACTGAAGTAAGCCACCAATATAGAGATCAATAAGAGTATGCAAGTGTATCTGCTGCTCAGCATGAGAACTAAAAAGGGGCAAAGGGTTAACAGTATCCCCACAGTGCTACTTTCTGACAAGTATACAATAAACTGGGAGGTAAAGACTGCAGTGTGCCTGGGTGGCCCTCCATGAAACAGTATCTTGCAGCATTTAAGGCCCATAACATCAGATTACAGAACATACATGGTGTGTATTTTACTGTTGGGGAGGATGGCAAAGAGACTGAACTGTGGTTGCTCACCAGTCTGACGTTCCTTGGAAGGCCATTTTGGTTCATGATCTTCTTGATCTACTGATCCTCCTCCCTACGTATGTCCACCAGAATTTTATTTTCATCATTAACCATACAGAATGGCATTCCAATACCTTCCTGGTGAATAACAGGCTCCAAATCGGACACACAGCATGCTGAGAGCAGTTGTCTCCTGCACTGTGGCACTGGCCTGATCCTGTAGTATACCAAGGAGGTGACAGTATTCATTGGCTCTGAAGAGGGCTAGCAACCTAAACCCATCTTTGACAATAAGGGCCTCAGCACCTCAAGATCAAACCCTGTGGCTCTGCATGGCAGCTCGTTGTTGGCACCATTACAAACGTAGCTAGCGTGTCTCCAGGTGTAAACTTGGTGGGTTTATTAGCAATGAGGAGAAGTTATGGTGACATGTAATTACACTTAATATCAAACACGCATATATAGCAATCAAATGAGTAAATCAGTGTGCAGTGAGGCGCGGCTTAAAACTCTAAAGCTGAAAAGAAGACATAACCTAGGTTTGAGATAATCTCAGTCCCCTGTTTGAAAATGCTTTGGCTCCAAATACTTTTGAAGCGGGTATTTTACTTATGTAACTTCTTTTTAATTTTGAAGGTAGTAAGTGGTTGCAGTCCGAACTTTCTTTCTATGAGAATAGCTAATGAATGATGAAGTGCTTTTTAATTAAAGACAAAATAACTAAACTATACAATTTGTGTAATGATATAACCAGTAAGCTTTGTATCTCCATCTTCCCTAAACAACAAAGTCTCTTTTCTTTCACATATATGGTTTGTAATCCAGAGCTAATGATATGGGTAGAAATGTTCATGCCTTTGTGAGCCAAGGTTCCTAATGCAGTATTTACACGCATTTTCCTTTAAGCTTTCATCTGCCACTTTGATGAATTACCTAGCATAAGGCTCTAAGGTGAACTAGCTGCTCCACCATCATGCTTGGGAAAGCAAGATGAAGTGCTAATGAGGTTAAAGGAAATGTAGTCAGCACCATTGTTAACTTACATGGGTTTGAATATCCACACAGCAAGACATTTTCACCTAAACAGTCTCCGCTGGTTTCTGGCCTACTGATCTACAACTTAGCTGTTTCTTTTAGAAGCCTGTCAGAGAGTCCATCCTTAGGAAACAAGGGCAACCATCAGTGGAGCTGTGGAAACTTGGGGAGGGAGGGGATGTCAACATTTGCTAGATGATAAACATTAACACCCCCAAAAACATCTGTCCCAGATCTTGTTTGAAAACTGTTCCTTCTGGGAAAAAGTCTTTAGACTGAAACATTCAGGTATTGCCTAGCTACTTCTTGAATGATGCATGGGGGCTGAGCCAGTGTAGCTGCTCCAGGCAAGTCATTTTCAGTCACCTCACTCAGATTCTTTCACTTGAAGTCTACAAAACTCGCACCTAAAAATTGTCTGAGGAATTCACAGCCAACAGCCACAACATTCTCATACCAGCTCTTTATAATGCTTTGACAATATTGAAAGCAAGGGGGGGGGAAGCTATCGGCTGTAATATCATCTCATTGGGAAGCAGTGGTTGCACCAGAAATGTCATCTACTTAAGCAATAATAATGGAGGCACAAGGCAGTTCTTTGGGATTGATGGCCAGCTGGAAAAAGTTGATGGCCTGAGAATAACCAGGGGCCATTAAGCCAGAAGAACATTAACTCCACAGAAAGCTCTGTGTTACAGTAATTATTACTGTGATAGTTGGGGGAAAAAAGCAAACCAAAAAAAAAAAAAAAAAAAAAAAAAAGGCAAACCTATGACATTTGAGTTGTATTTTAGGTAGGTGATGCAACTCTTCCTTTGTGAGCCTCGCTTCAAAATGCCCAGAAAAGGGATAGGGTGAGAGGTAGGTCTGAGTTTTACGGCATCTGTATTAATTACCTTGAAATGTAACATACCATCCATGCAAAAGCTGCTGACATTTAATCATGCCCATTGCCAATAAGCAGCCACAGTTTCATGTGTACCTGAACTACATGTACAGCACCTTGCACAGCACAGCAGAACACGTGGCTACTTCTACAACACAAGTCAGCCATATCAATACTTAGGGCACTAAGAGAGTGAACAAGCCAAGTATCAGCCAAATACATTGCCCAAATTAGCTCTCAGTTCCAGTCACCTAAAAATATGTATGGGGAGAGGGAGAATAGACATTACAAGACAGCAAGCTCACGGTGCTATAGAACCCCAGAAGATGGCAAAATCAGCTGGTGGTTTTCTGGGATAGACGGGCTATCCCAAGGGAATGAAGGGAGCAGGTGAACCTTGCTAGGTTCTGGTAAACCCTGTAACAGCAGCTTAGTGGCCATAACAAATGAGTGCAACCTTGCACTGCTCTAAGTATCATAGGCCAAACTGACTCCTGGCAACTTTCACTTAGATATATAGCCCAGTAAGTGCTGTTGCTGTATCATATACGTCTGATTTGTGTAAGACAAACAGAAACAAAAAACAATATCACAGTTGTTTCTGTATTTTCCAATTTGAGGCAATCTACTCTGTTACTGACTTTAAAATCTGTGTTGTCCAATGACAGAAAAATGTTATTTTCACACACTTTATTGCTTGAAAAAAATCAATGGAAAAATGTTATTCCTGATTCAGAATATGTTACTCTTAGATATAATTATTTTCTTTGTGATGAAATAAAATGATCGATTATTTTTTCTTACAGAAGTCTTTTGATTTTAAAGCCAAGCTTTAGAAAACAAGACAATTCCCTCCAGTAAAATCACGAACACCGGAAAACACACTTTTTTCCTATACTGAGTACTTCATGACCTAGTTTCAAGACCCCTGGGTTCAGATCATTCCATTATCAGTAGTATAAAAGTTTCCTTTCTATAAATAAAAAAAATAGAGTCTTATATCTCGGCAATCATGACGGGGGGCGGGGGGATGGAAAGATTGACGGTCTTCTGGAGTGAAGAACAGGTCATTACTGAGTTCAGCAGAAAAAGACCACGTGTCAGTTCATGAACACCAGCGTTCCTCATAGATACATCTGGAAATATTACAGCTGACTTCAAAGTGTATTGGGAGAGAGCAAAAGAGACCAAGAAAGGTTAAAGAATATCCAAATTCCTTTTGGATGAATGACCTTTAACTAAGCATTTGAGACTGAAAGTGCAAAATATCAATAAGGTACTTGACAGCTATGTTTTTCTCTTGCACTGCAACACCTCTACAGCATTTTGTTAGCCAGCGCTAGCATGCTTGTCTTCTGTCTGATCCGGAATGAAAAGCTATAGGGTTGCTTCACTCTACATTAACTACCTGAACTGTATTACTGAACCAACAACCTCCTCGGCAAGAGCTCCCAAACTGACTGCTAAAGTGAAAGCAGTGGTAGAAATAAGACGACTGATGTACAGGAAAGCAAAACTGTTTCCATTTTCAACCGAATTAATTCAGTATATTAATTGTTGAAAAAGCATACATAAACATTACAAGAGACAGTCTTACTGGTTCAGGAGAAAGTGAGCTTATTCCAGAGCAGTCTAGCTTTCTCTTTTTGTTATAAAGCAGATAATTTCATTGGTAGGAGTTTCACGTCTCCCCTACCTAGTGCCCTTTGTGCCTGGCCTGAGCACAACAGCTAGCCTGTGACGCTCACTGTATGTTACCTCAGCATTTGCTTTTTATGTTCCTTGCCTTGCACACGGGGCAACTTAATCAGCATTTCATACATACATGATGTTAATGAACCCTGTGTTCACCCCACATTCAATGTAATTTATTACTTATGGCTTGTTCTTGATTGCTGGGTCATCAGCCACCGGCAACAACACTAATTAACACACTGCCAGTAATACAGTATTTTGTTCTGGCACCTTCAGTTCTAACTTTTTACTTTCTTGTAGCTTTGAGCAGCTTTGAGGTTTCTCACAAGCTGCTGGGTCAGGACCACTGCTCCACTAGCCTGGCTGCCTCTTCCCAGTTGTCCTCTCCCAGAGGCTTCGAGGACAATCCCCCTGTCACAATGCGCACCTCAACCTCTGCAGGAGCTCCAGGCATCCCCAGCCCACTGCTGGCACATCACAAATGGATGCTCCAGCTCTTGTGAGCCCCTGTCACTCAGCCCTGCTCCAGGTATAAAGCTTCTCTTGCCATTACATCCATCCCTTGTGAGCAAACTATACACATTGTTTCTACCAGTGTGCCTCCTTCCTTAATATTTCCCTTGAAGACTGACGACTGTAAGGCCAAATCTGCTTTTCTTTGAGAAATTCCCAACTATCACCTTAAAGTAGAATAGAAACCCCGAAGCTTCATATTTGCTAAGTAACTTCTGTTCTGTAAGTCAAGGCAGCAAGCTGTGGGGCCCAAGCTGTCTCACTAGTGAAGTACAGCTGTGCACTTCAGAAGTGATTTCCACAATGCCAGTACTCTGGGACACACGATCCTCTGAAAATAATGCAAGTTCCTTGATTATTTTTGCTTTGTAGTATATTGGGTTTGGAACAGTGCTTTCATAATAATATGAAAAGAACCAAAAATGAAAAAAACACACAAGCACAAAGAGTTTCCTTTGGTATTTTTCAAGTCCCATCTACCTGACACACTATGAAGTGATGCTCTCAAACTGGTCTTCTCTGAACAGTAAAAATCATTCAGATGCATATTGGGATATCTTAGGTAATACTTCTGTGTATAAAAAGCTGGAACAAAAAAACAGACTGAAACACTTAAAGCATAAAGAGAGTTTTGAACTTCAACCAACTTCAACTTGCTGTGGTACACGCCCCTTTCAACTCTCTGGGAGTTTTGATTTTGTGGTGCCAAGTTCTGATCTAAGAGATGATTTTGCTTTGACCATGACATTTTCACACGTGTGTTCAGACAGGGAGTGTAGCTTAATTTCTACACTCTGCACGCCAGCTCAGACCTTCCCCTCAGGTTTCATTAATTTTCATTCTTTAACCCTTACCCTAGCAGGTACAGAGAGCTCTTGAAGAGGGGGAAAACAATTCCTCTGAGCAAATATGTTTATAATTTTTGTCAAACGAGATTTTTGGAACGCTAAAGAATCTGCCACGAAAACAAACTTTATTATCCACTGAACTAAAAGCACTGATTGCCTTGAAAAGTATATCCCTGTGACGGATATCATACAAGTAAACAGAAAGGGTTAGGAGATACCACTTGCCCAACACTGTTAATCCTTATGCAAATCCAAATAACAAGCATTTGAAGCAAAACTTTGCAATTCAAAAAAGGTCTGGCAAATCTGTTCATAAAGATAAATGCATGTCTGTTTACAAAGATAAAAGATAAAACAAATGAATTTCTTATTACTTCTCTTTGTTTCTTGGGCTGTGGAGCCTGAATACGCAAATGTTGTGGAAACATTAGCATCTTCATTTCCCACTGATTCTTCAGAATTAATTATATAACTGGACTCTGCCTTCAGATATTTGATAAGTAGAAACAGTGAAATAGCCACACTTCAGCAAATGCATTCATCGCACTAGTGATCACAGCACCCTAGGTTTTACTCCTCCAAGGAATGGAATATTTTTGGTTTTCATGATACTATACTGATGGGCATCTGCAAAACCTATAGTAAAAATACAGTAATTCTATTTTCAAAAGGTCCTTAGACATATCTAATTCAATTTCAAAACATGAGGCTATATTATGAAAAGAAAAATAGAAAAACAAATGCACTCCATAAAGCTTTCAGAGGGATAATTCCCTTAGAAAAAGTACCGTTAAGCACATTAGTCAATGAAGAGTCTTCTGCTTGTGTGAAGTGTTTTCCGGCACATTAACTCTTTTTCAGGGGACTGCCTGCTAGTCAAAGCTTCCATTAGATTAATTAAAATATGGCTCCTTTCACTGGAAAGAAAAGGCATGAGTTTGGTTACAGGACATTGACCACCTATAGAAACTGAGCCCTTTCTAGTTACATAAAATACAAGCAGAAGCAGTACAGGAGACTGAACAACAAGATAACTTTTACTATATGGAGCACATTTCTCTTCTTATTTGGAAGCATGATTACCAGGTGCTGATGTTTTCCCCTAAGCCACCTGAAGTGAATATAAGGTGCAACCTTGCAAATTGTCAGCACATATAAAGCTAAGATTTAGAGAGTAGTTTCCATCCTGCATCCTATAAATGTGTCCCATGAGGAAGATTAGTATCAATCATAGGCTTATTGGAGAGTGAGATAGGATACAATGATAACCTGAAGCTATCAACTAGAGTAATGGTCTAAGAAGAAAAAGCAATCAGAGAAAGAAAAGAATATCCTCAATGAAAGACAGAACTGGAAAATCAGGCAGGAATGTATCATGTTGATGAACATGAGCTGTTATACAAGAGAGAGAATCATATGAACAATATACAGGCTCTAAAGAAATGGTTATTGCCTAATGTTTATCTTAAAAGGAGTGCAAATAGACATCCATATTATATCAAACTGCTTTACTTTTGTTCTGCAGTTAAAGTCCTTGCACTAAAATGCAATAAAACCACAAGCATGGTGTCTTAACTATGCAAATTATCATCACTGAAGTGTCAGAAAAACAGGAATTATTTCAATGGTCTACAGAAAAGGGATTGGACAGTTTGGATTTTTGTTTCGGAAAGTTTTCACATCAACTTCTCATCTGCTTTGGTATGTTTTGGCAAATCTTTCCAGTTTAAATGCTTCGTGGAAATATGCCCTCAGCTGCTCTCTCTGTACCTGTCATGGCTGTGCAAGATTTTGGTTTGAGCTTCAAGTTTTACAGGGTCACTTTTTTCATCCAACCCAGCCTTAAGCTAAGCATCACTGATCCTTAAAGTCTGTGCCTAAGTTTTCAAATTCAAGCACTCGTTTCTTTCTGTGACACTATTTGGCTCATCCAAATGCATCTAAACTCTTACTACGACTATTATCGCTACAAGGCAATGTGATAACAATTGCAAGGACGCAGGCAAGCCTTTCCAATGGCACCCAGTTTCAACATAACTTCAACATAGCATGCAGAGTCTCTAGAACAGGCCAGATAAAATTTAAGACCAAACATCTGATTAGAAAGTTACTGACCCCATAAAGAATCTTCTCTAAAATATGTTTTGTCTTGTATTTCTCTATCTTGTTGAAATAGACTGAAAGAAAAAACAAGGCTCCTCCTTCCTTCTTAATATTTTTGTTCAATAATTTTATTCAAAGGTCTTTGTTTCAAAAACTGTCAAAAATGTTCAGCCTCACTGTGCTCTCTGAGGTGTTTTGATTTTCATGTGGCTAGCTCCATGTAATCTTTATCAGGTTATTTGATATTAACTCAGACTGCTCTATGTGCTCTTACTACTGTCCCTCTGAGTTAACAGCACATCAGAAATTAGAGAATGAAAGCAGATTTAAAATATTTTTTTTTTTTTTTTTCCTTGGCCAGAAGATACTGCATCTGAGTTTAATATATTTTTCTGAGGATGTATCAGGTTCAACAATACAGAGTTGTACCACCTCCGCAGGAGAATCCCAAGGTAGCCTCCATAATCACTGGCATATTGACACTGAAGACAGATGCTGGAAACAGGTACTGGCAGCAAAACTGGTCAAACCATCCATTTCATTCAATAGCTACAGGATGCAGAAAGTCACCGGGAATTTCTCCCATGCACATATGTAGAGAAGAAAAAGTGTGTTTTGGGCTAAAATATTTGTATATTCACTTTTAGCCTAAAACCAGATGAAAAGAAAACATCTTGAAGACAGGTGTTTAAAAATCTGTATATCTACAACCATGTGTCACTGTAATTTTAACTGGTTTGGACTACAACTAAATTTGAAAAATAATCCTTTGAATTCAGGGCTCAGCTCTTTGAGGTTTTGGGGTTTTTTTAAAGGGTCTCAAACATGTATCTCCAATTGCTTACTATTATCACAGTCCTGATCAGGAGGCAAAAATAAACAAATAAATACATTTATCCAATCAGGATGTTTGTATTGAGTCTATTTATCAAAGTGCAGGTTAATATGAAATTAAACACTTAGTGGATGGAAACATTTAGCACTGAAAGGCACCTACCACCAAGGGTTAATCAGACAACCAAGTACAAGAGATGGCACTCTGTCTTCCAACGTGGCATTGCTTCTCCAGAGAGATGCTCTTCAACTTACAGCAGACCATCAAAACTATCTTCTGAGTAAGTTAGGCGTAAATAAGTTTGAGTGAAAAGGATGAAGTTAACTAGACTTTCTGGAAGACCCAGAGAAAAAGACTGGCTGGAAAGAAAGGAAGGTCTCTCTTGGAGGAAGGTACCCTAAGCTGCAGGGCAAATGAGAAGAGGGAGTCCTCAAAAAAACTGAGCCAGGAAAGAACTGATAGCAAGTCAGCTAATTACAGGGAGAGAGGGGGGGTTGACCTTGCTAGAAGTAGAGTTAAGTCTATTTCCGTATCTGTGGACTTCACAGACATTTATAACTGTGCCATCTCTTGTGGCTGTGGCACATAAATGCTTTTATTTGTGTTTTATCATCAGCTGATTTGACTGAAATATGATTCCCAGGCACTTGGCTAACACTCTTCAGTAATACTCCTTGTTTAAAGACGTAGCTTATCCATAACTGCGGAAATGATGTAACTTAAATCCACAGTTACCCAATGCATTTGGTCAAGGAATTTGAAGTGTAGAAGGGTGTGCCACAGACAGACTGCAAGAGGTAGGTTTAAGAACAGATACCACAGAAATCAGGAAAAAAGGAATCATCGTTTAGTGAGCAGCAGTGGAGACGAAACCTTCCTGCAAAGAGGTGAAATGCAAAGTATCAGTCCCAGGGGATTTGTGGGTGCTTTATACACTTTATCTGCTTTTTATTTTACATTACTAGTCCTAAATTGTACTCCTTGGATGTGATGTATGTGTCATCTGAAGTGCATTTTACCTGGTAGTGACATTAAACAATTCCTGCTCACTTAATTCGGGGGGGAGGGGGAATATATTTCACTGGATCACTCCTTGGATCCATTTCACAATGGGAACAGGAGGCAAAGAGAAGTAAAAGGAAGACAGAAAAAAACCCCAAGATAGGTGGATGGCATTGCTTTCTTTAGTGATACTGAATGTACATAAAATTCTGCCCGAAATGCAATGATAAGGTAGATGACGGTGGTGGTGGTCATGGAAGAATGAAAAGGACAGAACATGGCAGCACAACCAAGAAGTGCTAGGCTGCAGAGGTTTTTCAGAGGGTTTTTCAGAGTATCTTTTAATCTTTCATTGTTTCAGATCACCATTACTGAGTGCCTTGACATCTAACTGATACCCGTCAGCAGGAAATTTTAAATTCTGTAACCAGCACGTGCTTTTCAGGTCTCTGTACCACACCTGGCTGCAGCCCAGGAGCCTTGTTTCATGTGAATGAACTTCTGTCAGTTTCTTCAGAGCAATAGGCATGTTCTAAAGTCGTTTTTCTGCACTGGACATGTAGGTCACCTTTCCAGCTTTACTGCCCCAAATAATGCCCACCCACCTCTGCAGCATTTTTGACAAAACCGAGACCTCTCTAGAGCCACAATTTCAACTCTCAGGAGACACAGCAGGGCATTTTCTTCTTGTAGGGGAGAAACACTGAAGTGGTGACAGTTTTCTGTATGGGACTCTTTCGGCAGAGAACGAAAAAGAGGAAGACCAGCTACTCATCAGGTGTAACTGCTTCACGCTGCTGAACAAAGATGTGACCAGGTGGTTCACCCCGTCTTTACTGCACGGCCCTTGGGTTGCCCTCAGGGGCTGCTTCACCCTGCAGCAGAGTGGCCCAGGAGACCGCCTGCAGCTGCCCAAACCCCACTGCCTCGCTGGCAGGGCAAGGGGGTACCGGCCTTTCTGCTGCCCACACGCCGACGTGCATCAGGGGGTTCTCGGAAGCCGCCTCACGATTCACACTCTCGGCACGCCCTCGGAGCCCCGCAGTCCCGTCCACCTTACTGCAGGTGCCCTGCGCGGGTGTCAGCATCTGACCCCGGAGCCTGCAGCATCCTCACGGCAGGGCTCTGCGCTGTGGCCCCCGTGCCTGCGCTGTCCTCTCGGGTCGCCCCCCTCTCCGCAGCCCCACTGGCTTTCACGCTGATCTCACAGGGCTGGCGTGCTGTGACAAATACATCTGCAGAGGACAGGGCAGGGCAGAAGGGACACAGACGGTGCGGGAGAGGCAAACACGGCGACAATCTGCCAGGAGATGGCATGAGAGCATAATCCGGACTCGGCCTGCCCGGTCGCAGGCACGGTGAGACCTCGAGCATCCAAACCACTCACAAGGGAGAGCCCTGGAGGACAGCTGGCACCCTGACACCCTGAAAACCGGTGTGAATGAAGTGGGAATTTCACCCCGAGGATGGCAGTGTCTGCACTGTGTCAGGACTGCCTGTTTCCCCGATTTGCACATCCGAGGAGGAAACGCCGCATCCTCCCAGGAGAAACCATTGCTCCCATTAGCGCGGTACAGCTGGGAGGAGCCTCTGTCCTGAAGAAGAAACGAGCAGCCAAATTCCACCGACCTGTCAGCATTTAATTACAGCTGGAGTGTGGTTCAAATCTTTTGCTATCTGTCATGTATTGTCCTTCCCAAAACACAAAAACCAGCAACAGTGCAGGATTTCTACCCCTCGAAAATAATAATCACACTACAGCCCTACTAACATAATTAAACAAATCAATTACATTCCATTGAAGGGGACAGGTTCTGAAGGCTTAGCTGGTTTCCTTTTTAATTATTATATAACATCGTGAACACAGCAAAAAATCTTCTTTTTAACATGCTAAATGTGCTGGGGGTTTTGTTTGCTTTAACAGACTGCAGTGGATGCTACATTTGCATTTAATTAAAAAGTAAGTTATTAAAATAGTTTATTTTGGTTCAATATGTATTTGTTTAGCATGTGGATGCTTTCACATCAGAAATGAGATACTTTTTTCAATCAGTATTGAGCAATAGACATCTGGGAAAGCAAATAAAAAGAACAGATCAATGTATTTTCAAAAGAAAGCTTGTTAATGCGCAAACATTTGGTCCTGTCACAACTAGATTATTTTTGAATATTCCACTGTTTCCAAAGGAATCAATCACTATCCCCAAAGCTAAACAATATGCTACATTTTTGACAGGAACAAAATAACACAATCCCAGAAACTGGAATGCATGCAGAAACCTCACACCAAGTATGAACTACCCTCTAGCCAACAGTGATACGAAGAAACAGCTCCTGTAGCTAGATGGCACCATCCCTTCCAGCTGCGTTTCTAGGGGCATGGGTGGCTGTAGGAATGTAGGGTGGGTCTGCTGAACCAGGCAGAGCATTTGGGAGAAAGACATTCTAATTTCCAGCTCCTGAGCAGCTTTATGCAGGAATCGGGCAAAGATTTTGGCAGATGCGGAAAAACAAGTGTAGGCATCCAGTTCACTTGAAATTCAAATGAGGAAACAGCAAGTCGGTTTATGTGCTTTCAGGGTTAGGCAGCAGCTAAGCAAAGGTTTTTTTAAACTGCAATTTTACATTTAGGTTTGGGAGTGGAGCTTTAATTGGGTGAAGCCCTAGAGTTTTCATAAAAAGACCAAAGCTCTTCACAGGATCTAACTCTGTGTTCTTGTATTAAATAGAAGTCCTAGGGAACCACTTCTTCGTAGCCACATACCTGATTCATCACTCTTTGGAAAGCTACAATAAATCTGTCATGGAAGCCTACTAATTGCTAGTAAATCACCAAAGTTGGAAGTGTCACAAGCATATCCAAAAAGAGTAAAAGTGAAGACCTGAACATTCAAAGAGCTCTGGGGCGAAATTCTGTCACTTTACAGATGAACCTGTAATCTATGTGAAAATAAATGATGTATAATGATTACTAAATTTGAAATCAAATCTTCACATGGGGACAATTCAATAAGGTTAGGTGATTATAGGACTATGCAGCAGCATCAATTATGGAGCCAGAAATAGTCTCATGTCCCTCAGAGGCTGCAAAAACTCTGCATTGCTTTATTCACCAACATCAGAGGACATTCACTTTCATCAAATAGTCTGGGGGTTCTCGTTTGGAAGAAAAAAAAAGAAAGAAAAAATGGAAGGCATGAGCCCAAAAATTACTGGCAATGATCCTAACTTATCATCTGAACTGCCGTTTGCTCTGCCAATTGATGGGAAATGAAGTGTGATCAATTCTAGTCCATTGTACATAGTGCCCGTTGACTGACCTGCCAAATCCTTGATTGAATAATTAGTTAAGATATCAATACCTGCCATTTTGCACAATGCTCACGAGACAAAGCCCTAGAGTTTTCATAAAAAGGCCAATTACCACGTTATCTGTAACTTTACATTTTCTTTCACATGTATGACTAAGCCTTGGTATTGCCAAAATATGGAATAAAAACATAACGGTACATAAGAAGTGGTAAAATCTAGAAGCATGAAATCTAGAGGTCAGTGCAACCCCTGGAGTAATACAACATAAATTTTTAATCTTACAGATGGATAATAAGCCATATCAGAAAGGATTAAATCTGTGCTCCTCATTTACAACCGTTCACTTTAAGTAGCAACCTGCCTATTTTCCATTGTCAATATCAGGGGAAACAGCGCTAGCTCAGGTACTCGGTGGTGACTGACAGCAATGCTGACATTTTAATAGCAGCTACTGTTTAAGAGCACTATCACCATCCTGTGATTCTTAGATAAAGATTTAATCTACTTTTGATGCAGCAGAGCTCTGCCGACCAGGCAATTTGCTGTAAGGGTACATGAAAAGGTGGGGGTTTCTTTACTCCCATCCCCCAGTTCCACACCAGGTGTGTAACAAGCTGTTCCAAAGCCATAAATTAGGCTAGGCAAGGCACTGCCCGACATTGTACTTTACATTACAGTCCCAAGTCTGAACTGAGAGCAAACAGGGACACTACATTTACTTTTCTATCTCAGACACAAATGGTGTTAACTGCAAATACAAACCAGTTATTCAGTGCAAAAACGACACACGATTTGTGAATTGGGCCCTTCATAAGTACTCTGGTGTTTCTATCTTTAGTTCACACACATGAACGTAGTTCCCATGTATCCAGATGCCATTAGCAGTATCTAAAGTCACCACTTCTCCCCAAACCATTCTGCTGCGGCTTTGGGCATGCTCACCACCTTTCCCCTTAATTCTCATATCTATTCCCCTCTTATCTGCCAATGAAGAGCAAAGCCAGAAACGGAAATGTACAAACTGAAAATGCAAATGCATGACTGAAAATGCAGGGAAGTGCTAGTTAGCGGCTTACAAGGCAGAAACGGAAAAAACATGTGGAAGAGAAAATACCCTACTCCGCATCATGGATGACTAATTTCTTCCCACACTACGCTGTAATAAATCCCAGCCTTTGCTAACACAAGAATAGGAAAGCTCTTTCCCAGAGCTAATAAAGACATGCCCTGCTTAGTGCTCACTTTAGTGTGCTAAATGGAAGACATTTCTGGTTTGCCAGGTAGTGGCACCTCAGATAATCCAAAGAAAACAGATTCATCTTTCCTTCTGGGCTGACAGCAGGTTAAAAGCATAATGCTTGGTATCCACAAAAGGCTTCCTTTGGACATTACACTAACCCTATTCGAGGTCTTTCTTTTTCAATTGGCAGAAAATATCATATCAGTGCTACCCTAGCGCTTGCTGGCTGATTGTTTTTTCAATCCCTGCGCTCGGCAGGTGTGTGTAATAGCTGGGACATGCTGCAGTGTATTTCTAGGGCTGCTGCTGTAGTGCAGTAGTTTGCAAAACACTTTGAAGTGAATGGTTCTTAAGAGAGGAAATCTGCATAACAGAGGCAGCACTTGAATATATAGTTTGTCTGTGATACAAGTTCAATGCATACCTTTTTATGTCAAACCAGCTTTCTTGTGCAACTCTCCATCAACAGGATTTTCAAAATAGGGAAGTGACACGAGTTGGACTGATTGCCACCCTAAATTGCTTCAACAGTATTTGCCCACAAAGTATAGGCTATGCAACCTCTGTGCAGTGTGCAAACTCTTGCTATGGAAATGTGAATTACATATATATTTACTATTTGCAGATTAATATAGTCTGAAGCAAGCTGGTTCTGTGCATTTTGCATGTTGAATGATACCTTTTAATCCTATTTGAAGACCAGTTATCCAACACTATCTCACAATATTTACAATGTGTTTGTCCCTCCTGAGTAAAAGACTGGAATGACCACCTCAGCCCACAGGCAGACAAAACATTAACACGCCATCTTCATCAGAAATAACTGCATGCTTCCTGTGTTACCCATGGCAATTTGGGTCTTAGTAGTTGGTCAGCCTCTCCTTTTCAAGAACAAAACCCCTTATCTGTGGTTTTCTACAGGGCTTAGCTCTGGTGAGTATTAGTTAAGCACTGTATCATGGTAGAAAAATGCCTCCTTTCTCCCTGCTAGCAAGACTAGTAGCAGGGGTTATATAAAATATGAAATAAAATATTCTACCCTTTCCAGATTAGCCCAAAGCACAAACAAGTACTAGCGTTCTCTTTGTTCTTCTTACCCAGGGCAAATGCTACATCAAGTCTGAGAAAGACAGTTGCATCTTGAGCAAATTGGCTCAAGAAATCAATCAACTTATCTCATCCAAGAAGAGGTAGGATGTCTAGACTTTTACATTTGTGGAAATGGTTACTAGGCATTCAGTAATAATGACAACATGATGGGCTGACAAGACTTTATTTTCCTCCGAGATTGGAAAATTCTGATTATGCTTGGCAATAAATGTAAACTATTTACAGTGTGAAGATTTGGTAGATACCATGCAGTCTACTGCACATGGGTGTACTTAATTCTTATATACCATAATTGTGCACTATATATGCATTGATAAAATTAATAGAACTGCAGGCAGAATATTTCTATCTTGAATAATTTTCCACATATTAACCATCCATCTTAATGCCATGCCTTCTCTTATCTGATTATTTTATTAAGAATTGGTAGGGGTTTTTATTCAGCTAAAGCTTACTGAATGAAGGAAAACTTGCAGTTGTTTAGCAGGTCAGGTAAAAAGTGGATAAAGAAGCCTTAGTACTGCGTAAGATGCCAACACCCTCCAAAACAACATTTACTAAATGGATTTTCACAAGCAGCAATTTCTATTTACTAAAGCGGTAAATGTAGTCTTGCAATATCTGAAAGAATTAAACATTCTCTGTGAAAATTAGCCATAGAGCATCACAGGAGGTTCCTCTTTATCCAGCATGAGTTAAATTTTGCTGTCTTCTAAGGAGATTAAATTTCCCCTTTACAACTCTGTTTCCAACTGTCTAACGCACTTCAGCAAGCTTTCAAAGGCAGGCTGGCATCACTGAATTCTCTCTCAAATCCAGGCTGCTTCCTTTGCACCAAGCTTCTCCACTCACTATTTTTTCAGTGTTTTTTTCCTTTCTTTCATGGTTGCTCGCTCCCCAGTAGATCTTTATTTTCTAGGCTAAAATCTCTATGCCACATATATGCCATTGCAGTGATACAACATAAATGAAGCACACATGGTAAATTAAGAACGCATTTGAAACATCCCTGAAATTCATTTTGAAGGATGAAGGAGGCGCATCAAAAATTGAGGATGTGAATGCATATTTTAGGATGTTACAGAAATCACTGGGCATGCTAAAGATTTCAATCTTTCTTCTATTTCTTTTGTATTTGCTATCAGCATAGGGTTACCAAAGACTTCGTATTGACAAACTGCAGCCTATGGACAGTTTATAAAATATGTGTTCTGTATGTATTTGGCACTTGTTAAAAATATATAGCTGTTACTTTAATAAAACATATTTCTGTAACTTCAATATATTTACAAGTTCAGGGTCTACATTCTGTTTTGTTGTTGTTTTTTTTTCTCTCAGGAATACAGTGACAGTTTCTTATGACTTAAACCTGCAAATTAACAGCATTTTTGGACCTTAGCAGACAACCTTCCTTCTAGCAACAGTATAAGGGTTTTCTTGACTCAGGCATCACCAGCTGAGAAGGATGAATTACTGCATACAGTAGTCTTATACTCATGATCTGTTTACTCTTCTTACCATATTGCAAATTGTTACAATTTTATTGTAGACTTCATAATATTGTATGTTTTTCTTAAATCTCCAGCTCCTGGAATGATGGGATTAGATGAGAACAAGTTTCTCAGGGTGGCTGAGAAACTGGAACGTGTAACGTTAAGTACACAACAAAACTTCAAAAGCAAAGGAAAAAATAAACTCCAAATATAATATTAGTATTTATAGCTTATGATTTTTAAACCAACATATTGGTTGGACACAAGTTCTGACTGTTTGACTCGGATTGTCCAGAGTTGTGATATCTAGGGAATGTGTGAAGAATGGTCATATATGCTCACTTCAGACTTCTGTAGTTAATCACAACTGAGATACTGCTGCTTAATCTGTATCTACTCTCTACCCAGAAGTTTTGAGTAGTCCTAACTGGGAAGTGTTGCATCATACTCTCCTCTTTAACCCCGTTAGTGTCAGGATTCCCAACAGGGGTTTGGAGAACAGTGCTTCAGGTGGTCTGCCTCCAACTAAGCCCAGCATTTTCTCTGCCTCAGTTTAATATGTCCTCCTCCCCAAAATCAGTTCTGCAGTAACACCTGAGAATTTCCTGTATACACAGAGCTTCTCCCTTCAGCATCACAGCAACTCCTCTCTGCTTGGCCACCCTGCTGCTGGCTCCATCCCTGTACTCCCGGACATGCCACATATGTTTCAGTGAGTCTATTCCTATTCCCTCCCTCTCAAAACAGATGTACTGGAGCCTCTGTTTGCTTTACTCTTCCCACTTTAGCAAAAGACTCTGTTGTGCTGCTTGCCTTCCACCTCTCCTTCTAAGAAAAAAAACCACTAAGGAGTCACCCATTATATGTCCTGGTAAAAACAGTAAGGTCATTTAGACCACCCTTGTTCTCTCCACTCTTGCCTTCCTCCCAGGAAAAACCCAGCGCCTGTTCAACTCATTCTTGTAGGCAAAATTTCTGCTCACCCTGGGAGAGCCAATTTGTTGCATTTCAGTCTCTCTGTCCAGTTCTGGGCACTCACGTACAACTCTGAGTGACAATGCGAATGAAAGGAAATTTAAAAAAAAAAAATTTTGAGTGAGATTGTAACTGTCTCACTGAAATGCTCGGCAAAATCCTTCATGCCGGATGAGAGAGATGCTACAAGCTGCCTTAAAAATTGATCCCGAATGAATGAGTCACCTTCTTAGTAAGACTTGGCAGGACTGATTTGCATCAGAAAGCCACCACTGCCTTCTGGCATCCTGAAGGCATTGTCAGGGAAAAAGCCAAGGACAGAACTGATATAGATGCAGATGAGAACCACTTACTCCTAGGGCAGGCTTTAGCTGCAGAGCTAGCCTGAACTTTTAACTACAGCGCCCTACCACTTTCCTACCCACACAGGAAGGCTTAAGATCTGTCTCAGAGGATGCTTTCAGCTTGTGCTAGCACAGTGAGGAAAGTACAGGCTTGAGCCCTGACACTGGCTCTCTCCAGGCTGGCAAGCTACCTACTTCCACGCAACACAGGGGCACATCAATCATACGTGCTATTATTTCCCAAGTATTACTGGACAGTTCAACCAGGATGAGATGCTGCTGTTATCCGGCACAAATCCTAAATTTTCTACAGTGAACTGTGATCATCAAGAGTTGCTGGAGCAAAGATATGCCGTGAGAGGACACCATAGCTTTCATCCACATAACTTCATTTTGGCATAAAAAAGAGCATCTTACAGCTCTTCCTTGGATAGCAGTAAATACGTAATATTGTAATTTATCACCAGCAATCCCATTATTACACTGAAACTAACTCCATTTAAAGAACTTTCAATCTCTAAAGGGTTTCAAGCAATTCCCAGTAAATTTCCATGTCTAGATATGTCAATAAATTCAGTCTCTTAAGCAGCTAGAATAATCCACCATGAGAGTAATATTGCATTTGCCAAATGTATGCAAATAAATTTGACTAACAAAAAATATCAGTTTAAAAACAAAAAGACAAATACTATTTGTATTTATCAGTAATAAGCACAATTTTGCCCTATTTCCTTTGTTTTGTACCAGACAAACTGCAAAAGTGTGATTCCCTCACAGCCAATAATCCTGCTGAGCTTCACCTTTTACCCCAGACTCTTCATGAAATTCGTTCCAGCTGCCGAGTGTGACAGGTATGCAGCAATACACGCTTGGTGACAAGCATCTGTGACAGCATTTAAGTTGACCCAGTTTTCAAGGTAGTTCATATATCTTAGTGGAAAAAAAGCCATATCAATGAATCGGATAGGAATGCTATTATTACATTATTGTCTCTACTGACCCCTCCCAAAGAGGGAGAGAGAGAGACACTTTTCCTCTGTATTCAGCCTTTCCCATTCTTAGGCCATATTTATTCTAGAGGCATGTTACTGTTATAGCAAAACAAGTATATTATGCCAAAAAAGCAGTCCTAGCAGAGATACAGCTATAGAGTAAATAAGTACTTTGTACTAGGCAAGTTGCATCACTGCTTCACAATCAAGCCAAATTCTACCAGATTTATGGATACAAATGCTTCTACACTACAGTCTCTTCCAAAACAACTGTGCCAGTCCATGATCACACCTTTTCTCCTCTCTGAACACCTACAGGGCCCCCTGGCATAGGTCTGGAGTCCAGTTTCTTCACTTCACCATCAACAGTAGCACAGAAAAAGTTATTCCCGTTATCCACATCCTAAAGAAGCCAACAAACTCCACGGCCGTTTCAATAAGGCATTCCCCTCAAAAGCTCTAGAAATTCCTCGTCCTCCCACTGACCAACTAAAAAATCAGACTGACCAGTAATGGTTTGAAAGCTTCCTTTGTTCACTTCTCTGCTTAGCTGCCACGTGGGCACAGCTTTGCTTGCTTACTATTAAATAGGAATTTCATCTTCCTATTTGCAGTCCTGCTTCTTAAGTGCTTTTTACAAGCAAGAATAATGGTAGTTTATTGCTCTTGAGCCAAGTATTCTCTGGTCAAAACCAGAAAAGCAAATATAAAACCCCGCCCTCCTCTCTTCCATGCCAGATTTCTTTAATAAAATTAAAGCAAAAAAAGCAATTTTGCTTTTCTCCCATGTATCTCTCAGCACCTGGGATCCAAATGTTGAGCTAGGTTCTTTCTCTTTCCTGTACCATAGAGAGTAATTAGGATTCTGCACTCTCTGCCAGTTGGCAACTTGGCTGATGAGGAGTAAGGCAGAAAAAGAATTCAAAGTTCCATACTACTTTCCATCACTTAAAGCAGAAATCAGCCAAAGAGAAAGACAATCTAATGTGGATAATGAGAAGAAGTGGTAAACAGAGACTGTACAACATACTTGCCTGAAGGCTAAAGAAGCTAGTCAATGCTCCAAGGACTTTCAGGAGGTCTGTGTAAAATGGTCATTGGATAACATGCAGAAAGAGGAGCAGGGGTTGAACCAAGCTCTTCCTTGCATTTGGCTCACACTCCCACTTGCTCAGTTCTTTGTGCCTAGAGGCACAGCTCCAACAAGAAGTACAAAGTACTCCGACCCCCCATTAGTTTGTAGTTTAGACATTAGGGTTGTATCCTTAGAGAAAGAATTATAAATCACCTCCGACCAAGGAAGACATGAAGGTTTTGTCTTCTGCATTCTAGATAAGTATTCTAACCACCAGGCTACTCTTCAGGGCAAAGCAGAGGACCTTCTAATTTAATCGAGGATTAGATGTTTTTTTGCAAAGGTGACCTTTATCTCTGATTTTGAGAAAAGGGAGGAGGAACTTATTTCAGGATCAGCATTTAGGACAGCGTGAAGGAAGGTGTTTCTTCAGAGCCATGAATAAGCATGAAGATAAGATATTTAAGACATAACCCCCCACTCATTGTTTTCTATTATCTTTTGGTTTGTATTTTTGAGGGTTTTTTCCCAGGTAATTGTATACTGTCTTAAACATATGTTAATGGGTATATATTTACTAAATACTACATAAACCAAGGAGATGTGGCATTTTATGTGCATACACAGTTATACCTCCAAGGCTTAAACAGTATCTATTGAAATACTTAGGAACTTTAAATATATTATTGTGTTTTACCCATTTGATTCACAGACGTTTCTGAATGTAATATAAACTCTTCTTTTCAATAAAGATATGTTATTTCCTCCAATACAAGTCCAGTCCAAAGCACGGCTGTGGTTATGTAACCCGTTTTTGTGTTTCTTCCACGCATCTTTGTCTCAGTCACTAATTTTGTAATTCCAATTAAATCCCAATGTATATCTCCTGTGAGAATATGACACACTGTATTCCCTTCACATTTACGGAAGCATAGATACTGAGCTGTTTTTCTTGAACATAGATTTGAACGTGTTCTTGACAGAGAAGTGCCCACCTTATTGATTCAAACAATATTTGAGAGGCATCAAACCTGCAGCAATAGTTTAGTTGCTAACATGAATCACAAACTCTTTTTCAGCACATTTGAACTGGGATCTTGCTGCCCTGAACACTGATACATAAATACAGTTATCCAACATAATGTAATTTCAGAGCAGAATCACATCAGTGCATTGACTTAATATACCAGGTTCTATGTGAGAGTCTCATATTCTTGGCTGATTACTTAGAAAGTGCAGCCTCAACAGCCGTGCACAAGGAAAAAATATCTAACCTATAGAAAATAAGATGAATAACCTTATTGGACAGAAGCACTCTGAGATTTTAATTCTGCTTCAATTCCTGTTTAGCAGAAGTTCATTAAACTCCTACATCATGAGTCTGACCTAGAAAAGTAAATAAGTACTCTGTTACTCCCTTTAGAGCCCTGAGTTACTAATAAGGAATTATAAATCTTCAGTCACTTTGTCAAGCAGCCAAATACATCCCAAGTGAAACACAACTGTAAAGTTCATAAAAATGAGACCGACTGAAATGCAAGACTAAAAATGTGATTTTGTTTTATAGACCATGAATTAATACCACATTGTTTCCGCTTCTGTGAACTACAAATACGGACAAGTAGGAATGCAGAGAATACAGCTACCTACAGCCACCTAAGTCAGCTCTTTCACTGGCCGCTGTTTGCCTCCTCCTTGGAAACATCAAGTTACTGCACTTACATAGCACTATTCATCATAGATGTTTAAGTTTTTTTATGAAGACAGATAGGTAGTTTAGATGTGGAGAGACTCAGGAGCAAATAATCATAAACATTCACACACGCCTTAGCCACAGTCACTACACAAGCCAGTGATGGATTTGGTTTAATGGGACCATAGTACCCCGGATCAACTTCCAGCTCTAAAACCCAGAGCATATCATGGGCACTGCTCCAGCAAAATGATAAGCATGTACATTACTAGAAATTTATGAATAATCACATTGCAGATCTTATCTGAAACAAAGCAACAGTCCTTCTATGCATAGGGTGAAATCTGGGCTCTGCTGGACAACTTGACTCACTGATAAAAGTCCTCTTGGCTTCAGCGGGTCTAAGACTTTCCATTCCTTTCTAAACGTTTCTTGAAAATCTGCTTTGGATTTGTTGATTCATTTGTTGGATGACCTCAGTTATACTACCCAGGCTATGTTAAATATAGTAGCTTGAATTGTCATCACCTACAGCGATTAAGCCTATAATTAGATCCCCTTCAGTGTCCTCTTGTGACTTGCAAATGCATCCATCTAACCTTCCCTGATGCTGTTTTACCATTTGACCCTGGAATATCTCTGGTTGCTTTCCTGGTGCGAGAGCTCCGAAGTCTTCTTTGAAGTAATATGGCCAATAAGCTGAACGCTAGTTTTAATAGTATAGTGGGAATTATTTCTAATCAAGTTTCCTCTGTCTAACTACAAAAGACCTAAGGCTCATTTACAAATCATCCTACTGCAGTTTATCCCACTGCTTTTGCAGCTGTCCGTCAGAGCACAGCTTTGCCTGCAGAGCATTCTGAATGCTGCTGAAACTTCAAAATATGCAACTGTACCCGTAAACATTGGTTTTGGTAAGAATTTGGCTACATTAATAAGACTGGTGAGCTCAACCCTCCTCCTTACAAGGCTCACTCAGTTCACCACGAGGAAGCCTTCTTAATGAAGCCATAAAAGCCCTGAAGTCCTGCCTGCTCCCAGAAATGAAGATGGCATGTCTTATTCACAAGCGTCACGTTCTGGCGATGATTAAACCTTCCCAAGTCAGATACTGTCCACTTGGCTGCTGCCTTCCGAGGACAGAATGGTCTGTACTGTGTATATTCTGCATATACTCTGTGAAGCAGTTTGGGACTCTGCAGTATGAGAATAATTTAAGATAAATTACAACATGGCTTCACAATTTGAATTATACCTGATGTATTTGTCATGCTGATTTTTAATTCCCTATCCACCTCTAAAGCTGAGATGGC
Source organism: Astur gentilis (assembly GCF_929443795.1). NCBI lineage: Eukaryota > Metazoa > Chordata > Aves > Accipitriformes > Accipitridae > Astur > Astur gentilis. The sequence goes on along the minus strand of NC_064887.1, from coordinate 13,747,105 downwards.
ACCATTAATTACATAGCTGGAACACTGTACCTGTATAAAAATGTGAATGAAATTGCTAAATTAAGATTGCCTCCAAGAAACTGTTGCTTAGTCTCATTAGCAATACAAAAGTGCAGTAATTGAAATGCATGCAAGAAGCTGTCTATTCAACTGGCCAAGAAACCTGACAGTTACTAAAGGCAATCTTAATCTACACAAACAGAGGGTTAATTAAAGATATGCAAATAATTTGTTTTCTTGTGTTTCAAGCTAGGAAGTATCTGTTGTCCCATTTAAATAGGTGATGAGAAGACAATGGATCCTCTGGAAGATCACAATGAGATGTGAAATACATTTTACGAAAGGTGTTAAAGAATCATGTGCTAAAATACAATGTACTAGGAAAACGGAAATTAAAATCTTGTACACTTGGTCCAATTAGCATGCATTTTAGCATCCCACTGGGAAAACAAACATGTTTTTAACTACTGACACTTTCACATCAAATTCAGAGACCAAGTCACAGTGTTTCAAAGACAGCATGTCGCAGTCTTTCCAGCTCTGACAGAAAAAGACAGACATGGCTTTGGGCTGTGGGAGAGCCAATGTTTTCCTCTTACATGGTTAAAACCAGCTAAAAATCCACCAATTATTCTGTAAACTGAAGACTAATGCTAGCAACTGGACAGTCTGTGTCTCTACTTCAGGCAGTTTAGTATCTCCTATCTTTTATTTTCTTTTTCTCTCTATTCCATAAAATGCCAATAAATCCTCCTTTTCTTTAATCTAAGCTTAATTGGGTTTTTGGCTGTTATCTGGGGAAATTACTTTTTCACATTCCTGAGGGAACCAGCACAGTGTCCTCAGGAGAGCTGAACACAACAGTCAGCCTACTGGTCAAGGGCAGGGCAAAAACTGTTATCTTCTTTCAAGGAATTGCCTCAGAGGGGTCACTGGTATCATTATGAACAGAGAAAGGGCTAAATGACTTGAGGATACAGTGCACCATCAGGGACTTAGATACACGTAATAGACTACTGGTAGTGAGAGGTAGCATTATACACAAACACGCTAGGAATAAGATGGATATCTTCAAAAATATTTCAAAAGCAACGTGTTCACTGAAATATAGTGCACATGGAGAAGTCTTATCATTTTAATTATAAAAGTATAATTAAAGCGGTACAATTGTCTTAATGCGGATGCAGACTTAGAGGTATAAAGGTGTTTGTTCCATGATAAGCTAGTCTTGGAAAACAAGAATTAAAGGCATTTCTGGGATAAGGCATCTTGACACTATACATCTATGCCCATGGCAGAAGACAACTATTTCCATTAGGGATGTGAACATAATAGAATAAAAACTGCACGTAGACCAGTCCCAACAAAAGAGGGCACATTTTAACAGAAATGGGGAAAAGAGGTTCTTGATTAAAAAAAAGCATTAAAATGCAGTTATCTTTTGTTTGTACATCAAAGGCACACAATTATCAACACAAAGGAAACTTCGCTTCTCATTGATGCCCTCCTCAGGGTTTGCACATACAGACTTTCCACTAATAGTTCTCTGCATTGTGTAATTATAGAAGATGGAAATAGACTCACAGTTATGAGGTGCTTTCAATGGAGTTATCACTTTGCAAGTCTGAGCCTAGCATTTTTATTATTTTTGCTGCTTTGTATCACTGTGCTGCTTGGAATATTTATTCAGAGCATTTGTGTTCCAAATATTTCCATTTTCAGAATACAATTTAATGTATAGACAGAGCAGCAAACTGTCTGCTTCCTGACAGGGCTGATAAGAACCAAAATGTTTACAATGTAGATCTGTCTGAGAAGCAAAGAACAGACCTCTGCAGGACAGGTGCTCAGACAAGAATATCTACTAGTAAATCTGAAATGTCTCACACTGACAGAACCATCCTACCTGCTAGCCAGAAATGCTCCTCTGAAATACCAAGGTAACTCATGAGTACACCCCAAACTATTTTTAATGTAAAAATACTACGTCTTCCCCTGCTGTGGCCAGATATATTCCGGATACCAACATATTTGAAACATTTTGCTATGACACCAACATATTCGAAACATTTTGCAGTGACACCAACATACATGTAGTTTTTTCCCTCCTAGCTGAAACAGTATGCTTCTGAACAGTCTGTGATGTGCTAGGACGAACATACATACAGTCTTACTCTGCTTGGATTTCTTCAACAACTCTACAGAGCGTGGAAACTTATGTTAACCTTTGTGCTGTCCCTAGCATTGAACATTGTTATCTCCAGCTGCGTTCTTAGGCAATGCCTCCTGCAATCCTAACTTGTACCCACAATCTACTGAACCACTGTCCAGCATCAAGTTGCCCTCCTGGGGCAATGGTACAAGTAATTCACAAAGGATCACAATATCCATAATTCTACTTTGTGAGAGGAGTTGGGAGGAAATAAATAGCCCTGAAACAAACTCTGCTTTATGAATTATTCTGATGTAAATTCATACTCTAAAGCATTCCTCTTGTGCTAGAAGAAAGGAATATAAACAACTGGGAATATATTTTTATATTTGGATTTACAGGGGCCATTATGAAAAATCGATTAACTGTAAACAAACCTCCAAACAAATACTAATTTAAAGAGTTAGGTGAGAACCACGGTAGCAATGAACAGCTAACCAATACATTCGAGTCACAGTCAAAAGATGTTAGTTTCCATTATTCATTCCTATTTAATGTTGTAGATTTTAAAATATTTTGGCCTAGATCTGTGAAACACAGACACTTGTATTTGTTTGAAATGAACGAGAATTTTCATCAAACTATTTTTGAAGAACTGGCCCTCTAGATTTCTCAGGGTATTAATCATCACAGTTAATATATTCATATAGGAAAGAAAGTGGCTTAGTCACACAGTCCATCAGCTGAGGTTTGCAGCACCCTCCTCGCTGAAGAAAATAATCTCAATATTAAAATTCTGAACATTTTCACACTGTTTCAAATGCTAATATTGTTCTGTGCAGCCTGATCCCTTCCTGCCACGATGGCTAATATGCTGAGATCACTATAAAATCAGGGTTCTAAATCCACGAAATACCGAATTATCCTAAAACTACTAGGTGCTGATCCTACCATGCTATAGTGGCATCTGTGTGCCAGTGAGGTCCAGCAGCTCCCTGGGGTGCAGGAGTAGTGGGGTCTCCCCAGGGAGCTGGCAGAGCAGAGCCTCACCATCCCAGCCGGGGAGTAGGACAGCCGAGGGGCAGCCCCAGCCCTGGGCACGAGGCACCTCCGCGAGGACGCAGACGTGCTGAGGCCAGGCCAGGACGTCAGCCTGCGGGTTGGTTCTGGCTTGGCAGGGCCAGGCTGGGGCAGAGCTGGAGGCTGGCACCCCTACAGCGTTGGTGTCGGCGTCGCTGGGGCAGGGACTGAGGGCCTCAGGCTGGGCTGAAATGGAGCTCCTCGGCCCACAGGAGCAGTGGGTAGAGCTGTTCACGTTCTTCTCCAAAGCAAAAGCAGAGCTGCTACGCAACTCACGCAAAAAGTATCTGTAGGTTTTGTGGAGAACACAGATGAAGAAGATGACAGCTATGCAGGGAAAGGGCCCTGTCATAAAGGACAGGTCGGGCAGGAAGGTCCCAGCATCCATTTGTGCTGCAGTATCCAATCCACAGCCACATCAGTTTCAGGTCTAATGATCTGAAATTAGGCATCAGAGAAAGGATAGATAGGTCAAACAGTATTTATGGCATTTATAATATTTATGGGTACCAGGCAAAACATTTAGATGGCACTGCCCATCACTCCTAGGTACAATCCTTCCATGAAGGCATGCCGAAACCAAGCCACACTAACTGACATAATTTACAATTTTACTGGTCTAAGGCATGTCAGGTTAAGACACCAGGCTATGCTCTTTCTCCCATATATATCATTCTGATGAATTTTACAAAATGCCAAATTATAAACCTGATGTCAATATTTTATAATAAGAGATGAGATCTTTCCATTTAAGAGCCCTAAATGTGAGATACCAAGTTCAGCACCAGGAGTAGTCAATGAGTATCAATTTAGGGCAGCTTGCATCCATCCAACCAACACAGAGTTAACTGCAAACAGCTCTCCTTTTAACTTCTAAAAACAACTTGTGACCAGTCTTTCAAAAATGTCACTATGAAATTCAGTTTGGAGATTTTTTATTTTTTTTTTTTTATCTCTTCCTAATGCAACTTTAAATTAACATCTTCAATAAAGGAAGCAACACTCCAGCTCTAATAGCCAGAATCAGTCTTGACCCTCATTTTATCTTAGCTGGAGATAATTACTTGATACTAATGCAGACTGCCAAAGACATTCCTGAATTTCTCTGAATTATTGTTAGACTGGTTTTGGTTCAAATCACTCAGTATAACACTACATAGGTATATGTATCAGTTTATTTTGTAGTATTCTTGCTTGTTTGCAGACGAAGGTCACAAACCTTGACTGTACTTTCAAGTAAATCCACACACTTCAGGACCAATCCCATAATCTGATACATGCGAGTAATCACATCAATTGGTTTGTACAAATCCTTCTCAAATAGAAAAGTGCATACTTGTTTCCCTGAACCATGTTAAGTGCATTTACTACAGGCATAATGCATGGAGTATTATATTGCGAATAGGATATCGTACGTGTCATACATCAGCTATGTAGCAAGGAGTCGTTGCTTTTTGTAGAGGTGTCTCACATGAGCTGTCAATAGAGTTTGTCAAGCAGTACCTTGAAATTCAGTTATATCTCAGTGGATGACTGGTTAATTTTACGGAGTCTAGACAGAAAGTCTGAAAATTAACATGCATAAATTTGAATCAATCATGCCTGTGCATTTAGCAGTCACTGCACTGCTGATATCTATGGAAAAATGACCAGAGCTGTCTGGAATATAAATAAGAAACTCCACAATAGGTGGTTACCTGTCAACAAATACTGAAGTATCTACATAATTACATTTCTACCATGTTTGAAAGGATATACGGTCTCTCTAAATGAGGCGATCATGCCCTTAGCAGCTATTAGCATTAAGTAATGGTCAGTCAAGGTGGAAAAATCTCGATGATTCAGCCTTAATATATACAGGGCAGTGTTATGTGTCACATGAGCAAAGACAGGCTAGATTTTCACTAATCAGTTCTGAGAATGCCAAAGGCTCACTGATTGTTTCATCAACTCAGGTTTATTCCAAGTATAGCTCATCAGATTACAAGTCTGACAGATGCTGAAGTACCTTACAGTGTTACACAGCTGATGAGCGCAGTGTCACAACAGCAAACTGAAATGAGGCAGAATCTTTCTTTCAAAATATATTCTACTAAATAGTAAGCTTTCTACTTCAGAATATACTTCAAAAATTAACTGTATCATGCCATAATTCTTTAATATCCAGATGTCACTACCTAACTGCGTACTCCCAAAATATCTTACTTTCACTGTGCATTTGCAGTGATGGTTCTACACATGTTGGAATAATATGAAAAAGGTGGCCTTTTGTATTCTTAATGGATCAGAACCCATACAAGGACACAAGATGGTTGATCTGAGAAAGCAACAGGCACAAAGACATTAATTGAACAATGTACCTGATATATGAGGTAATCCCCAGCGGATGCTTCACATGCATCAGATATGTTGCTTTGATATGAGTGCTCTAAAGAAATATTTCAACCTTCCTCTGCAGCCTAGTAAGTAGTTAATAATCTTAATCTCATCTAGTATATTTTTAAACACTGTAAAACATTTTGTTCAGTTTTATCTAACATACACATTCAGCCTAAAAAAGAGTGACACACACAAGCATATATCCTCACACTTGTATTGAGAATCTCATTTTTACTAATAGAGAGATCACTTTGGATCACAGGAGTTTAGAGCCTTCAAAACATTTTGCACTACCGTAGGAACTTGCCCCTGCAGCGGCACTTACAAGAAGCACAGAAATTTGTAGGTAATTTGGTTACTTATTTTATCCTGTGATGCTTCATCTTTCTTCTCGACTTCTTTCTGGTGTTTGATACAGTTACATTATTTAATTACTATATAACTGTACCAGTATGAGATAAACAGTACCTATAACACTTCTAAGCACTTACAAAAACTTCTCATAGTTCAGATGCAAGTGTACTGTAACAGTCACCTAACTTTATGCTTTACCTTGCAATGTCTTGCCTTACCTACTGCTTTTCATCTTTCTTAGCCCTCAAATTCTTTAGGTCTGGGAACTGATCTATTTATTACACATTTGTAGAGTTCCTGACACATTTAGGCTTGGTTCCCTACCTGTGCCTTAAAATAAATACACAGTAACAGAGAAGGTTCTCTACTGCAATTCCCTAGGGACACTACTCACTAACAAAGCCTCAGTACTCATTTCTTTCTAGCTCTCTGGCCAAAGCAATGCAAATTCGTATGTTCCACGCACAGCAAACCACTGCATATAAGAAAGGGCAATTCAGCACAGCTTGAGCCATACAGCCAAATGTAATAAGCAGAATTTAACCATCCTTAAAAAACCCCACCTCTATAATCCATACTTTGCAGGATTCATGGAGTGTATGCTGATTTACACAGAGTAACAAGTGATCTCTCTGGGAGAACTAACAGATACTGTCTTGTATTCTGATCTTTTTCAAACAGACTATGACCATAAATGCACAAAAATACATGCAATTTCATATCGTTAAGGTACAACATCAAACTGAAAGTTGGGGAGAAGGAACCCTTTTTATGCCAAGGGCTCCGGTTCTGGATAAAAAAGCACTAACACCACTTTTATGGATTACATCATGTTGATAGTAACTAATCAAAAGCCACACACATATGCAGATTTAATTAGCCACACATTCCTAAAGATACCAGACCACTTCATGAGAGGCCACCACTTCCTGAACCCACTGAAGACATTTACCTGCACCCAGGGAAGCTGATGCCATTTTGGAATCAGGCTAGGATAAGCAGGAGTCCAGCACTGATTACGAGAGCCTTCACTAGCACCATAGTTAAGCATGTGCTTAAATGTTTAATTATTCTCACTGAAGTAACAGACGAACTCACATGCTTAAGTACCTCACTGAAATATAGCTGTAATTATGGTCTACTCCTCCTGCCAATATCTTTCAATATCACTAAATAAAGACATTTCTGGAGTAAGACTTAGAACAGCAGCTGAGAGCAGCGGGCCTCAACAGCAGAGTCATTGAATAGCTTCTCAGCACCATCTGAGTTAGTACTCACATGCTGCTCTATCCCACACATGAGATATCCCTAAGGATTCAGATAGCCAAGGCAGTGATGATTCTAAAATACAGTAGCATGCATTATCTGACTAAACATTATGTCTCCCCAAGGGCCTGTGAAGCAATAGAAAGCCAAAGTGAGTTAGCCATTAAGTAGGCATTAAAACCGACTCTGAAGTCCCCTTTCCTAACATCTTCTTACCGAACAAAAAAACGGAATAAAATCTTCATCCTAGTAAATAATCCATGATAAACACAATCTTTGGAATTTGAACACATAATTAAATGCTGCCATCATTAAACATTTATAAAGTTTGAAAAGTATGGTACAGTTGAAAACACCAAATTTCTTAGTTACAGAGAAATGTGACTTGCCCTGATTATTCACTGAACCCCTGACAGGCTATAATGCACAGCACTGACGTTGGAACTTGGAACTTGAATTACTGCATTAGATGACTGTTCATAAAAGGTTACAGAATATAAAGCAAGTTTTAGAGTTTTGGGGTTTTGTTTTCTTTTAAGAATCTGAAGTTGTACAGTGAATGCACTAACTGAGGGGGGAAGGAGAACTGCTTGGAGGGAGCTAGATGAGTCCTGGCCTGAAAAATTTACAGATGTAGGTAAATATTTCAGTTATATATTTAATGGTCAAACTTACAACCTTGTAACAGCACTGTGAAAGGCAATGAATGATTCAGCAGCATAAATACAAGTTCTTAAGGGCACATCTTCACCTCTGAAACTAATTGCCCATCATAACCATTACTAACTGATTCCCTTAGATGAAGAGCAAAATACTGATGATACTGTGTTCACAATTTGAACACAGATTCCCTTCACAGAAAACCTTTCAAAACACTTCTGTTTTGAAAATTGTTTGTTTGGGTTTTTTTCCAAGCCCCCACCCCCAAGCTTCCTGAAACGTGTTTTTACCTCAGCATTAGGTTTACTTGGTTTTACTAAAATGGAATTTTTCATTTTTAAATGCAACATAGTTTCTAAAAAATATACAGTTTTCCAGATATCAAAATATGTTAATATAAAATATGAAAATCTGTTTTTGAAATATCAGAAATGGCAAAAAACCGCCCACCTTAATATGTTTTTTAAAAACGCTTTTGCTTCCTGGTACGTTCTCCCTAAGAAATAAGACAGATATACTGATATCAAAGTATGTTTTCTTTAAGGCTGGTCCCTTTATATACAGCACAATATGGGAGAATGGCGAAAGAAACTTACTCTGTCATTACTATTAAAATATGGCTCACTGGTAAATATATAAAGTACATGAACTATATGCAACACTTTCAGTCCATTCCACCCACTTAAAAAAACCTGAAGAAACAGCATTACCATGCAAATTATTTTATATTAAATCAGTAATTAAAATAAATTTAATTTCACTTGGGATTCCTTTTTATCTTAGAGCAAAATAAGTAAATAGATCCTATTTGTTTTCATGTTTATGCTTTCTTTGATCTTCAAAACACAGGGAAATATACTGCATATTAAAGTAATTTTGTATACTCAATATCATTAATTCCTCCACAAACCACAGTCACCAAACCACAGCCTCATTTTAGGACAGCATATAGCAATGCTCAGAAGGATTACCTCTCTCCCATAGGTTATTTATGAATGCCCATTAAAAAATGCAAAGGTGCAGGCTATTAATTTAGCCAATAAATAGCTAAAATAACATTTGTTATATCCTGCAATATTCCTGACATTCAATATCATTAGGCTTTTAGAAGGCAGGTTTTGCTCTCCATGCAATCACCTACATAGGAAAAACCGATGTTCACAGCTGTCAGAACATAGCTACAACTGTTCTCAAACAAACAAGCTATCAATAAAAACACCTGATACATAGTAACAAAGAATATTTACAGCTGCAAATAACTGACCATATAGGATAGCTTTTATTTAGTAACTAATAAGATTTGGGTGCCTAGCATCAAATTTAACCTCACTTTTATTACAGTGTAGTTTAGGGAGGTAATTAACCATAAATTTGTTCAATGCTTAAATTCAAACACTTTTTTTTAGGCTTAAGGCTTTCTATGACGAAATGCACCCACAGAAACATAATTTAAAGATAGACCTGTGTAATTAAATATGACTGAGAAAGCCTGCACAGCTCCAGGCTGCCTGACTGGATTTACTCCAGAGAGGCATGACTTTTTTGAGCTCTGAGGATCAGGAAATTGGACAGTGGTCATGAAGGAGCTATGGTCCTCCAAATCCCCCCGTCTGCTTCCAAACAGGTAAGCTCTCTGCAGTAGTTTGACTACGAACATGATGTCTAGCATTAGCTAGAGTTATGCAGCTCAAACCTAATTCCTGTTTAAAGACATGGAAGTCTGAGGTGGAATCAAGCTGAGGTATTGATCCTTATTATATGTAATAGCCAAAACAAGCATCGTAAGCCCTGATTAGTACCATAAGCCTCCAAGATGTACTTAGCGCAAAGATACAACTGAAGTCTGGGAAATTGAAAGGCAGAAGTAAAACAAAACATGCAACAGGATTAACTAAGCAAGCAGGAAGTAGAAAGCAGAAAGCAGAGAAGAAGAAAGGGCTAAAGGCAAGAAAATGTGAAATTTCATAAAAAGCATTACACTGTAATATGAAAGAAGAAAACCACACTGACGGAGCAGGCAAAAGTCGAAAGTCTCAAAGAGACTACAGAAAATACAATGGATAATGACATGGGACAATTTCTAAAGAAAATTTCTTCACTAAGTGGGAACGCAACTCACGGTCCTTCAAACACATCTCACAATTCTAACTGGTATTCAGAGAGGATCAGAAAAAATAACACTCATCAACTTTCTTCCTGACACCAAAATCTGGCTAAGAAAGGAAGGTGATCAAAAACACACTGCACCTACCAGCCAACCAGGTAATACAGTGCCAGGTGCTTATGGGAGAGAAAGCACCTGAGGGAGGGGGTCTGGGTCACACTAACCCCACACAGGATGACTCCACAGCGAACTGCAAGCACAGTGGTCCCCAGCGTGATCATTAACACAGAGGTTTTCTTAAGGGGCTGACCTGCTGCACTGACTTTCAACCTACAGCTATAGGGAGGAAAATTTCAATCCCTATCTTCTACAATACAAACCCATCAGTGGCTAAAGGAGCTATTAGAAGTAATGAAACTACACTTGTTGATTAAAAACTGTTTGCATTATATTCTTATTCTTCAAATCTGTGCCTAAAAACAGACCCTGTATCACACTTCTGTATGGAGAGTTAAAATATCAAGAACTAAGTTACTACAAGGGCACACCATCTCGCCAGAGACACACTTGCATAACAACAATGAAATCTTACAGAGAATACGTAAGAACACTGAAAATAACTTTTCTTATACCCGAAGTGAAAGACCTAACTTAACAGAGGAAAGAATGGGAACTATGTTAGTTCCAGCTGCATGCAGACACTAGGAATCATTTGACCAATATTGCAGAAGTGTTCAAAAGACTGAATGATACTAGACTGTGTTCAGACCAGCTGAGAACTTAAACTGAAATCTTGGGGGGAGGGGAGGAATCATAGAGTTTTATTCCAAAAGGAAGGAAAACTACAAAATCAGAAAAATATTCCAGTTTCAAAAAGCCAGCCAGAGGTTATGCTAATGAATGTACAGGACAGGAGACAGGCAATGCACTTTGAGTTTAATCAATTCACTTAAAGTGAGTAGATGGTATATGAACAAGTCAAGTTTCTAAGTCAAGAATCCCTACACTAGAGCATTAAGATTCATGACACAAGTTCCTCCATGTTTCAGGTTTTCTCATATTCTAGGAACCAAAACAGTTTTCAGTATGCAAATTACAATAATGTACTATATGATCACATATAATATGTATATCCCCATGTAGCTCTCCAGCAAAAATACATTCTACCATAGATATCAGTCTGTTGCAGCTCAAGCTCAGTCCTTTAGCTCCTACTACAGCATCCTTTGGTTTTAAATCTGCAGGTCTGCAGTACAAACTCTGATGTTTGTCACATACATTTCACATACATTACTAAATAAAATACTGATACAACTATTAGAACAGCTCAACATCTGAACTTATGCATATATGCTGGCAGGACTGTGGCTTTCAATTCTACATAACTGGAAGTTCTTCGGAAAAGAAGCAAAAGGAAATGTATCTCCTAGCTTTCCTGAGACAAGAAATTGCCTGTCCCAAAGTAAAGAACGAATTTATTTATTTTTGTCAATAACAAAAAGAGAAAACTATCACAGAATTTAGTATTTATTACTATCCCTTAAGATGCCCCACAGAAGTCACTGATGAATTTGGTATTGACTCCAGGACATCAGAATCCAACGCAAGACATTTTCATTTAATAAATTCTAACCAAGTACAAGATGAAAGTGCTGTCTACATTCCTGGAATGCATAATGTGTTCACCACATCAGGCTACCTGACATTCAGGATGAAAACCAAGATAACCCTAAGGAAGAACTAGTCGTTAACATTCCAGAAGACAGAACCACTACCTAAGGATGCACTACTGAAGGATGTGTTTGACTAGATAGTTTGGAAAAGCATTGAATTTTAGAGAACCATCTCACAGAAGGTGGAGCAAGGGACCGGAATATGGTGCCATATGCATTCCTATCAAAAGAGGTGAATAACTAAGGTATCTACAGGCCAGCAGTTTTTCAGAGAGTGACAAGATAAAGCTTTGCAAAAGGTCAAGGAGGAAGAGCAGGTTTAAGACTGTAACTCTCCAAGTAATAAGATAGTTCTCTATAACCCAACGGACATGTTAAATAAGCATCTGTCCTTCTGGAGAGGAGTGTGCAGCCAATAACTATTTAAATTTAAGGTGATGATACTATAACCCTAGTTTTACTGATTGTTCTTCCTCTTGTTTCTTAAAATGGCTCATCGTCTACCAGAAATTTCTTAGATGACACATATATAGTAAGTGTTCATGCTGGCTGCCATGGACCTCTAAAGATTGTTGCTTCACTACCTGCAGAACAACTGAGCTCTCCACAGCAAGACTCAAAGGGAGTAAATCAAACTTACGTTAATACACATGTGCAACGCCCTCATCATCACCACCACTCTTTAAATGCGTATGTATGATATATATATGTGACAGGACAAAACAAGGGACAGGAAGGGGAGGAAAGACAAGACACGACATGCCATGATATACCCATCAGAAATGTTGCTACAGCAAATTATTCCATTCTGAGTGCTAATTTACCTGGTAAATTTTAAGGGTAACTGTAATGCACAAAAAAATACACTTTTGGTAACAACCCCTTAGCAGCTCTAAATAACCAAAACATTACAATAAATGAGCATGGTGAATAGTCACATATCCATTTCTCATTGATTTCAGTGGGATTCAATGTACCATATCTGATAAATTATACTGCGCTGCTGATAAAACACATACAGCATTACATGAATAATAATGAGTATTTATCTTTTTTTAACTCATAATTCTATAAATAGTACTTTGTATTTTATATTGGTTTTAGGGCACATATAATACATTATGTCCCATTAGAATCAATGAGGAGTGAAAATACAATTACTGAAAATAATTTGGATTAAGATAAATATGATTGATCTTTTAGCCTTTTTCCATGTTTTCAACAAAAAAGGCTGAGAAACAAATTTAAGATGACATTTACATTTAAGAGCAGCACAAAGTAATAAGAAGCTTGTGACATCCAGAAACATCGGATGGACCTACAAACCAGACAGTAAAATTGCTCAGGTGAATAATAAATACATGAAGAGTTGATCTGACATTTATTTTGTTACCACTTGCTTCTTGTCTGTCCCCTATCAAGCTTAATTTCCTATCTAAATCAAACACCGAAATCATCAGCACTTCTCTTTCAAAAACTGGAATTTAGATTCTATAGCATATGCTTAATCTTCTGGAAAACAGCATTAACACAAGCACAGGCAATTATATCAGAATATCAAATAAATGGATTTAACAGACTTTTGCAAAAACCATATAGATGAACTCATCAGTCAAATTTAAAAGAAATGGATTTAACAGACTTTTGCAAAAACCATACAGATGAACTCATCAGTCAAATTTAAATGCTGGAATAAAACAATAATGCTACTTACTAAACATGTCTATGAAGAGCTGATAAGATTCTGTAGTTGCCAAGAGTAGCAACACACACCTGAGAACAATCATAAACACTGTAGCTAAAACCAAAGATGGACCTGCCAACTCGCCTCACTGAGGGTGGGAAGATAAACAGCATAAAGACTATTGACAGAAAGGCAAATTACAAATAGTAAAAAATAATCAGCATGTCATTTTTTAGTTGTAGCACAAACATACTAATGCAAAATAGTAAGTTTTCTCATGCAGGACACAGGCAAATTAACTTCAGAATCAAAGACTCCTCCATTGTCTTCCAGAACATTAATACTGAACTAGCGTAAGTGTATTGTTACCTCAAAAGAAACATTTTCCTTCCAATTTCTATAAACTTAATCATGTCTCTTCCACTTCTTGCTTTTTTAAAGCACCCAAGTGCTATGGGGTGGTTCTTTCGAACTAATGAGATTAGAGACTTACATTATCACTATCTACTAGTAAAAGGGAAAATGTGTCTCACTGGACTTCAGAGCAGAGGCTTTCAGTATTATACATCTTAATGGTATATTTCATTTGAATGCACAGCAACAGACTGCACTGAGATGCAATGAGATGAGGAAATAACACACAGGAAGAAGAACTTTAAAAAAAAAGTCACACTGAGATGATATATAAAGTACAATTGGCATTTTTGAGACTACTGTTCTTCCAATACAGGATTTAACCTTTACTGAAAGACAACCAAGGAGCTACTTTCTCTGACTTGAGAACAAATGTTTCACTATATTCCATTTCAGCATTGGCATCTCAGAATAATTTGAGGTAAACATAGCTATGACATAACTAAAAGCTGATTTGTATTGTCAACGTTGGGCTTCAAAGCACAAACCTTTTTTTTCAAACCAAATCCACCATGTATCACAAATTCACTATAGGTGAATTACATACCCCATCTGTATCCTATCCCATACCCCAACATTACATATCCCATCCCTATCCTCACTTTTACTGCAAATAAGAAGATGAACCATTCTGAAATGCAAATGTGAACTGGCACAACTGAGCCATTTCAAAAGCTGGAATAATCTTTCCAAAATCTTTATCAGTGAGAAAATGCTGAATCTGGTGTCCCCTCCCTCATGTCTTCAAAACTGCTCATTTCACATACACCGCTGGATTAGATGGCAAAGGCAGCAAAGAATGCCTGCTACCTCTGCAGTTAGATATGCTACACAGGGTAAAATAAAAATTAACATCATTGAATAGTTCCACCAAAAAAAGAACATGACAATCACATGCAAAATACAGACACTTGGTTGTGATGGTCTCTGTATAGTTTTCCAAGGATAAGGATGTTTCACCCGGATTCAGCACCTAACACTTAGTTATGCAACTTTGTAGGACAAATGTTTAACACAAAAGTGAAAATATCTGTGGTGGGTTGAACCTGACTGAAGGTCAGATGCCCACCAAAGCCACTCTATCCCTCCCCCTCCTCAACTGGACAGATGAGAGAAAATATAACAAAAGACTCATGGGGACAGGGCGAGATCACTCACCAATTACAGTCATGGGCAAAACAGACTCGACTCGGGGAAGTCAGTTTCAATTATTACCAATCAAACCAGAGTAGGGTAATGAGAAATAAAACCAAATCTCAAAACACCTTCCCCCCACCCCTCCCTTCTTCCCAGGCACAGCTTCACTCCCAAATTCTCTACCTACACCCCCACCTCAGCAGCGCAGGGGGACAGGGAATGGGGGTTACAATCAGTTCAATCACAGGTTGTCTCTGCTGCTCCTTCCTCCCCAGGGGCAGGACTCCTCAACACCCTTGCCCTGCCCCACCGTGGAGTCCCTCCCACGGGAGACAGTCCTCCACGAACTTCTCCAATGTGAGTCCTTCCCACAGGGTGCAGTTCTTCACAAACTGCTCCAGCATGGGTCCCTTCCACGGAGCACAGTCCTTCAGGAGCACACTGCTCCAGTGTGGGTCTCCTGCAGGGGCACAAGTCCTGCCAGAAAACCTGCTCTGTGGGCTCTTCTCTCCACGGGTCCACAGGTCCTGCCAGGAGCCTGCTCCAGCGCGGGCTTCCCACAGGGTCACAGCCTCCTTTGGGAACCCACCTGCTCCGGCGTGGGGTCCTCCCCGGGCTGCAGGTGGAGATCTGCTCCACCGTGGACCTCCATGGACTGTAGGTGGACAGCCTGCCTCACCGTGGTCTTCCCCACGGGCTGCAGGGGAATCTCTGCTCCAGCACCTGGAGCATCGCCTCCCCTCCTTCTGCACTGACCTGGGGGTCTGCAGGGCTGTTTGTCTTACACATCCTCACTCCTCTCTCCAGCTGCAGTTTGAGGCCCAGCAACTTTTTTTCCCCTTCTTAAATCTGTTATCCCAGAGGCACTACCACTGTTGCTGATGGGCTTGGCCTTGGCCAGCGGCAGGTCCATTTTGGAGCCGGCTGGCATTGGCTCTGTCAGACACAGGGGAAGCTTCTAGCAGCTTCTCACAGAAGCCACCCCTGTAGCCCCCCTGCTACCAAAACCTTGTGATGCAAACCCAATACAACATCTAATTTCACTCTCTATCCCATTTCACGGCTGCAAGTCAGCCCCCTTAAACAAGTAAGAATTTCCTGCTTTTCATCAACCAACCACAGCAGATATGCAGCAGGTCCAGCAAGTGTGGGTACAGATGTGAACTGAGTAAGTCTTACTCTCGCTAGCCAGGCTGTACCCCTCAATCAGCTGTCAGGATCCTCCTGGTCAGCCACTGGCCAAGAAACAGAGAATCACCAAGCAAACAGTGCAGGCTGCCTTTCAGTCCACGCAGCAGTCTTGTGGATCACTTTGAACTCATAGGTTGCCTAGTTTATAGTGAAATTACCACTTTGAATTTCATCTTTCATCTTTAAAATGAGAGTCATAACACTGATCCATTCTTTACCCTAAGGGCTCAAAGCACTTTAGGAAGAGCTATGCAAGTGCTACGTATATGATGTTAAAAGAACAATTAATAGAATGGGACTGTCTCCTTGCCTTGTGTTTGAAAGCACCTGGCACCTCAGAGCCTGCTCTGCAAGAAAGCTTAAAGGCATAATGTAGCATAAATAAACATGTTATTGTCTAACTGTGACCTCTTTGCATTGCCCTCAGAGCCAATTAGTCCATTGCCAGGAACAACAGCAAGGTCTGTTCGTAGCAGTCTACCTCTTGTACAGCCTTGAATAAACAATTTCTCACATACTGTCATACTATTTTCATTTCTGTATTAAGAAATCAAATGAACTGCCAAACACCACTCGCTAAAGCCAAATTATACTTTGCCTTCTTTAAATGCTGATCTCAAAACAAAGCACTAGGCAAGCACCATTTCATGGGATGTAAAAAAAACCCATCACTCTAGACAAATAAGTCCACAGTGAGTGTTTAGAGAAATGTTTGAAGAATTTGCTTAACACAGGAAAATGCACTCCCTGGGGTTCTTGAATTTATGGTCAGATGAAGGTGCTGATAGCATTTGTTCTGTATCTTCACTATTTCTCAACAGCCTCTGTAGGAATGAGAGTTAAGTGTTTCAAAGTGGGAGCTACACCAAAGGTTAGGAGACATGGTGCTTTCACCACCACTGTTTCAGCCCTCACCTAAAATATACTGCTAACGCTGCTAATGCCTTCTACGAAGTTATCAACCATATGCCTTACTGATGGAGAGACTGTAACATCTCAGGATGTGGAGCCTTAATTTTCCTGGGAGGGCACACTCTCTGAAACCTGGGGCACATCCAGACACAGATTCATCTTGAAATGTTGGGGGTTTAATATCCAAAGATTTCAAATTAAGATTAGTTAGCCTGGTTCTATTTTACACTAAGCCCATTTCATACTTTTAAGTTATATAGGACTGTTCAAGTGGGCAGACATTGTGAAGTGTCCAAGAATGGCTTCACACCAACCTTTCCCTTAGCCATTAGGATAGGCTGCAGTAAATGGTACAGAACTGAACTATTCTGCTTACCATAACAAAGGATAACACCAAAAGGAGAAAATAAATTCAGAGGTAGCATGGAACTGCTCTAACTTTCACCAGGGGCCAAGAGTGATATAGTCTAGTTCCAGAAATATTTTGCTGTTTGAATTTCTCTTTCAGTCTCAACTACAGGACTAAACCAGAAGTCAGTTGCAGTGTAGTAATATTTACAAACAGGATTTATATTTAAAATAGTAAATCTCTCAAAAAAGCATACAAAAGTATAAGAAGGAATTGTATTTTTGCATTCATAAAGGGTTTCTGTACCTGTAGTTTCAAGTTGTGTGAGACACATCCTTCAATCTCATCAGACAAATGGGTTTTTTTGTTTGCTTTCCTAGCCTTTTTAATACATACAAGTGCTCTTCTCCATTTCCTCAGATTTAGAATAACATATTTAAAAGGCATTCAGGACTCACATTAACATCTAACCAGCAGCAAAACCCATCACTTCTATTTTATCCCTCTTAGCTTCCTGATTACAAAGTTCTGTTAACTGAAAGACAGCACCAGTTCACAAAGATAATCAACAAGAAAGGTCAGTGGTTTATGAAAGGAAGTTCTGGCCTTTCAGGGCACCACTGGGACTTGAGCTCAGTGCTATTTTCAAGGATGAAAGACAAAGATTCAGTGTCCATCAATAGTATAATTCTGGCACCACTCATAAAACCATACAGATTTCCTCAGATCTGAGGATGGCCACTGAAACATCAACCCTCAAATGGGAATTCCTTACAAATGGTCATTGCACAGACACTATCAGAATAACATGTGACAATGAGCATTGCCAAAGTCTGTACTTTATTAAAACCTAGAGCTGTTGATTGAAAAAGCGTCACTTTCTATCACTGTCACCCTTTAACGCAGAGAATCCTAAAAAATGTTTTAAAATAATATAATTATTTCCCCAATCCCAATTCTGTATTAACACTATAGCTCCCATTTCTTCTGCGGCATTCCAAATTCTCGTGCTCCTTTAACAATGAGACCCATATACAAAGATTTTTAGAAACATTCTGTGTAGGAAGGAATTGGGACCTAACAATTATTAGCCCTAGACTGCAGCCTCCCACTCTTTTCCCTAATCTGTATGAATCTGACAGACAGGGCCTGACCCTGCATGCCACTTGCCCTTTCTGTCTTCAGATTTTATTGATCTACAGATTTCAACACTTCAAAGCAGAACCAGGAAATAGTCTATGCACCAACACAAGAGAGGTGCTCTATTAGATGATCAGCAGCTGATGCTTAACATCCTGCAGGCCTGCACCCGCAGCACAGGCAGCCTCTGCTAATAACAATTGACTGGGCTGCAGACCTGGGTACTAATCCTGCTTCCGCTGATTTCCAGGGCAGAATTCCACAGAGTTTTAGTAGAAGCAAGATTGAGGTCTTTGAGTAACAATATTTCATTCATAGCATTTCCTGACCTTGTATGCCTCTTCCTAGCTCTGCAAAGCTGCATGTGGGAATGGCCTCAGTCAATGCTGTGTTTTTGTTCTCCCAAGAAATACAAAGAGAGAGAAAGTTACAAGAATGTCTGCAAATGTAAGACTGTTAGGTGATGCACAACAAGAAGTGATGGATTATAATAAAGAAAAAAAAGATGTTTGAGGCTGCCTTCCCTGACAAGAGTCTCCACATCACTTGATGGATTATTTGTCAGGGTTCACCATTTGTGAGTCATGTATCTAGCTTAAGCTACAAGGATGTGGCAGGAATATGTGTATTTCAGCGTCTAATCAGAATGGTATGGTCGGTACACCTTCACTCTGAAAGCTGTGCAGTGCAGCTTTTATTGCAATTTAATTATCCATGATAACAGGATTCACTACTTGCAGTTCTCTTCTCCAACTTCCCTAATTTAAATGAGAAGAGCAGAAGTGTCTTATCTTTATTTTCACCCTTTGAAAGGGAAGAGAAAAATATTTACTCCTAATCCATAGAAAGCAAAGAAAACTGAGGTCATTCAGACTTCAGCTGCATAATGTTAAGCTGGAAAGAAGACCTTCGTTTTTTTCGAAGATGATACTCCATCTATATTCCACTATATTTCTGTACCCAGTTGCTCACATCTCACTACTGCTATACAGAAAATAATTGAAACTTTTTATATCTGTATTCTTGTATTCATAATTTTTGTACTTCCTCTTTAGCCTTTGCAAATTTTAGGCAAAGAAAACCAAGGGCTATCTAAACACTAAGCACACAGTGGATGTCCATACAGTCTACAGAATTTCAGGAGACCTAACCGTTTTCATCTACTAGATCAAAGACAGTCACACCACAAGTGATTTTGCCACAACTCAAGGAAACTCCAGATCAGCATTCATAGAGATGTTAAGGACTGAGCTCACAGTCTAAAGACTACTTCTACCTCTGCTTTTAAAAATGATCTTTCTGGATATATGGCAAGATTTTTCCTGCTCTTCCCAAACTGTTCTTGTTTCACAGGCTTGTGATAGGCTTCATACTCCAAACCTATCAGTCAGGTACTCTATAAAAGAACAACATTTATATTTAAATATGTTTTAAATCATCCTACTTGTTGGTGGTCTTCTGCAGTGAGGCAAGGATTTTATTTGTCTTCACACTAACATATGACAGGATTACTTGAACATGCGAAGAGGAATCTGAGATGTGCTATCATGATTCTTCTCCCCATCAATGAAATTCATATATTTGATTTTTGAACAGAATATATTTTTAGTATGTCATATAATAGATACCACATACACAATATAATACAATATAAAATATATACCAAATATTTTTAAGGCATAATAAATCAATGAACTTTCTATAAGTAGTTGGTGCCAGTATGATGAATACACTGTTTCCCTAAGGACCCAAGAGTGCCTATTTAACGCTGTTCAGTGCCTGTATTTGCACACCCCATCAAAGTTTATTAGAGCCCAAAATACTGTGCAGCCCTGCTGCGCACATCAAATACCAAAATACCATGCTTAGAGAGTTAACCTGCCCTAAGTCACCAGAGCTGTTGCAAAATGCATGTGGTTCAACACACTCTGAAAATCAGTTATTTGAGTGCCTATGTACTAATTTAGAGTGAGATCTCACTGTCTCAGACATAGTCAATGACACTTCGATAGAACCTGAAAGCCAAAACCAGAAGTGTGGTCTTCAAAAGCCTTGTTCAGCCACCCTCTGAATCTGCGCTTAAGGACTACTCTTTCTGTGCATCTGACTATGATCTGACAGGAGCTAAATCTGGCAGCCTTGTAGGACATCTAACATTGCTACCTATGATGAAATTGGGGGAGTTACACAGTTTGGTAAAACAGATTAGAAAGCTCTTTGGAAAGTTAAAATGGAATGCTGTAATCTCCAATTTATGTGCTTCTCAAAATATGTGCTTTAACAGCTTCTGGAGCAGGAACTCAAATGCTTTACACACCATTTCCATGTAAGATCCCAAACTCAGGACCACAAACTGCATCCTCTTTTGTTACCTTTTATCTGGGCTAAGCCATCCTCCACCATGATCCTGTCCAAGCAGAAGTGCTGGACTGAAAGCGCACTTTAGTATTTTAATGTTGAGCAGCTCTACACTGCAGAATAGGTATCTCAAATCCATTTCAGGTGCATAACTCTCCCAATCCACTCTATACAACTTCAGTGTTATATAGAACAAGGTCTGAAATGTCACTTCCAAGCCATGCATGAAAGTCAGGTATCTCAAGTGAATGCTTGTGCACCTATCCAGAGGTTGAGTCCCCCTCGGTTTTCAACGTTTCAGCACTTTTCAAACTCCTACCTGAAATTCCTCGTTGGACACCCAAGGTCAAAACTATGGTTTGAACTTTTTTGCTTCACTATCCCCCTATGTCATAAGGAATTAATACTCCTGTACTTTAAGGCAGGAGTCTCCATTTAATGCTTCTATGGCACTTGGAGATCCTCAGAAGCAAGGTTATATGTAAGTACAAAATATTATTATTTAATGAGTTGAGGGAAAGAACCTCTTGTTTCAGAAAATGGGAAGGTTATGTGTGTGTAAAATATAAAAACAGCCACTTGAAACTATATTTGAAGGAGAATGCAAAAGAAAATTGTTACGCGTTCAGGGTTTATTTTCCTATTATTTCAAAAAATATAGCCTGATTAGAAAAGTACAATTTAGGCATATACCACACTCAAAACCTTCTTTGTAGTACATTTTACCTACTGCTTCAACATACAACCCATATCACTTCATTGGATGACTATGTTACCACATTAAATGAGTATTTGCACAAATTGCACTATTTGGCTATTATCAGATAATTATTTTAAAATTCCTCATCACAAGTTTTAGCTAGGACAACATTAATGAAATGGGTCTGTACCCACAGTGAAATGCAAACCTTTGCCATCTATAGCACAATACAGTGGCTCCTTACTACCAGTTTTATACCCTGCTGGGGCTAAAATACTAACTTTAATCTTTCACAATGAAGCTAACTTTGCCTCCCAGCTTCACCATTCTTTTCATACAGTTTTTTTTCAAGTCATGCCTTGTCTAAATATGCTGCAATTATAGCACATTTCTTCTTTTGTGACTTAATGTTGTGATTTGAAACAAAAATGTAAGAGCAATTACTGATATAATAAATCATGAACATACTGTAGGCAACTCTACGGAATTTTAATTAGGAAATGTAGGTTCACAAAATTTCCCGTCCTCCTTTCAGTGAGCTGTCACCCACTGCACATCTTATTTTCACGAATTTAGTATTTTGAACACTTTCTGTCAACTTTGTCTTCATATTTCACAAGCATAAACATAAAGCAAATTATTATGCTGCTAAATAAGAGCTTGAAATGCAATCTTCTTATAGAAATATGTATGTCTAACAGCTTCTCTTTTTATTGATTGCTCTGTGCAAAAATATGAAGGCGTAAATACTAGGAGAGTTGACTTGTTTTAATTTCTTTGCACTTAGACATGGCCTCAGTCTAAAGAAGGATCTAACCAGACTCTGACAGTTAAAGATTAACAGTCCTGCCATACCAACAGGCTTGACAAAGGAGCTTAACTTAATCCTTAAGGCAGTATAAGATGTCTTATGTGTATTACTGCATAGGAGCACAACTTTAATAAACACAGTGTAATGTAATTTTCAGTAGTTTTACTGATGTAAAGTACGGGATATGAAACAACAACAAAAAATTGACAGATCTATTTGTTTTCCAAGGGAAACAAAAAGGAACTAGAAAACTTACTGTTTTTTTAAAGATTACTTTCATTTTTAATTTCAAAGTCTCGGTGCTTTGCACAGACTGGTACACAAAAAAGCAATTTAAATAAAAAAAAGACCAGCAGATGCAACCTCATCATCCACAATCAGGAGGTGATGGGACTACAGCTAAACTGGCTTACACACTGCTCTCTCACAGCTAGTTTTACCTCTGATCTCAGTCACAAGGTTTGTGAGCAATGCACTCAATTTTGAAGTCTTGAGAACTTAAATAGCTGTTGGTCCTTGGACTTGGTATGACATGGCTGAGATCATCTCTTGGACCTTCAAGTGGAATTAATCTTCTTCTTTTATTTGCTATAGACCGTGAAAATTAACCATCATACCTGAAAGTTCAAATGTCAGGACACTAATTGTCATGTTAAAACGATTTTTTTCACATTACGCACTACAAATAGAATATGTCATCTTCATAGCGCACTGAAAAATATCCCTAGGAAGCGGCATAACTATAAAAAATAATTTCTGAGGAACGTTAAGAAAGCTGATGCATCTTATCATTAATCAATTTATTCTATATGTGTCTGAGAGCACTGATAGAAGCATAATGGCTCTGTCTATTTTTAGCATAAACTCTATTTCTAAGGTGCTCCTAACGGAGCCATTTCGCTGTATTCCGTATCAATATGAAACCTTGAAGACAGGTTTTCAGGTCCTCTGATTTGTCTTAAATCTAGATTTGATTTGAAGATACATGCTGTTACAGTTTATATGTATATGTATGCATAGGATATGTTGCTATTCCATCTTGACAGCAGTGAGAGCTCCGATGGAAAGACTGAGAGCCAGCTGCACCTTCTACTGAAGCCCAGGATGCTGCACGTTCAGTGTCTTTCATGAGAGCAGAAACATGATCCCTACACTTACAGGTGGGTAACAAGCTGTGCAAAGTCTCAAATCAGCACAGCTGGGAATGAAAGGTGATTCTAAAGCCTCATTTCACTTTCCAGGCCAAAATGTCCACAGGCATAATTAAAGATACCCTGAAAGCTGTTCTGTATTGCACAAATTGCTGCAGATCAAAAGGAATCACTGTGCTGGAAGAAATCAGACACATTAATACCAGAGGTACCCTCCTGGCCCTGATATCCCTCCTCCACATCTACCAGCTGCACAAAGTACCTCATTTATGCCCTTAAACCATCAGTGATACAGTAACACTACTCCTGAGAAAGAATATTCAGCATATCTATAACTAGGTTCATTGCTTCTTTGCGTTGCTACTGAGACATAAAGCAGATAGAGTGAAAGCGAAAAAGTTTTCATTCTACTTGTAAAAAACCAGAGCTTTTGGCTATTCATAAAAATTAAAATGTAAATCAAAATTAAATCTATGAATATGATAATTACATACAGAGAGAGTAACATTAAGGCTCAGCAGTCTTATGTTAGTGAAGATATTACTAAATATCCTATCAGCAAAAATTCTTCATTGACTCAAATTAAGAGTCATCAACATTTCCAGAGAAATATACATGTGAAGAATAGCAGCAAACACAAACATTACAAACTAAATAACCTATGTATATAGAGATAGCCATGTTACAAGCAAGAAGACTCTTAGCTTCATTCTCAAACATGATTTTCTAAAACAAAGCAATTAAAATATTTTCTTTGATAGTACGTGCCCAGTGAAAACAGCAGATTTTGTCATAAATGGTGACTTAGATAACTAACTCTTGCCCTGTGAACTTAATTTAGGGTCTCATTTCAAACTTTGAAAACCTGATCCACAGCATCCTCTATCCTATTAGGCTGCTGTACAAGAGAGAAATGCTGAAAAATAGTCTTTTTTGTTAATTGTACTAAACATGTGTCAATCTAATGACCAAAATTTAAGTACCAAGAGTACTGTGAGGTAAGTAAGACTTCTGACTGAGCACTGAGAAATGTGCAATTGTACAATAAATCTGAAGGTTGCCGTTATATTCTCCAATTGTATTAGGTAGAGAATTCTTGGTGGTGTGGCAGAGGACTGAAAACACTCCTCTGGAGCAGGGTTAGGAAACCATTAGGGTATGGACTAGCAGGTTTTTGTAGGGACATGCAACCAAATACTGACCATGCTCCGTATAATTGACCACAAGCAAGTTCTGCCCACGCGTCAAGACTGTAGGACACAGAAAAGCTCTATGATGTAAGCTACATAACCAAACTAAATATGCTGCTTGAGCCCAAGATAATAAACCCTGCCTCTCAGTCAAGTTTATTAGTTCTGGCTTAGCAACATGCTAACTGCAGCTACTCAGCTGCCAGAGCAGAGCCAGTGCATCTCCAACCAGCTCAAAGGGAGGGCAGAGGGTGCTCTCATCTGCTGGCAAAATCCCATATAGACATATGCCTAGACATCATGTCAGCTGGCACTCGGCAAGAGGGGGAAAACCCTTACTGAAGTGCTGGTTATTATGTATAGTTCCATTCATGTCCGAGGCAGTTCTCATGGATAACGTGAGCAATATTATAACAAACTGTCTCAGTCTTTCTAAGGCCCGTGAATCACTATTAAAAACAGAAAGAAATCCAGAGCAGTGTATTCTCCAAAGAGAATACATAACTAGATGAACAAATGGAAATAGCAGCAACTTTGCCATAGGTTTTTAATTTGTAAAATGTATTTTGGATAGTCATCAATAATGACCATTTTATGGAATATAAGCATTAAGAAAGAAATCATCTAAATAAAGCACAAAGTGTTTTGTTACGTTTTGTTTTTAAAAAAAGAGGAGTTTACCTACAATTTTTCAGGCACAGGCAGGTGAGCTGAGGAAAGACAGGCAGTATTAACTCTGCACCACTCTGGCAGCTGCAGTCAGACCACTGGCTGTATTTTGAGGTTTTATGATCCTATTTTAGAGTCAACCAATATGCTGAGATGTGTAAAACTAACCCTTTTACAGTAGCATTAGGAATAAAATGGACAGCAATAAAATTTAGGAGCACGTTTGTCATTATTCTAATCTCCAAGTGTGAAATTTAACCAGTCTGAAGGACTGACCCAAAGATGTCATACTGAAAGCTAAAGCAGAGCAGGAAAGGGACAACATAGGTTATGCAATAGCACATACTCCCTGTGAGTCTCTGTGCTCTCCATAAAGACCGAGGGCAAGGTTGGGAGAGCACCGCTTCCACGCATTTGGCCAAAAGCTTTCTCATAAGAACTGTGGGCAAGTCTTGGAAATCATGATGTTTTCTAAACGTATCTTCGCTGCAGCCAAATGTTTAATCTCTTCAAATACAAGGTGTATATAATTTGGAAGGCTAGAGTTAAAGAACAGCTAGTATTTCAAATGTAGCTTCAGTCCCTGGCACCGCACTTGAGAATTGTCCAGAAATGTTTTGGGCATGTCTGTACCACCATGCCTTAGACACACCATGTAACTTCAGCCTATCCCAACCCTGAATGCCACAGAAAGCACAGTGCGGAGCCAGCCCAGCTCTGGAAGAAATGTACGTGCCAAAGGTCAGGATTTACTTGCTCAGATACAGTGTGACTATTCTGCTTTCAAACTCGAGCTAACAAGGCTGTCTCGAACTACACTACGTAGACTTATTGACCCACGCTCCACCAGCTTTGGGATCTCTGCATCACACTTTATTAGCCCGTAACCATGTGCTACCTCCCTGTCAGTTGCCTCGATTATGTGCTTCCTCAGATGCTTACTTTTCCCACAAGTCATAAGGGTGAATTTCAGTGAAACAGAATAAAACTCTCTATCCACAGAGAATGCAGTGCAGGCGAGAAAGTTTAGAAGGTAATGAGCCTGAATGTAACTCATGTCACTATCTACAAAACACAGCCTGGCGTCTGAAACTGGGAGAAAAGGTTTTAACCTCATGCAGGCAAACTAGTTAAGTAGCATGTACTTGGTGATGAATGCAGTCTCTCGAAGCCCATTTCTCAGCCAGCCATTTCTTAAGCATAACAATAGTCTTTAACTTTCCTGTGCACAAAGCTTGTTACAGATGTACATTTGCACAAACTCGCACTGTTGAATTTTTCTTTGCCTTAGAGATAACTTTTAGAGTGATGCTCTGCTGAGTGTTATTACATCTACTTTTATGACCTGCTATAGCTGAGGGCAAGATATATTCTAATTTAATACTGTCCAACAGTATAAAATTTACAGAATATTTTGTTTCTGCAATTTTAACATCATGCCAATACCTGACGAAGCTAATAACATACTAAAATCAAAATACAGTATTTGCTAAACAAAAATGCTTATTCCAAATGTAGTGACTGTTTACTGAGAAACATTCTCCTCCTCTTTTCCACATTATTTCTTACTAAGCCATCCATTCTGTAATGGAAATTTTTCTAGAGCTGCAATGAATTCTTAACGTGTTGTATTCGACAATGAAGCACACATTTACATATTATTGTTCTATGTTACTTACAACAGTCCAGATTATTAAATCTGAACGTGTTGTATTCGACAATGAAGCACACATTTACATATTCTTGTTCTATGTTACTTACAACAGTCCAGATTATTAAATCTGAATTAAGACAACCTGATCTATGCTGCCTGTATACCACATAAACTCACTGTTGCTCCCTTTTCTTGCACAATGAACATTTTGTGCTAGTTCACTGTCATTGTGAAAAAATACTCTAGTAATCTACTAAATACATCAGTTTGTCCCCTCTGTATTTTATAATAACCCAATCTTATTCTGAAGTTTTCTTACAAGGTCTTCAGTAAGAATCTAGAATTTATTATTGCACTTAATACACATTGTGCTTCTCTTACATTGCGTGTCTCTCTGAAAACAGTCCAGGCACTAACGGCATTACCAGATTTGCCTAACTTCAGTTCAAATGTGGTATATTGTCTATAGGAATGCGTACGTGTTTCTGAGTGCCCAACTCTGTCTTTCATGTAACACCATCAAGGGGCACCTCAGAACTCCACTCCACTCCATTTGTTTTTTGCACTTCTGTTGTAAATATACTTTCTGAAGGTGGAAGGTTTCAGCTTTGACTTGTCCCCTCACTTCCTATGTGACTCTTAACTGTATTTGGATATTTTCAGAATGACAATGGAGAACAATTAATAGCAGTTTCTGAACTGAAAATATTTGCTTTTCCAGCTGATAGCAAACTTCAGTAATTAACCTGGTCCTAACACTTTAAGCTTTAACTATTAGACCAAAAGAGTGATGACTAATGGAGATTGCTTAGGGATGAGGTGAAACAGAGTGAAGTGAAACATCATGATGCTTCACCTCACCTTCAAAGCAGCTTTTGTGCTGTCACATCTGCTTATATCAGCACCAAACGACTGCTGATTTGATCATAATTGCCCTAATTAGGAGTTCAATTAATACACTGAGTTCTTTGTATCAATGCCACCTCAGCATCAAGGATGTGCATGCGGAGCATTACTGAGCAATACAGGTTAAACTAACAAAGAAGGTCACTGGGAAAAGGAAACTACCTGCAGTCTATTGTTCTGAGGATATCACATAGTTAGGATGACACTCAATATCCACTTATGCCCCAGGACAAGCAGAAAGGGAGAACTTAAGGAACTCTATTGAGAGATATCCATCAGCTGTGAACAAAAATTACATTTCCTGTCATTGAAAATCTCATTTAGTTCAGACTTGCTTCCACTAAGGATTAAAACCCTTCAAAAGAACACTTTGTCTTCACAGGAAGATGAAAATAGCCTAAAATGCTCACAGTGAAAGACTGAGTGAAAAAAGTGCACAGTATGGTAACTTTAAATGGTTATCAAATATAATATACTTCAGCACATACTAGAAATATAAATGTGGTCATTGAAACTAATGATGAAAATGAAAAGAAAAAAAATTAAGGGGTTTTGCATGAGAGAGGCCAATCTCACTAGCAGACAAAGTGTCACCAATTCTCTGCCTGGAAGTATTTTGCATATCCATCGAAGGAAGAATTTTGCATGTTCACAAAAGAAGATAGGGAAGCAGACAAGGGAAACAGACAGCAGCCACTTATTAAAATACGGTGCATAGGATATTCATAAAACAGAAAAGAGCATATTTACTGATTCTTCACTTTTCACAATTCAGGATAAAGGCTATAATCCAGAATCAATCAAAAAACAGAAGCGCAAAATAAATAAAAACACCTTCATGCTTCTGCAATTTTTCTTCTACAAAGAAAGAAAAAAAGAACTTTGTCTTAGTTGTAAAAACAAGATAACATATTATGACCAATTTCATGGTATCAGATATTACTATGAGATGTGACTTTTTCGAAATGTGAGAAAATTAAAACACCATTTTGCATTAACTGTTATGATCTAACCATCTACCTACTATTTATGTTTGTACTGAAATCAATCATCAAGATTTTGTGATACAGTCTCTGAAATAATCTTTTTGCTTCAGTTTCTAGGAAAGAATAAAGCTACATCACAAAATGTCACAAATTACACGGAGCAAGATCTTCACCTGGTATAAACTCCAATACTTTCTCTGTTTTCAGTATAACAACAATGATTTACTCTCCTTTATCTTCTCAATAACCAGGAAATTATCAGAACACAGCTAGCTTGTGGCTGGGTAATTTTTTATGCATCACATTACATGAATGAATGTAATAACACCACCAAACATCTTTCAATTTTCAGGGATATCTGAATATTTAATAGTACCTATACTCTTTTTAGACAATTCTTTTAAGCAACAGGTTATGACTTCTGCCTGGATTCACTACCTCTACTAGTTAGATTTCATCTTTAACAGCACTTATTTTGGAAAGAATTAGGTAACAGTGATAACTGTAAAATATTACTATTTTTTATTATCCTGACAGCTAACATTTGCATTCTCTCTCAAGCAGACGTTGGAGTCAGAATTCTATAAAAAGTGTGTCCAACTACTGAATATGGCCTTTTTCACAAAATAAATGCATAAACTGCACAGCTAACTGATACCTGTATGTAAACATTTGAAAATATTTCAAGGTATTCTGTGTAGGAACAGTAACAGGCTAGGACTACTGGTCCTTTGCAGAGGTGTCAAACAACTTGAGAAACAGGAAAATGTACCATAATTTCCTATCATTGTTGTGTGCTCTGTATTGCACACTAGGTATTATCATCTAGTGCACACAGAAACTGCTAAAAATTTTAGACAAGGGTCATCACAATGAATGAGTCCAGCATTATGATTTGTTAGGCTGAAAAAGCATACTACTGCAGTAGCTCAAAAGCAAGAGAATATAAAGCACAAGACAGTCATTATTCAAATATTGGGTAAATCTGGTAAAACAATTGTCTGTACTCTGTGCATGTGGATATTCAGTTACATTCTCCAACTGTCATGGTCCTAATTTATTTTTTTTTTTTAGCTCTTATCAACTTCATGAGCGTTTTAATAAACCTACAGCTTACCAGCATAAAAGGTAACTACAGTACCTCAAAATAAAAAAAAAAAAGCCAAGACGCCAACAAAACACTGAACAGGGGGCTTTTTGGACTCACATCTTGCCTGGATCTCTGACAGATGGAAGTGTCCCCCAGCAAGGTTATTCTAGAATAAAGTCTCCCCCTTGTGGATCTCTCACATAATAAAAGCTCCATCAAATACTCAATTGCATAATAAAGTCTGTGCTCCTTCCTTTGCAGGTAAGAATTTCAGAGGCAAATAGGAACATAGAATGAAACCACAGAAAAAGGCTTACTTCAACTCAGTGGGCTCAATCCCACCTCAGGCAAGACAAGCTGTTTTGTTGTAACATACCTTATGATTCTGTGATAAATTCATTTGAAAGACACTAAAACCCTCAAAATAATTTAATACCTTCCCATCTCGACATCAGTTAGTTATGAAGGTTGGTTTAGTGACCCCCCACAAACTATTCAGCCCCAAACCATCAATGGTTTAACTATTTAGGTAAAAAATCAAATTCCAAACTCTTTCTCACTAATACCTATTGAAAAGAACATAAAATATGGCAAGATTTCCCCCCCTATTTTATTGCACAAAGTTTACTATCCTGGAAAAAATAGTTTCATCCCAGAACAATTTAGTGTGTCTCAGAGATTAAGGAGCTATAGCACTATTTGCAGAATGACTCTTCCTCAAACATTTCATTAACTACACTATTCTCTGATCTCCATTAATTTAAAGGGATCACAAAGATTTCTTTGCATATGATAATTCACATTATCATAAATTAAGAAATCATTGTGATCACTTAAATTATGATATTGATCTCAATGCTCTCTTAAGGTATTTAAACATAGTTCTAATAAATCATACACTTTGTCTGCAAGATTTATTTATTTATTTATTTTCTAAGAAACAAAATCCTTGATGGCTTGAAATATTATTCAATTACATACGTGACAAACTCATATTTTATTCGCAGTACCAACTGTTGAGTCAATACTGAGTAAAAAGCTTTTTAACTATCCTGAGACATGTTCTCACATTCATTTCAGAATAGTAATATAATGGTTAAATATTTATTTCTTGCAAGTTCTGGAATAGTGCTAGGTTTCCTGCTTTCATTAACAGTCTCTTATTTGTATGCAGTAATTGCTTTAAAAATATTAGCATTGTCATTTCTTGCTAGCACTATGATAAATCAACAGAAAGTCTTATCCCCATGCCTCCCCACAGAAGAGCATAATTCTGCTTCCCTCGATGCCAGTGACAAAACCTCTTTAATTTCAGCATTACACTCAAAGAATTCATGAAAGATGTTAGTTTGACAGTCTGGGACTCTTATCCTTTCTAATTGCAGAACAGATGCAATAGCTAAGAAGCGCTACACTCTGCCAATGTTCTTCTGTAGGAATCAACAGCTCCTTGAACTAGAAGGGTAGCTGCTACTTCTCCACCTCGTTTGAGTCCTTGACCTGTCAATAGCAGCTACCAGCAAACCACGTTTTCTGTTCCAAATGTGGGAGTTTTAAGGATATAAACATCTGGCTATTAGGAACAAAAAAAGATACTATTCATTCATTTCAAACATCCATCAACAATGACTGTCAACTGCTGTTGACCTGGGACATGCAGAGGCAAAATGCCAAAAACCAACCTCTGAATCCACTGCACTTCTGAATTTTCTTGTTTTAAGAGTTCAGTTCAAAAAACCTGAAGTTCACACTGCTAAACTGCAAAAGGCTGCTAAAGCTAAGAACATGGGTTCTGATCTCTGCTGCTTGATTCAGGGAAAAATGGGCTTGCAGAAACCATGAAGGCAAAGCACTAAGAAACAAAACATCGCAAATCTGACAAAGTGACAAGAGACTCCTGCAAAAAGACTCTTCAACAGAGTAAAAAGAATATTATGTATTTTAGCCGTATTCTCAGAGACTGCCTGCTTATCTTGCCAGGATGGATGAGGAACTACAATTCTTAGTGAATATAAAATAAAAGGAGGAAAATAATTGGTAATGACAATATTGCAAGCTACATTTCAAAATCATTGGTACTTGACTAAGTACCTTGATTTTCTGGCAAATAGTCTCCATACACAATCACCCAGCACTACTAAATGAGCTGTATTGCTAGTAGTGACAGACATTTGTAACACATGATATTTCCCAATGTGGACAACTGTTAAATTTTATCCCTCAAGGGAAATGTCTATACTACCAAACAACACAGCTTCTGTATGTGTCAATACTCATATTGTAATTATGGATTAATAATAACTTCAGTACTTATCATGTAGCTTCTACATATATGTGCATACTTACTCTCATTAAATGCATCAGAATGGGTACAACACCACAAACATGAAACTAGATTTTCCTGTTAAAGCAAACTAAGGGATCCGGAAACGAAGTCTTTCTAAAGTTAAGACCATGTTTCACCTCCTAGATCTGAATGATCTAGACATTTAGTCTACTGCTAACTGTCATTCATGCATGAACACATACCAAGGATGAATTTTGTATAACGGTCATTCAGCTTCAGGTCATTCAACCTGACAGATAATCCCAAGATTCTATATAAGAAATTAAGGAAGCTGTATTGTGAAAAATCTACCATCCATTGTCGTTTCACACCATGAACTCTTTGCCATCAAAATAACATGTACCATTGCTGAAGTCATTACTCCCTTACCTTTCCAAGCCTGTTGTCCGCATACAACAGGTACTTTTAATCTCCTTCCAGACCTCCCTGTCTCTTCAAATATCATGTCCTTCTCACTGCTGCAGAATTTTATCTTGCTCCCTTCTTGCAGCTCTCCTAATATTCCTTAAAATTCACTGATTCCTTCATTTTCTCTCACTTTGGGCTGGACTTTTATGCTGCTTCCTATTCAAGCTGTCTTCTCTGCAGTCTCCAGTGTCCCACCCAAAAATGCACATTCTCTGAAAATTTTTCACCATTTCTGAGTTCTTGCAATCTCTCTCCCTATTCTCATCATCACCAATCCTGCATCCTTCTTTTTCCAAACCACTAATACCTGCAATCTTTTGCATTCTCCATTTTTTATTCTGCAGGAAACCTATATATTCTGGGATTGGAAGTCCATGTTAAATATATGGGTCTGTTAAATTACTAAAACAAACACACAATTAAGAGTCAAAGCCCTTCTCTTCCCCATCATCTCTTTATGGTAATACAGCGTACTCGCTGCTCTCTACACTACAGTGGCACAGCTCTCTGCATGATCTCATGTGCATTAAAATAAGACAAAGCAAGCTGGGAACACAGCAGGGACTGCACAATCTTCTTTCGACCCACAGAAGTTATGTGAGAAAGTTATTAAACCTTCAGCAGATTATTACTGTGAGGCATGAGCTATGTGAAATGAAATTCAGAAATGGAGTATCTGTGGGTTTGGGGCCATATTACAATATATTAAAAAGCCAGAGGATCAGCTTTCTCCAAAACACAGGAAAACAGTAAAGTTACCCTAGAAAATAATAAACACAGAAGAGTGATTTTAAATATGTTCTATTAATGAGGGGTGTTTGGGAGATACGAGAAACCAACGTAAGGGGTTCCCAGTGTCAGAAGGCTACTCACATATACACCCTAAAAAGCCCACAGATGCCTTTTCAGTTATTACTGCTTACAAAAATAGTGTGCATGTATATCTACACCTCATCACTACAGCCATGTTCAAGAAGAACGAAAGAATTACAAGAGAATACCTCACACAGTAGGAAGCCCCATGGCCAAACCTGCCTTTTCTATACAGACATTACATTTGAGAATTTCCAGGAGAACCATGTAAGAAAGCAAATAATGCCTACAAGGGACCATCATGAGCTCTTTTTCTGTGTTAAGAGCCCTACAGATAACTCTTGCATAGAAAGTGAAGCCAGAAGGAAAAATAAAAATCTCTCTATATCAAAGTCACTGGTCTTCACACAGTACCTCTAAACTGAGCCTAGTAACTTGTTTGACAACATATCTTTCAGAAAGATGTCAGTCTGAATGTGAAAACATGAGAAAGTTGAGAATCCTCACTTCCCTTGCTTATTTTTTACAATAAATTTTTACTGCAAGAAGTGTGCGTACTGAACATTATCTGGGGTTTTGGCAGAGAGGTTCCTTGGAGTTTCCAGGTAAATGCAACAAATTGAACACTACACAAGGAGTAGAGGAATCTGCCTTCTGAGAAAACTACTGAAGCTCGAGTATCTCTTCAGCATCGATGTGCCACCTTGCTCACTTTATGTCATTACGTCTGTCCTGTGAGATATCAAAGCTTAGTCTGCCTATCTCTGGTAAACGGGTATTACAGTCTGACAATCCAGCCTGGTAATTCCTGTGTCAAGGGGGAGGGACATCATCTTATTCACCATTAAAGAGGAGCCCCCAATTTCTAGGATGGACACTATGGTAGACAACTTCTGCTTCCCAGGAGAAGGATGAAAAGGTCATTTGTGCAGGAGATACAGTTCTCTTTGGCTTCCCGAGACAGAATGAGCTAAGAATAAACACCTACCTATTGACTTTTCCTTCCAGTAACCGAACTTCCTTCCTTAACCCTTCCTAATAGCCTCATAAACATACATTTGTAGTGTACCTCTAGCATCCAACACCAGAAACAAAACGCTTCACCCCCCACCTTCTCCTGGGCAAGGAAGGAGCTAACCGACACCCCACAAAGGCCCAACCGCAGGCCGGACACCGGGTCCTGACCCCGTTAATCCATGCACCCGGGGCCAGGCGCAACGGCACCCGAAGGCTGCAGAAGCCAGCCAGCCCCGACAGCGAGGCAGCCAGGGCGCCGCGATCCCGCCGAGGGGGACCGGCCATCTCACGGAGGGCAGGACGGAGAGCTTTGCAGGTAGGTACAGGTCAGGTGTCCCCCTGGCAGGACGGGGCAGCGCGGGGCCCGCGGCTGCCCCGAGCGACGGGCCAGAGGCGCGGCCCCGCGACCGGAGGAGGCTCACCTTGTGCTCCAGGACGCTGATGTAGCCCTCCAGTAGGCCAGCCCCGACGGGGAGCGCCGGGTGGTGCTGGCCGTGTCCCGGCGGGCGGCTGGGCACCGCCGCCACCTGCTGCTGCTGCTGCTGCTGCTGCTGCTGCTGCTGCCGCCGCCGCGGCTCCGGGTGGCCCCCGCCGCCGCCGATGCCGCCGTACATGAGCAACAAGCTGGTGCACATGGTGGTGAGCGCCAAGCAGACGGCCAGCCCGTGGCGCTGCGGGGGGCAGAGAGAGAGGCGGCTCAGCGCCGCGGGGCAGCGGGCTCCCCCCGCCGCGGGGCCCAGCGGGGCGCACCGCTCCCCGCCGGCGCGCTCGCGGCGCCCGCAAGTTTCACGCCGCCAGAGACCCGGCGAAAGTGCGAGGAGGGAGCGGGGGAACCCCCTCCTTCCTCCGCCTGCCCCCTCGACAGCCCGCTCCCCTGCCTGCCTGCCTTCTTCCCTCCCTCCTCCCTCGCTCTGTCTCCCCCAGCCCCGCTTCCCTGCCTCTTCTCCCCTCCGTGTCGCCTGCTTCTCCGCGGCTCTCATTTCCCATGCAGCCGTCCCCTTTTGGGCATCTCATCCGTGCATTTTAGCGAGTGTTGGGGATTACAGCGCTCCCCCCTCCCCGCGCAGCTACCTCCAGCCTCGTCCTTAAGGCAGATCGGAT
Organism: Astur gentilis; assembly: GCF_929443795.1. Classification (NCBI taxonomy): domain Eukaryota; kingdom Metazoa; phylum Chordata; class Aves; order Accipitriformes; family Accipitridae; genus Astur; species Astur gentilis. The sequence continues at coordinate 13,711,409 of NC_064887.1, read as the reverse complement.
TTCTATGCGCTCCTTAAAACGCACGCACACACACACAAAACCCCCAAACCACGAGCAACACGAATAAAAGAAAGCGGGCGGAAAGTTCTTCGCCGCCGCCGCCGGCGTTTTGTTCGCCTTCGCGCGATCCCGAAGAGCCGCGGGGATGCAGCCCGGGGAAGGCTGGAGCGTGTGCAGGGTGCCCGGGGCAGCCCCGCGCCGCTCCGCTCCGCGCCGCTCCTCTCCTCCCCGCCGCCGGAGCCGGGATGAGCAGTGCCAACAATGCACTTACCATCAGGGTCTTCATTTTGTGCGCCTCCCGGCCGCCAGTCCTCCCGCTCCCCGCTAGGCTCGGCATGGCGGGGAAGCCGCAGACATGGCTCGGCCAGGGAAGCGCCGCCGTGGCGGGGATTAGGGGGGGAATTACACCCGGCCGGACCCTCGGAGCCTGCCAGAGCCGGGTCCTCGGCTGCCCCGCCTGCCTCCGCCCCCGCCTCCGCCTCCTCCTGCCGGCGCAGCGGCGGCTTCAGGGCAGGTGGAAGTTAACTTCTGCCTCCCTCTCGGCCGCGCCGCTCCGCCGGCGAGCCCGCGCCTCGGCGGCGCGGGGGGAGGGGGCGGCGAGCGGCGGGGATCGCCGCGGCGAGCACCGCGCCCCCGGCGGGCACCGGGCGGGCGGCGCCTCTCCGGCCGCCGGCGGGCACCGGGCGAGCGGGCAGCGGGCGGGCGGCGCCTCTCCGGCCGCCGGCGGGCACCGGGCGAGCGGGCGGGCGGCGCCTCTCCGGCCCGCGGTGGGCGCCGGGCAAGCGGGCAGGGGCTCCCTCCCTCGGCCCAGGCTTCTGTCCTGCTTGCAGCACCGGGGCACGACCCTCACATTGCACGGTTTCTATTTTTCCCTGGCGGAAAATTCGTCATTCTCCAACCGCTAGCCGGGCTTCCTGAAGCTGGCAGCATTCAGGCAACACTTCAAATTCACGGCAGTAAAAAAATCGACGCCCTCGACTCCTCCACCCTCTCTCGCACGATCTTTCCGAAGCCCTAGAAATCGGTTTCAAAACCTTCTGACAGAAGCTTTCTTCATTTTTTCCGAGTAAATCTCACAGGCTTGCTCCCCATGCCCTCTTCTTGGTTTCTGAAGATGGACATTTATCCCACTCTCATAAGCAGCCTTCTGAAGTTTTTTATCATTTCTGTGTTAATGGTGTACAGTTCAGTTGTGAAAACTTTACCAACAGACCTCAAATTACATAGATTTCTTGCTCTGGGAATTCCACGTTTATAAATGTGCCCCTTCAAAACAAGCTATTTTAAGGTTGATTTCTTACGAAGTTATTAAACTGACAGCATAGCATTAAAAAAAAAAAAAATCTATTTCCTAATCATGAAGATATTTCTCTTGAAACTACTCATGGAAATAATAGTTCTAATATAGGCCTTCACATCTAACCTATAGCTATATAGCATTAAAGATTACATTAAGGAGAAAACGATCAGCAGGCTAACTCAACCATGGTCACAATAGCAGCTTTCTCAAGGCTGGAATTGTCATTGAAATCCATTTTTTATCTTTACTAATTCACTGGAGGACTAACAGTGAAACAAATGCCATCTCTAGCATTGGCACAGCATGCAGCATTTAGTGCCTTTTAAGAAAGTAAAAAGAAACAAGAATGTATGGTACACCAGCGGATAGCGCAGTAAACATGCTTTATCATTTCAAAGAAGAATGCCATATTGCATGCATGCTTGCTATTTATTCAGTTTGTGGGTTTGGTTTCAATAGTACCAGTTGTTAAGACAAACGAAGCAATATAAGAAGAATCTTATCAGGTCTTGGTAATTCTTTATTATGTGGTTGCACTTGACACTCAAATTAGTGAAACAAAGGGCCAACTTGATGAATCATTGAAAGCAAATTATCTGTAGTTCTCCAAGGCTTCCTGCAAGAGACTACAAAAGGCAGCTCATGCATTTCTCACTGCTGTTTCTCAACTATCAGCAAGCAGGTTGCTGGTAACTGGCCTTTCTAAGCCTTTCTAATGTATTTTGCTATGCCAAAGTGAAGCATCATTTTTATGATTTAGGCTCATGGCTGTATGTTAGACATCTGTTATACAGTATGTCTGACCAAATTCATTAAACTTCTGGGTTTTGGTAGAATAGGCTGATTTAAAAATCTACTGGTAAAGGAGGCAAAATAAGTTTTCTAATTTAATGCTTGACTTGAATAATGTCCAGCTTTCTGCTCATCAAATATTTAATTAGATTGCCATGATGGTCATAGACGGTATTCTTGGCAGTCAAATGCTCACTGAAACAAATACAGTAGTGTAATGTAAATCCTACGGAGGTTTTTATGTGTAAGCATGGGAACTTTAGAAATCATCTGGAAAACAGCCCAGCCATTTAATTTAATTTTAAATTCCTATGAATTAATAGTTCTAGCTATCTGGAGGTTTGTTTTTTAACACTATTGGAATCTACATACCTGTAGATACGCATCTGTATACCAAATAGTTAGATTTGCAAAGAGGAGAAGAGCACAGGCTGAACTCATAAGCATTTAATCAACTTGGAAACGAGTCAATACAGAGAACATCTTAAAGTCCATCTGACTTCCTGCTTCAACCAATTTATTTTCAATATGCAAGGGATACTGAACTGTCCATGCATTTCCATTCCTCCTCAGAGCTAGGGGTAAAGACAGATTAAAACATCAACACCTGCTTTCCCTATCCCAGGAGAAAAAGTGACAGAGCCTGGTTAGGTTTTTCAACAAAGTTTGACTGAGGAGAGGTTTTCATCTGCATGGAAGGGTCTGGGTTGTCCCCTCTTCCAATTTACCCTTCTCACTTTCACCTTTCTGGTAGCTACAGGCTGACAAAACAGTCACATGAAATAAAAATCTGCTTGTGGCAGCTTCAGGAGGACATAAGACGCAAATGACAAAATAAAAATCCATATAGAGTGAGAAATCCATGTAAGAAGTAGTGAGGCAGATAGAGACAAACTTCTCAAAACTGACAATGGACTTGGAGCAACAGAGCTCTTTCACTGATTCCTAAATAAAACTGCTCAAACTGCAACCTTCCCTGAGCTGTCTGGATGAATGAAATAACTACCTTTTTATAATGCATTTTAACCCAGGTTGTCTTTCAGAGATTTCCTTGTATAGCTATAAAACACCCTTTCAAACTATGGTTGATTTCTCAGGAAGTTCATATAGAGACAACATAGCATTTTCTATACCTTAATATAACGAACAGTTATAAACGTACTTTCCACATTATGGTTGGTCTGGAATGAGTACTCGAGTGGAGGAGCCTCTTACTCTCCATCTATGCCAGTGGATCTCAGCAACTGGTAGGCAAAATATTCAGTGCAAGTTAGAATGAGGGCAATGGCTAGCATTTCTGCCGATGACCAAGATGTAGTTTGCCAGGACCATTTCCCTGAGCACACTGTGTGATTCCAGCAAGCCCTGCTCTGGACCTGCTGTCCCTCTCTCCTTTCCACCATAACCAGAGGTAGGGTGTTTATGCATGCCCTCAGTAGACAGAATGTCTCCAAACTGGAAGCTGCAGCTAGTCTTCAGCCCTGTCACCTTCTCAGAATGAAAGCCCAGTCAGTCTTAAATGTTTAATTATTTTGTGACTCATTGGTGGCAGTGTGGCTCCTTTGCTGCATAAAGAGAATATTTTAGAGAACTGATTTAGATCTGTGCCCAGTTTTAAAGAGAGTAAGAAAATTAAGTTTTTGTTTACCTACTACCCTTCACAAGAAAGTGAGAAGAAAGGGGATCTGGTGTGATACAAGTAGTTAAACTCTAGGTGAGTTCTGCATGTTACTCTGCAGGAGTGCTGAAAACACATTCCCATCATGCTATGTGTATGAAGATGTTTTTCAGAAAAATATTGGTGATAGAGGTGCTTAAAATAGATTGGAGGGGGGAGGTTAATTGTATCAGGTCCACTTTAATATCTTTATGCCTTGGAAATGAAGAATCTGAATTACTAAGATTCTATAGGTGGCTAAGCATGAGAAAATATTTGTTAAAAATGTAAAATTAATCTAAAAGTGACTCCTGTTAAAGTTGCATCCATTATATTCTGTGGTCTGTGAAGCCTTGGATCTGTCTCCTCAAGAGTAAAATCCTGGTGCCACTGAAACTTAACTCCTATACATCTTTTATCCCTCTTTGCTTGCTGGGGCAAGAAGCTCACTAGCAAGTATCAAGCTCCCACTTCTAGCTCTGCAGCCTCATGAGGTACGAGCTTAAACCATGATCACTAGCGTAGAACAGAATATTGCTTGTCCTGGGCCTCTAGCCAGTGACATTTGGGAGGATGGCTGGGAGCGCCACATTTCGGGGGGGGAGAAGTAAGTATTTTTTGACTGACCAGCTAGAAAAATGAGACTAAAGGTGCTAAAGAGGCTGGAATATGATAAAAGCTTGTGTGGATTAATGGACAGAGGGGCAGTCAAAGGTACATAAGAAATTAAATACATCACACTGGTATCACCTCCACGTGCTGTTTTATTATTTATGTATACATGAAATTTTAACCTCTTTTTCCTGAGAGAAAGGGCTGCATTTTTGCATCGCAAACACAACCAGTGGAAAACATTCAGCAGCCAGCAAAGTAATGAGCTTACACTATAGATTTTTCAAACTGCCCAGTGATTCATGAAATGCTTTTCAAAACTGGAAATATGCATTGAGGATTGGTCAAAAAAGGTAGAAACAATATTATAGATCAGTCAATACTGTCTCTCCTTTATGAAAGCAGGCTGCCTTTGAACTTCTGGCAGAAGCAAACAGTGATAAGATGCATAAAAAAATGAAATATTGCATAGATATAGAAGTGCAAATGAAAACAGGAGGGGGGGGAAATAGTGAGATAAGATCTGCTGAATCTGCTGGTCTTTTCTTTTCTGTTTCTTAGTTTTCTCCCCAATTTAGGAAGCATAAATAAAGGCATTCGCTGTTTCAGAAACAATGTGTCTAGCTCAACTGAATGGACTAATCTGCTTTAAGACCACATGTGAAACACTGTGCTTCATTCTAATCAGTTTTTTGCGCGGGAAAGTGAAACAAAGTGTATCCTGGAATATACAGCGGTACTCAAAATTCCACATCTAAAGTCAGAAACTTCAAAGGTTAAGAAATTGCCATAGCAGGCTGCGCATGGAGGGTACCCAGCACCACCTGTGGAAGCCAGCAGGCATGACCAGAAGCTGTTCTTCGTGGCCTTTTGTTTTACTGTCCACCACCAAAACAAAAGAAGACATACGTAATCTCTATAAACAGAGCACAGATTTAACATATGAACTAAAGCAACTGAGGACATAATTTCTACAATTTGGTAAGAGATTGGATACATTTGAATATTCTGGGGGTACCTTTGCTGTAATATAAACGATCTCAACAGGATCACGAATATCTCAGCTTTCAATGTACATGTATGTCTGTTCCTTTGCAGAGAAAAACTACACCAACAGGAAGCCAAAGTGTTAAAGGGAACAGCATTTCTAAACTTTTAAAAAAATTACCAAGCAAATATCAGAAATGAAGCATTAGAGCAAAAAAGGAAGCAAAGAAGGATAAGTGCTCATTATGGATTGGTTTGCAGTTCTTTATGTATTATTAGAGAGTCGATAGAAAACTCTCCTGCTATTACTAACACAAACACAAACATCACTTATGATGACAGGCTGAACAACAACTATGGCAACAAGGGGATCCATTACCATCTAACTGAAAAGGCACACTGACAGAATCAAGTCAAGTCCTTCAGTGGCCAAGCTATATAGATCTTATTTTGGTAATAGCTACCGTTCTTATCTCTTATAGAATCCATCTTTACTATTCATATAGTATATCACTATATAAGCACATATGCAAATTCAGAGCAATAAATCAGTTAATGTACAGTGTGAGAATAGCTGCCAGTGACTCCTGTTATAGCTCAGCAATTTCATGTTCATGTCCCGTGTGCTCCTGAAATTATGTAGTGGCCGCCTTTGTTATGTACAAATTTCTTCCATTTACCCAGCATACTCCGGACACAGCTACCTAAATGAAGTCTTGGGGATTTGAGCTTACTGCTGAGAGGTCCCGAGTACTCATTTCCCAGGGAAGTCAACAGGAATTAAAGGAGGGTCTCTGCATTCAAGTGAGCTGCCTGTTAAAGACAGTGCTGGTTCTAGCCATTTGCAGATTCAGATGGGGACAGATTTCTACTAGGAGATATTAGAGCTTATGGGCCCATGGTGCAGTCATTTTAAAGGTATGGAGATAGTGACCATGTTTATGTAGCTTGCTTAGTTAACTGCAATTGAACATGGAATCTCGACCTACAAGAGAGTACAGAATGGCTATAAAATTATTTCCTATGTCCAAATCTGTTACTGCAAACCACCCTAGACAACTCTTCTAGCCAGGATGAATAAAAGGTATAGGAGCTACCCTGAAACAGTGGGAGAGTGTCTTCACTGCAATAGATACCTAACTGAATGCTTCAAACCAGCTGCTAAAACAGATGGATTGTCTTCCTTTGTGATGTGCTGTGTCCTTGTTTAAACAGTTCTGCCATATTATTGATATTTTTCACTATTAAACAAATACAGAAAACAAGTCTTCTCTGTTTCATACAGGATAGGTATCTTGGGTGTCTACTGGCATCCTCAAATCATGGATTAGAGCAAATCTGTGGCTATATACACACACACATTTTTCTTTCCTACACTTCAGGGCAGAGGACCAAGTTCAGCTCAGCTGCAGAGCTGGATCCAACATTTCCTGCAGCAGCTGTACCCTCCTTTCTTTGAACTGCTATTAATACTTGTTATCACATTCCCTAGCCTTTGTCACCACCACCTGTCTCATGCTTTTGATTCAAGTGACAGAACTTTAAAAAATCCTGTACTTTTCCCAATCACAGTAAATATTTTATTCAAGGTGATGATTATGTATCTATTCTCTCCCATAAACTACAGTGCCAGGAACATACTGACACAAGTTTTGCCGCAGTACTTTTACTGCCTTCTGATGGTTTCCTTGGTGGAAATTGCATTTGGCCTTTTGTTTTGCTGAATTTCTCCAGAGACCAAAGCATTCTAATCAAACACTCATATTTATATAATTGCTTTGTTTTTCCTTTTTCTTTATGATTTATTTCAGTTTAGAAGGGATTATTTTGATGCCTTCTTTCTCTACAATAGTTTTTGCTTGTATGGTAAGTATCTAATTTTATCTGTTACCAAAAGCCCCCAAATTCGGTAAGGTTTGTTCAGTTTTTCTTATTATCAGTACTTGAAATGTGAAGCTAAGCTCTGTAGGGCATGTGCTGTTTCTGTCCCAGGTTCAAATAAATGAAGCCTTAGGCCATTTATGGTTTAGACCATAAATTCAGATGTCAAAGGAACAGGTGGTAACGTGACACAAGCTGTTCTTGCTCATTGTATGAGTTTCCTCTGCTCAGTCTCCTACTGCTTCATCTCTGTCACAATCCCGAATCACTCTCCAACAATGGTTACTCCATTTTGGCGGGTTCAGTTTCTGTCCCTTGATAAATGAGAGCTTCTCTGCTTCTAAGCAATATCAGTCTGGAAAATGTGGAGCTTGGAATCCAAAAGCATGTCTATACTGGCACATTAACTCAGGCACAGAACCGCATTACTGTGACTAAAGCCTTCTGGGATAAAGCTGGCTCACATCGCCCAGCTTGGAGCCTGGGCAGAGGAGCTCAGGTCCATTTGCACATCAGCTCCGACTCACTAGCAGTCTGCTAGGTTGGAGCACTCTGGGTTGTGGTTCAAGAACTTGCAAATAGTAAAGAACAACAAAAGCTTACTGGAGAAATGAGAACAATGGGCCTGATGCATTAGTATAAAATAATGTAATAGTTGCTCAATGTTTGTTCAGTCACTGATTTTGGAGATACTTCTTGTATGTAATTTGATATCCTGCTGGTGAGCAAGTGTGGACAGTGTTGGACTTTCTTCCTAAGTGAGGAGGGAAGGAATTATCTGCCAGTCTTGTTTGTGTAGCTGGCTCAATCGTTTTAGTCAAAGAAACTACTGACTTGTCAATTTCTTTAGGATCCTCAAAAAAATTTATCCTAAGCACTATTCATCTTCAAGCACTGTCTACACACTAACTAGTCCTCACAAAATCCATGTGGCTTCATCCCTATTTACAGAAGATAGTTGTGTAGTGAAGGTAAGGAACGCTGCTTACTCAACTCCAGCTGTCACCTTATAGCTAAGAATATTTAGTACCTTGGGTATTGAAGCCCACAAAGCCTAAAGATGTGCACTGAAAATTAGAAGCCTCTTTTGGAAATCTGAAACTTCTTGACTTCTCAAAAGCAAGAGCTCTTATTTCTCAGCATCACTTGAGGATTGCTGATAGCAACATCTCACATCTCAGCTTGTAGCTTAAAAAGTTTCAAACAGAACTGGGCAGAAAGTGACCTCATACAAATGCTGGCTTGGAACGTTACTTGACTCTCTGATTCTGCACATTTCTAGCTACCATAAGTTAAGAAACCTCACAGTCTCTCTTGACTTACCATCATCAGTATCAAAAGCTGATGAAACACATTGGAGACTAATGGGTCACTGGAAAAAAAAAAAGTGTTTTCTTCACTCTTCCCCAAAAGGCAAAGATGGACTATGCACAGGCTCATTTCATGAGAAACCGGGCCAGCCTCTATTAGCATATGTGATAGACATATGGCCCAACTCTGATTTTTAATTTCCTATTCTCAGCTTCTGCAGGAGCTTTGCTCAGCCCTTTTTGCTTTGCATCACCTCTCCAGCCAGCAAGGCACAAGCTCCTACAAGAAACTACACAGAGCTGAACCAGAAAAGTCCAGAAGCCCATGATCACTGCAATACTTTCAAATTACCCTGAACAGATTGTCCCAACACATTATACCTGCAACTAACACCTGACACAAACCTTTCTCAAAACCCTCTACCCTCATCTTCAACTAGAACCACCTGTACTAATTTTCTTTCTTTTTTTTTTTCTTTTTTTTTTTTTTTTTTTTCCAACTGTCCCTTGTCCGGTTATTGAGTGGCTGGACTGGGTCCTCCCCAGCTACTCTTTGCTGTCACCTGCTCCACCATGTGCTTACCCAATCCATGCAGAACTCCTTGATGTAACTGGCTAATGATGGGTCTGCTTGGCAAGTTGCTTTTCAACAGAGCACTAGGTGATTGCTAGCACAACTACTTATCTGTAGCTATATTATTACAGCATGTCGTTTTGATTAATTAGAAATGCAGTGCTGTAAATGTTAGTTTCACAGTCTGGGTATTATTAACTAACATGCAGAAGAAAGAGTGCCCTATTTGCAGCTTTACATATTTGAAGGTGAGAGAGGAAGGGGAAGGGATTACAGTGGGGCAGAAAGTGTATATGCAGCAAATATGGATACTGTGCAGGGTGGGAAGCACTTTGAGGGATATGCCAGGGATAAACAAGGTCTTAGACATCATCACTGACAGTCAAGAAGTCAAAAGAGATATTAAGAAAAGTATTAAGTTTGATCTGCACAGTTTCACTCACACAAACAGAAAAGAAAGCTTTGGGGCCTAAAGGCTGCCCTGGGCTGCTGACATTTCAAGCAAGCTAATTAGGATTTAGCAGAAGAACTAGAAGACAGTACACAAAGAAAGCATGGTTGGTATGCAATGGCTGCTCTCTGACCACACCAAATATAACAGAAATATCATTTTTAAATCTTAATAAAGAAGTGGTGTAAAGGGAAATAACATCTCTGTCTCACCCTGCTTAGAGCTCAAGATCCATGAAGAGGGAGACTATGTATTGAAATCTGGGTGATTAAACTATATTCCTAAACTCAAGCCTAAATATTTCTGCATAAGGATGTTACTTCTCAGCATGCTGTGCTGTCTTGAAAATACAGCTCTGGATCTAAGCTGGATCTTCATCTTATCTTTCATCTCACACAAAGCCGCTTAGTCTCTGTGTACACGTGGACTGACCTTTCACTTTTCTAGTCTATTGCTATTGAATTGTTCATAAATCTCGTAATCATTAGACAAGGTTAGCCTTCACATTTCAAAAAGGGAACCTTTTTTTTTTTTTTTTTGCAAGCTGATGTTGGCTGTTCTTTGGGTCTGTGCAACACCAGATTATGCAAACCAGGTGCTGACCAGCAGATACTTCACAGACTGCAGGGCGCTGATACTGGCAACATTGAAACAGACTAAAACATACAGCAATATGAGTTACATAGATCCATTTTATTCCTAAATACAGGTATTAACAAATTGGCAACGTTATTGGCCAATTGACTCAAAGTATAGGCATTAAAATAATTCATCCTGAACAATGCGTGGGTTTATTTTATGTTTAGTACAGTAGGCTCACCTGCACGAATTTGCTGTGCTTATTTAATACCCTCTTTAAGATGAAAAACGATGCCAGTCCTGTGGTAATAGCATCTTTTGACGCTGAGAAAGCATTTCACTGGATTGAATGGCAGTTTCTCTTTACTATGATGGAAATTTTAAAATTTGCTGTAAATGTATTGCATCAGTTACACTGTTCTGAGCAAGGATGCATATTAATGTCACAATACTATCTCAATTTTGACTTTCGAGGGAGACTAGTCAAGGGTGCCCACTTTCAGTGCTATTTTTGCTAATGGAAGCAAACCAGTCTTTAAAAGACTAGGGAGATTGGGTGGAGACTCTAAAATAGAATGCATTAGAGTTGAGAGCTTGTATTTCCAGAACTGGCCTTAAAATGTTGTCCCATTTTGTTATATATTAGTAACCCTTTGGAGACTCTAAAACAGATTCTGCAGGGAGCTACAGTTCCTAAACAACTTCCCAGATACGCAGTGGATTAGGATTCAGCCAAAGATTTTGGAGCTGAAGTGACAATAGCTGTGGAACTGCTTTGAGTCCCTTGCTAAACTGAAAACTCACAAGTCTAAGGACCTTCACAGTGGCCTGTATGGGGTACGGTGGGGCTTCAAATGAAAAAATACTTTACTCCAGCCTTGGATTTTCACATGATTTTATGAAGGAAGAATTCTTTAGAAGCATTATGGACTGTTCTCTCAAGCTGTGATCACTGGGGTGATGTAAGAAAGAAGTGTCTCTTTCCCTTGCAGTAAAGCATGTCTCCAAAAAAGGGAAAATCCTTAGGAATTATCTAAAGGCTATACAATTTCTTTATTACTTTTCCTCAGTGTTCTAAAAGAGTCAAACAGAAGTATGCCAGCAGTATTAGAACAAATAAGTCTTTGCCTTTACAAACAGAAAGAAAATACATTCAGTCAAACCGGGCCTCATGCGAGCAACTGCGGTACAAGCTCTTCCTCCATTTCCTGGCTTCCTGCTTCTGCCATGTTAAATGTCAGAACCCTCATCTATGATATTTTAGACTTTTCTTGTACTGCTTTCCTGCATTATGTTCACTTTTATAATGCTGAAAGAACATCCACCCACACTGGTGCTCTCCGGTACATCAACCCTTACTTGAGTCTTTCCCATCCCTAGTTTCTGTTACCTTTCTCTCATGCACCAGACGAGCTTGGAGCTTTTTGCAGATAGGTGTTGGCAAAGATCCTTTCACTGCCAGCTCACTTAGAGCTGTAACCTGTAACTTCCACACCAGTCTCAATCCTACAGATTTGGGAACCTAGAATTAGTCCCTATGGCAACAGAGAAATCAGCAAAGTACAGGTGAAATGCTGAGAGGTACCTGATGAATCTAACTAAACAGCTAGTTCCAATTTATCACAGGCTTCTGCAATTAAGCATAATCAGATCATTATTCCCACTATGAAAAAGATTGCAGATAACACTGCATGGCCAAGGAAATATATTTCTTGGGTGGAATGTGGTCTTTATGGTAGGACACAAGAAAACTGGAGTTGATGGGACATTTAGCTGGTCCTGAAATCAGCAATGTCTAACTGATGCTAGTTCTTGGCAACCCTTGCCTTTCAGTAACATGGTAAACTGGGGTATCTACAGAGGGAAAATTAATCTAAAATATCCTTAAATACTAATTTTTCCATTCTCACACCAGAAAGAATGTTGCACCTGAAGGAACATTTTTGAAAATTCATTGCTCTTATTCTCTTAAGTTATTTGTATTATTGGACTTGTAACAGGTTTAAATATATGGTGATATAAGTTAAATACACATCAAATCACACATTTATGAATAAAGCCCTCTAGTTTAAAAAAAATGAGGTTTCACTAAGTGCTTAGAAGTTAAATACAAAATCAGTAAATAAAGTTTAACAAAGGTAAATTGAAAGGCAAAGTGAACTCACTCTGATGAGTTAATGCAATTCCCTTATGGAATGCTAGTTTCCCTACTATAATTAATTTTAAACACTAAACCAGTATGTCTATTTTTTGATAATTATAAAAATGCATTCATCCATGTCCTTGCAAATTATTAATATTTATCATAAGGAATATCCTGTAGACATTAAGAATCAAGGGAGACAGTTTTCAGCAAATTCTTACACAGCTTTACTAAAACAATAATGGAGTTTTAAATACCTATGAGTTCAAACCAAAGAGACGTATAGGGCTAAATCCTCAAGCCTCCTTCCTAGCATCTATCTCACAAATCACTCAGGCAAAACTTGCACTGAACCTCAAAATCAGAGATTTCAGGGCTGCAAGTGTGTGATACTGCCAAGTATCCTATGTTCTCACTTCATTCGTGTTCCACTCCTGGGAGCCAAGGGTATCAAGTGTTCTAAAGGGATGAGGCCATAATGATGTTATAAAAAGATTATGAAAGCCCTTGTAGTTCTCTTCCATTTCAGGGATAACTTCAGTGATAAGGAAACTGCATCATGACACTTCTGAGTTACTTCTCTGACATTTCAGCAACACTGATTATCAGTAGTTCTGTTCATGGATATTTTTAAGCCTCTCAGCACATTTGGACCTAAAGCTTCACACTTGTAGGAACTCAAACTCATGATCAGTAGCAGTAAGAAGCTTCACTTAAGTCAGTGGGAGTCAATGGGGGTTTTGCTTGCACAGAAGCTGCTGGATCAGATGCAAGTGATCCAGTTATGTGTTGTCTTACTGGTTATGATTAACCTGAAAAGCAGAAACTGGAAACAAATATAAGGCATAGCATTTTGTAGTTTCAAAAACTTAGGTTCCATCTAACTTTCTTTTCCATTAAAAAACCCCGAACCCCACATATCTCACTAATTTCACTAATTAAATTTGACCAGAATGTGCTTTTCTTCAAAATACATCCCAATCCAAAGGCAGAAACAGAGCAATTTCATAGGACAGTTGATTCTAACATACACATTAATGTGTGTGTGTGTATATAAATGTATACATATATGAGCATACACATTAAAACTTCCTTGGTTGATAGTTTAGCTCTGAAACTTTTGATAATTTGTTTAAGTGAGGAAGCAGAAACTCACTCACAGTAGCAGCAAGGACTACAATAGCAATGATCAATAAAATCCATTGACCCCTCCCAAAATTATAGGCAAACATCAGATTTTCATGTTCATGAGTTAGTGGGCAACAAGTGTCATCTCCACAGATTAGGAAAAGGCAGCTGAACGTTGGTAGGAATATCAGGAAATCTTTGCAACCTTTTTGTAGCTAGTTCCCGCTACAGACTGAAGGAGCTGCGTTTTCAGAAGATACCCTGAGTTTTTCTTTTTTCATTTTGCTGAAGCAGAGCAGCTCAGCTCTGTTTGTGATGGAGACTGTGAAAACACAAAGGAGTAGATGAGACAGAGCTAGATAAGAAAAGACATGTATTTCTTGTCCTATCTCTATTCAATAACTAAAGGAGGCAGGAGCCACAGCAATGTCAGTACAGGCAGATGTGCATTACTCCTGCGCAGAGTGATGATGCAGCAACCTGCACTCCTACAATGCAAATTAACTTACTGCTCTTTCATGTACCAATGAAAAGACTTAAACCAGCAAGTTAGATAACATGCTAAATACACCTATAGGCTGAGAAAAGAAACTCTTAGGTTTAGACTAATCCAAAAGTATCAGAGGTATACAGGACAACCATCGTGGTGTAAGACAAATGGAACAGCTAATAATGTTTTAAGGATGAATAGTTCTTGCCTCTGAAAGTGAAGAGTTTTAACTCATTTGTGCTCTCTCGCTTTGATCTGACATTCTGGTTCACCTTGCTGACCACCAAGAGAAGACTGAAAAAGACTTAGAGTGTGTGATTGTAGGGTGCTATTTTTTTATGTCAGCATTCTTCATTATTGAGTTGGCTGTTTATGCTGCTGATGTGTAATGTTGTGAAGCAGATGAGCTGGTAAAGTATGAAGGGTATTCTATAACCTTTGCTGTACTTTCAATTACCTTACAGTAACTTAGAATTCAGAAAGGCTGCTCTGAGCAAAATCAAAATACAATAAGATAAACTCCATTAGGAACTGAAGCACTAGGGCTGTTGTTGAAGGAGGGCAAAATGGTCTAATTAATAGTTATTGCATCAAACACACACAGCAGTTGCAGTAATGACACTGATGATATTGATGGCATTGAAGATGGAGTTTCATTCAGAATGGAAATGAGCAGAGTATTCATCTTTAACTGCATATTGCTGTAGGCAGTGGAAGGCCTCAGAGCTTCTTTGTTTTGTTGTTCTGTTGTTCAGCCAGTTTTCTTTGATAGTGGACCTCCAAGTGATTAATATATATATATGTATTTACACAAGACGGAGCACGTTCATTTCACTGGAGACCCATAGCTGACGCTTGGCCATACTGAAGAATAAGCATTTATTGGTTTTTATTCCTGCTGTTAGGTTTTTCAGTGACAGCTACATGTAGGTGGATAGTTATCTAATGGGGTCTCCCAACCTCTTTATAATTTTTATATAACATTTTTCTCTCTTCTTTGGTTTGTGAAAGCTGCGGGCAGCAGGGAATGCCATCTACTGCATCCTGAGATAAGGTTTCATTCTCATCAGTATTTGGTTTCCATTCAGACTTCCAGTAACCAAGCTGATTTATGTAGGTAGATGAGGTCTTCATCAAATGTCAGGGTCAGTAAAGCTCCTACCCACTCTGGTATTAATGCCCACTGTTTCACAAACACCATTTATTAATATGAAATGTCAAATCCCAGAACTGGAACAAAAATCACTGAATAGGTCCAACAGCTAACAAGGGAATCCAGAGCTTGTAATATACCTGGGGAATTCATCGCAGTAACTGACAACCATAACAGCAGCACTTTGCTTCTGAATGGGTCATGCCATACAACGAAGCTCAAGAGAACCCTGTGATCAAAAGAAAAGAGTTGGAGTTACATACACTGGCTAAAATCCTTTTCCTGTACCACTGAATTTGATGGCAAAATTATTCCTGACTTCAGCAGAGAGAAAGATTTATTTCCTTGCCTCTATCCAGACTTCATTCACCTGCCATGCAAACTTCAAGGTTGCAAGTGCAATCCCAGGTGGGACAGAGGTGCAACCAAGCATTCTAGGAGTTTACTCAGGTAAGCAACTCTCAGATACCCAGATGGACAAAAGTTTACCACACACAGAGTGTGCCAGGCCTCCAGATACACTGTACAAAACAGCTATAGCACCTGTTTAGCTAGCACCTGCAGATTCTGCTAATTATAGTTCTCTGGTGAAGATCTGGTGTAACAGCTCTGAACTACCCACTTCAGAAGGACCTGTTAAGAAAATGGTATCTACTCTAAATACCTCCCTGGCTTCAGGAATGGCCACTTGTGACAGACACCAGCCTTTGGCTGTGTACCTTACTTTCTGCCTCCCTCAGCAGCAGTAAAATGCTGGGTCACTTGGTGTTGAAACTCCTCCAAGCGAGTCTTATCTGTTGCCTCAGAAGCAGACTTACTACTTGCTTTCTTTATGTTTTAATTTACTTTCTCTTAAGATAACATGCCAAAGCAGCAGCTAAAGTTCTGTAACCTCTTTACTGGTCCATGTTAACACCTCTTCATCCATTTACAAAGAGAAACTGTCTGTCTGTGCAGGAGGAAGAATGTAAATATAGGAAGTATTGTAGAGGCCTGGACATATTCCCAGGCTTTACCATTAATTTATATGTTTAGTATTAGGAACAATTGTAGGTTTCAGTCATTCTAAGTTGTGAATTTGTACAATGCCTTAAACAAGTTATACAACTTGTTCTTGACGCTGCATATCATAAAAACTCCACAACCTTTTAGTCCAGAGCTGCTGATAGTACAGCTAACTGCTCCATTTCACTAGGTATACATGCCACAGAGCCTGAAAATTCACCTTTCCCAGGAACTTCCTCTGCCGTTTTCCGGCTTTTGTCATGAAAGCTTTTTCATGCATCTGCAAGGCTTCTCCAACCATTGGCATAGAACAAAACCAGTTATGACTGTTGCTGAGAACATAACACAGAAGTTAGAAGCAGAGATGCTGAAAACTTCATTTCCAAATAGCCATGATTTCCATGGTTGTCTTGGTTTTGCTTGCAACCTCCAGTCCCAAATTACTGAATACAGGAGAACCTCTACCCCAGATCCTCAGCAAATCCACATAAGGCGATCAACTCCAGAGCAGCTACCAAAGCAAATCGTAGACACGATTCTGCTCTTTGCTTTCCCCAGAATAGAGAAGGCTTGATTTTCATCAGCATTTCTGTCAGTACCTCATCTCACCATATATAGTCTTACATTTGATCATGATTTGGATTAGGAGTGGCTGTCAGTGGTTCAGTCTGGATTCCCCCTTTCCTACGGAGAATAAGTTATCAGCTTTGTTGTTCCATTAGATTTATAGGATTACAGCTGAAATCAGTCCTGGATACAGGGAGTTTTATTGTCTCTGATCAATAAGTAATGAACAGGGCTAATATTGTTCATGTAATATGGGCACAATATGTCCACAGGATATGGGAACAGTATTCAAGCAAGGGGTCCCAAACCTTGTTTGCTGGGAAATATCATTTGCTAAGGGAACACTGAACTGGGACTCAAGAGATTTCTGTTCAGTTCTTCAGCTCAGCTAAACATCCAGTATCTGAGTAGGGACAAATCCTCTCACCTGCCCTATATAAAGAGGAATGCTATTTTGCTTGGTACATGATTTACAGAAAAATAATACTTTATACTGGCTAAGACAAAGTTTATGAAAGCCGAAGAAGTATTTAATAGATAATGTTAGACCTTTAAAGATCTATGTTCTCCCTCAAGACCTGTGCAGAAGAGGTGCTGAAATTTGGCCTCCTGCCCTGACATGCTATGACTGAAGTAACCTTCAAACTCTCTGAAGCTTCCTCTTATGTGGGACTCGGCAGAAGGGAAATATTCTTCCCTTTTTAACAGAAAGCTTCATTGCACTAATTTGTTAAATGGTTACTAAATAGCTTACCCTAACTCTTCCTTTCAAGTCTACATTGCTCTCATTTATCACCACATCTTAGTAGTTTATACAGTATTTCTATTATTTTTTTTAGGGGGTATCCAATGTACCTAAGGCTATTTTGCTGTACATGCTCCTGCTTCACTGTTTTTTACCTTTCTGTGAACTACAGAACATTTGTTTGCAGAATAAGCTTCATGTGTGAGTTGCTGCATTCAACAATATTTTCCCCCTCTCTTCTGCTACCACATGCAGGGTGGCCATTCTGTCTGGCCAAAGAAAATGCAGCAAAGCCAAGGCTGCCAGCTAGCAATTTGTGTTTTGTTTGGCATTGCTGGAGCAGGTGGTGATGTGTGTAATCCACATATTAAGAGCATCCTTCAGGGTCAAAAACTGGCCATTAGAAAGCAAGGATGACTAAGAATGCACAAAAGTTATCCGAAAGTCAAATGCTTTCTAAAACTGCATCAGCTTTAATAAGAAATGGCAGCTCCAGGCACCACACACATCTTTTTGTACTGTCAAACACAAATGCACAGGAATGTATAGTACATGATTAGCAAGTGGAACCACCAGATCTACCCAGAAATTTGTGCACCTTATCAAATAAATGCCTGTCGTGTTAGGCAGTAGAGACACTGACTCTGGCCTTGGCACCTCTAAGCAGTAAACATTTGCCCTGCTAATAAATGGTAAAGCACACAGGCATTTGGATTTACCAACATATGGTCAGGAACAGCAATATCTCAGTCCTTGAAAAGAAGACTCTTCTTTTTACTTCTCCATTCTTCTTCAATATTTCTCTTAGTTTTTAGAAAAATATTTTCATGTTCTCCTCCCTATCCAGCTAGTAGTATGCTCCTCTGTTACCAGTCATGAGCGATATTCCGTGCATTGGAGTGCACAACCTGTTTTAATGAGCTTTGGCAGAACATCAGATTCATTCCCCCTCCCCCTGTCTAATTACAGTGTGCCATTTGTGTCATTCTGGTTCAGGATCTATCAGCAGATCTATTAGAAACACCTATTTCTAGGGAATTATAAATAAGCGATAATAATGAGCTTAAAAGTGACTGAAGAATGGCATGCAGCTGCAATATTTTTTGATCCTTTTTACACTGTTTACCCAGTTGGTTTAAGATGTTTTTGAGGTCTTACGGCCCTGTGTAAAGAGCAGTTTCCTGCAATTAACATATGCTGTAAATTAATTCATTTTGGTACTTGAAGGTGTTTCATAAACTCTTGTAAAACAATTCAGTGACAAAAATTTTTTTGAAGTTTTACCCATGATTCAAAGCCCTCATCCTGCAAGGACAAATACACATATTTTACTTTCTGTAATTTAGCAGTTGTGTTTTTATCTAAAGGATGACTGATGTGCTTAGAGACAAGCCTGGTGAAAGTCTTCAGCAGTAACAGGCTGAAGCTACTTTTGGCCCCTAAATATTGATAAGTTACTTTAAAACAAAGCATTTGGAAATTACTTTTAGTTTTACTCATTTGTCAACCTTGGTTTTCTCAGGACTTGGATCCTGGCAGAAAGATAAAGAATATATATAAGAGTTTTGTGCATGGACCAGCCAGGAACAGTGCAAATGTATGCTATTCTGATGATTAAGGACAGGACTTTGCCATCTTCCCCAGTTTTTCTGAAACAAACAGGAATTTTGCTTAAATAAAATCTGCATACAAGCTGATCAACATGGTGCTCAAGTTGCTTTTGAATTTTCTTAAGTTTTATGGATTGACATACATACACAGACACACATATGTGTGTACAAAAAAATTGCTGGTTTGATTTGGCATACTCCTTAAGAAACTGGCGTCTTGTGGCCTGGATAAGTACACTCTTCACTGGGTGAAAAACTGGTGGATCGCCAAGCCCAGAGGGTTGTGGTGAATGGGGTGAAATCCAGTTGGTGGCGGGTCACAAGTGGTGTTCCTCAGGGCTCGGTGTTGGGTCCCGTTCTGTTTAATATCTTTGTCGATGATTTGGATGAGGGGATCGAGTGCACCCTCAGCAAGTTTGCAGATGACACCAAGTTGGGAGGCAGGGTCCATCTGCTTGAGGGTAGGGAGGCTCTACAAAGAGATCTGGCAGGCTGGATCGATGGGCTGAGGCCAATCGTATGAAGTTCAACAAGGCCAAGTGCACTTGGGTCACAACAACCCCGTGCAGTGCTGCAGGCTTGGGGAAGAGTGGCTGGAAAGCTGCCCGGCAGAAAAGGACCTGGGTGCGCTGGTCGACAGCCGGCTGAATATGAGCCAGCAGTGTGCCCAGGTGGGCAAGGCAGCCACGGCATCCTGGCCTGTATCAGAAATAGTGTGGCCAGCAGGAGCAGGGAGGTGGTTGTTCCCCTGTACTGGGCACTGGTGAGGCTGCACCTCGAGTACTGTGTTCAGTTTTGGGCCCCTCACTGCAGGAAAGACATTGAGGTGCTGGAGCGTGTCCAGAGAAGGGCAACCAAGTTGGTGAGGGGCCTGGAGCACAGGTCTTATGGGGAGCGGCTGAGGGAGCTGGGGCTGGTTAGTCTAGAGAAGAGGAGGCTGAGGGGAGACCTTATGGCTCTCTACAGCTACCTGAAGGGGGGTTGTAGTGAGGTGGGTGCTGGTCTCTTCTGTCAGGTGTCTGGAGATAGGACGAGAGGAAATGGCCTCAAGTTGAGGCAAGGGAGATTTAGGTTAGATATTAGGAAAAAATTTTTTACTGAGAGGGTTGTCAAACATTGGAATGGGCTGCCCAGGAAAGTGGTTGAGTCACCATCCCTGGAGATACTCAAAAAGCAAATGGACAGGGTACTTCAGGACATGGTTTAGTGGGCATGGTTGATGGTTGGACTCGATCTTGAAGGTCTTTTCCAACCTAAATGATTCTATGATTCTATGATTTTCTAAGCTGTCAGTCATTCTCTAGTAACTGTAGACTGTAATCCAGGACAAAGTCAAAACATACCCTTCCTGTCTAGAGAGATGGGTCCTAAAGTTTTTTAGGGTTATAAAGCCATCAGCTTACACACTAATCAGATCGTACAATATTTACTGTCTGCTTAGTAGAGTTGATTTAGGGTCTACTCAAGAGATTTGGAAAATAAAGATATCTATCTTCACAGTTGTTATCTTGCTTTAATGCAAGATTGAGTCCTCTACTTTGCTCATTCCTGTAGTAGGACACATGTTCAACCTTACTATAAATCACAGTCTCAACTTCACCTAGTGACTAAGCAGTCAACTGCAGTATCTTTTTTATTAGTCCACTTCCTTGGCTATTCTGCAATCTTGAGCCCCAGTCTGGAGCTCTCATCAGACCCCAGGAAGGAAATCCAGCTGTGAAATATGACATCTAGCCTGGCTCCTTAGAAGCAAGTCACTGGGTCATCTACAGAGTTCACAAGCTGTAGATCTGGAAAGCACAGGTCAAAGATAGCTGTGAGGATGGACAGCGAATAGTTCCTCCCCAATCAGCTCTTCACCCAATTTCATGACCCAGCTAAATGTAACTTCATGTTTTCACAAATAATTTTTTTTCTGCCTGGGATCTCCCTCCAGTGTGCTGAACAACTTCAGAGTTGAGAGTACAAAAAAATGTAACAGCTAAAATGAATGGCCAAGACAGAGAGCTATAACAGAGACAGAGGCCTAAGGCTTGGGGAGCAGTAAGACAGGAATAGGAAACAGGGAACTCCTTAAACCCAGATGTATAGGATACCCTGTGACCGTACCAAAAGAAGCCACATGTTATGTGATTCCGTGTTTCATCATTCCTGTGTGGCAGCATGACCATCTGAAAGACTCCATGGAAGATGGCTCTATATACCTTTACTCTTCCAATGAAAAACTCAGTCATCTCTGCACTAGCTCCCCATGTCACTATATATGAAATCATTTTAATTTAAAAATAACAGGAAGCCATGGGCTCTATGTTTAGCCTCTAGATGATTCTGAATTTGTAATATACTAAGAATCAATTCTCATCTGCAGGCACCTGATATTTCAGTCACATGTATGACTGAGCAAATAAAACATGTAAGAGCTAATCCAGATCTGCAAGTCCCACCACCCACTCATGTCTGGCTTGACTGGGTGGTCTAAGTGTCATCACAATGCAAAGAAAAATACATACAGTAGTTTGTTTAAACATACCTGTTATTTCCTTCCTGTTGCACCAAGAACATACAATAAGGACAGCAGTTTCTCTTTTTTTTTCTTTCTACATACAGAATTATCAATACAGCAAAGTTGATAATCTGAAGAAAGAGGTGCTTTATAGGTCATAAATGCACAGCAATTTTTATTACTGCAAGTCCATCTCACTCCGTACAACTATTTAACATGCTTTTTGCTTTGTTGCTGTATTGCATTTTCCAGTCTCAGCTTTGTTCTCTGAATGTCATGGCTCATGAGCTGACTTTGTCAGGCTTTGCCCACTATCTCCTGCTTTCATCTACATAGCTCTTTCTCTAACACTATCTCTAACATGTTTCTCCAGAGCTAGTTTAAAAGTGGATGATGGGGTGTTACTTCCCTTATCCAACACACATGGATCTTCCCATAAGACAACACACAGGCAGTGTCTGTCCTGTTTGCCAGTTTTCTTTGCTTTTGTAAACCGAGACTGTAATACAGCTCATAGTTTCCCCCTTGTATGCCTATTTACATTTCTACAGCTTAATAACTTCCACAAATCAAAAGGTTCAAGGGGCATTTTCAAGGATGACAAGTTCAAAATGTGGCTACTGTCCTGCAAGTGAAGGCTGCTACAGCTGTAAAATCCCGATTTCTAGAAGTACTACAAGTGTTAAGTTTGCAGACACTGATATAATGGTAAACACAAATGTGGCAAGCAGTGTGTAAAAAGCTCTTTTATTAAATTATTCTAAATTAGAAGTTAAGCAGCTCCATTTACCTGTATCTACCCACGACTGCATCAGTACCTGATGACATATACCTCTGCATCTTGTGGTTTCACTTTTCTTGCTGCCTGTCTTTTCATGGATCCCTAGGGCAAGTAAAAACTTTACTCTCTAAACCACTCAGTCATGAATTTCTATATCTACAGTCCCAACAATTTCCAGGTTTTATTAGCTGAGACTGCTATGTCCTGGTTTTTGCCGAACTGAATGACATTGTTTCATTAAAGGGACTGCAAGTGCTAAAAAGGTGGTGTTTCAAAACAAAATTGAGGAGGACATTCAGAATCTGTCGATTTTGTCGACGTTCATTTTTTCAGTTTCATTACAATTATCAGTAGAAGTCATCTGCTGCTACTTGTGGGGACAGAAGTAGGACCCACAGTGGCCACATCCAATTAAAATGTTTTGTTGTATTTTAAAGTGATTTAATTCCAAATTCAGGTATTTCAACTCTCAATAATCTGAAGTAACGTAAGCCATATTGGATATGTCATCACTTTGTGGCTGTCAGTTAGGGCTCCTATAGACCTGGGATTTGCTGCAAACCTTTATGACTTTAAGCATGACATTTACCTGGCACTCAGTTTTCCTATTTAGAAAGCAATAACAGTGGCTTCATGGGAATGGTGTGTGGATAGACAAATTTAATGGCTGTGAGAACTCCAGTACTGTTGAGAGAAGGCCACAGAAGAATTCAGGTAAAGTCTGTAATACTAATGGGAGTGATCCAGTGAGGTTTTATAGTAACCACACACATAAACACTTCAAGCTGGCCTAACACTTCTGGATGACTAGTACAAATTAATGACCAGCCTTGGCTCTCCATTTGGTTCTCTGATCTCTGTTCATTTGAGAAACAGTGTGAAAAATGCAAAGAAGGGTTCACAATTTCTGTGTTTGATAGCTGGCTGAGGACTATCTCTTCATACTATTACCCATGTCAACAAAAGTGTGACAGCTAAAATAAGCTGCAGTGTGGTTTTGGAATATCTCTCTCCTAACCTTCTCTATATACAGGTAACATTTTCTAGGGCTTGGTTATAGTTCATGAATATATATACAGAAGGCTATAGAGGGGCTGGATATAGCTCCTATGTATTTGCAAGGTGGCAAAAATAATTAAAAAACTGGCCTCATGGAGTTTAACTCTAAATCTGAAAATTAAATTATACAAAAGACTATTTCATGAGTCATAAAAGTAAAGATTCTAGACAAAGAATGTTCATCATGGATTTAACTTTCACTACTACAATTTTTCATACTATGAACTGCTTTTAAATAATAGGGATGCTCCCTGGTAGTGCCCATTAGTCCTTTGGTGCATGCTAAAGAATGGATTCACAGAGCAGTAGATACTGAAGTTCAAGGATGCTTTCTGACACAAAAATGCAAGAAGCCCTCAGACTCCTGAAAGGTATCAGAATACAACATAATCCTGCTGATAAAGAAAGGAAAATGCCAAGCAGCCTGTACAGCTTCCCAAATGTCTACTCAAAGAATGGAGGGCAGCAAGAATGTTCTGGAAATTGAGAGAATTATATATAAATGAGCAGAGCTGGACAAAGATAAGAGCAACCAAATGTGCACTGAGGTAATTTTAGTCAAAGAAGAAACAGTGAATAAAAGAATATTTGAAGACATCAAGAGGAAAAAATACACTAATGAGAAATTAGATCAGGTAATAAATGATCAGGAGGATTACCTTACTAATGATTCAAAAAATGACTGAGCTGCCTGCACTGTGGTTTGGGTTTTATTTGGTTTTTTTTTAAGTTTGGTCTGTAAAAAAGAGAAATAAGAAAAGGTGGTATGAACAGTTAAGTAGTAAAGAAAACTGTTATGACCGTATGGCTGGCTCAGGAGCCCAAATCTTTTATCACCCTTCCCTAGGGCAGACTCACCTGGAGGCAGGCATGTTTTCGCCAGATCTCTACCTTCACTTCAGGGGAAGTTTGCTGAACTAAAAAAGTTTCAATGAACAGTTGTTATCAATGAAATTTGACTTCACTATATTTCTACAACAAGCTACACTAACATTTGCAAGAGAGGTCCTGAGCCTGGCTCGGGTGTACAATAAGGAGTTTGTACCAAGTCTGACCTCTCTGACAGTTTGTATTGCTTTAATTCTGGGAGGTGGAAACAGCACTATGCATAGAGAAATATGAAGACAGGGAGCTAGACAAGGCCTTAGGAAGAGTTTTTGCTCTGAGATAGAAATGGGAATAGTTAGCCTATTTTCCTTTTCCCCAAATCCTCTGGGAAAAGCTTGCAAAACTTCCACAGGTAGCCTGCTCCCAACCTTTCATCCTATAAATTGAGAGGTTTTCCTAACATCAGAACAACACTATGTGTTTCAAACAGACCCGTTTCTTCCTTTTTATTTTAAGTAGACACAGGGAAATTAAAAACCCATATCACTGTCCTCTTCATTACAACATCTCTCACAGGTGATTATTACCTTCAGCTGCCTTCTTCAGCAATCAATTCTACCTTTCTAAACCTTGAATTGTCCTTGCTGGCATTCTCTCAGCTTTTTCAGAATTGTCTACATGTTTGTGTGAGGTTGCAAATGGAGAACAGTGGTCCTGGAGAGCCCCAGCAGTACTAAAAATCATGGCATAATTAGAACACACTCCTGTTCCACACGTCAGAATGGCATTTGCTTTTTTCATCCAGCATCACATTTGTGCAGTGACTCCTATTCAGTTTATGGCCAGATAATTATCGGCAGTGATTTTGCATAGCTAATCACTTCACAGTGTGCTGGCGTTTCCATCTAGAGATCTGTCTGTATCATATATCACCTTACTGATTTCAGAATGTTTTTCCAATTTATCATCACCATTTTCAGTTCTAATCTTCCCCTTGCAGACCCTCCCAACCTTTTGGTCTCATCTACATTTTTTTTTTAAACCTCTGTTTCATAATCTCAGTCAATAGTGAAATGCTTATACAACTGGACATAGGAAAGATCCTTGTGGGATTCCACTTGTTATGCCTTCAGAGTTTGATATACCAACAGACTTGGCAAAATACCTCTCACAAAATCTTATTAAAAATGTATCGAAATTATCTTGGATATGAATACTGTCTTAGCAACAGGATGCAAGCAAAAATTGCTATGAACAGGAGGCTAGCATGCTTTATCTACAACGGTGACAATTTAAAGGAACTTGAAAATACATATTTCATATATCAGCATATAATTTCATAATAAATTCAACACTTTTATATTCTAGTCAAAGACAGAGAAATCATACAAAAAACTCTTAAACATTAGACAAGAGTAAAAATAATAAGAATTAAATTCTTCCTCCAAAAATCAAAGTTATGCTTTGTTATGCTTTGAAGCACTGCAATTCTATAGAAAGGACATACTGGAAAGTCCAAAGAGACAGCCAAGCATGGCAAATTAAAGCTTACAGTGAAGAGCTGAAGCAGCCAAAACAGCAGCTGACTCTAGGTTGTAGAAATATTGTACCACAGCCCAATGAGGTGATCATCTTTCTCCTTGCAGCTTTGGTGAGACTGCACATAAAATTCTGTACATAGCTTTTGGCACTTTAATACTGGAAAGGTGTCAGTGAACTAAACATAATTCAGAAAAAAAACCTGAGAGATTATGTGTAGATTAGAGAGGATGCTTATGAAGAAGGATTACAATAACTAAGTTAAGATTTGCTAAGGAATGACTATAGGGAATATTACAACATCTACAAATATTTGACAAGGAAGAAGTGAAATTTTTCAGACTTATACAATGGATCATAATAATGAGTTAAAAAATGAAGGCAAAAAACCAAACATAACCAGAATACTAGGAGAAGCTTCCTAACTCCATGGCCAAGGTACATGTCTGACGGGAATTAATGAAACCCCCTTTGTCAGCAGCAGCAGAACTTGCTTGAGAAACTGGCAAAAGCCAGGAAATGGATGTCATCATAACGAACTTCTGAGCATACAACAGTGTTATCTAACTTCCATCTAACTTTCTATCTCACTTAACCTTATCAGAAACTAGATTCCAGATTCAATTTGGAGTATGGAGTTTGTAAAATAGGATCTCTTAGTAAACCTTTCCAGAAGGCAGTGAAAGATGATCAAGTCAGGCCAAACTGCTATTAAAGATGTCTCTCAGACTTAACGAATAATCATTGCTTGCTACCCTTAAGGGACAAATGGAATGTTTAGTTCTGTTCTTGTCTAAGCAGCTGACCAGCAAGGGGAGGAAGTTACTAATGGAAAAAAGGAGTGTCCTGGTCACATGGATGACAAGATTAGGTGAGATTCGGTTAGATTACTGGGAATCATAAAAAGATTAGGGACTCTCTCTTAGTTGACTCCCACAGCTGCATTCATAGTAATGATCCTGCTTTTAAGACTTTACTGAGAATTGCTCTGAACTCCATCCTTCTTTAGATTTCCTATTTTCAAAATATCTTATTTATCTGGGTCTACAACTCATAATGTTAACAAGCATCCTGCGCCAGAGGTACTAAAACCTGCTGAATTTCTACATACAGAGTTATACGTTTAACTTGTGAAATATTTTGCTCATTTGAGGCAAAAGCTGCAAATGGTACTTTCACTGGAACCAAGTTCATACTCATATCAGATGAGCTTACCTACTTCAACTTGAAATAAAGAACATTCTACCAAATAAATGAGAAACAGAATTTTAAATCTATGCATTAGATCCCTTTCCTTCCTCCATAAGCGATCCTGCCTTCTAAGTGCTTGCCATGAATTTTGATACTCATTGTGTCTTTATTTATTGCACCCTAAGAGCGTCAGGAGCTTTGTAAACAAATGAGGGGACAAGGCCTGAGGAACTGACAATCTAAAGGGGTTACAAGTGTTACCATGATCCCTAGCAAAGCAGCCCAAGGTGCTAAGTAGAGAGATTGGCCACAGCTGATAACAACACAACAGAGCCCAGTTTCTGCCACAGTGATTTTCAGAAGAGAAAGAATGGACTCTACATGAGTATGCAAATATTTGGTACCACTGTCATTTTGGTCTGGGTAACAGGGTGCAGCCTGCTGGGCTACTCTCACTGAGAGTAAAACATTTGCAAGTATTCCTTGCCTTCAAGATTTGGCCTTTTGTAAAAGCAGCAATGACTTAAGTAACCAATGCAGGACTTAAAATGGAGGCTCAGAGAATGTATATAAAATAGTTAAACAAGAGAAAAATACTACCCTTTTAATTAATGCACATTAATCCTTTTTTCTATGAAAGAAATCACTTTCCAGTATTTCCATCATTTCTACCACAACGTGTTGTTTCAAAAACACTGCTGAATCTGTTTTTAAAACCTAAATCAGACTATGAAAATGTGTATGTTTAAGTACTTTGCTGAACTGGAGTCCATATATATTTGCTGATTTTTTAAAAAACTATCATCTGATGAATTATTTTTAAATAACCAGCTTCAATCAAAGTTCTGTAGAAGCTGAACAACTTATTGGACATTTTCCTGAAAAACCTCAACACGGAGAAAAGTAGGTACATGTCTATTTCTGTACTTCAACAACCACTGTTGATAGAGAAAACAACCGGAAACACACAGAGATAAAGAATGGAAATTGTGTGTTTTGGCAGACAGATCTGCATTACCTTATACATTATTATTAATATTCATATTGTGCCCTGAAGTAGTCACACAATAATACATCAAGAAAAATTTAAAAGGCTTAACTTATCAGAGTCTTTTAATCTGTTTCAGAGATTTCATTGAGTTATATTAAATTGGCAATGTCAAAATCCAGAGACTGCTACCCGTCTCTGATGAAGTTATCAAAATCAGATGAAAGCAAACTGTGATACAATTGTTAGGCAGGAAGCCTGGCCAGGTTTTCTGCCATACTTGCTGATGAAACAAAAGCTATAGCTTGTAGAGAACAATTGAATATTTCCATGTGTTATGCCGGTAATAGCTTTCCCTGTAGAGAGGTGTCTCTTGCTTCCAGCTAACAGCAATGCTAGCTACCTAAAATCTGACAAATGGACTGTGTTCAAAGTTGGCTAATTGGAATCTCAGTAGTGTGGACGTGACTTTTGTGGCTTAAAGCTATGACAGTTCATCTGTTCTCAATGGTAACTTAAACAGAAAGCACAGACTGTTCTTTTGTCATCCATTGCTATGTAGTCACAAGTGCTTGCTGTCACAACTATCAATACACTCAAAACAGAATTATTGTGAAAATAGTTTCTATGTATTCTTCAAGAATTGGAGCTGATTCAAAAAAGCCTCTCAAACATGAAGATAAAATAGTATGCTAAAGCAGCTTCTATAATATGGTTCTTGGAGCCTAAAAAGAAGATAAAATTGAATCCAATTTTGGAAAGGTTTAGGATTTGGGATTGTCAGAAATATGCAGTAATTTCAATTTAATTTTGATTCTTAAAATAAATACCTTTCTGGAAAAGTACAAGTTGTAAGATACGGAGGAGCGACACTTAATCACTCCATTTGATACTATATTTTCTCCTAAAATATGTAATAAATGTTGTCAATAACTGATTGTTTACATTGACTTCAGACTAGGCTGAATGTTCACTCCCCTGACTGCTTTCAGATGGGGATGTATAATGGCAAATTAGTAGACAGCACACTCATCTGGATTATGCCCATTGCATGTGACAAGGAATCCTCATTAACATTTGGGAAAAGCATATTCATAGTCTTTACAGCCTAATAAACACTGAAAAAACGCCCCAGTAAGCTTGATTCTGTTCTCATGATTACTTTAATTAAGCAGTGTACTTAGATAGTACACAGTTTAAACAGGTAAGTGAGCAACGTCTTTGACTTAAGGCCTCCATTTGAATGCCTGCAGTTTGTTATTTGCTTGGATCAGACTTAAAGCAAGAAGATGTAGGAAACAGCTGTAGAAATCATACAGACAACATTTGGACTTCAGATAATCTGATCAGTAATAAACTAATGATATGAGATCATGGGTATGTATGTTTTCAGGATCAGCATCTTTCTGTTGGTTAACTCCATTGAAGCCAACAGAGTTGAAGCAACCAAAGTGAAAATGTGAACTGGTATTTTCTCCTTGTAGTTTAAATGCGTTTCTTTAGTAAATCTCAGATGCCAGTCTGTTAAATTCAGAGTGTTCAGAAAATGGAAAAAACCCTCAAACATTTTTTTAAATGTAATTTTTACAACCATTTTAAGTGTTCTACAAATTAGTTATAACACACTTCCCAAAACTTTGGAAGAAACAATGGGATAAACACAGCAAGAGACTCCTTACTATTCAAACTGAGCTCTCTCTCAGAGACCTTACGAATCTTTTCCATAAGTACATTTTTATCCAATGCTGTGGCAAATCATTGCTGAATGCATTAACAATTCCAGTAACCACTTACATATGTGAGTTCTTTTTCATATGACTCATCGCTATCAATATATCTCAAAAATGAAACAGAGAATAAAAAAGATTGAGTTGATTTGTAATTCATGTCAGTCAGAAATAACTTTTTAAAAAAGAATGTGAAACAGTAGAATTTGCCATAGCATCAAACCAAAAAGCCTTCACCTAGTTCTAAAAAGCATAAATGAAATAAAAATTAAAATTTTGCATTTTAAAGGAGTATCTTGGCAAGCAGTGACTGAATAAAATAACCTTGTTTTATTAAGTCTTCAATATTTCAAAGCAGTAATTTCCACTCTATGTTCAGCCACCTCTGACTACAGGACTACTCAAAACCAAAATCAATCCAGTGATTTGACAAAAAGGTTACTGCAGTGTTTCCTCCAGTTTCTCTGAGCTGGCTTGCAGTAGTCTAAACTACTACTAGGTCTGAACATGACCTAATACATGGCAAGGCAGATCTCTTTTTATCATATCTCCTTACTCTCCTTGCACAGCCAGATGAAACTAAGACTTAAGACCAGACTCACTTCTAGAATAGTCCAACTTCCCGCAGCATCTCCCAAGAAGCCAAACCACTGGTGATAAAAAGGCCATGTGAGGCAAAGCACTGTATCTAGGCTGTTTGTGAGTGTGTTTGAGTCACATGCTTAACGAGTATTGCAAAAGTGAGCGGGCAAAGCTGCTGAGGATTATCATAACCCTTGTGCATCTATGCTGATTAAGTTCTGAAAGGCGCTCATGTTTGCAGAAAGCTCAGTCCTGTTTGTATGTATGTACGTATGTGTGTGTGTGTACCTATGTAGGGATTCATTCCAGGGATCACTGGCATATAAAATATAAGTTTATATTAATTGTCCATTCTCTTATAACATGTGTATGCATTTACACCTGCAATGCCAGGATCTAAAAGGTACATGAAACTATTAGGTCTGATCCTAATTTGCACTAACGTAACTGTACCTGCTTTTGACCATGTTATGGGGCTGTAAATGGGGGCGTAAATCTCAGCTAAGCAGAACTTTTTGAAGACTCCTTTTCATTACCAACAGGTGTCCAAGACTTCACGTAAATTAGAATCCACCCCCACCAAAAGAGAGGACAAATAACAAGTTTCAATGCATGTCAATATCCATATGGAGATAAATTCATAAGGTCATTAAAACAGTTCAGAAAGTGAAACACTGTATTTGCAGTCTGATTCACAGTAAGCCAGATTAAATAGTGTTATTTTTCTCATCTCATAGAAAACCTTGTTTATATTTTTTTTTTGAGAAGTGTCTACAAAAGCATCTTTTTTGTATAGTTCATGAAAAAAGCAGAGGAGTAAGGCCGTTTATTAACTGGAACCTGACAGCATGTACACATGTGGTCTTATTTGCATAACAATTCAATTTAACTTCTGTGGAACTACAGACATAAGCAAGCAGCTCATGTCTTTAAAAGTTGGTAAGATCAACCTCTATCTGTTTTCATCCTTCAGTATTGTTAAATTGGCCCAATGTAACTACACGAGTACTGGACTGCATAAGTATAAATGAAGGGCTGATGCTCCTTCACATACTGGTTTATACTGTAAAATAATCTTTACTAACTTATAAAGAGTCAGGAAAGAATGACCCTAGGCATGATATCTTCATTACATTAAAAATCTAACAAAAAAACCCAGATCAATTTTAGAAAGAAAGTAAGAATATGTACACTCAGTTAAATGCCACCATAGTGATTTGGTAAGGTAATGGAAAAAACAGTGCTTCTGTTTGTAGAAGTTACTATTCTGCAAGTAATTTTTGCTATTATTTTGCTATTTATTTTCCAGAATTTAGATTAGAAAATTTGCATTTCTATTCTTTTACACTGTCCTAAAGAAAATCAGACATATGCGTTTCCTGCAATGTAGATATACAAAATATACAGGATTTCCATTTTGCTTTTTTTATGTAGCTAATACTATCACAGAAACTTTTTAGCTTTGGATGAAAAATCACATCTCAATGACTTTACAGAATGTCAAGAACTGTTAGGTTAATATGAGAAATTTTTAGCTGCTTGCTTTTATTCTCCTGTGTATAGCTCTCACTACCCCTATTTTCCTTCATTTGATCATAACACTAGTAATAAAACTTCACTTCACCTTAATAAAACGGAGTCAAAGCATCTCATTTCATATATTTCTATTTTATTTTAAATAGACACTGATTACTGATCTGAAAACATACCACCCTATACTGTTGTACCTTTCTCCCTCATTTTTCCATATCCATTGTTGACTGTGATGGAATTATACTAGCAAAACAGTATAATCCCAGCCTTGAGAAGATGTCTCTCTGCTAGGTCAAACAATTTGCCATAATGAAAATTTCAAAAAGAAAATAAGTGCATTCACTAAACAGTCAAGAACACTGGCCTTTCTTTTCCATGCCTCATGATAACAGATTGGCCTTGCCAACTTCCATCACAAAAACATTTTCATCTGTAGAAGATCTTATAATTCTTGTTTTGAGTGATTGCTTTTAGATGACACATAGCAATAAATATGAACTTTATTTTATTTAGTGACCAGTGCTTCTGAAAGACGGCAAGCCAACTAGAGCAGCAGAATATTGAATACATAAAACTGCTATTAAAGAAGGTTAAGACTGTGTCATAAACTATCTAAAATGTTATTATTATTTCAAGGTCAAGCTGATATGTTGGTGTACTGTTGGGAGAAAAGGATACAATAGCAGGAGTGAAAGCACAGTCATAGTCAGAAAAAGTTGCTGTAATAGTGACTTTGGGGTGACTTCAATACAAACAAGAGCAGATCCACTGTGGATTAGACAGTCTGTACCAATGATACCATATCAATAAGTCATTCAACTCCCAAGCGACAGGACATTATTTTTTTTTCCAACTAACAGTCTAGAAGATGCAAGGATTGGCCTCATTTGCAATGATTACAATGTGAACAAGACCCATAATTCGGAAACTGAAAGTTAAACTACATTTCCTCTGTCTTTTCTGTCTCCATTACTAACAATTTTACAGCTGGAATGTAGTTGATGGTGTTCATGCAGAATAGAAAGCAGAAAGGTCCTATTAAGTCCACAGATACACAATTAAGTTGTATTAACAAGTACAACTTGTATTAACAAATACAACTTGTTATACAACTTTGCTGTTCAACTAACATAATACCTACGTACACATGCACTCCTCTCCCACTCCCGAGCAGCATGCTAAAGCACGGCCTCTTCAGGGATCTTTGTTTCTTAAAGCCTTAAAAATGGTGTTGGGCAACCGTCAGTGTCACAGAAGCATGCTCCCGGACCACAGCTGTGTGTATCTTCATTTGTTCCCATGAAAGTAGCCTCATCTCTGCCTTTCTATACTGATTTCAACACTAGCTGGTAGGAAAAATATGCATTATTTACCTCTTCAACAAGGTCAAGGAGAAGCCTTTTTCACAGACGGAAGCCTTCATATTTTCACAGAGCTTGGCCACAATAAAGCCTACCCTAGACAATTTTTCTAGCGCATTTTAAAGGTCGAGATATTCCAAATCCCCATCCAGGACTCAAACCCCCAAGACAGCACTCTGGTGCTCACCTTAGGTAGCACTCGGCCTTCACATTTGGCTTGTGAATGGTCCTACTCTTTCAGTGAAATTTGACGTATGAACTGTACACTCAAGCCTTAAACAACAAGAGCTTTTTCATTCATGTGTGAAAAAACCACTGCAAAGACCTTGCCATACTTTTCAGATTATGCTACAAACTAATCCGCCCATCTCATAAGCCTAGCTACCCCTTCTATAGGTACTAGGAAAAGCCTAAAAAGCATAGGTAGATTTATGGGCTGCACAGCCAGCCAGGAGGAGTTTCAGGGTGTGCAGCCTCTTCTTGCTAGCACTATTGAGTTCAGCATACATCTGACTGTTGAGACTTAAAAAAACCAAAGTAGGTAATTCCACACAGGATTGAGAAAGTGCTGTCCCTTTTTTGGAGCATTCATAGCCATTACCTGACGGATAACATGGGAAATTTGCTATTCTCAAAGGACATCAATAAGAGTTAAAACTTTTAACAGCAAGACAGATTTCTGGGCTTTCAGTGAAGAGGAGGCACCATTCTGGGGTGGATATTTGGAGGAAAGAAGCCTCAAATTTTGACCTTTAAGTAGAGTCAGATGTGGCTGCACCCAGCTTTCTTGATCAGGAACTATAGTCTCAGCTTGTTTATTTTTCTGCTTTGCTCCAGATTTTAATTTCAATTCCATTCCCTGTCATTTGTGAGGATGTCTGATGGTGAAACATAGCAAGAGAAAAGCCAATATGCAAATGCTGGGTTTTCCAGAATGGATTACTCTGTTGGATTTGTGTGGCAAGGTTCTGGTAGCGGGTGAGGTTACAGGGGTGGCTTCTGTAAGAAGCTGCTGGAAGCTTCCCCTGTGTCCGACAGGGCCAATTCCAGCCGGTTCTAAGACGGACCTGCCGCCGGCCAAGGCCGAGCCTATCAGCGATAGTGGTAACGCCTCTGGGATAACATTTTTAAGAAGGAAAAAAAAGTTGCTGGAACAGAGAGAGACAGCAGCCGGAGAGAGGAGTGAGAACATGTAAGAGAAACAGCCCTGCAGACCCCCAGGTCAGTGCAGAAGGAGGGGGAGGAGATGCTCCAGGCGCCGGAGCAGAGATTCCCCTGCAGCCCGTGGGGAAGACCACGGTGAGGCAGGCTGTCCCCCTGCAGCCCAGGGAGGTCCACGGTGGAGCAGATCTCCACCTGCAGCCTGGGGAGGACCCCACGCCGGAGCAGGTGGGTTCCCGAAGGAGGCTGTGACCCTGTGGGAAGCCCGCGCTGGAGCAGGCTCCTGGCAGGACCTGCGGATCTGTGGAGAGAGGAGCCCACGGAGCAGGTTTCTGGCAGGACTTGTGACCCCGTGGGGGACCCACCCTGGAGCAGTGTGCTCCTGAAGGACTGCACGCCGTGGAAAGGACCCATGCTGGAGCAGTTTGTGAAGAACTGCAGCATGTGGGAAGGACCCACGTCGGAGAAGTTTGTGCAGGACTGTCTCCCGTGGGTGGGACCCCACGCTGGAGCAGGGGAAGAGTGTGATGAGTCCTGCCACTGAGGATGAAGAAATGGCAGAAAATAACATGTGATGAACTGACCGTAAACCCCATTCCCCGTCCCCCTGTGCCACTGGGGGGTGGGGTGGTAGAGAATCCAGGAGTGAAGTTGTACCCGGGAAGAAGGGAGGGGTGGAGGGAAGGTGTTCTGAGACTTGGTTTTATTTCTCATTACCCTACTCTGGTTGATTTGCAAGAAATTGAGTTCATTTTCCCCAAGTTGAGTCTGTTTTGTCCGTGACGTTAATTGGTGAGTGATCTCTCCTGTCCTTATCTCGACCCACGAGCCCTTTGTTCTATTTTCTCTCCCCTGTCCAGCTGAGGAGGGGGAGTGTTAGAACGGCTTTGGTGGGCACCTGGCATCCAGCCAGGGTCAACCCACCACAATTACACTTGCAAAAAATCCAAAGACATTGATCAGGTGACTGTACTTAATATTACACAATTAATGAACACAGCAATGAAGGCCTTCTGTACCAAGTTATTTAATGTATAACCATTTTATGAAACTGTATGCTCATAGGGAGAAAAAAATGTCTCCTTTACCTTAGGTGGCTTTGGTCATTAATGTAACTTAAAAAATTCTCATGGGCTTTATTTAGTCACTTCATCAACCTCTGGCATCCAAGCAGAGTGAAGACGTTGCGCTCAGGACTCCCAGATATACGCTGGTAAGGTAGGTACTATTTTTAGAAACCTCTCCAGACAGCCAGAACCATAGCTGAACTCCTTGTCCACTGAACTTGGTAATGACCCTTCAGGATCCTTGTGATTTAACCAGCTTTTTCCAGAAATCTCCACTGGAAGATGTCCATTCATCCAGTTTACAGAAAATCTACATGGTTAATATAACTCACAAAAAATTTTGTAAAACACTTCTGAAATGATTGTCTCTTTAATTTAAAGACATGACACGTTCAGATTTCTGCTCAAAGATAATGTTGTATGCACTTCACTGTCTTCATTTTCTCACCGCTGGCTTGGAAAAAGCCCAATGGAGTAACCCATGGTCTTTCTATGACCATGGAGCTTTTTCAGCCTCTGGTCCTGCAACTAAATCAGATCCTACTGTGCCATATCTGTTCTTCATCTCTTCAGACATAATTTCTTGGATCTTCTTCATTTTAGATGAGTCTCCAAATTAGTAATTTATCCAAATTTTCTGTTTGGCAAATTTCCATTGCTCCAAACTCAAAACGATTCCTTGCAATCTATCCCTAGCAAACAACTTTGTCAGCTATCTTATTCCCAACATCTTTCCACCTTAATAAGCTTCTCATTGTTAACTAACATCAGCTACCTGTGTTAAGGGAAAAATATGCTAAAACCTATTTTAGCAATTTGGTTTACTCATTCATGCTGCCAAATAAAAAATAGCAATTTTATACCCTCACTATATCTTTTCAACTACATAATTCTCCAACCAGCCATAGATACAAATTTCCCAGTTAATGTTGCTGGGCATTGGCTCAAACATTGAAAGATCACTGAAAGAATCAATCGAACTACTGAACAGATGATTTCTGCACAATAATGCTGTTGTAGCCATGATGGTTTGTGGGTATAAGAGAGAAGATGATGATACTTCTAACTACTGTAATGAAAAATGTAAATGGGAATTATTTCTAGCCTGTGTGAAATACAAACTATATTTATTAACTAAGTTATATGGCTTGCAGAATGACTTATGATTTATATGTGAATCATATATCTGGTTGAAATATCTGAAATTCAAAATCTGATAATCTGCTGACTGTGAAACTCTGTTTTGGCTTGGACTGTGAATAAAGAACATGTTTAATTTTTCTTCTACCCAATGCCCCAAAGAGCTAATAACAGGGTAAAATTAATTAAATAAATATTTTCTCATATCTATTTGCTTATGTTAACACTAATCACATTGTAAAATATTTTTTTCTTCCAGTTTACTAGCTGGTGGATTTTTTTCTCTCTGCTTTTGTATCTCCTTGAGTTTTACAATCCAGGGATTCTGAAAGCAAAGCCTGTTCTGTAGCTGTAAAACTGACATTTACAGTAGAAATTTGCTACATCTACTTTGCTCAAAAAGAACTCCCCCACAAGAGAACAGAACATGTGAATGGCATCTTCAACACCTTGGCATATATACTATAACTGTAATCTAATGCCAGACACTGAAAGAATTAATTACCCAATACCTCAGTACTGAAAACATGATTATAACAAGCAGATAAATGTCATGTACACAGACATGATGTGGTAACAACTTTCTACTTTGATAATGATGTAGATTTGAACCACAGTTCAGAAGTAGAGATCAGGAGGGTTTTTCTTTGCCTTCCTCTGTGGAAAGTCTAGCTCCATACAGAAAAAAAAAACCCCAAACATGGTTTGTTTTTTTGGTTTGTTTGTTTGTTTGTTTGTTTGTTCGTTTTATGGTGACCTCTTTTCTTTCTGTTTCTATCTTCAGTATATATTCTACAATATGGAAGGAATTTGGATAAGAAAAATGTTTCTCTTTAAAAGTACTTAAATAAAAATCTCTTTTTTCTGTAAATCAAATATCTTTATCACCATACCATATTATGTTTGTTATAATGTATGAGGTAGAAGATATGAAATACTGCATATACTGATATGAAATGCTGAAATTTTAGGTTAATCACTGAAAAAACTTATAGTTTGATAATGAGGTTAAGAATGAAAATATGGCATATAAAAAAACCCTTATGTGATATACATTTCAAATGCAGTTTTAATCAACTCCTTATGGAGGAGTGTGAAATCTAAGTAATAAAAATGACATACTGCCTATGAGATTTTTAAAGTGACATGAAGTTACATCCTAAAAAGAGGCTGGATAACCTCACGAACAGGGTTATTGGGCATGGGGTATCAACTTTCCCAGGAAATTGATTGGGGCTGACAATTGTTGGTACCAACAGTTTCCAAAACAGCTCCTCCATGCTTGTCAGCAATGTAAGCTAATGCAAGAGTTAGTATAGGTGTCTCAAAACCATTTTTCAGTGTTATTATAAAAAGACTAATTGAGACTATTACTAATGATTATAGACAGTGATAACTGTAAGGGCTTTGACTTATTTTTAATAAAGCTTACAAATTAGATCCAAATGTAACATTTCAAATCAACAAGTCCCTCTCACACAAATAAGAAGTAAACCCTAGCATACTTATTAACTTATCTAGAAATGTCAAGTAATGAAGCAAGGGGCATTAAATAGAACGTTTTTTTACCACAACTGTAGGTAACACCAGGAGCTAGGCTTCTTTTACAACAAAGAAAAAGCCCAACAAATTTAACATGACAAAAGATAAATCAGTGCTCTCGAAAAGCTATTAAGCCATAAGTGTTAATTTCCCTTAGTTAAATCTTTGCTCCATCACCTGGTTATATATGAATCATTTCATAAAAGTGAAAAAATGGTGCTTTAGAAATATTAAAGTCACAGCTTTATGTCTTCTTGAATAGGTCAGGTTCTTAAACTTTCAGTAAAGGGTACCTAAATGCAGCTATCTTTGAAAAAGCTAAAAAAAGATGACACACATAGTGCAGTGGAGGGAATCTGTGAAAAATCAAGAATACAGACATATCTCAAATAGATCTCATTGACTTTTAGAAACACTTTGAACAACAGCTGTAGCCACTGGGGTGCTGTAATGACTTACCCCATTATAAAATGTAACACTAAGTAAATGTAGGAGTGGAAATTTAACAATTGGACGTTTAATGGCTGCAATTATGGCAAAAGAATAATGAACCTATTAGACAGAAGAACTGGCAATTACTCTAAGGCTTATTGCAATACAGCTGTGAAAAAAGTAATACAGAAGCATGCTTAAAAATGGTTATTAAAGGAGGAAAATGCATTCTGTTTACCTTGACAGAAGCAATTTTTCTTCTGAAATGAAATGGAGCTTTTTGGCTATCAGACATGGGAGCTCAGATGTGATGGATCCTGCTATTTAAAGGTAATGTATTTTCAGATATGCTTTTCTAGGTATAAATGATGTCTACACTAAGACTATAACAGCTAGATTTATCAGCCAACAAACAGACAGAGGAAGATGTTTAAGAACACACATAAATGAAAAATAAATAGCATGCAAAAATTTAAGGTACCCTCTAAGCAGTCTAAGTAGCTACTCTTCATGAATGGAAATGTTAAATGTTAGTTGTCTCCTATCAAGACAGATTAGGTGCCAGGCCCATTAGGCAGCTTACAAAATTCCCATGTTGGGATTCAGATATAATTTATTTGGCTTGCTTAATTTTCAGCTGTACACATCCCAGTGAGGGTATAACTGAATGGAAAGAAGTGTCGTACAAATGAAACAAGGAAGACTATAGAAGAAAGGCTTGATTGTCTTGTATAGAAGTGTAATATTTGATTAAAGCAGTATGTAATTTTTAAGATTTCAGTTTCCTTTAAATAGCCAGAGTCAACAAAAGTCGAAATTCCATCAAAGTTAGTAAATGATACAGGATGTGCTACCTGTCCACATAATTAGCAATAGACACAAATTCAGAGGATAGCCATGTCCACCTTGCCCAAGTCAATGATTTAACTGGTGATTCTGTGTTAAGCATTGTAGAAAGTTAAATGTTCCACACCAAGTCATGGCCGTGTTCCTAAAACATACGTCTCAAAATACTTCATTCAGTGTTTCATAAGGGATTTATTATAATACCCGGCAGCTCTCAGCCATAAGTTCCCATGAAAGAGCTCAAAACTTAAATATGGATCTAAATTTGGACGGCAGTGAGTGCAACTAAAGAAAGGGCCTCAGGGCCCATATCTTATCATTTGGTGCAGACAGTTAGAAAGAAATGAAGACTTGCCCTTAAAAGGCAATGAAAATAGGATCAACTAATTAGGAAATAGAGTCTTAGAAGACACAAAACACAGTGGCTTATGAACGGCTTTGTAAGGCCAGGAACCAAAGTAATCAAAAAGTTATGCACTTGCAAAATTCTCATCAAGAGCTTTGCCCTAAGCTTGCTTACATCACAGAAATGAATATGTACAAAAATAGGTTTATTCTTGGCTTAAACAGCATGACTAGCAATCTGTGTGCATTTGGTTCAGGTTCTGGGACTGGCTTTGGTGGCTTTGTGCAGCTGTGGCTGCTCAAAGCAGCTGGAAAACTGCTGTAAGGGGCCATAAAAATGTTCCAGTTTGCTCTAAATTATGCAATAGGTCATTTAGGCCCAAGGCCAGTACATGAACATGAGTATGGAAAAGTGGCTTTGAGCTATGGCTATCAGTTTCCTAGTATGGGAATTAATTTTGAGAATGAAAGGGACGATGTTGAAATTTGACCTACTGACTTAAAAAAGGTTTCCATTTAAGAGCAACATGAAACGAAAATCAAGCTATTCATAATGTGTATCAAATACTCATCTTGCACTGTGGTACTTTTTTGTTACATACTTCAGCTACTCTATGGAACTAACTCATTAGTATACATATTCCCCGCATACTTTCCTCAGAAAGTGTCAGTGCCTGAAATTAAGTCCCCAGATCAATGTGAAAGCAGGAGTGCTACCAGTCTAGAAGAAACAGGCTTTTGAAGCTTAGGAGTGGGGACCTATAGGCTATGGAGAAGCACATTACAGAAGATAAGACCACTAAGGAGTTCTGAGGTAAACATAACCTTGTATTACTTGTCCAGAGTCAGAACTCTACTACTTCTGAAACGCAGGCTGTTTATTTATTCTTAAAAAAAATAAATATATATATATATTTACAGATGACTTGTGGGTGCTATAGTGTGAAAATACAGTATAATAATTCCCCTGAAAAAGATACTCTTTTTACTTTAAAGTATACCCTGAAGTTAAGTGACACTTACACCATCACTCCTTAAGCACGCCTGCCAGACAAAATGTCATGATACTATAAATGATGTCTCTTTTCCCACATATACTTCCTCCTTGCTTCCCTCATCTTTGCTCAACACAGCTGTAGAGGTTTTAGACCATACTTACACTAGCAGCGCATTGCATCACCATGCAAATTATATCTTTTGATGTGCAAGTGGCTGTTTTACCTGTGTCTAAATTATTAGAATTCTCTTTAGACTGCAATGTATCAGTGATATCTCTGGCTGGAAAGGTAGTGTTTTCACACATTCAACCCAAGCATGACTAAGAATGTAGCTTTAAAAGGATAGCCTGTTTGATTAGTGTTGATGCATGCATCAGAAGCTAGTAACAAACAGAAAATCCAAGAAGGTGAGTCTGAAGGAAAGTGGAAAAAACCATGCCATCAAAAACCGTCATTAAAGCAGGATGTTATCCTCAGTTGTCACCTGCTGAGAATATATTTGTTCACCAAGTAATAAATAAACATATCCTCAAGTTCTCTGCTTTGAAATGATGGTACAGAAAAGCACATTGCTACTATAATCAAGTTTAGGCTATCATTTGGTTTATGGCAAATAGATGGTATTAGTTAACTCTCTCTGGAAGGAATGATTCATTGCAGAAGGAGGAGCAGTATTTTGAAGACCTCCCTTCAAATTTCTCAGCTCCCCAGAGATGAAGCATATTACATGAGACTGGAGAAGAATAGAGACTGTCTTTGAAGAAGCATTAACATGCAGTGCCATCTTTTAAATGGTTTAATTGCTAGTATTCAGCAGTTGTATGAGTAAGACAGTCTGTTTGTATCAAATTTCTTTCTTGTTAACTTCGTTGTTCCTCAGAAATTGCTGAGAGGAGTTTGTTCTTTTTCTCTAGAAGCTGTACATATTCATCTGGGTGCCCCTGTGCTCATTCTCCTTCAGAGAGAAAGCCCTTGCTCTTAACGCTTTCTGAAAGTTCTTCCAATATGTATGCTTTCTGCAGCATGGTTATCTTGCAAATATTACAGAAAGTCACTATTAAAAAATACAGGTAACATACAGAAGGATAAAGCCAGACTGGTTAATTTTGAATCTTCTTGAATGGGGTGATATAATTGATTTCCTGAATTCTAAAAATTGCCATACAGATAGTCAATACACTAGGGACAGACACTCAAGATAATGATTATCCTATAAAGCTTCCCTTTTATTTTTTTTTTTCTTTCTTTTTGATTTGTTTTGTTTTGTTTTGTTTCATTCTTATGCTACACCAGACCTTTTAAAATGAGCTGTAGGTTTTCCTGGTTCATTTAGCTCCATCTGCCTGCTTCAAATATGGTTTTATTATGTGGTAGACTGTCTTCAAGTGTCTTCTTTCTACAGTAACCTTTTAAATTAAATATGTTAGCAGGGTGTGAAAGCTTGCTAAGCAAGGATTTACCCTGTTTTCCCGAGAGGTTCCTCTCAAAGAAAAATTCTCAAAAAAAAATTGCAGAAATTCTGCTTACCGTGTTAGGCCATGTCAACTCTGTGCAGTGAAATACAGGACAGGTCTCCATATTATTGGCAATCCAAGGCTGGTAGCAGCACCATCTACACATAGTAGCTTGGATCTGGAAGCATAATAGTGTTGATCAAGTGGCCCTGTGACCAAGCTAAGAATCCCTGCTGTGATACTGAAGGGGATGAGATGTTTTGGACCCAAGCTGCTTTGTGTACACCTATGTAGGTGTTTCCAAGTTGTAAGATAGAAACTCTACAGTGTAAGATAGATCTGTCAACATGGCTAAAAATGCATCCAAAGTTGTGTCTGTGAAGACCACAGTGCATAGTGAAAACATGCTTTAAATGGGCTAAGTGGAATATCCACAGCATTCTTGCCATTAACTACTCAATAAGATGAGAGGGAAACATCAGCTGAAACAGCACTGACTGTGTGACAGACGCTCTCAGGTCTGGTTCATAAGAAGTTAAACATTCCCTGACACCAGACTATGGCATCAAATTCCTAAATGGTATAATTTATAAACCCCTGAATTCTGACTACTTGGGGAAATAAATATGAATAATTAGCTCACATATTTTTAATGATTTTCTTTTGCAGACAGTAAGAGGTAACCCTTTATGCACTGTTACATTTCTTGAAAGTGCAGCTAGGCTGTAATAAGACAAGGACATTACTTACTTAGCTTTTGGAAATCTTCTGTGCTTTAGAACTGGACTGGCATCTTCCTAGTTAGCACCAAGATGATGTTGTTTAAAAGAAAAAACAAATCATGCCTCCCAAAGACTCACAAACTTGAAGTACATCTGCAAACATCAGAAAATGTTTAGAAAGTTTAGGTAAACTCAAATTTCATAAGAATTGTTCATCCCTAATTTGCATGCATGAGTCATGTAATTGTCAATGAGTGATGAAATAGGGAAGCAGGTGGTAATGTCTGCACACTGGGTTATGAGTGCAGCGTTCTGAGGCAGGATGTGTTTCAGTCTGTAGGAGAGTTACTGGGAAATGTGACAGACTGAGTTCTTTTGGTTACTGGACAAATGGA
Source organism: Astur gentilis (assembly GCF_929443795.1). Lineage (NCBI taxonomy): Eukaryota > Metazoa > Chordata > Aves > Accipitriformes > Accipitridae > Astur > Astur gentilis. The sequence continues at coordinate 13,668,231 of NC_064887.1, read as the reverse complement.
ATAGATCTGGAAAAGCAGTTTAACAGGCCAGGAAGATAAATGCTCTGGCTATGTTAGAAAGTCTGTTGTAAGAAAAAAAGATGATTTCTCAGATGACAGATGTGAAAATATTGCAGGCTCGAAAAATACAAAGCACTCTGAGGGCTGCTATTATAAGTAGCTCATCCAAAGATAAGAGAATAAGGAAGATCAGAGAGATACATTTGCATTGAGAGAAAAAAAAGTCACACCCTTTTTATTCTGTCCAATGGCCTCAAAAATTCCCAAACCACCTTGTTATAAAATTGAGATCCACTGTCTGTGTTCTTCCACTCTAGCGCTGGCTGTCATATTGCATGACATTTGCATATTCCCATCAAATGTATACTGCTTGCAGATCTTCCTAAGCAGCATCATACCACTAAAAGTAATGTACTAAATATCCAGTAATACAACATCCTTTGGACTAAAGACAAGAAAGGGAAAGAAAAACAGGTATATATTCCTCCAAAATATTGCTTTGGAAACTGTTAGACTACATAGCTATGTTGTACTTCTGGAATGTTTCTAGCCACTAGTTTTTACATGCTGCTAATTTAGCTGCTAAAAGAACAAAAAAAGCCAAGACAAATGAGATGGAAGTTCAGGTTTTCCAGTTCAGCTCAGGATTGGATCAGAAATTAACAGCAGCATGATAACTGGACATGGATGTAGTTGTAAATCCTTGGAAAGCACTGTACAGTATTTACTGTGTAAAACTCTCCACCTGTCATAAACTAAGCAATCCTGTAGGCTTGTTGACAGCCACAACACGTTTAAGATTAAAGTGGGCAGAATTAAAGTTCTCTTAATTGCTGTGTCACAAAAGCAGAATAATGAAATTTAGTAGAAGCATTGCTAACCGCAAAAACCATTCAGAAGTACTCTGACATTTAGATCAGCATTTCTGACTTGTCCATTTTGAAAGATGATAGCTCTGTACTGAAAACTAAAGGCAAATGGTTTGTCATTGACTTGTTGCATTACAAGCTCCATTTAGGACTAAACCATCTGTACTGTGCCAGGAGATAGAAACCATGTAAACCACTACAAACTTGAGAGTCATTGTGGGATCTCAACTGTGTATGTCTCTTCCTTACTGAAATACAGCTTCCTAGTAGTAAAGTCTTTGAATGGACTCTGGAAAGAAACCTGCAAAGAAGTGAAACTCTCCAGTGGTTTGCTCTGAAAGCTGCAGTTTGTCTACTTGAACATGTAGCTTGAGTAGCTGTCTGAGAAGCAAAAGCCATTTTATTGCAACTAGTAAGCAGAACTAGCTGGACGAAGAAAAGGCAGGAGGTATCTATTTGGACCAAGGGTGCTAAGCAGAATGAGAATCAAAGGTGAAGCAAGATCTAACAAAGAGAATTTTCTTGTTTTCAGATTTTCATGCTCTAAGCTCTTTGAGAGAAAATGTTCCTAGGATTAAGAAATGCTTTGCCAGGCACGTTTTTGTCATTATTGTCCCAGTACCAATTCAGAACGTACTAAAGTTGCCAGGCTCTCTGGTTTTATCATGTCTTCCGGTGTATTAGCAGATCAGTGTAAAGCAAATTAATGAAGCCCTGTTCTTTGCTTTATATGTTCTTATGTCTGCTAGTGAACAGGTTAACAAAGCCAATTCGTATCCAGCAAAGAACAGCCTAACAAATTCTAGCATTTGTGAAATGTCAAGTAAATTTGTGTGCTCACAGAATCCAGAGCATATTTCTACACACTGTAATTCCTCCAGGCTTGGAAAATAAGTAGGATCACAACAGCATTAGGCTTTAGGCAAACAGACAGAAAACCCACACTCCCGTGGTGGTTATAAATCTCCAGTACCACACCTGCCAACCTAAGTAGCATTCTTCTGCCACTGTTTGCTTAATTTATGCATACATTCATCTAGGAAATATAAGCCTGACCTACAAAATAATCTGGATGGAATGAGAATTCATACAAAACACCAAACTACTAACCATCAATGTTCAATCATCTGCTTTGATCCTTTATTTCTGATTTCTTCATGGATAGACTTCTGTGACCAACATGCATAAATAAAAGCTCTTGTAACTGTGTCTGCAGGAAGAGCAGCACTTGGCAAATAAAACGTTCCTTGAGACAAGATGGTTGTAAAGTTGCATACAGGTCTATAGCTTTCTGCTCTTCACTACTGCTTAGAAATAGTTCTCTTTGGCAAAATTAATTTCTTAATGACAATCAATTATGATACTTGTTGTTGCTGGTTCATATTACATTTTGCAGATTTCCAGTTTAGTGCCACTGGGATGTAAACTTCCTGACCTTCAATACGTTAAGCTAATGTACTACCACATTAATGTAATCAGATGATCATAGCGCTTCCCACCATCTGCTATTTACTTTTACAGTGATCGGTGCAGAAGTCATCATGTTTCAGTTGTGTTGTCCACTATAATAACAATCTCCTTGCTATGTAGTTTTTAGTTCGTTATTATAGTGCAGTCACACATTCCACAAAAAAAAGCTGGTGGCTGTAAGAAAATGTAACTTGCTGAATACAAAAGGAATGTAAATTTGACACATAGAGAGAGGTGATATCTTTTATTATACAGGCAAATACAGTAAGGACAAACAGACCAGTTTTGGGTGTGCAAGGCCTTCTTCAGGTGAGGGCTTTTTTTCCCCTCAACAATTGTAACAGCTGTTGTAATAGCATATATAACTTTTTCTGGGAAACCTTGCCCTATCTGTATTCTTAGATCATCATAGCAACAGCAATTTTCGCTGTATGTGTATACAAAACTGAAACCCTAGGGATCTCCAAGTTATTTGTATTTTTTCTGTATGTTGTAGTAGTTATGCACTATAAACAGTTCCTGCATGGATGTGCAACATTGCAATTGCATCACAAAGATTTGATGCAGGAAATTAAGAAGTTTCCCTTGTTAGAACTAGCAGAAGAAATTAGGAAAGAATGCAATGATTACAAGAATTGAAAACTTCATACTTTTCCAAAACTATGCATGAGGTCACACAGGAGAGGAAATCCTAAAGAGGGCTCGCTGCATGTCAGCAGCTTGTTCAGTAGTGTAACAGAACCAAGTACTAGCTCCAAGAGCTTTTAGGCATCTAGGCTTGGTTTGGAGGCATGTGCTCCATCCAGTAATGGAGGTGACAGAGCAATGCAAACAGGAAATGCATAATAAATCTGCATACTTTGTAAAACTCATAAGCTTATCTTACAAGCTGGTTACATGATATATTCTCTTTGAAAATGTTACAGATAAACTTGTGCCAGCCACAGTCCATCAATTTTATCAAATTATATTTAATGAATGCAGCAGATTCCCATAGCATAGGAATAACTACAGAACCATCATGAATAATGAACATAATGAATGAAATATACCTTCAAGCACAGAACAAACCAACTGCATCATCAGATTAAAAAAAAAAAAGAGGGCAACTTAAATAGTCATTTGCAAATACCATTCTGTAAACAAATTTGAATATAAAAGCCACACAGAGTTTGTTATTCTTCAAATTTGTATAAAGGATTTGTCATCTCTGAAATGACAATCCATTCACAGTACAAAGGCAAACGTGCTGAAGGTGCCAGTTTGATTTACCAGAAATACCAGGAAATAGGGCAGAATACAGCTGAGCATAAATTCCTACTAAAAGTTATCCTCAAGTGAGTGATCACCAGGAAGTAAAATGCTTGTGCCTCCACTGCACAGAGATATCAAGGAACAATAGTGCACTTATCACTAATCAGTACCATTGCCACTGTACTCTAGAAAATTGTGTTTACAGAGGTTTATTACGTCCTTTATTTTCCTGTCCCCAAACATAAGACAGACTTGGATCAAAAATGGCCCTCGCCTTTCCCCAAGCAGAAATAAAAATACACAAAAAAATCCCCAAATCACTTGCCTCCCTATTCAGACAACAGTTTGAAAATAAAAAGAAATGGATTTTCCTTGTTTTCCAGTGTACTGCATACCGTATTCAGGCCAGTATCACATATTGAAAGATTAGATAGCTGATAGTGTGATCACCTGACAGAGTTGGCTCAAAGATAACTCTAAAGCCTGCATTTGCTACCCCGCTCAGGTTGTCCTCCTTTAGTTGTGTTCAATCTGAGCCTTAAAAAAGAGAGGGTCTGAGATTGAACCTGCCAGTGTTAAGCCTTGGCAAAATGTAGATTCCTCTATCATCTCGCTGCATTTAGCATCTGTCTGCCTGCCTGCATGGCTCCTCATTAAAGGGGAAAGTGAACTCACAGCAAGGAGGAGGGAGAAACAACATCCCAAATGGGATGACAGCTTTCAAAATACTTTGCAGCAGAGACTGGGTGAGAGTAACCCTTAAACTCCATTATGAAAGTTAGCTCTGTAGCCCCACCTTAGGGTCAATTTAAATAACCACCAGGGCAGGGCAGGTGAAAGGAGTCGGAGTTTATCCCCTCCATCTTCTGAACTAAACAGGAACTGTGCTTTAGTGGGAATCTGGGATTGGGAAGCTCCTCCCTGCTGCATTATAGCACCATAAACAGCAATATTTGTTATGTAAAAACTGGTAAACAGAACAGTAAAGACTTACCCTAAAAATGCTGGATCTAACTACTGTTATTCTTAAAGATAATTAGTAAAAACTTGGCAAAAGCAAAAAACGCACACGTATGGTCCTGTGTCTGGTATGAAGTTTAGACATCCAGAATCCAGAATTTTATAGAGGGTGGTTACATCTCAGTTAATGAGTCTTTTGACTAAACTGACGCATGTGTGCTCCTTAGTGCCAAAAGTACACATACTCTACATAGTGTTACCTCCACTACAGACAGAAATGTTGTCAGTTGGTTATAGACATAGTAAGGGAAAAAAAACCCTGACTCTGTTTGTTTGGAAGCTACTCTCGCCTGTGCACATGAATTATCAAGGAGAAGGTATGAACTTATGAGTCACACCAAGATAGAATGGAAGAATTGGCAGAGAAGTTGAAGGAACATAAAGAAGAAAGTAGGAGGCAAAGTACTACTAAATGAGTGATGCGGATGTTAATTTGAATACAGAAATGTTGTTTACATTTTTAGGACAACTAAGATGTGTTTTAAGGGATCTCAGAATTAATCAGAGGCTTATTCATGCAAAGCAGGGATATGCATGGGGCCTAGTATCAGCAACTCTGCTTCTCACTGGCTTTTTTTTTTTTTAATGTTTCAGGAAGCCAATTAAAAAAACACAATTATAAGCAATCTGGTTATGTCATTGCATTTCCTGGATTGTAAGTCTGTAAAATGATGCTTGGACTTTGTATAATTGGGCCCACAGATGTCTCCCAGAGGAATTGAAATGTACGTAGAAAAGATACATGGGTTTTTGTTTGGGTTCATTTGGAATGAAAAGGCACAGCCCTACTGCAAAGCATATTTGTGAAGCTGGGAAAAAAAAAAGTGTGGTTGTTGCCATCTGGCTCTTTCAAAATGATCCCTACAGAGATCTGTCTCTGTCTATTTATACCATATCCATTGTCATCATATCTGACTGTCCTGTGAGACAGCACTCTGGGCAAGAAACATATAGAATGAAACTCTGAAAATTATGGAGATGATTCTCAGTGAAAATCAGCATATAAAGATTAATGAATGAAGTACATAGTTTACATCAAATGAGAATCTGCCCTTATGAATGAATTGTCTGGTAAAAGATTTTAGAAATACACTTGTCATGGCTGTTCTTAGTGTGCTCATCCTGCCTCAGAAATAAAATGGCTTTTTGCTTTCCTCTTCTGATGAGCATTTCTATGTATGTACAAATGTAGTCTAATTCACACTAGTATTCATGGACCCTCTCTAAGTGTATTCACACACAAATATATATTATGTCAAAAAAGCTAATATATCCACCTATGAAGTTCTCTGTAAGAAGCACTGAAGAGAGAAGAATTAAAGACAAATATCTGTAAATTAAATACAACTACTATATAGCTAACAATGAGGGTAGGTAGGCAGTGTTTGCTATTTCATATCCAATTTCAGGAATACAAACACAATATTGTGCTGTATTGGCTTTGTGTGGCAAGGTTTTGGTAGCGGGGGAGGGGCGGTTACAGGGGTGGCTTCTGTAAGAAGCTGCTGGAAGCTTCCCCTGTGTCCGACAGGGCCAATTCCAGCCGGCTCCAAGATGGACCTGCCGCTGGCCAAGGCCGAGGGCCGAGCCCATCAGCGATAGCGGTAACGCCTCTGGGATAACATTTTTAAGAAGGAAAAAAAGTTGCTGGAACAGAGAGAGACAGCAGCTGGACAGAGGAGTGAGAACATGTAAGAGAAACAGCCCTGCAGACCCCCAGGTCAGTGCAGAAGGAGGGGGAGGAGATGCTCCAGGTGCCGGAGCAGAGATTCCCCTGCAGCCCGTGGGGAAGACCACGGTGAGGCAGGCTGTCCCCCTGCAGCCCAGGGAGGTCCACGGTGGAGCAGATCTCCACCTGCAGCCCGGGGAGGACCCCACGCCGGAGCAGGTGGGTTCCCGAAGGAGGCTGTGACCGCGTGGGAAGCCCGCGCTGGAGCAGGCTCCTGGCAGGACCTGCGGATCTGTGGAGAGAGGAGCCCACGGAGCAGGTTTTCTGGCAGGACTTGTGACCCACCCTGGAGCAGTGTGCTCCTGAAGGACTGCACGCCGTGGAAGGGACCCATGCTGGAGCGGTTTGTGGAGAACTGCAGCCCGTGGGAAGGACCCACGTCGGAGAAGTTTGTGCAGGACTGTCTCCCGTGGGTGGGACCCCACGCTGGAGCAGGGGAAGAGTGTGATGAGTCCTGCCACTGAGGATGATGAAATGGCAGAAAATAACATGTGATGAACTGACCGTAAACCCCATTCCCCATCCCCCTGTGCCACTGGGGGGTGGGGTGGTAGAGAATCCGGGAGTGAAGTTGTGCCTGGAAAGAAGGGAGGCATGGAGGGAAGGTGTTCTGAGACTTGGTTTTATTTCTCATTACCCTACTCTGGTTGATTTGCAAGAAATTGAGTTCATTTTCCCCAAGCTGAGTCTGTTTTGTCCGTGACGTTAATTGGTGAGTGATCTCTCCTGTCCTTATCTCGACCCACGAGCCCTTTGTTCTATTTTCTCTCCCCTGTCCAGCTGAGGAGGGGGAGTGTTAGAACAGCTTTGGTGGGCACCTGGCATCCAGCCAGGGTCAACCCACCACACGTGCTCCTCTGAATGCCCTTCCATTTGTAGCTTTTGCCTGTGTATCTCCAGCTGCCCTTCCCCTTTACACAGCTGGCTCTCCTTTTTTAAGGCAATAAACCCCCTAACAGGCCCTACCAAGGCTCACTTTCTGATTAAAAGCATTGTGGGCATCCACTCAAAACCAGGGACAATACCATGTGATTTAGGCATCCATTCACACCATTCAAAGTTTAATTATTCACAGTGAAAAGTCCATGAGGAAGCCCCAGGAAAATGTGTTAACAATATATTAACAACAAAGGTACTAACAAAAGAGACTTACATGATCTGCAGGAGAGAGCTGGTTTCAACAATTAAAAGGGGCCACTTTCAGCCAATCAGTTTCTCCTTTCCTAGTTTTGTATCCCAACCAAATGATAAAACTGTTCAAAATATTTGACCAGCTGAGGGGAAAAACCCACATGAACTCCACTGAGTTTCTTGGTAGAGCAGAAGAAATGATGTAAACATAAAGTGCTAATAAATACTGTTCTATCCGTATTTGTAAACTGTATCGCTAAGACTCTCAAAAAAACCATAATCAACCAGCCCAAACTCAAAAAACCTCGACGTGATCTTTAAAACTAAAAAAGGGTTCTGAAATTTTGTTCTTTTTTATCAAATCCAGTCTAACCCAAGGCAGGGGGCACAGACAGTTGCATTACTCCCATACAGCATACTTCTCCAGATCCTACCCTCCCCCCCCCCCCCCCCCCAAAAAAAGGTGTCTCAGCTTCTAACTGCTTAATGATTTCTGAAAGCTTTCAAAATGGTTTTCCGTCTAATATCACAGATCTAGCATTACTGCTGCTTAGGCATGTGAAGACAGCATAAAAATTGCTAGGTGTTCAAATATGAAGGAGCATCTACAGCAATACAACACTGAATGGCTTAATTCTTCTCCTATTCAGCTCAAGTGAGAGCAATAAGGGGTAGTTCAGTGCTGGTTTAGGTTTCCCCAACACACCCTAAATCCCTGCTCACTGCTGGCCCAGCACCTCTGCTAGTTGTTTCGGCAAAACACTGCTACGGAAATCCTTGCTAAAATACAGGAACTTGCATTGGGGTGAAGGGTGGGAATGCAAACACCCTAATGTAGTATTCTCACTGAACCCTTCCTGGGCTCCACCTCACAGCAAATGGTCTGATTCTGATGCACTACTTAGTGTAAAAGTGCATGAAATTTAAGTCAAATCAGTCATAAGATTTTCTGCTAGTGGCAAATCCACTCAACTGCATTTGAAGTAGGAGATATTTCTAATTCATCCACCAGGATTTTCACCCTAACCACAGCTGCCAATTTAAAAAAAAAAACAACAAACAACAAACAACCTAGTTCAGCAAGTATGAAATAAGATAACAGTGATAGCTGATGCAGGTGAACACCAGGTTAGTGTTAAAATCTTCACAGGACCTACTCTTGGAAAGGCTGTGAAATGTGAATATTTATCTGAGCCTGAATACATTCTACACAGCAAGTCTCTAGTATACTCATTTTTCTTCAGCATTTTGCTATGAATAACTCATCTAGGGAAGCCTGGTAGCTGATTCTTTCCCTACATTTCAGCCACCTTTTAGAAGAGCTTCTTCTACTTTACACTCTTTAGGGATCACTTTTCTATTGTTTCTTCTAATCACATCTAGCTCCTTTGCTGGAGGTTGATTTTTCTTTCACATTTTTTCCTTCAAGAGAAATATCATTTTTCCAACTACAACCTATTGTTCCTTTCTCTTCAAGTCACACAACTATCATTCTGCAGCTCTATCTAAAACCCCTTCTATTTTATATAATTACTCATAGATCAAAATAGCAGAGAATTACTTTCTTACTGTAGTTTTTTAGAGTGTTTTTGAAAACTATTTAATGAGAAAAATCTTTGCACTATACTTCTCTTGTGTCCTAGCTGGATATTACCTGTATTTAGATCTTGACATAACAAGAGCTTGAAATTAATTTTCATGAAGATTTGTTGCAAAAAGAGGACACATTTGAAATGATAATATTTAGATTCTATTAAGGTGCAGTCAACCAGCTTGCAGACAGCAGAACACAGGTTCAGGAAGAAATTACCTAAGATCCCTGTAGGACTCAACATTCAGGGCCAGATCCTCCGTTTGGCTTCAATGGAGCAATGCTGATGTACTCCCACACACAATCTGGCCTTGTTCTCTGCAGCGCTATTGAACCCAATACTTTTTTTAACAGGTTTGCCTTTGTATGATTCAAAGATTATTTTTTTTATATTCAAGCAACTTTATTAAAAAAAAAAAAAAAGAAGAATCTTCTGTGTTTAAAAGCTCTAGAATGCAACCAATGATCTCTGTGTTAGCCTCTTGGCTTGATAAGTTTTGATTCAGTCTCCATGTGCAAACTCAAAGACCTTCAATACCCATTTCCTTTCTGATGCATCTCCCACAGATGCATAATACTCCCTGGAAACTCTTCCAGAGATGACTGTTCTGAAATTTCACTGTGTAGGGGTAAAATATTGCATTATGTAATATTGAATTTTAGTCTCATATCAGAGATTTTCATCTGGAGATATTACAGCATCCAAAATGTAATATTCCAACTTCTGTATTCAAGCACCATGTATTTAACTGCCAAATAAATGCTCTGTCAGCTGGACCCCTCGGGAGCTCCAGTGATATCTGGAGTTCATCAGACAATTCTCAGAATTTTTTTTTTCTGGGAATTTCTTGGGGAATTATCTCAAGCTAGACTGCACCTATGTAAAAGCAGCAGTCCAAAAGTAAAACAGTGCTTGCATCCCACATGCCTAGATAAAACATCTTCACGGGTTTCTTGTCGAACGTTCTGTAGTAACAGATATGAATGGCAGGCAAACCCCAGAAATTAATAAAATCCTTTCATGCGTGTGTCTACAGGGAGTCTTCATTAACATTAAAGTTGAACCTCTAAAGAGATAGCTAGACATTTTGCATGGCACTCCTCCTGGCCCTTTACTTACGGTATTTTATTAGCATCGACACTGAGATATTACTTACGTAATAAGAGTTTATGACAGCACAAGTGCTTGTATGAGAGGATTGCACTTCATTAGAACATATTTTCTGACATCGTGTATTCTTCATTAACTTTTAAACATTTTACTAATTAGATTTCACTTTGTGAAATGGACGCTAAGTAGGATGGCTTTTATTCTGGCTCCTACTCAGTGAAAAATTATGGGATTGTGGGCAGCAAATGTTAATTGAATATATAGCAGTTGCTGAATTCTGCTGCTGCCCTTCTCTTCCTCCTGCCCTTTTCAAGACTGAAGGCTGCCATTATTGTTTCATTCCTTTGACCTCTTATAAGGGCAGCACAGAAAGGTCAGGCTGTTCTTTTCCTTCCTCTCCTCCAGATCAGCTAGCAGTCCAGACCTCTCCAAATCTCTTCCCGTAGTTTTCTATTACACAACATCTCCCCGCACACTTTACTTACTTATTCTTACCTCTGATTTACTGTTCTAGTACTAATACATCAAAAATTAGGCACCTCCAGCTCTCCAGGCACCTAGAAAACCTCGTAAAAACCAGTGACTAACACTTGCCATATGATCAGATAGGAGCAAGAAACACACCTAAAGCAAAATGTGATATGACCCTCCAATAGTTTCACCAAAATTCTCTTGCTGCTTCCTCTCAGCCATCTAGCTCTGTGACCAAAGGGGAAACAAACAATCTGCCTCACAACTAGTCCTGAAAGTTATCAAAGATGACCATAGGAACAGTGAGTCACTGCCTCCGTCTTCCCACTTATTTTTGTTTAACACTAACGTCTCAATGCAATCAAAGCTTATGTGATCACAGACACTCTGTTTGCAAGTCTGTCTGCCTCCACCCAGTAACTTTGGATTTAACTGGATTATTTAAAACTAATTTCGCAGACAAACAAAAGCCTCAAATATAGACATGAGTTTCATGAAGCTCAGCAGCCAGCTAATAGGAGAGAGCCCCTATTAGCACTTTGAAGGAAGGAAAGGCAGGAGCAGTTTAAATTGTCCCTCTTGTTGTTTGCCCAGAGTCTGGGAGGAAGTGGCACACAGGTGAGTCAGTACACATTTATTAACTGGACCAGAAGTCTACACGTAACTTTAAGCCAGCCAGAGTATGTTTTCTTTTGACCACCAGACAGGGCAGAGGTTGGTAGAGAATATGGGAAGGAGCTCGGAAGCCACCTTAATTTCAGAAGTTACTGCAGTAGAAAGTGTATCTGGGGACACAAGAAGGGGATAGGGTAGTATGGAAAAAGACAGAGGACATAGAGATATCACAGAGTATGAGGATTTTTAAGGGCCATGGGGGAATCTGGAGCCAAATGAATGGAGAAATGCAGACTATTAAGGACAAATCCATTTCTAACCAGACTTCATTACTCCCAGAACTAGTAATATGGCTATGGCTTATGTCCTTTCACTGGCAATAAGTACAGCAAGCATATCAGACAGAGCTTCTTCTAAGGATTCACTCAGATTATTTAGCCTTCTAGATCAAAGTCAACAGCTTCAAATGAATCTGGAAGACAATGGCGTGAATGGCCTTATGGGGTAACAAGAAACTTCAGCTTTTATTGGTATCAGTGAAATGAGATCAATAAATGCAGTCACATAACCTTCAAAAGCTCAGGCAAGTCTAGTTAATTCATAATAAATGAGTGTATCAGCACTTGCTCTGTTCAGGTGTCAACATTTTTTAGGTTGAGATAATATACAGAAATTACTGGTAAAATTTTTACTGTGTTATCTTTCCAAATAGCCTGACTACAGTATTTGTGCTGTTCCCTGGAAGTGTAGGGCTTCCAAAGGACCCTTGCCCAGGTCTAATACAGGCATTTGTAAAACTGTCCATAGAAATCTCTGCATATGGAATCAGGCTGATCCTGGACAGCAATGGCAATGTCCTTATTAATTCAAACATTTTCTTATTAAGAGATTTTAGTACTCTCATTAACATTAATAGCACGAGAGCAATATCTTGTTAAGAGGAAATACAGTAGCAGAAGGAATTATGCTCCAGAGAGGAAGATTTCCATGGGGCTTAAAGATCCTTGGCACACGATACAAATGAGAGGCTTCTGTGTCTCAGAAAAGTTACCTTGCTTTGCCCATAGAAAAAACATGGCTGACTCTGAGTTCAATTAAATATTGCCTCCAGGCTTGATTCCTATAGCCAATGAGTTTAACGTTAACTATTCCTTATGTACTACAAGTTATGAAAGTACTAATTTTGTATAACTTGGATGCGATTACCGCTGCTTTGGAAAAACCAAATTAAAGATATTGTATGGATTTCTCAAGTACCTGAATACAATTTGCAAACTTGTTCAATGGAAACAAATAAAACTGGAATAAAATTCAGGAAAAGTTATACACTCCTCACCTGTTCAACTCCCAGTTCACATGCATTTTTCAGGCAAATTATTATTGAATTAAATTATGCAAGTAAATTTGGATGACCAAAGTAAGAAGACAGGCTTAATTATACTGAATATTCTTTTTTTTTTCCAGAGGTTTTAAACCTTTAATATTGGAAAAAATAGTATATCCTGCAACAGGCATACTGGGCCCTGATGCCATCTAATCTAGTGGGTGTTGTGCCCATATCAAACAGGACTCGGCATACTCAAACGTGTGGCACGGGAGAAATTAAGCTGATTCTTTCACGTCTTCATAGCTAATATCTTTTACCTAGTTAGTATGTAGACTGATCATAGGAAAGAGAGTTTAAATACTTGCTGACTTGTCACACTGGCGCCTTCAACTGTTTGAAATAGTAGATTATTTTCAGACAGTTGCTGCTATTCAATTATGCATTTTTGTTTTGTGATGCATATAATCAGTCACCATATTCACAAATTCAAAATCTCCCAGTGGGAAAAGTTTTAAAGACGGGACTTCTATTACTTTCATGCCTTATCAAAATGGAGGCAAGCAACACATGTTTTCAGCAACAAATATCTTGGGAAATATACTAAGTACTCAATCCTGCCATTCTCAGAATTTTAGGATTTACTGCTACTGACAGAATGGTTAAGGCAGTATGCTAAGCCCAGATCTATTCTGCGTTCCAGAGAGAAAACTGTTTTGAGGGGAGAAAAACAGGGAGACTATCAAATTCAGACCAAAAGGGTAATACATGTGTCAAAAAAATTCACTTGAAAGAATGAATGTTAGTTTGTTTGATTTACAGATTATCAACATTATCAACCATTTTTGTGACCAAAACAGGAACAAACCCCTGTACCTAGGGCTAAAAACTCTCTTCCCAAGCACTAAAAGAACCTCTTCCCAATCAGGAGGAACGGACAGTTTTGCAGCTGTCCTTTGCAGCATCTGCATATCCCAGCCTGTGACATAGCCCATCAGCATTAACTGCAGACACACAAAATGATTGCACGCCTTCTCTGGGAAACAACTGACCTTGGTGCCTGCACACACCTTCTTTTGCCCCTGCCAAATCTTTTGCATTTTATACAAAGTAAAAAGGAGACCATTTGCAGGAAATCCACCTAGATTTGCCCCATGCATTCCACCAGGAGCTTAGATTCTTTTGATATATTAAAACCAGAAACACATTAAGCCACTGACAGACTGAAACATAATTCTTGATATGGAGATGTACAGTGATGTAACATCACTGAGGCCCAGACAGTTTTGAAATGTGAGTGCAAATCATAGGCCTCTTAGCTCACTGGATGCAGTCAAAACAGCATCTAAGATTTCAAGCCTTACAAAATTAAGGGAGAAGAATACTGAAATACAGATCCAAGCTTTGTCAAAGATAGACCAGCTTTGCTTATGCATCATTGCCCAGACAAGTAGGATCAACACAGTTTTTTCATTTCAAATCTTTGTTTTGCTTAACATCAAAGTTATTTCCAGACCCCCGCTGTGAAAATTAAGACATCATTACTCTGGGTGCTGAACAGACAGTTGGTATATAACCTTATTCTGGCCTGAAGATTTTTCCCTTCCCAGACAAGATCTATGTAGCCAACTTTGACAATAACATTTCATGCAATTCTTTTTGATTAGAAATGTGCTCAGAAAACAGTCCATTAAAACTGAATGAAAGGTCAAGTCTCCATTTGGGTAATTATGTTGTTTTCAAGAGTGATCAGAGAGAACTGTGGCAACATACTGTGGATTAGTACCTGCCACCATATGGCACTTCAAAATGACAAACAGAAACAATACATATACTTAAAGAAGCAAATTGTAAGCAATTTTAAAAACCGTTTTACAAAATCAACCATTGGTATTAAGTACAGGAAACCTGTGGGATATTTTGTTGTGCACATTGGTGTTCGGGTACAGAAATATCCACGACCATCAAGTCCTGGGCAGTTCTTTTTTTACTTCTGATTATTTTAGACTTTTTCATTTGTACTATCTAAAAAATCTGTAGGGTATCTCTAGCCCTAAGGAAACGTTTGAGTTGCTTAAATGTATGCTTAAAAGGCAAAGCGAAGACACCCAAGTACAAAGGTTGAGTTTTTAGTCCTATTAAAATCAACAGGAAAAAAAAAAAAAAGGTCCTAGAAATTTAAATGGGAGTTTTCATAACAGGACTGCTGACAAAAAAACCAAATTGATCCTCCTTCCCACTACTTCCCCTTTCTGCAAATCATGAGATAGGCTTAAGAATTAATACCAAAAGAAAAAAAATATTTTTGTTTTACCTCCTTCTCCTTTCAAACTGCTGAAATGTACCCAGATCAGTTCTGAGGTTTTTCTGCAAGATGAACTGTGGTCTTTTTTGTGTTTTGGTTTTTTTTTTCTTTTTAAAGAGAGTTCTCATATGAACCAGATCTTCAGGGAAAAACCACAAAATCTTGTGAAACATGACATTTTCAAGAGCTCAGAGCTGCGTGCAATGGTGGGCCTTGGCAGGCCTGGACAATGCCCACCTGGAAACTTTGAGCTCCTGCTGCTGGGAGATGTTGAGCAGAGAGCAGAGATGGTAGCACTTTGGCACATAAGTTTGAAGAACGAGTTTTACAAGGGTGCCATGACCCTGGCATCATCCTTCTCAGCTGTGCCCAGGCCAAGAGAGCTCTCCCAGGGCAATAGGGTGGCCCTTGGCCTGCAGCCTTTCCACACAGAGCTCGGGGGTGGAAGTGGCTGGCTGGAACTCTCCAGAACAACCTCTGCTGCCCTGTGGGCTGTAAACACACCTACAGCAGGTCCTGGGCACCACCCAGTCCGTGTCGGCTGCCAGAGCTGGGTCAGAGCTGCCACTGCCCTCAACCACCACATCCTCCATCTTGTCTGCACTCTGCTGAGGGACCTGTCTCCCCCTCAGAACCGCTTCCTCCAATGAGAGGCCGGTGACGGACAGCCAATTCTTTGCCTTTCTTGGAGAGTGACACTCCTCTTCTCCAATGAAAGCCCACCTCTCTGTCAGGCAGGGAAAGTCCCGCCCCAAAGCCAGCTGGCTGGGCTGGGGTGGGGGGGAGGGCTGGCGCAGCTGCCTCACGCCTCATCCTTTCGGCGGGAATGCAGCTCCCTGCTTCGAGCTTCACCTCTCAGACCGGGATGAAGTAACTGAGACAGACAGAAACTGCCCCCAGACAAAACAAACTGAGCTGTTTCGATCAAAAACCTGCGGAAACAAACCGTGCGAACAATCGTACGGAAATCATGCAGTCTCTCACCTACCTTATCATTCCAATTACGTTCTCCTAATCTACAAAATTGAAAGGTAATGAGCAGTATTTCCTTAAACCACATTAAATAACACTGTCAAAATGCAAATTTATTCATTAAGTATAAATGAGTGTGTTAAATATTCATGAATTGTTGCTTGCAGTATATAATTAATCCCATGGTCTGTGTGTCCAAAAGCATTTAGGAGATAAAGAGCTGAGAAGACAGTGCTGTAGAATGATAACATTTAAAGCATGTTTTTAAAAGCAGAGGTGTCCAGCCCTTTGGATCCTAAACTATTACCAGTGCTTATAATTCATTGTAATACCTCTTCAGCATGTACATGTGCTTTCATGATTCAAGGTTTGTATCCTCAGCCCTTGCTGTCTAATAATCTATTCAAGGAAAGAAATACTTGAGAGCGGAAGGTGCTATTAAATTATCCCATTCACTACCGATGCACTCAAATTAATATGGTACTTTCCACATTTTAAAATTCCCAAGGATTGCTAACCTGCCCTTGAAAAATGATGCAGTTTGACTTCCTCGCCCTCCTTTTTCTGAAAAAAGTGCATTCTGACACTTACTTGAACCGTCACTAAGGCTGGTTGCCATTTCAAGTATCATGAAAGATAAAACAAAGGCTTCAGCAGCAGAAAAAGACTGGCCTCTTTTTTCTGTGCTTTATAGCCATTTGTGGATATAAAGGAAAAACCCCAAGTACTGTACTAAGCTTTAAGTAGGTGCTCCCATTGATACCAATGAGAAGCATGGCACATAAAGCACTGGGATGTTATGGCTCAATATCCTTAGCTTAAATATTCACTATTTTCTCTGTCTTTCTTAAATTCCCACTGCTTCCTTTCATGTAAACGAAACTGCTTTCAGAAACTCTTTGTCAGTCTGCTTCATACTTTTGGGGGAAGAATCTTTGAGGTGCTGATGAAAAGAACTGATTTTCTCAAGATAGTGTGAAGAAATAACAAAAAATAAAGTTGGCATATTGTTCATAGTAATTCCCTCCACAATCACATGATGATCTCAGGTTGCTTACTCTATACAGCTTTCAGCTAGTTGTACAAGTATAAACTCTGCAGTCTCCCCTTCCTTCCACAACATTTTCAGAAAAAAAGTACATGGCAGTGACTTGATCTGTGATGTTTTAGTGTATGAGATTCTTACCATGCCATTTTGTGTGTGTATGTGAATGTGTGGATTAAGTAACACAATACCAAAAGTGATTCACAGTTCCACATAACTTAACCTGTTGTTCACAGCATAGGCCACAGAAAGTAAGTGTTTAAGAAGAGCTGTGAGGCTGTGCTCTGTCAGATTTTTTTTCATGTTTTTCCTTGCAAAAATGTAACAAATAGTATGTCCTTTGTGTGCAGACATGTTTTGTTCATTCAGAGCCAGCAAGAGTATCTCTGCATGGCATAGGCTTGTACTGTACCATGTAGACATATCCTGCAAAGTTAGGTGCTGGAGGATTTTCAGTTCCTACAGTATCTTCAGTGCCCACATTTGCATAGCTGTCTTCCCAGTTCTGCAGAACTAATACATAGGACAAGGAAGCAATCAGATTTTTTGCTAGGTGACATCACCATACATCAAGTGTCTTTCATCAATCAAGTCACTAAGATGATGAAGCAATGCAACTTGTAGTGTGTCAGAACAATGAACTGAACATCTTTTCCAAAGTGCTGACAAAAAAAGGCAATGTGAGACCAAATGGATTTGATTAGCCTTATTTCAAGGTCTGTGCAGTAGCTATGGCCTTGATGAACTATAGGCACTGTAAGAATAGGTTGAAGGCAAGGTTGGTCACAGAGTGCAGGATCATTTTTCATTGCATCTATTAAACAGGTAAGTCATCAAACTCCATGGTCAGACAGCTGCAATCCAAACACTGTTGATACTCAGTTTACAAGACATTTGTGGTAAGTGCTTTTGTTGTAATTAAAAAGCTGTGCAAGTCTACCCAGATGTATCCTAACCAGTATCTTATCTCCTGTACCAAGATGAGGACAGACCTCACCTGTCAAAGACAATTAATTTAGATAGCTCTCCTCTGGACAGGAGAAGAGTTAATCAGAAATTCTCTGGTAGAATGTTTTGCTCTTTCCAGTGAAGAATGCTAGTTGATTGTCATTTAAATCTCCCATAGAAAGATGCAGATTTTGATCAATCTTCTGACAAAACAAGCCAGTTCTTAATCTGTTTTGTTTTCTGACAGTTCCTCTGCTCACTTTTACATACTGTCTCAGAATCTAGACAGAATCTAGTTCCCAAATTCTGCCAATCCAGAGGAGAGATGGGAGCTGCTAGCCCAGGGACTGGGCTGCCCATTGAGCTCTGGTTTCTCTGTGCTACAATAAAAAGAAGGGCCCAAGCAGGTGTGTTAGAATGGCCTACATTTTTGTTTGAAAGCAGATGGCTTTTCCCCATCTCTGATTCACCCCACCCAAATTTCAGAATCCTCCAGAGACAGAAGTGTTTTTCAAAAAAGTACAGTTAGGGATCGCATGTAACCAAACCAATCTGGGGAAAAAGCTGGAGATACAAAGATGATTGGAAAGACTGTTTTGCAAAGGAGAAGTTCCTGCACAGCCTGGACTCAAGGTATGTCTTTAAGATTGAACAGACATCCAGTGTCAGAGAGCAAGGAACATCAGTGATTGATTACACATTAAGCAGCAGTGACTGCTTGATAGGGGGTTGTCTCCCAGATCTTAGGCAAGTTCAGGGAAGCCTGAATGTTGCTGAAGGAGAAGAATGCCTGCATGATCCTCTAGGATATTATCCTTGGCTGGCAAATGAAGGAAGACAGGAAAAAAAGATTCTGAACATGGAGCACCTGTCTTTTGATGCAGGTGAAAGGATGACACAGTTTGGGTGGTCTCCTGCTCAGTAGAAAGGCAAACAGCCTGCTATGGAGGAGGCTGAAAATGAGTGGTAAAAGGGGAATTGATAAAAAAACCCAAACCCACCCACCCACCCACCCAAAAAAAAAAAAAAAAAAAAAAAAAAAAAGAGTCCTCATTCAGCAAGATGGCAAAACCAAAATTAATCAAGCATATAAAAGCAGTAGATTTTCTATAAACCAATACTAAAGAGTCTGGGTAAAAAAAGGAAAGGAATTTATAAATTCAGTGTAGCTGGTATTACTGACACTAGATGGGAAGAACTGCATAACGGGAACATTAAAATCAATGGTTATAACCTATTTTGGAAAGATCAAGTAGAGAGAAGAAGGAGAAGAGTGGAACTTTATGGTAAAAAGGACATAGTCTGTTTTCAGGATGCTGACAGCTCAGAAGCAAATGATCTTGAATGCAATGGATCAATACTCTAACAGATAAAACACTAGATGGGATAGTAGCTGCTGTCTGCAAACCACCAAATCATAGAAGAGAGCAGGATGACTGGATGCCTTTGCACCTTCTGTAATGTGTGGGAGTGAAAAAGCTGCACTGTTATCTGAGACTTCAGTCTGCCTGACATATGCCTAAAGTTTCATGATGCTGATACTAAAACCTCTGCAGAATTTTTGAACATTAGGTATGATCATTTCTTAAACCAAGAAGTGTTTAACATTTCTTAAACCAAAAATGAGAATTTATGTGAGATCTCATCTCACAAATAATCAAAAGAGATCAAAGGACTCGGTAAGAGAACTAAATATTAGTGGCTATGATAGCAGCTTGATTGCTTTTTATGGGCATAAAAAGAATGAAGCCCAAACAGTAATATGGACGATGCAGTCTTTTTACCAAACTGAAAATTATTGTAAAGGAGAATCAGCTAGGAGAGAGAACTGATAAAAATAGGAAAATACAGATTTCTTTTTTTTTTAATAGCTGCAAAATTAGGGAAGAAAGCTGTATGTGTTTAAAAAATATCTAGCTCAAAGGGTTAATAAAACCCTCTACATAACTGTAAATCAGTAAAATGAAGAAAGGAAGTTGATAACACTGAATGTAGAGTAGAAGTAAGGAACTAAATAAATAATTCCTCCAATAAGTATAGACAAGTTGTAAGGAGAAATTTATGGCCAGAGAATTAAGGACAATATTTTTCAAATACATTAGGAATCCTGACAATGGTACCAGTTCTTTATCAGATTGAAGTGGAAGATTTGTTAAGAGTAATGAAAACAAGAAACAACTGTTCAGTAAGTATTTGTGTTCAGTATTTAAGGAAAAGACAGATAATTGGAGATGGTCTATGAGGATGATTAACTACCAGGCAACAAAAAAAAAAACCCAAAGAAAAACATTAAATGGAAGCTACTGAAGTAAGAAATATTTGCATAGGAAAGTTCAGATAACTTGTATCCAAGAGTTGTTAAAGAGCTGACAGAGGAATCTCTATTGTTATTACTGCTTTTTGCTAAGTCTTGGAACAATTGGGAAAGTTCCAGAAAGCTGGAAGAAAACTTATGTTGTGTTAATATTTAAGAAGGATAAACTTAATGACCTAGATAATTACAGTCCTGTCAGTCTGAAATTGATCTGGAGCAAAGTAATGGAATGTCTGACAGGGGACTCAATTACTAACTAATTAAAGAGGAGAAATACGGTAAATGCCAGTCTAAGTGCAATACGGAAAACAGATACTGTCAAACACATTTGCTGGCTTTTTTTCCAATTGTGACTACAAGCAAAACACAACACTGTTGATATACTTTGATTCTATATGACATTTGATGTGGTATCTATGACATTTAAGTTAAGAAACCATGATAATACAAAATTGACGTCACACATTAAATGAATTGAAAACTGGTTAACTGACATTTCAAAATGTGAATTTAAATGGGGAATGATCACAGAATAGGTATTCTGCTGGGATAGCTTCCTGGGCATACTCTAGTTAACATTTTTATCAACAAGTTGGAAGAAAACCCAAAGGTTTGCAGAAGACTCAGTCATTAAGGAAGAAATCTGTAATAAAAAGAAAAGATCACTGAGACTAGTTGGCAAGGATTACTGAGTGAAAACTAATAAAATAAGATCCAAATGTAAAGCCACAGGAACAGAAACTTCAGGGGGATAGGCTGGCTATTCTATAAGGGTTTGAAAAGGTCTAAGGCAGATAATTCAATTATTAAACTATGTTTTTACCTGAGTATCTGGTTCTATGACAAGCAATCAAATAAATTTGCATTCACATCCCATGCCACTGCTATTAAGTATGAATGTACTTCAAGAGTAGTACACAAACCCAACTGTCCTGCATAGAAGAAGGATGAAATTAATCCATATTACATCATGCTGTTAATATGCATTCACAACTCACCCTGTAATAGTTCTGAAGGGAACATTATGGTATATTCAGACAGTATGTCTGAAAAGTAACACACAAATTCTGAACAAGCCCCTTGGCAGCATATCAAGTTTGAAGGACCCTCGAAGTTGAGCATGTGAATGGCATTTCTTCCCTTTATTTAGTTTCAGTCTTACCACAGAAATTCTCTTTTTCCTACCCCTCATTGCAATGGCTGACAAAATAGCCCAGTTCATAAAGGAAACAAATCTCTGTGCCATGAGTACCCGAGTACCAGAATCTGGCCCAAAATTAGATGGTAACAGTTGCCGTACTATATATGCCAGTGCTGACAAACACACCTGGAATCTCCAGCCCTTTCACAAACGCAGCTCATCTGTATGTGTTTAATTCAGCACATGCAGACCAAGTTAAAATTTACACATTGAAGTCTGTTTCTTTTTAATCATGTTCTCAGCTGGTCAGTAAAACAGGAAAATTAGAAGCTAGTTAGAGGCTAGAGGAGTTCTAGTTTCTTTCCTCTCTCAGCACCATGGGATCCACTGCATGATGGAAGAGAATTTATGTAGGTCCTCCTCATACTCCTGTCAACATAGTAGCTGCAAGTAGAAGTTGGCACCTTTTCATGAGATGTGTTCTCTCCCACAGCCCTTCAGTCTTACACAGCTCTCTCAAGCATGTGCTGAATGCCCACTCCTAGGGGGTTTCAATGAGTTGTTCTGAGAATGCTATATTCTGAGAGATTGCTTGAAGGGTGTACCCTTTATGGATAGGATACAATGTACCTTTCCTACAAATCTCAATTTCTGTGTGCATATGTGCAGGCCACGTGTTTTAACACACAGAAATAAAAACATGAGTTATTGTAAGTGTAGGTTTTGTGGCTGAATTTACTCAACATTATTGGATATATTTAGGATAGATGCCTTAAAATGTCTTTAAAGTCAATTAAGAAATAATTTAGGCATAGTGTATGTTTGTGTGCAGCAGATTATAATACTTTCTGGAATAGAGATCTTTGTTTCTTTGAGTTCAGTGAACTGTCAGGTATTATTATGGTCACATATACATAAACAAGAATAAAAGTGTTTAGCACAAAATCATATATAAATTATGTCAGACAATTGGAAAATCATATACATTTATTTATATTTTAAAATAACCCAGGCACAATCTTACAAGTACACAGAAGCACATTCTCCAAATGGGAGCAAAAACTAAGTAGCATATAGCAAGAAAACACATGGCAGAACATCTAAAATAAGTATAAATAGTATGAAAGTTTTCTAAGTCTACAGTGATATCTACTATGAATACACTTGTCAGCATTACAAAAACGCAACCAAAGAATACATGTAATAAATAGTTTAACATGAACTTTCTAAATAAGTTTATGTTAGCAGCATATAGTAGCAACTGTCTAAGAACAGAAGAATGCTTGTACACTGTATATACATGCACATATGCACACATATACAGACACAATTGGAAGGCCACAAGAACAAAAATACCCTGGGAAAATGATGAAGGGAATTTTTATGTGTGATGCAGTATATAAAAACAATGCATGCATTAGCAAGCATCCAGCATGTTCATGATAAAAATCACATCCACAAGTGGAATCAGCTAACTCTTCATCAAACCAAGCACTTTCCATTCTGTACGCATGCTGGATTACCCTGTCCTATACCACACTCCTGATTTACGGAGCACATTTGGATGCTAATTTTAGGAGGAGTCAGAAGCCCTTGATTCCCATGATCTGACAGGAGGAATCAGATCTCAGATTTGAAAGAAAAATACCTATGCAAAAAAAAACAACTATGCAAAGCCTGAGGTGGGGGTGGGGGGAACCAACAAAGGGATTCTATTTAGCCAAAAGATGGGCTAATAGGAATTTCACTTTCTTGTGGGGCAGTCCAGTATTGTGGCCTCACTTAATAAGGTTCTGTATGCCTGATGGAGTCATCCTGAGGATGTGAACTAGATTCCTTTCGGATGAAGCTAAAAGATGTGCTCCAATCACTAGTGGCATTCAGCCCATGGAACCAAACTAGAGACTATGCATAGTGTGGAGATCAGGTCTTTAGCACCAACAGTTTCAGGCTACAGATCTGATCCAGCTGAGCTAATTCCTCACTAACGTAGACTTAGGCTTTGGAAATGTACAGAATAAACATGAATCAACAAGTACTATAACCTACGTCTACCATGTAAATTAGTCTTATTTGTTCTTACTTGCCACTATCTGGAAAAAAAGATTTTCCCTATCGACACCCTTTGTGTTAGCAGATGTGTGTGCGTGTGTCTGTGTATGAGGGGATAGATGAAGAGCGAGCACACATTTTTTTCTTCCTCCAGCCATCCTCAGAAATACTATTTTCAGCAGCAACAATATGAAAAAACTACAGGCATCTTAGCCAATCTTCTACACGTGCAATTCCCGTTAAAAAGATACTCCCATAAATGTAAAAAATTTGTGATCACTGCCCTGCCAACTTCTTGGCATTATCCATGTCAATAAAGTCATTCCCAATGTTACACTCAGATGTGATTTCCTTATAACAGAACATAGAATTGTGACTGTGAGCACTAGAGGAGGTTCACAAAAACAAGTTTAACTATTTCTGATATTCCAGTGAAAAATGTCAAATTTAGTAAATATTTCCTGGCTCATTTCAACAATTTATTTGCTGCCAGCTGCTAATGGCTCTTACAGAGCTCCAGCAAAGTGCTCTGGGCAACACATGATATGAGAAAAAGATAAAGGACTATTCCCGCTGCTTAAACTAAGTTTACACACAACTTACATTATTTATTATAGTGCGAAAATGCGTAACATGCTATCATGCATAATACATGGTAAGAACATGCATTAGTTCAAGTTTACAGTCTCTTTATGGCCAGTAAATCAGAACAGCAGTGGCAGATGCTGACAGCTGCATATCTTGAGGAATTCCCAGAAATAGCAGCAAGCAATGCAAAAAAGACACAATATCAGCTGTTTAAGACACCCATAAAATGGCGACTCTTTGTGAGTTAATCATACAAACAATAACAAAACCCAGTGATATCTTTCCTACCACATTCAAAGAAACTGAGTTCAGCACCTGAGGTGAGACTGTGCTCCAAGCAAGACCATGCTGCTGACTTGAGGGAGCATCCCTGCTCTGACACCCATCACTCCTCACCCCCAAGTTAGCATCACCACTTCCCTTGGCCCCACAGCAGGGGACGATGGGGTAGACTTTGTGCAGCTCACAGGCTGTATAAGTCAGCTGGAGAACGCACCTCATCCAATGGGGCTGGAAAGGGCCCAAAGCTGCCGCTGGGTGGGGAGCCTATGAAAGCTGGGGGAGCAGGCCCAGGTATGCCACACAGATCACTATGGCTTCCACAGAAGCCCTGTCTTTCAACGGGGACAGACCCTCTCTTTCTCCTTCAGCCCCTTTCTGGAGGGTTTGCCTATGAGACTCCAATCCAGAACAGACACATGAGACTTCTGTAGATGATGCAATACAAGGTTTACAAAAAGCTTGCTTTTCTCTGTGTCATTAGCTATACATCACAGCAATAGCCAGAAAAATATATATGGCTCTGGTGGTTGGCTATTTACCATACCATTCTTCATTCCCACATGGCTAAGTCACATTCCTCTGCATCCTCTCAGGAAAGAAGGAACAGAATGAGACACATCTGCTGAAAATGAAACACTTTCTCCTCAAAAGAACTGTGCCTAGTCAGGAAAACCAGGCCTTTTTCAGTAAATACATGACTCTGTTTGTACGCAGTACATCACAATGACCACAGAAAGCTCCTGTGTGATCCTTTGGCGCTAACACAGAGCTTCACTCTTGTGGGTATCCTAAGGTTCATCATAAACGAACCCCAGACTTGCTTGAGCACAACTAAAGACATACGCTATTTCTGAGATACATGCAGAAAAAAAAAGTCAGCAAAATATAAGCATCAATATGTAAAGTGCTTCTCATTTTCTACTTACTAAGGGCACCATCCAGTTATAACTCATGGGTGACGGACTTATTTAATTCTTACTTACCTGGACATGTCCTCTGGTTGAGCATCTGCGTTCTGCTGCCAGCTACCTTTGTGTGGGGTCCAACCCACGAGCAGGTGAATAAAGGCCATTTGCATCAGCACTCCGAGTACTGGATGAGCTCCTCCTTATTAACTATGCAATGCATTATGTGTGCATGGTACTTCTCAGACAAAACACTGCTTACCTTAGTACCTAGGAGCGCAAAGATTTTACTGGGATGGGTGCTGTATTCATTAACTTGCCAAAGTGATTTCCATTAGTTTTGAATTGAGTCATCAAAGATTCCTAAAGCAGTGAGTCTTCAGATAATTTGTGTCAGGCTGACTTCTTCATCCCTGGTGTTGTTTACATAGAAATCTTCAACAACACAGAATTTGCCTCTACTTTTTCCTGTAAAGGGCATGTTTTCTCATTGCTGCTAATTCCTACTGGAGAGAGTAGGACAATAGTTCTACACAGGAGCTAAAGGCATTTGAAGAAACAGAATACTTCAGTAAAGTATTTCCAGGAAAGATCAGTGGGTAGTCCTCTCCTAAAGCACTTTAGGGGCATTTTTTAGAAGTTGGAACACCATCTGCTCCTAAGTAGAACTCTTCCTCAGTCCTTCCCGCTTACTGATGTAACTGATACAAGCAGTCTGCAGATGGAGCCTCCCAGCCCAGATGGAAAGGGAATTTGGCTGGATACATAGACTACTTTTTTTCTTTCTGCAAAGAGGCCTTGGTATAAGCAGAGGGATGTGATCTGGACATCTAGTGGGGATGAAAAGTTTGGGATCATGTCTGCTGTGTCTGTTTGGAAAAACAAAACCCAATTTTTTATGTTATTCAGTTAATTACCTGTGAATTAGTAATTAGCCAGTCAAAAAGATTTCTTTTTCTTAGGAAAATTTCTGCTCCTTCCTATTTAAAACTTTTTGTCCTTGGAAAAAAATTAAATCAGAAGGTAATGCAACATAAACATAAGGTGTATTAAAATTTAAACATTTGTTAAAACCAAGCCTAAGCAAGTCAAACAATAAATGCCATTTTTTTTCTTCAAAAAGTATATTTTAAAAAACTAAGTAAATTGTAAAAGAAACATTTGGGGACTACTTAGCTGACTGATGGCAAAAAAAAAAAGCGCCAAATAATTTGTGAGTGTCCTGGTTTTGGCTGGGATAGGGTTAATTTTCTTCCTAGTAGCTGGTATAGTTTTATGTTTTAGATTTAGTATGAGAAGAATGTTGGTAACACACTGATGTTTTCAGTTGTTGCTAGGTAGTGTTTATACTAAGTCAAGGACTTTTCAGCTTCTCATGCCCAGCCAGCAAGAAGGCTGGAGGGACACAAGAAGTTGGGAGGGGACACAGCCAGGGCAGCTGACCCAAACTGGCCAAAGGGATATTCCATACCACGTGGTGTCATGCCCAGTATATAAACTGGGGGGAGTTGGCTGCAGGGGATGGATCGCTGCTCAGGAACTAACTAGGCATTGGTTGGTGAGGTTGTTTTGTATATTCCAATTCTATTATTATTATTATTATTATTTTTCTTCCTTTCTGTCCTATTAAACCGTCTTTATCTCAACCCACAAGTTTTACTTTTTTCCCCGATTCTCTCCCCCATGCCACTGGATGGGGGGGAGGGGGCAGGGGGAGTGAGCAAGTGGCTGCATGGTGCTTAGTTGCTGGCTGGGTTTAAACCATGACAGTGAGCATTCCTCTATTAGCAGCAATATGAAGATCTATTTTGAAAACCTCAGGTAAACTCCCTGCTTGTTTTATACACATGAGTAGTTGATTAAAAATAGGACTGCTTGAATGAATAAGCAATTAGGATCTGATTACATTCAGGTAAACTGTAGTAGGCTTTATTTAAAGAATTAATAAATGATTCTCAGCTGATGTCTTAACTGCTCTCAGAAGGTGAATCATCAAGGTCTCTTACTACACAGCCAAGTACTGAGATTCATTCTTCAGTACCACAGTGCTGATTTTTAACAGATTTCGACAAAGTCATTTCTTTGTAGAATCATCTTTAACACAGTGGTCACAGTTCCTTACTCATATCATAAAAATCATGCAAATATGTGTTTAGTTTATGCTAAAGGCAGGCTCATTTAAATAAGGGAACTGATGTTCATTTACTCTAGTGTGAATGAAGCCTGCTGCAATGTTTCTAAAACTGGATCTGCTCTTACTACAAATCCAAGCAGAGAGCAACACTTACTTTGCTCTGACAACTGCACTCTAATGATGTTCTCAATTTTGCTGTACATTTAGCTGTTCCTAGAGCTGTATTTTTCTTAGCTAGCCTTTGCATGAGTTACTGTTTCATACAGCATGCAAGCACTCCACAAGGAGCTTCAGTATGAAGCACATATTTTACAACAAATTTATGGCGATTTGGCAAGTCTTAACTATCTTAAAAACTTTCTCAGGCTTAAAAACTGCCTTGCATGTGAACACAACTCAGGCAGAATCCTTATGCTGTGCTCGTTGGGGAGAAAGACTGCTTCGTGAGGACTCTTGTCATGTAAGTCTGTCTAGCCCAACTGCACTTCCATGTGCAGCACTTTCATAGTAACTTTCTATTAACCCAAAGACCTTCTAAAACAAGTTCAGTTTGACTGATGTTCTCCCTTTCAGGTCATCTTCCCATCAGGGAGCTATAGGTTTTCCCAGGCTACCCTCCACAATGTGTGTGGAACATTGTCCCTACTGCTGCATGTCCTGCATTCTTCAAATCCTGCATTACAATTTTTTTATTAGCTTTCCATCTATTCAGCCATCCATCTGAACTGACAAGGTGCATATGCATATTGCGATAAATCTAGCTCACTGTCTTTCACTACCACAACTCTTCATCCATCCATGACCCTTCCCCCTCTTGATTTCATCCCATGCTATATTAGCCTACAATTGATTTTAAACTCGAGGGACAAGAAGCAGCCACTTTGAATTATTTGTATATTATAGCATTACCTGTAGCATTCAGACACTTTGGGCACCTTTTCTGCAAGGCATTATACAAATACATTGCAAATGAGAATATCCATCTCAAGAGCTTACAAGAAAGTCAGTCAAGGCAGGGAGTAGGAAAATATTATTGTTCTCCTTTTTCAAACAGGAAGGTGAGATATCAAGTCATGCAAGAAGTCTAGAAGTCTACAGCCTGTATTTGAATATAGATGTTTATACAGAATCGTAAGCATGGCCCCAGCCTTTGTCTGACAACCAGCATGAACACTTACAGCACTAAAGTAAGCAGCAAAAGCTGAGCTATATTAAAAATAAAATCAGAAAGCTGCGTTTACAGTAGAAAATAGAAGGAGCAAGAGAGATGATACCCTGGCATCACCTACCAACAGGAATAAGAAACCAATGGAGGAGGAACACTGGTGAAGAGATTTCCTCCCCATCCTAAGAGTTGCAGCTGCTGCTGAGAGAATATACATGCCACGAACATACAAAATATAGATTTATATATACAAATATACAATAGGAAATATTCAGTATACAAATACTTACATGTAAAAATAGCTTTTTACTTTCCCCTTTTCATGATTTACAAAAGCATACAAAGTTTCCTGTTGGTTAACGTTTAAGTAGTGTGAGTAAACCCTGTGTGTCATGTTCCACACATAATTCTTTCAAGTGTTCACAGTATTGGCTATTACAGTGTTGAATCTGACATTCCAGATGTTAAAATATTGATAGGACATATTCTAAACTTAAAGCATTAATTTAAATACAGTTTAAATAAAACTCACATGTGTAGTTGAATTATGGTCATATTACAAATGAGTCTGCTGCAGTTGAAAACTTTCCATGAGAATAAGCTTGGAAATACATATTTCAACTAGAGATGAGTATATTTTAAATTCTTGAACTGCCTCTTGATGTGCAGATAATACTGTGAGGTGGTGAGTTCTTTCAACTCCATCTGAAGCAATGCAAACTGAGAGAACGCAGTATTACAAATTATCCTCAGGAGGCAAGTGGATGCACAGAACAATTCACCATCAGATCCAGACATGCTGTCACTTTCGTCAAATACCCAACAGACAAGAATAAATGACAGGTACCATTGGTTTTGTGTTAAGAATACATGCTCTGTAGCATTCTTCATCAGGAAAGTGCTTTATGGCCTTAAATTAATCCTCACAACTCCTTCGTAAGGTAGATAGATACTATCCCTGTTTTTAAAGATGGGGAAACTGGAGATTTAAAATAAATTATGACGGCTGCATGGGAAATACTGTCAAAATACTGACTGGTATTTGGATGCTGGAGCAACTCAAAGGCACAACTGGAGTAAATGGAGATGTTCATGTGACAACTTTATGCTAACCAGCTTGGGTACTGACAGCATGCTTGGTACAACAGACAAAGGTTCAGCGTGGGCTGCAAAACACAGTCTTTGCTAAGTGCCATGCTGCTGGAGCTAAACTGTGGGGCAACAGCCTCAAAAAGTACAAAATGCATCATCCAAGATGGTGCAGCCTGACCAGGGTGGAAGAAAGGTGCATTTCAGAAGTTATTAATTAATTTGGAGCCTAGAGTAAATAGTATCTTCTCATGCGAGAGTTCTGTACAGTTCAAGAACCTTATTTAGCTCATCTCTAATTTTACCATATATGCAAGTGCTCACATGTATCAATGTATTCAGGTGTGTTTTTTTAATTTACTCACTCAAAGACCTTGGAGACCTATATTTTTCCTCATATTTCTTTTGTGGAAGATTTCTACTAATACCACAAATTGAACTAGTGCTGCAGTACTGCAAATGAGCTACAAATACTAATTTTAATTAACTAAGGTGATGGACAAGTTTTAAAGGACCACCATGTTCTCTGTGTGTAACTGTATATGCAGGAAATCTCATCTGTTTTTAATTGGTCCTGCCTTGAAGTAAAATCCAGTTAAAGTATAAAGTGCATTGTGTGGAGTAAAACCCTAAGAAATAACAAACAATGTGTCTGCCTTCCACAGATGATTAATTTTGCTTAACAGCTGAACCATCACCCTCTTTGTCTTCTGGTTTTTAGTTTAGTGTTACCTAGGCTGAGAAAGGCCAGCCAGATGTAAGCAAAATTATTGTAAACTGAGACATTTTTGTAATATGCTGTTAAGGTAGAGTTAAGAAAACCAGTATCAAGACACTGTCCAGTTGGGGTGTGTAAATATTATTGTGTGCTTCTTGGCCCATTTAGCAAATACTTTTTTTTCCGTGATAAACCTATGGCCTCCATATGGAGCATTTTCATGCAGAAAGTATTCCTCACACTCATCTCTTCCTGGCTCATAATAGTGGTAGGGAACTTTATGAAAGCCTTCTGACCTAGGGGAAAAAAAAAGATATACTTAAGTATTATTTCCAAGAAAAACATTAATGTATACTGCACCTGAATTATCTGAAATCCTTTCCAAGTGTCAGCAGCCAGACTCCTTTGCTAAATTGTATAGGGCTTTCATTACAGCATGATTTGTATGAATTTTCCTATAGAAAATGAAGCTAAGTGTATCTCTCAACGTACATTGATCTTATCTATCAGTGAGAAGCTGATGGGCTGGCTCTTATGTGTACTGCACATTTTGTTTAACCTGGGAGAACTCAGCCCATAATGCTCCATCCCCTAAGTCTTTTCATTGGATAGTCCCAACTCTTGAAACTGGTTCTTGAACTGGCTGTATAAGGCCATTATAAGAATAATATACATTATAAGTAGGTAATGCAGTCAGAATTGCAGTTCTAAGGAAACCCGTCCTCCCCTGCTGCCAACAGACTGAAGTGCTATCATGCTGTTTACTGGTTTTACATCAGGGCTATGCAATGCCAGCTTGGCTGAACTCTGTGAGGACAACTTTAGTCCTGTCACCCCTCATCTCAGGGCGCCTACTGTGTTTTCATAAACAAAGAACAACATATGTTCGTTCCATCTGGATGACTCAATCAGTGAGATCTGCAGGTTCTAAAAAGTCAGCTTCTAATGTTAAGATACCCTAATTAAACAGCTGTGACTCAAATGAGTCCCACACCGGAGTAACACAGAAAGTGGAGTGAGGGTCTGCACAAAGACTTTAGGAGCTGAGGACCCACTGGACTGGTTACATGCAAGACTTGAACCAGCCTCGGTGCAGAAGAATAGATTTGTACTAGTATCATACATTGTTTATGACATTTCCTGCTTTTCTGAATGAGGAATAGTTTCATTTTATATTTTTCTACCATGTATTGTAGATTAAAGGATTTAACTTGGACTTTTAAAAATTGTGTTTAGAGTTATACTTCTGACAATAGGATTAATTTCTTGTCACTGTAAGGTCACTAACAGTAGTTGGCTGGAATTTATGTCAGTTTACTGTGATAAAGCTTGCAGGACTTGTTTTATTATCTAATTAGCAACCCCCTACTACTCAAGCCAAGCTATATATAACCTAGAAAGTTCAAGCAGGTTGCTCAATGGTGGTGGAATGTAATTTTGGGTATCTGTCCTGGGCTAATCATTCTTTCACTTCCAGGTGTATTTGGTATTCAGAGAATGAATATATTAGTATTTCCTCTATAGATTTGTTTTAGCAGTAGAAGTAAGTACATTTTGTCAGAAGAGTATGAACATACTTTGTTTCCAGCTAATTCAGAAACTGCAAAAGATCTTTGAGTAAAAATAGTTCCTCATGACATCTGATGTTAGATTTTGTAAATGTTCTTATTTTATCAACAGCAAATACCCTATCAGGACTAAATATGCTGACAATAGTGTCATACCAATGCACAACACTGGGAAATGACTGCCTGATCCATTTTTTGGATTTATGATATTAAAATCAGTTGTGAAATTTTGACAAGACATCAGAATTGTAGATGCATGAAAATAATTTCCTATGATCTTACTTGCAGTAGGTGTCATTTATCATCCCATAGACGTGAATTCCATAGCAGGCATCCATAGCCAAAATTAAGGTAAACCAACCCGTACTGAGATATGAACCTGACTGGACTCTGTAAAGATACAACATACAGAAAACAAATTGCAATGAGAAATTATCAACACTTTATCAAAGAAGTATAATATATTACCTGGGACAAAAGGCATTAAGCAACTTGACAATCTGTCAAAACCATGCAATTATTTTGAATTATTTATAGATATAAAATTCTCATTCTTCCCAGCTTGGGGCCTCAAGCTATTGTCCACAGAAAAAAATACCACGTTAAATATCTGGAGTCAAACAATGCATCTCCCATAAGACAAAAAAGAATTTATTTTTACATCCGAAGGATAGCAATTAGTGGAGTGTGTAAAATGAGATAAAGTTCACCAAAACGCAAACTACTGGAAGAGTTTGTGCGGTGTGCATGTGAGTATGCACCATCCTCTTCCACAAGCAAAAACTTAATCTGCAGTGGGCGGTCCTCAGCTTGAAAATTCACACAGTAATGAAACTTTTAAGGACATTTTGGTAGAAAACCATTGAATACCAGGCTTTGAAAACCAAAATTATGTGCATATCCCTTTACATAGGTTTGTGTTATCATTCTTTAAGATATCATAGCAGAGAGAAAAACACAAGAGGACAGTGCCCAGATTGATAACCTTTGCTCAAATAACTAGCTGCATTAAATCAGTCCAAAAAGAATTACCTACATGAGTGAGGATAAATGACGTGTAAGAATTTGGCTCACAAATTGGCTATGTGAGCAAATGTATGCATTGTTAATTACGACCAAATCCTGTTCACTCTACTCATGCAAGTGTTACCAATGGGGGACTGGGAATCAACAGAGCTACCCAGATAACCCAGGCAAGCAACACATATTGCTTTAAAACCTCATAAGTAATAAGAACACACTTAGCCCTTACTGCTTACAAACTGGTTGAAGTCCAGCTTTATGACTGTATTGCTTTCAGTTTGACTGAAATCAATGAGAATAATTACCTTAAAATGATAAATAACTTGTCCAGTTTCCAAAGAAAAATATCACAGCCCCAACTTTGGCTCAGTTTGAGAGAGTTGGGTGTGAGTGAGGGAAGGGGATAATCTCACTTTATGCCACATCTTTTAGCTCTTAGCTTTTAGGTACAGCAGGGAGCAGTCTGTTCTCCATCATAAGTTAAAGTAGCCTAAGTTCTGCACACAATTAAGTTTTGCTGCAAAAGAACTCCCAAGTAGGCCTATGTAAGAATCAGTTATCCCCACCAACAAAATCTTCTGAAAACACTTTCATCCTGGGGTAGGAATAAAGCTTTCATGTGGAAAAAAAAATATCACATATTAACTTATCCAGCCTATAAACCCCAACTTTCCTGTGAGACAGAAGAATCAACCTCAGGTGTTTCTTTCTGGTTCACAGCAAGAATGTTCTATGGTCTCCTGCCTCCCAGGTAAACCTGCCAGTCAGTGGCTTTTGGCTCAGATTCTGTTCTACTTCCTTGCTCTTTCTTGTTGAAGTTTGACAAAATACTAATTAAGATGATGGGTGAAAAAGTAGTCGTACAACTTTTATAATGACATTTACCTGACACATACAGGACTGAGATTCAAATTCCTTCTCTGATGAATACCTTTTATTATGGATAGTAGAAAGGCTCCAAGAGCTTTACATTGCTAAAGAAACTCCAGTACGCTCCAGTTTAAACAAATCTTTTTCTTTTTTGGGGGTGAAAAACAATTACCTCAACTCCCAGAGAGTTCTACTGTACTCCAGAACACTGATAGTAGTTTGGGCTACATCTTCTCTTCCTTGCCCATGTCTATTTATCATCCTTCATGGGTTAGCTGGTGTGAACTTCTATCCCTACCTTTCCTGAAATGTCCTTTTCCTTGGGGAAACTCCTAAGTATCTAGCTGCTTTTGTAAGGGACCATTCTGGAAACAATAAATAAAGGGTTAACTTAGCACTGAAGAATGGCAAGTAGGAACAAAAGGCAGGGTGTCAAATACCTGTGTTTCATTGGGTGGACATGAACTATGATGGTGCTTCTTTACTTGACACCTTTATAGCCACAAAACTGTACATCTGTTTATCTGTCACGTTAGGATCTTCATTTCTTCAAACAGAATTTTCTGCTACTGTCTAGCAAAGAGAATTCCCAATCCGATTCATGTTACTTTATAGTAACATTCTGCCATGACAAAAAGCTGCATTGCTTCTAACTTGCTTTCTGCTGTTGCACCAGAAGAACACTAGCCTTGAGCTTTTAAAGCCATTTAGAATCATAATAACCATTTATAGGAACACTATGAAGATCAGGACCCTTCCAATAGTGGAGGTTTATTGGAGAGTACTATATTGACAGTAGCATCTGAAATTTGCTATACTCAGGAGGAAAAAGGAATTTTAAAAAAGAATTAATCAATATTTCATGTCTTGTTTTAACACCATTGGACCTTAGTCCTCTCATCTATATACTACACTGGCAGGATAAATAAAAACAGCAGAGTGAGTTCCCAGATATCTTCCCTGGGAGATGAAGTACATGACAGAATACAGATTATATACTTTAAAACAAAGCACTTGCATTCCTCCCATTTTTTCCTCTGAAGATACACAGGGATACAAGGGAATATGCTGAAGCAGTGGGGATTCTGGGTGATTTGGTGACACCTTAGAATTCAATCTGATATCATAAACATACTTTCAACATTCTAATGAAAGTAATATTAGAAATGTGAAAACAATTTTAGCTGTCCCTAAAAAAGTCATATATCTCTGAATACCTCTTAAAAATATCGTCCCACAAAACTGTAGTGCAAAGTAATGTCTCAGCCCTTGCTATTATGCTAACACCGCACACTCAATTTCTTTCTCTACAGGAGAGTTTTTCATGTTTTTTGGCCAGGGCTTTTTGAGACTCATTGGAAAGAGTTCCTCTTGTTACTGTAATTGCATTCAAATTTCAAATTTTACATACTGAAAAGAATCCTCCATTTATGTGTAGCATAAGGCTATGTTACTGCACAAATCTGAGGGAAGGAGGACATTCATTCCAAAACAGGGAAAACAGGAGTTTGTTAAACATCATTCGTAGAACTACTACAGGCAAATCTATTGTGATATATGTGTGTGCAGCAAATCCAAAATTGTTCCCTATGGCTCACGGTGACTTTTTCTTATACTCTAAAATTAATGGGGCACCAGATCTAGGCAGGGAATTGTCTCAACAGCTCAGGAGAAAATAATGCACTATTTTTCAAAAAATGCATTTTAAAAGTTGGTTTTACTTTCAAGACATGATTTATAGCTGGATGCAGCAATAAAAAAGACAATGCTCACAAAAAATTACTTTGTCTGTTTATCTTGAAAATTAAAGCTTTTTTTGCATACTTCTGACATTATTAGGATTCTTAAAGAAATGTTAGTTATAGGGATGTTATTAACTCTGCTAAATATGATCCAGCATTTCAGAAAAGTACATAGGCATATGCTTAACATTAAACATATGAAAAGACCAATGGAATCAGCTTAATTAAGATGCTTGAAACAAAGCATATGGTTGCCTATCTTGCTCTTAGTGAAAGTTTAAGTGCTTAAACTGTCATTATTTCATCTCAGAATATAAAAGCTCCAAGATTAATAGTTATTTGTAAGTTTCAAGTCTCAAAACATAGAATTTGCATTTTTAGTAATGCTTTCCATAAACTTCAGTAGAAAGAATTGACTATAGTTTCTCACAATGCTTTAAAAAGGAGACTTGCCTTCTATATTTTAGAAGGAAATGGTAAAAAACACGTTTAGGATTGCTAGAATCATCATGTGTGACACATAAAGCTTTAATTAAAAATTAATTAAAAATAAAAGCAATTAGACAGGGTTCTTGACCTTTAGCTTTCCAATATTCTACAAAAAGCATAAGAAATTGATATAAAGAAGATGGAATGGAGAGTGCCCCATAAAAATGTTGGCGACTGAAATTCATCTACTTTGACATCTATAACCATGCTTTGATGTAGACTAAATGAAGGAAAAACTAATTCCTTCTCTCATCAGAGGAAAATGGAGGAACATCAAATATCTTCTTAATGATCCAGGGCAGGTGAGTTCAAATTGGGTAAAAGTTTTGTTGCTACTTGAGTTCTGATTTTACCGTAGAATTCCAAGAAGTTCTTTTCTTTGTTCAGCTGTTCCAGGATTTTTTATGTGCACAATCAATTCTAGCTCTATGGTTCAATGGACTGTAATTTCCAGTGGGGACTTCAGTGGTAAAAAAATAAAAATGAAAAAAAAAGTTTGTTAATGCAGACAGAGATGATCTATAGACAAGCAGTCTTATGTCAATCTGATTGCAGAAAAGAATTTAGAAGCCTACTTTTTAATTCTTTACTGGGAGAAATTAGAGAGCACAGAAGGTCAATTAAGAGTGTTAATTAAGATGAAAAACGAAGAAATTTAGGACTTCAAGAAGCTATTAAGTAACAGAGAGCTTGCCAAAAGCATTAACTAGACACTTTTCCTTTTTTGCTTAAATTCAAAATATTGCGGTAAAATAAAATTCAACAATGACAGATTGAAATGACAAGATTCTCCAAGCCAATTAATTGACAAAAAAATGTATGTTTTTGTGAAGGTTGTTCATAGACTCTAATCCTCAGATGACTCTCCTACCAAACCAATCAGCAGGAGTTTTGTTTGCAGCAGCTTGTCAGGCCCCTTGATTAATAAATAAGTATAAATAAGGGTTTTGGTTTAAAACTAAGAGACCTGTAATCCACAGAGTGGATGCTTCATAATGTGAGATGTCCTTCCAACATGCTAAAGGATTTGTAAAAATGATTCAAAATGAATATAAATATTTTCAAGAACTGTGTCAAGATTAGCTTAGTCTGCGTTCAGGTAGACATGTCTCTGGTACTTATGGGTATCTGCAGCGCATCAAGGTACCATTACTCTTCTGGGAGGGGGTCAGTATACTCTCTCTGCCACTTACCCTGGGTCAGCCTCATCTGTGACTGACCCTCAGGAATGAGGGTAGAAGGTACCTGTCTCCTGTGCTATGTCCCCTTGTTAAAGACAACCAGCTCCTTTTCTCCCTGGGTTACTGTAGGTTTTTGCATTGCTGAATAACGGTATGTTTCCTTACAACTAAAAATACGGAAAATTTATCTACCAGCACAAACAGATGATCCATCACCTAATTCTGTACTAACCAAATCCATGCTACCATTGTACTTATGTTGACTGAGATTCTCTCTTTTTTCTTTTTTTCTCCTGAGGAAACATCTCTGAATATAGCTGCTGAACAACTCTTCTTTGCCAAATTAAACACCCACATTCCCCAAGTCACAGGTTTGGTCTCTGTCTTCCTCTTCATATCAAAAGTAGATTTGTAAATGACAGATTAGAATGAGCTGACAGAAAAATGCCCCCACCTCTGAGAGAATGGCAAGCCTCATTTTCCTACCACTTCTCCTTTGAGGAGCACATATACTTCTCATGCCAGAAAGCTTTTATCTTGCGAAGAAAAAAGGAAGTACATTTGGTACAGGAGAAGGGTAAGACTCTAAATGCTGAAGAGTATTAGCACTAGCCTAGATTTAATTCTGTTTTCTGTAAGACTCAGTGCTTTGTGGCTAATAATTTCATTATATCCTTTCTGCAGAAAAAATAGCACAAGAAGACCAATGAAGATGCAAGCACAGAGAATTGATTTCACATGGTAAAAATGGTTGCTATTTCTGCATTACAAAGATACCTGTTAGGCAGTGATTTATCATAATTATTCATTCTTTTGTACGTGTGTGTGTGCACGCATGTGCTTGCTTTGCATTCCATAATGATGCAGGACATCTAATAATAAACACCCATGCCCCTCTAGCAGTGAGCAGGCTGTCTCACACATTCAAAAGCCCCCACCGTGCTTCAGGTCATTCTGAAAAGTGAAACATTTATATATGGACAGATGTTTTATTATCCATCATGTATGGTTTTATGCAAAGCTTAAACAAGTGGAATGCATTATGAACAGCACTGACTACATTCCAGATTCAGCCAGTGGCTGTGCCCAGCAAGATGTACCTGGGAATGGAGAAGTGATGCACTCCTGCCAGCCCCCAAACTCTTGGTAGATCATCCTTACTGTGAATCCTGACAATAAACTGCAGTCAGGTGGCATACTGTCCAATTAATCTCCAGAAATATATGTTTTCTATCTATATTAATACTGCACCAATGGAACGCAGAGGACAAGAGTCCATTTCAGTTGAATTTGCTACAAACCCACAGTAAAGGCTACTCCTAAGTCACAAACTAGCCCATGAGAATCTCCCCTCACAATCTGATTTAAAAAGAGATGTAATAATTAATAAATCCTATGTCAAAATGGCCTTGAAAAAAAGACAGGAAGGACACTTCTGAATGATCACAAAAGGGAACAGAGAAATTATGGCTTTGTATTTAACTGCATCTAATTAAAAAAACCCAAAACAACAAACAAGCGACTATTTGACTCACTATTTACAATTTTTGGCAAGACAGGCAAAACCAGTATTAGAAATAAGGAAGAATCTGTTACTGCAATTACTGAAATCCACGCAGCATCTGCTTTGGTATATAATTTATGCATATAGTTCCAATCTCTGTGTTGTGTACATATTTCTTTTCTTTCTTTCCTCTCTTTCTCTGCTCTATTCAATATATGCATAGAAACCTGAAACAAAGCCGGGGCGGGGGGGAAGCAGCTTAAAGAAGTTGACTTCTGCTGCTCAGGCTTATGTAGTTTCCTTATTTCTGATTCCTTGACCTGACTTTAATGCATCTTAGCTTAGTGGTGAACTCAGGCAACAAGCGAAGGAAGTTATTTCATCCAGGCAGAGAGGGCTCTTTCAGATGCCTGTGCTGCTGAGCTCAGAGAAGAAACAGAGAATTCCTGTTTATCAAGAGTAATCATAGAGGTCCAGCTTGCTGCAAAGCACTCGGCAAAGAAAGAAGACTAAAGAACTATAATTGTAAACCCTGCCTTCCAGCTGATATATATATATATATGTATGTATTATTTTGAGGTGATTCTCATGCAGGAAAACCTGTGCTAGTCCTTCCAAATCAAATGGCATCCCCCATAGAGAACAAGAGTTGCTAGCTAAATTTCTTACAGCTATTGGGCTTCTGCAGCTCACATCGAATCTTCAGATACAAATTGTGCTCTTGGTGCAAATATTTACAGAACAGGAAATCCCAATCCCAACCTTTTTTTCTTCCCCATTCTCTTCCGTAATCATCCTGTTTCCAGAAATACATATTCTCTTCATTTCTCTTGAATCAAGAATTCTTTATTTCCTGTTCTTAAGTACAAACTGTGGTCTGAGGCACAGCCCATGCTATTGCATGCACTCGAGTTATTAGTAAAAGATGCCTTTTGTAAGTGCCCTGGTTGCAGTTGCCGCCTGGGATCTGAAGTCAAGCAGTTTATGCATGATTACCAATAACCTTGACCCACTGAAGGTGTGTTGTGCAGAAAGAGAAGTGTATGGCTTCACACATCTCCATTTGCACTTGGATTTTGTTGATGAGCAAATGGATGTTTAAATCAGAATAGGATCCACAGAAGTGTTGACCATTACATCCATGCAATTACGTTTGGAATGAAGGGAAACTAAAATCACATAAGCAGATTTGAGGGCTAAGCTGTTGGCATCTTTACGTAGCCATTTTTCTCTTAAAAAATCACCTGAGTAAAATCCACTCCACCCTTAGGAAGACTGAGCTTATCAGGAAATGCAACTCTTCTGGTCTATGCCAGCATAGCACTTGCTCCACAGTACAATTACTTATGCTTGCAGTGGTTGAAGCTAAAGGGACATAATGCTAAATCTGCTTTTCCTGGACAGTACTCAAGCCTGCAAGTTAGTTGCGGCACCATGGTGTACTCCTATCCAACTGTTCTCCACTTTC
Organism: Astur gentilis; assembly: GCF_929443795.1. Taxonomy (NCBI): domain Eukaryota; kingdom Metazoa; phylum Chordata; class Aves; order Accipitriformes; family Accipitridae; genus Astur; species Astur gentilis. Next base: position 13,628,143 of record NC_064887.1, on the reverse strand, counting down.
CATTGGCCTATGCTAGGTCAAAGATTTTCTGCAATCCCTGATGGCTGTGACAAAGGGAGTGACAGCTGAAACCTTAGCACAGGTTTCACGACTTGTGGCACAGGCCTCTGTAGGGCAGCTTTATGTGCTCTTCTCTTCACCAGTAGCTGCATCCAGTTTGCTGAGCGCTGGTTCAACGTCTTCCCACAGCATGAAAGGGAGTAGAGAAGGATTTAGATTTTCATCCTTTGTAACCAAAAATGAATCAAAACTCAAAAGTGTGCCAAGTGGAATTAAAAAAGACAACAGTGACTTTTCCCTGCATCTACATTTAAATCAATACTTGCTGTCTTGGGTCTGCACATTTTTCTCCAGGGAGGATGTAAACTAAACAGAGCTGCAGTTAATCCAGGATCCTCGAAGAGATTTAATTAAGCAAGCTTTCCCACCCTTTTCTTTTGGTATTAAAGGGCACTTACTATTCCTAGCTGCATATTTTAGTGAAATCTATTGTAGGTGAATACAGAAGAAATTTCTTGATTAGCTCTTACCTTGTCAAGACAAGATACTGAAGGGAGTTCATCTAACCTTGGCTAAAAGTGGCTTAAATTTTTCATAAAAACATTTTCTATTAGGCTTTATTTTTTTATACTTAAAGCAAAAAAATATGAGACAACTTTCTAAAGGTGCACATTGTATGTGTGTGACATTGGGATGTGAGCAGAGACTTTTACAAAGGTATTTTGTTTTACTGCTATGGTGAAAATGAAAGAACAGCTAGCACGAGATTGTACCTTAACTGTTCATTTGAGTGGGGAGAACACTGGACCAGATACTCAGCTGATAGAAACCACACTGATGTACATCAGCCGATATCCTTTCAAATTTTCTGCAATCTGCAGTCATTGTATTGGTTTAATCACTACCTCTTTGATGTTAACATGGAAGGGAAGGCAATGTTACATTTTTCTCCCTGCATTTCACATTTTTCTGAGAACTTTGCTTTTCACCAGGGTAGATGCTCATCCAGAAAAAGCTTATGGAGGGCCAGCCATAATACTAATGGGAAGTTTCATTTCTGAAAGGAAAATATACACTGAAAAAGAGAACTTAAACCCAACAGATAAGGCCTTTATTCGTGCATACCCCTCTATCAACAACTTGTCTCTCCCCAGCTGTGTGTTTCCAGGTATTCTAAAATTAATTCCTAATTTGTTGCTAAATTACTCACCGTTTATTTACATCACAGTAGCAATGCATATCCTCACTCTGCAAGGCACTATACACCCACATGTGACACTCCTTGACCCAAAATGCTTAACTGTCAAGTAACTAAGAGAAATGGATTCTTTGGAGAACGTACATGTCCTTATCCCTAGTTCTCACAGGGAACTGATGCATACTGAGATTTCCTCCCTTACATTTAAGGCATGTATATCAGTATTAATTTAACATGCATGTGAAAGTCTCTCTACCAAGTATAGCAGGTAGAATGGAATAAAATAAATGCAAGACCTTCTAGTACTGTTCCATAGAAACTTCCTACAATACTGCATTGTGTTATTGAATCTGGAGCCACAGTGCTCTTCTCTACACTGCCTATTTGCACAAACCAAAAGTTCATTTTAGATTATGGAACATCAATATTTTTAGCAAAAATGAAATCTTAAATCCAGACAAATTATTCTGATGTGGAAAAAAGGAGGTAAAAATAGAACTTGCGTGGGTCTGAATTTTAATCCAAATGCAAGAGGCCATAATGTAACCCATCAGTCAAGCTTTGAAGATGAACTGCTAATTAACACAGATGTTGCCTTCCCTTTTACTACTGTAACTTTCTCCAGATTAACTTTTCCTTAAAGTAAAAAAGGAACAAAATATTTATCTCTCCTTTTCTTTTTTTGACATACAATTTAATGAAACACACACACATATATAGGGATCCTATTACCGTTTAGTATCAATATTAGGGTCTTGCTTACTCTCTCTATTCCATCCAAATGTCCCTAGTCTTTCACTGCTTTCTTAAATAACTCACCTCTGTCCAACTATCTAGAAAGAAGCAAATAATCCTAGCCTCTGAGCTACTGAAACTTCCCCTACCTTCTCCATTGCTCTGTTCACATAGTAGCTAGCTTTCTGACGGGCACCTCTCACTGACGTACATTCTGGACAGAAGAGGTTGAGGCCTCATTAAAGCCCCACTTGAAATATAGGGTCCTACATCCTCAGGACATGCAAGATTAGTTTTTGTGTTTCCCCTTCTGCTCACCAAGAGCCACTACATTTATGCAGCAGGGTCTTCTGAAGGCCAGATGCCTGCAGCCACGGACACAAAAATTTACACTGAAGGCAGCACCTTGACTGCAGACAGACATATTCGGCAGAACAGACAAAGAATGGTGCGTTTTTTTCTCTCAGATGACAGCCTTTAGTAAAAAGCATGATACAGCAAACGATTTAGAAAAGCAGAAGACTGTCACAGAGAAGCTCATAGAAGAGGAACTCTAGATCAGAGTAGATTCCCTTCTAGCCACTGCACAGTTCCTTCAACACCAATTTCAGGTATTTTTTTCCCATATTCATTGCACAGACTGCAGGCGGGTAATCGTACAAATGGAAGCTGGGAGAAAAATCTCCATACTTATTAGAATGGCAGTGAAATGCTCTAAAAGAGAATTTTTATGGCTTCCCTGCTAATCAACTGAAGTAGCAAATCAGTTAATTTTCCAAGTCTTTCACAATCCAGCTTTTTGAGAATAGTAAACTCAACAATTATCGGACTAATCATCTAGCCAGCTCACTGTCAGTGTAAGCTAATGCCTAGTTATCAAGTATGGTGAAGAATTCAGTTAGCTTCAGGGATTTGGTATTTCCAGGGAACCAAAGTTATTAGAACACGTTCATGAAGCAGGACAGTGCTCCTTTGCTTTATGGGTAAATGCTCTGATTTCTCCTCCACATATTATATTGCTCCTAGTGACATCATCGTTTCAGTGATTCCCAGTATCAGCTAGTTAAGACTTGGATATGTTGCCAGTGAAGCTCTGCAGGCAAGAAGCTCTTTAGGAGGCCACACACATGACAGACAGCATATATCAGAGGAGGCTGTTGCTGCTCCTGAGGCATCAAAGTTCAGGCCATCGCAGTTAACTGAATTCTTATCTATAAGATTTGCATAACAAACATTAAAACAAGCTAATTCATTACAACTAGAAACTACAGCCCACTTGTTACAATGTAGATGACTCAAGACTACATCTTTTTGGCACCAGATTGTAAAATTTAAAACTGCTAAAAATCTGTTATGTAGTTACATTACAGAGAACTCAGGTAACACTAGTAGCTACATTGCTGGAAGGAATACCAGATTAAAAATTAAGAGTTCGATCACACACAATACTAGAGATAGTGTCACAATTAGCTTTACAAAACAACATCATTCTTTGTGAGGCTTTTTCTTTGCCTCTTCATGCTATTTGCCTGATAAGCCCTTGCCAAAAAACACATTATACTAATTACAATTAGTTATACAAAGTGTGGGACAACTGAAATGATTTATTGGTTTTTCCTCACAAAATAAACCTTATTTTGAATTCCAAATATACAGTAAGAAAATAAAGCAGAAACCCCAGATGGCATGTTTACTCCAGACATGTATGAATGTGAATGTACTTATAGAGACATTCAATCCATTTAAAGCCTTAATCTTACAGTAGTTGTTTGGAAAAATCAGTGCCGAGTAGGTTTTATGCAACTAAATTCCTTTTCCCCTGAGCAGAGACATTTAAGGTACAAAGCCAACAGCTGAGCTGTTTTTAAAAAAACTTAGAACAAAGAGGGTCTTCCAACAATAGATTAAAAAACAAGTGTCCAGGTCAACAAATAAAAGTATGCATATTTGTCATGCAATATTAATGCAGCACTGACTATGTTTGCATTTGATATAATCTATTACCTACATGTAATCTGAAGAGATGAAAGAATATGAAGCTGTGTTAAAAATCTTTCTGTGTTGAATATCCATCTGTGGTAACTACCACTTCATATCTAGGCATGGAAATAACAAAGTATCTTTTGCTTCAGTTCTTTGGGAACTCATTCTAAGCATTTCCACAAGACCCTCCTTTGTCCTCCACCCTGCAACATCAAGAATGCTCCTCAAATCATACTGAGAATTTGCTCATCTTGTGAATATCCCCAGTGTTCAGATGTATTTCCATGAAGAATATGCATGGACTGAGAGTCTGAGCAGAACACAGCGCTTGATCCTTCATGGGGACCCTCCTCACAAGTCTGCACCTTGAATTCCTTTGAAGTTCCAAAAAAAAAAAATAAATACACAGACCTACTGAAAAATGAATAGCTGATCCAGTTTGATGTTATCCCAGTCTTTTTCATACGCCCCATATCCAGAGCTCCAACTCACTCAAGCACTTAGATATAAACCTTCCATAATACAGACAATGAATATATGCAAGTAAATAGGCTTAGATCCAACAGCCACACTCACAAACCAGCAGGTTTACTCCCTGATCTCTGCAGAGCCTTTTGCCACTACACTAGCCATTTTGTCCTCAGTCTTGACATGAGAAGGCATAGCACTTAGGCAAAATACATTTCTTCTCTTTTTTTTCTGGTCTGCAAGTCAGCATTATCTGATTAGGTCTACTTCCTACGGCTTGTTCAGTCTCGTTTATCAGGCACACTGGAAAATATTTCCAATAATAAGCCACCAGAAATCTGCCTTCATATCTGGTGTCAGGCTACATATAACAGAAATCTTTTCATTTTAGTTTTAAAGTATTGCTTCATTCAACAAGCTGACTGCTGGCTGACACACAATCTAACCTAAAGGCTATGGATCAGCAGGTAAATGCAGAAATTCTATTAGTTTTCAGACCTGAGGTTTACGCCTTTCATTTCAAATGAAATCAAAATCCTACACATGAATAGGTAAAGCACAGAGTAAAGATCCTTTCTTAAAACCATCCATTACCTATTACATGAGTGCGAGGAAGAAAGCAGTTTCTGCATCTTGTAGATACTGAATTTCTTGTGCTCAATGACTCTGGCAAGGATGGTAAATAGCAGACATAAAAGAGATCCATTTTGAGGAAAAATTAAAACCATGACGAACATTATATTAGGCAATGTGAAATCCTGCAAAGGTACAAAGACAGCCATATTCAGATATGCTTGATATTAACAAAACCTCTCCAAGCTTGTATAAATTGGACTTTCTTACCTAAATCTGAATTTAAAAGTCATAGGCAAACTTGGCTATGCTTTAGACGTTTTGGAAATGAGCATCCTCATTTAGCACCAGAGGAAGGAAATAGTGCAAAAGTGCATATTACAAAGTATCCAGAATGTTTATGAAAATGCTTCTTTATTAAAACAGAAAGAAAAAACATCAACAAAGAGAGATTTCATTCCTTCTTTCCTTCTATAAGTGTACATACTTTTGACATGTAATCTGATTTCATACCCTGCTTTATATATAAATACAAGAGATTTATGAATGATTGACACCTGACTTCATTTTACTGTTTGCTCTAAAGAGATATGTTCACATGCATCAGCATTTTGACACAGTATACAGACTGAATCCCCAAATTAATAGCAGTGAGTATAATTCACTTTTGGTGTGGTCTGGCAGAACTTCACTGAAGTCACTGGAACCACTTCTGCCAGAGTTGAATTCTCTGTGAGACTGGTATATTGTCTGGCACAAATACCTTTGGGAGATAAGCCCCCCTAACATGGGGCCCACCCTAAACCTCTGGAAAGAACACATCTAGATTCTACCTTTGTGGCTCAGAGATTTCTCTATCATATACACAGTTCCTGTATAATTATGCCACACGCTGTTTTCCTTCAAAACAGTGGATAATGATTGTCTTAGAGCAAGGAAATCAATTGTGATTACCTAATCACAATTATGATCAAACTAATAGTGGGGTTTTTTTGCTGCGTGTCTCATTCTGTGCATTCAGTTAAGAAAACGTTCCATGGTTTTGCTATTTATTCAGGAAAAAATACAGAAGAAAAGCATGACTTTTTCTTCTTTGAAAAATTAGCTGTAATATTTGTCTTTGGAGTATGGCATTAAACAGTAGAGAAGCTAGTCAGGTTGTTGGGCTCCCTTTTTCTCATTACACAACCCTACTCACATCTTTCATTTGTATTTTGTGGTTATTTGTATTTAATCTGTATTTTCCTCTGGCAATAAGTTTCATAGCCTCTTGTTTCATTTTGCGCTGATGCTATCTTATAGCTTGATGATTACAAGTGAGTTGGTATCCTTTATCATAGCTCTTAGCTATTACAATATTCAGTCCTCATATATGGATTTCCCATACATTTTCTCCAGGAGAGGTAGAATTGTAGCTGTTACACAAAACTGAGAAGAAACAGCAGTCTACACAGTGTGAGATTTCACCTTACATGCTCAGTTGGATCAAGAAATGTTAGGTCAACTGGTTTAGAGTAAAAGCAAATGGAAACCTCAAGATGAAATGTTCAGGTCCAGGTCTCAGTTAAGTCCAATAAGCCAATTAAATTACAGTTTACAAAGGAATTTAAAAAAAGCCATGATCATTCTGTTTCATCTCACAGAAGATGATAACAGAAATCCTGGTTTGTCTTGCCCTTCTGACAGGTATATGCCAGCACTTCTCTAAGAACTTTTGACAAGGAAACAGTGCTCTCTACTCTCCAGTCAAAGGCTGACATAAAAGGTGCTTCAAAATTAACATTCTGTTGGGATATACTAAAATCAGGGCTGCAGAAAGCTAATCTAAAATACAGCATCTGACCTGGCACCATTGCTTATGTAGTACCTTTTGTCCCCAAAGGTTCTTAGTAGACTACATCCACACTGACAAATGCAGCCACTTGTGGGGGAATGCGGAAGGTGTTTAACAGCATGGCAATGATAAAGGACAATTTAGGTTGAGGATGAAGAAACTTGTATTAAGTAAACTCCCCAACAGCATGGGAGATGCTTGTTCAATGCTGGCAAGAGACGAATACTGGTATGGAGCAGTTTCCTAACGTATTCTTGAATTACCTTGGAAATCGCTCATCTGAGTATTGACCAGATCTGACTACATTTAACTTGTTTGATCTGATGAGATCAGGTGGTATGGCTGCAAGTTTGCGATAAGAAGCCAGTGTTAGAAAGAAACTGCAGATCTCAGAAGAGCAAAGCAAGAAACCCCACAACCCTAAGCCATTCATATGGAAATTATTCAATATAAACAGGTAATTTCTTCTTGAACTGCTCATATAATAGTCTATATCCATCTATCATTAGGAAAACTACATGGATACAAAGATTATTACCTTATGAAACAATGCAGACATCTTATGTCTCCTCATAGGTTTACTAGCATAGCTCAGGGCTTTGCTATTTTAGAGTAATGTCATTATCCTTTATCTTTATGCTGTGTAGTATTGTCCTCCATCGTGCAGTATTCATTTTTACACACTTTGTCATGCACTACCTCCGCAGATATATATAATATGCACAGATTAGGCTAACCGATTTACCGATACCATAGACACACATGGCACTTAGATCTATCACAGGTATTCCTCACGCTTACAAGACAAAGCAAATGAGTTATCTTTTATATACTTGAGGATCACTCTTGGTAAATGTTGAATGATTTTAGTGGTGACGTTATGACTTTGTTTTCCTTCAATTTGTTCCTAAGAGGATGTAAGAAATAAAAATTTACTGGTAGGGAGAAGGAATATAAATTAAACTATTTTATGAAGACCATTCCTTAGAATGACTCAGACAATAAATTTCAGCAATTGTTCAAGAGCAAAAGCTTTTGTAAGTACCTGAGAACAACAATACAGGTACAGGAAGAAGAGAGAACATCTTCAGTTGAGATCATTCAGGTTTGCCATTTACTTGTACAAGCACAACCAGAGAGCTGCTCTTCAAATAGGGAAATGTCACTTCTCCTCTGGGCTTTGAGTGATGCTTTGCTCTTGTTTTACCTTTGTATTTTCATTTGGTTTCTTTAAGTGCATGCAAAGGATTAATTTGAAATGATGCTTGTTTTCACACACTGTGGAATGAGTTGCCCATTTCTGACTTGCAAACTACAATGTAGACTAGACAGCCTCCATAACATTTAAACAGAGTTTATAGAGGCTGTAAGAAGCAGCTGGAGTGGAAGTGTTTTGTACAGAGCAGTGTTTGAAAAGATGCTAGATATTATTTCCCACAGTCCTCAAATACCACAGTAAATGAATACATAAGACAAACCTCATTTCTCCCAGGAAGGGTTTTTTTAACTTACTTTCCCAGCGACTTCTGGAGTTTCCCTTTAAGAAGAGAGTCTGGGATGAAGGCATAACAAATACAAAATTATCTCCTCTTGATAACTTATTTCATTAGTGCATAAACTGCATGAAATGCAGCTCTGTATTGCATGAATGCATGAAAATTAACCATGGGAAAAGTGCATTTTACACTGCAATCCAGAACCAAAATACACATTGCCGACAGGCTACTTTCTAAGCAGTTTAATACTGCAAGTAAATCAGACCTCACAGTGTTATGCAAGGTATGCAAGGACAAATATTACCAACAAGCAGAAAACCTAAGACTCAGGTGGACAAACCTAGGTCTATACAGCTCAGTTAAATCTATGCTGAGCTTATGTACCATCCTCACTTACGCTCAGCAGCCTGTCAGACACCACCTGAATCTAGCTGTGTGGTAGATGATGTTACAGCCTGTCAGACACTGCCTGAATCAAGCTGTGTGGTAGATGATGTTACTGCTCCAACTGTTTATCACCACCAAACAACTGGAGGTTACTGATCCCACAGTTCTGGCAGCACACGATGCAGGTCTCTAACTTGCTTCAAGCACAATAACCAGACTAGACCAACTCACATACACTGGAAGCACAACAGCATATAGCTGACTTTGCACTGGGCAGTTAGGAAGTGGCTGCATCTTAAAGCAGTCCAGCTAGGAATATATATCTTGAGCCTCTGGGAATGTGCATTCATGAGTCTTGATAGAGCAGCTTCCTAGAATTTTCTATTAATAGGAAATCGGGAACAGAAACGCATCTCAGGAGAGCAAAATTTCTGATATATTGATTATGGACAAGTAAATAGCTTCAGAAAGGCTGTGCTTATAAAGACAATTATTGGAACCTCATCTTTTTCAAGCCTGGATTGAAGCCTGCCTAGTATCCATGTACAAAGGTATTGTTGTAATGGTAATTGCTTTGCCACTCCAGGAGTCCACTCCAGGAGCCTGAATAGCAGACACAGCTATGATTAAATATAATTCAATTCACCTCTTTGAATCTTTTACCTGGCACCACATTGTTATTTACCTGAACAGTGGTTATAAACCCCCACAATTCAAATATTATACAATACAACAGAATATTGCCAGCTTGAGACCAGACCACTAGTAAAGCACTCCTCCCCAAGCAAATAACGGTGAGAGCTTTTCAGCACTTTGCCTTAGGTGCTTAACTTTGTTCAAAAATAATCATGACGAGAGGCAGAGAAGATATTTGACAGAGTGGTTAGGTGGAGGCTTACATTACTATGGATTTTCATTCAGTAGCAGCAGGTAGAAGATGAGTTCAATGCACCTTCTAGAAAATGATCTACCCTTTTCTTTCCTCCTGTTTGTTAAAAAAAAAAAAAATTCAATCCAAATTATTTTTTTCCAAATAAAAATGAAAGTGTAAAATTATTTATATTTGTGATCTCTTTTGGCTTTTGGTCTCACATTACACTATAATGTGCTCACATCCAAATGACTTTGTGGATAGAGGGACTCAGCTGCCCAAGTGCTACGAATTAGCATTTGCGCTAAGTTCTACTGAATTATTAAGTTGCCTTCGCATTTTGGAGTGGTCCAAAATAAATAGCAATCTTTTGGTTTCTATTTAAAGTACTTCCTGAAAGCAAAATGAATTAAACAATTAGCACACCTGTAAATTAAGTAGGCATTTTGACTTATTAACTGAAGCACACAGAAGCTATGTAAGATACCCAAATGGCTTGTTCTTGCTCCCATTGAAACCACAAGCAGTACTCTCATTGTCTTCAGAGTCATAGGATCAAGCCCAGAGTAAGCAGAAAATTGACAAAAGAGAAATTTAATTCTCAATCAATTGCATTATTAACAATGCATAGTAGACTACAGGACAACAGGAAGACAATGGGCTTGGCAAACACAAGCTGCACAAAGCAACAGCTAATATGGCATATCCCACAAGGGGTATGCAGGCATTTGCAACATGACTACCTTTATACAATTTGTCCCAGCAGCTCTTAATGTCTCCCTTACAGGTGGGCAACATGCCAGTAATCATGCAACTGTGATGGAAAAGCAACTGGAGGCGCATTTAAAAAGAGAAAATCTCTGTTTGCTTCTGCCCCTGAATCTCAAGCAGACCTGATAAACCTGATGACTCCCTATTAGAAAAAACATATTCCACAAATTATCATAAATAACTAAGTGGGACGTATGCTTAATGTTTGCATGCAAAGAAAAACCTTCATGCTGGCTTGAACGCATGAAGAACTTTTCAAAGTACAGAATTTCAAACAAGATTAAACCCCAGTAAATCCTCTTTCATTGTGCTTCACTGTGCAGACTGTCCTTTCACTGAACATGGGTTTGAAATATGGGGAAGCCGATTTCCCAGAGTGCCATCCTTCATTGGCTCAAATTCTCACAGAGGTTTGTTTTCTCAGCCAACCCTGCACATTCCTCCCACTAACAAGTGCACCTGTACTACAAAACAGACATCAAAACAACTGCTATGCCACAGAATCCAGGCTCCTACAAACAGGAGACAGAAAAGAGCCAGATACTGCTCAACCCCATCTCCCAAAATGGTGCAGAATTCCCATCAATAAATTCACCTGATGTTCCTGGTGGTTTTGTATTTCTTGTTCTCCACCTTTTCCAAAATACCCTTTTCAATAAAGTTTGAATAAACCTTCAAAAATTTAAATGAACTGCTCTAGAAAGGGCAAGCAATCAACTTTGAAGCCAAAGGAAAATAACCATTTTTCATTACAGAATTTATGTATAATTCAGAAACAGGATCTTGATTTTAACCTATGTGGCATCCACAAATGAGCTTGAGCCTCACCTGAAATAAACAAAATTTTGCTGAAAGAAAAAATGTACCGATAGCCTTTTCCCAAGGTCTAACAAAAGATAGGAATTATTTAGAAGAACAGTGCAAGTATTGTAAATATTGCAAATACTTTTTTTGGTATGAAGCAGAAATTATTTTATAGCTTTCCTGTGAGGAACTGTGAAAACCATTTGCTTTTCCTGCAAAGAGAAGTAAAAATCTTCTGAAAGTCTACAACTATTACACTCTAAAATATGCATTAGGCACAGAGATAAACTCTCCTAAGAAAAGAGTAAGAAAAAACCTAGTCAAAAGTATAACTGTATAACATTACCCTTCTGGTTTCTTCTGGGATAAGATTGAGTATCACAGTGATTAAAAGCATGCAACCCAGCAATTAATTGATTAATTTGTAAGGGCAGAGGAATAAAATCCTTTAAATCCCACATGTATTCCCATGGATTTTGCTGAGCCATTTTACACCTTCTGAGGCATCTGCCAAGAAAAGGTCAGTTGAACTAATCCGTGCTTACACCTTAGCATCTCCATTGAAACATGTCATCTCTCCACTGTAGAGTTATTACTTGCTGCCTATGACACTAAGTCTCAGAAACAGGCTAGACTGGATCCTGAATGGAGGTGTGACTGATATGTCTTTCATAAACCAAAGAAATCTATACACTTGGTGTCTCAGGAGACTAATAGTCCAACTTCCTTTGGAGTATTTTCCTCTTCTGTCTAGCTTTCAGAGCACTCCTTCTCCCGATACAGTAACTACAGAGCGGAAAAGGAACCATCAATAAAAATTCAACATCAAACAATTAACTTTGTGGGACAAAGCTCAAGGGAAAGTCTTTGTATTTGCTTATGTTCATTTACCCCAAACCCAGGGCTTAAACATGCACTGCTAGTTGTGAATTCGTCTTCTCTAACTGTGAAACCACAGCTTCCCTGGTTGGTCTCTCAGGCTTTTCCCACACGAAGCCATCTCTTCATAAATTGGGAATCCTAAAATCTCACCATGAATGCCTGGCAGCAAATAAACAAATGAAACAACACATCACAGAATAAAAGCAGCCATAAAAAAAGCCTCATGTATAAAAATTAGTTGTCAGATAGATGACAGCTCCATTCTGTCTTCCTGTAGCTTGTAATACCCAGGAAACAACCCCTTCACATTTATCACTATTTACCAATACCACTCTCTCAGGTCTCAGAGCTTGGACCAGCTACAATTGCCACCCACTCCATATTCATGGAATCCATCTCCTTCCCATGCCATCTGTTCTTTGTCCTGGACTAATTATGATATATAGGACAATATGCTTGCTACCTCCTCTGAACGCTGCTCCTAGTATCTTACCATAGGTTTCAGCAGAATCGCAACTGTGAGGCTACGCGCACCATCTCTAAACCCCTGCTGTAAAACCACTGGAGCAGAAAAACAAGTTTTAGGACTGGTGTTACTTCTTACACTGTTATCACTCGTTGTTCAGTGTTGGAGGAGAGATTCTCTCTGATTTCTTAGCTCTACTACCCTGCAAAGCTACATTTGGTGTAAACAAATCTAGTTGATAATAGTCTCTGTTGGATAACACAGGCCCATGTTTTGAAATTGGACTTCGAAAGAACTCTAAGATTTACCCCTGAAAATTAGACTTTGATTGGTCTATTTGGGAGTGAGGCTGGTTATCAGTGATAACACATGCATTTAGACTCTTAAAGAAACCTGACAGGTGCCAGACATAAGAAATTACCATTTTCCTCTGTGAGTCTGGCTCCATTACACACATGTTCAGATCCCATTTTTGTTAGCCAAAGCCCTGTTTAAAAAATCATTTTACAGGTTTTAAGAAGCCTGTAGTCATTTATTCAGAATTTTTCCTTTTTATTTCAGTCAGATATTAATAGAACAGCAAAGAAAAATGTTCCTGTGGTTTAAAGAACTCATTTTTCTCTATATCTGCCTCTGCTTACACGTGAGGAGGAAAAGGCTCTGATAATCTACAGTACAAGCAGGAAAGGTGACAAGGGAAAACTTCTCTTTTAAAATGCTTTCCTGTTTTACTTCAGGTGAAACAGGCAGTTAATATGCTAGAGGCTGTTTGCTGTGTAGCCTGGAACACTATAGAGAAGCAGCATGCTAAATATCATGTATAGAGCCTGTATCGTAACACAACAGCTTAGTTACTATAGGAAAATCTGTGACAACTTGAGACGGACGGATGGACAGGAATAAAGTTTAACCAGTTTTGAAGTAAAAAGTTAAGTACCAGTGAGAATATTTCTTACTATCTGCCCTATATTACGAACACGAAATAATTTGAAAAACTACAGTGAGGGTAATATATGCAGCAAACCACACAAGACTTTACCCTTGCAAACAAAGTTCGGGAGCATTTTTGCTCACAGGAAAAGCATCTTAGTTTGAATTTGTATGATACATAAATATTCCCACTTCTCTGCTGGTTTGGAAGAGAGGTTAATAGAGGTGAAACATTCAACCAACATCTCTAACATACACATTTTTCTGTGCAAGAAATCATTATTCCCGCTTCATGATTTTATCAGTCTGGATGTAAGATCTGCAAAACGGAGAAAGGTTTACAAAATGTAAAAATTACTTTTAGAGCAAAATAGAATTATATCTTCATGTTTCTGGTCAGAAAGCAAGCTAGGGCAGTCATTTCATTGAATAAACAAAGACCAAGTCATCACCTCTCTCTTTGCTGTGGTCAAAGTCAGGATTTGCAAATCTCATTCACTGAGACTTGGATCTTCAGACCTATCCAGGCCGGTAAGATTCAATCCAAGCAGTAGTAACATTTAAGTGGATTCTATTTCTGTTCTGCTTGAATTAACTGTCTAAAAGATTCATTACTTGCATTGTTCAAGGCTCTGAACAAACCTGAATTAACTTCAGTGTTTCATTTTCATAGGACAGAGTTAGTTTGTACACAAGTGCAATCTGAATTTTATCAGTGACTTAGGCTGGTTTGACGTGCACGTGACAAAAAACCCGTAAGGTACTTGAGTATGTTAGAACCCGATTTCCTTAATTCACGTTAAACCCAAACGTATAGAGTATTGTAGTTTAAAAAAATCTTTGATGTTAATAGCACAAGTGATAAAATATGGGTCTAATCAAAATGACTCAGTATTGCACATTAAACCCTGCAGTACCCAATTACTCATTGCTGTTTCTGGTGAGAAATGTGATATTCAAGGGTATAACCTAACCTGCAGACATAAATAACACATATATTAAAAAGAACAGGATGATGGTAGGGCTACTAAATGCTGTTCTTTTAATGTGTGATCTTAGCTTTGAATCCATTGGTGGTAGTAGTAGTACAGTAGTTACATGGTACAATTTTCTTTAAAAGCAACGAGGTCCACAGATTCAGCAAAATCATAAAGTGGTTGTGCTTGTCAGAAAGCAACATTAATAAGCTTGGGCTTGGTATGGGGATGATCCTCCTTTAGAAAAAGGAGTCACATGTTTTGTTTTGAACTTGTCATTTTGATTTGTCTGGGAGTATCTTCTTGATTTGCCTTGAAAAACCTTACGAGGGACAGAGAGAGACTTTTTTGGGGATGTCTTGTCACATGAAAAGGCTTTATCTTACTGTCCACCCAGTTTGCTAAATAAGCAACCTGTCATGCTTGTATTAATTCACTCAGGCCAAAGCTGAAATTCATTTTGAAGCTCCTATTTCAGCATTTTTCTTCTTGAATCTATTGAACTTGTTGTTGTGTACAAACACAAAGCTGTCTGTCATAGAAAGTGAAAACAACTAAAAAAAGAAGGAAAAACCCCCACTGTCGTATGCTTTGGGTTGTTTCCCCCCCCTTTCAGTTCAAACAAGTGTCTGTTTTGTGCTGCAGAGATTGGTACAACACCTCATCCATTTCAAAAGAGAGGCTGCTTTATGAACTCATGGAAAATGGTTATTTTATAGAGCAACTTGCAGATATGATCCTCTGACAAGCAGCGCTCATTAAAAGAGCATCAGCTGGCTCAAGCAGTAGTCTTGGTCGTTATTGAAGTCAGTCAGACCCTTGGGGATTTTAACACCATTTGTTCAACAAACAGTCTCATTCTGTCCAGCTGTAAAGAAAAAAAATTTCCAATTTAAAAATAAATCTTTTGTAATGGGCTCCAGGAAATGTATGGTACAGGAGGATCGAGAAGTTCCCTATTATACAGGCATTCTGTTCACATCCAGGGTGATTCTGCCTTGATAAACAAACAGTGACACTATTGGCAAACCTGGGATTTGAAGTAATGGTTCATTAATGCAATTGCACACTAAGTAATGTACTTGGGTGTCAGCATTCTGCTGGGTTTTCTTCCTCATTGTAATGCTCCTTTTCCTCCTGGATATGCTTAAAAAATATCCTGGCACTCCTATCAATATATTAGTTTGAAAAATGTCACCATGGGCCTGGAACTGTTGTGTGTATATGTAACTGTGCATTGACACATGCATTGGCTTGATGCATTCTGGTGATGCGAGTTCAGCCTCCTGCAGAGATCCAAATTATGATACGATTGCACTGAGCTTACAGACTTCTCTCATGCTGGGATGGAGATGGTGTGAGGAACTAAATTCACAAAACAGAGCAACGTGCTCATACTGCATGGTTTGAATAGCTCTTCTAGCTGCATGCAGTGCACATCTTGCTTTTCTTTAGAGGAGTGCGGAGATTAGATATGGCTGAGCTGGGGACGCAAGGTATTCAGTTCTCCTTCACTAACACAATCTTTCTCCTTCTGATCTGAACTTCCACCATTCCTTCCTTCCCTCTTTTTAAAATCATACTCAACAGTTCCCACATCTACCTGTCAGGGACCAAATGTCTAATACAATGGTTTGTATAATCCATGGCTCCATTCCAGCAGGGTAAGTCCTCAAAGGCCCTCGCAAGAATATTTTAATGTGTCGTTTAGGATTTAGGATCTCTTTGAAAAAGACAATTGGAATCAGTACTGTTGGTAAGGCAAGGTTTTAAAGTGCACATAGAGTAGGGGAGGATTCAATATCAAGGGGAATGACATCCAAAAGGGACAGACTTAGTAATTCCTTCCATCTGTCACCTATAGATGACAGAAAGTTGAGTAAGCCATCTTTGTGCGATCAGAGGGGCAAAACACATTTTCAGCACAATTATGTAGCACCATGTTTAACTATTATCGTATTTGTCAGCAAGAAGTGCTAGTCATTGGATGGCTTATATAAATTTATTGTGTGAAGAACTCAGAAAAGGTGTATGTAATTGTTTCAAACATGTTTCATTAGATTTTAATTTGTAGACTGACGTGACTGGAGCAGAATAAAGTGACCTCATGCTTCCTGCCCCAGGAAATTCCTGGAAATTAGATATTTCAACTCAGTAGGATTCACGTTGCAATGTATTTTAAATTACAAGAACCGAGTCTTTTGCTTGCTGTTGTCCATCTGTGTTATATTCTTTGATTTGCTCCTACACACAGAATGTATAGATTGCTTCTTATCTACATAGCTTAGTGCATCTTACACAGAAAAATCAGGAAGGAAATCTCAAAGGCAATTATGTTGGAATTAAACAGCTGCAAGGAATCGTCAAACGCGTTCTGGCCAGACCCAGCAGGAGTGTTTGAAATAGTTTGAGTTCATGTGAAAACTCACCTCACATGGACTTTTTGAAGAAATATGCAAGTCTCTGGTCAGCATTTTTTGAAATTTTACAGAATTGCTCGGTTTTCCCCAGTCCTATGAAGACATTACTAACAGTCAGCAGAGCTCTCCTTTGCTAGTGGCTACCGATTGTAATCCCTTTCCCCTGCCCCCACAGGTAGGGAATGTGAACAAATATCCACTGCAGTTAATGGGATCATCTTAAATCCTTCAGAGGCAACTATCCTACTCCATTAACCCACCGGGGACTGGTTGGAACAGAGGCCAGAGCGTGGTTCAATTCCTAACCTATCTCAATTGCCACAATATTTCTGAGGGCGCCATTTACCAATGCATCTTTGCACACAAATGAGGCCGAATGCACCGAACCAATGAAGATTACCTACTGTTCAAACTGTAAAGCACATCAAGGAGCATGCCTAACTAATTCCACCACTGGGCTAAGATCATGCTGCATTTTTGACAGTAAGCACAGTCTTTCCAGCTTGCCCAGGGGAACCTCCACTCTTATCATTTTGGCTTTTGATGTGCAGCACCTACAGAACAAAAGTACTTAGCAAGTTGCAAACATTAAGGGTGCACTTGAAAATTTCTTGTTCCAAGCCCAGATATCTGATATTGAACGTGCCCGTTGGCACATTGCAAGCAAGAGCAATTTTAAAAACTAAACCAAACATACTATTATTGATCTGATTTTGTCTGCTGTGCAAGGTGCAGCCTTTCTCCCTGAGGTACCTATGCAGTTCACACAGCTGAAGGCCACTGAACTAGAGAACAAGCTGATTGATTTCCTATTTGTGTCCAACAGCACTTTAGTGGCATTAAATATTATTTAATGGCACTGATTACACTTTAACGGAATTACCAAAAGAACCTCAACCAAAAATAACAACAACCATTGCTCTCCTAACCGGTAGCATTGCTCTCTCTCTGAAGCAAGCACACTGTATGGTTGCATTGGAGGGTCACATCTTGATTAAACAGAGTGTCAAGAGTATTGATAGCATCTTTTCAGTATTCTGGGGAGCAGCCATCAATAAAACCCTAACAGAGTACAATGACTTCTACTCTCTTTTTATTAATCATGAAAATATATTTACAGTTGGAGCAGAAGTGCATTGTACAGAAGCATCAGTCCTCTCTGCTCACATCCACATTGCAATCCCCTTTCATTTTATAGGAACTGAAGTCTAAAATGGAAGTCAGTTCACATGAATCTTCCTGTTGCAAACAATTATTGTTACCAGAAATCTTCAAGGAAAATCAAAACAAAGCTCGCAGGCAAATCAAAATGACAAGTTCAAAACAAAAACACATTAAAGCTTAAAGAAAAAAAATAGATCTATTTCCTTTACCAACTCCAACTTAATAAAGAAGATTCTGACAGGCACAGTCCTGTTATATATACATAGCTGCCTGAGTTCACATTCCCGATTGTTTTATATGAAACGGTGTCAAGAATCTACCCTTTCAATAGTACTAAATGGGAAACATCTCAAGTGTATTTACTTTAAAAATCAAATGCAGGTAAGCAGGACACTAGTGTAATTTCTTTTTTATGGTAAAATTCCTCTCTCATTTCTGGGCTGCAGCTGTCGGTTTGTTTGCAGATTGTTTGACTTGTCCAGAGGATGCAGTATGTGAACAGAATCTCAAATTTTCAGGGCAGAGCAGAGGGGAGAAGTTTTCTCCTGCAGATCAGCAGTATGTGCTGTGGGTCAGATAGGCAAATTTGCCTGTTCATGAAATCCATGCAAATAAAAATCCTTCCCCTCACTATACAGAGAGAATCTTTCTGGAAAGAATTCACTGCAACCACTCACTGCCTGATCTTTGAGTTACTTGTTTTACCAATCCCAAGAGGTGCAAATCATCTCGTGGGATATGTCAAACTGCTCACGTCCTGCTAGGGTATGCTGCTTCTCGTGGGACATATTCAGCATCTCACATGATTTGGTCCTTAGCACACAAAGGCAAAAGAAGAAGAAAAATAAAACTAAAATACCTGCATGGTTCATGTGTATGAAACAAGGTATCCTCCTGAACACATACTGCAGAGGGTGAGCAACTAGTGAGGTGGAGCTCCTACCTAGAAAGGGAAAAATGTTCTATTTCTTATGTCAATCCCATGGCAAATATTTGCAAGGACTAAGCAAGCATACTTAATTGGCTACTCTTTTTGTAAGCAGAAGCCACACAAGATGTTTATCTTCAAATCTGATTTCATACCTTAGCTGTCACTGAGGAAATTAAACATTCAGCAAGTCACTCTCTCTGTCAAATATGGAGACAGTTGGCAAATGAGGCCATAAAGCTAGAGATTAATTACCGGCTGTATGAATTGTTGCTGTTTTCCTCTGTCAGTTACGTCATGGTTAATCATGGAGTGAACTCCTGAGAGTTTTGTATCATTCCTCCCTGCATTTTTTCACAAATAAAAAGTAAACAAATGTAACCAGAGGTCATTCTAAGCTCTCTCTATCCACTGGCAGGAAAAAGTTCTGGGAGTTGCAGCATATCTCTCTGTGAAGATTAATTTAAACATCTTAATTTCACAAGATGACTTAAAACTAACAGAACAAGACATGTCATGATTTATTTTATGAATTTCAATAATATTTATGCACACATTTACTTCTGGTAAAAGATTTTCTTATTACTATTTGTAGGCATTTCTTGCTCTTTGGGGCTCAGAATTGTTTACATTGGGCTACATAAGATTTGTCATAAATGGTCCAGAGCAAAGAGTGAAGTAAAAGAGAAGAATGGAAGGAATCTATATAGTGTAGGTCAGTCTTCTCAGTCGTAATTACTGAACTAAGCATTTCTCCCTATGAGAAACCCACTCTGGACTGGGTTTCCACCAGAAGGATCAGCTATATCAGATAAAAGCTAAATTTCATTAAAAGGTAGAAATATTATTTACTATTAAAAAAGGCAACATATCCACCTACGTTGGGCAGCCAGCAGCATATCAGTATTCCTGTAGTACTTGAGAAAAGGCAAGCATCCCAGTTTGCTCCACAGGGTTTTTTTAGGAAGTTTGCTATTACAGTTGAATTCATTAAATAAACCTAGATATCAACATTAGCCAATATCTACACAGAATTTCCCACAGGAGACTAGATGAGAAGAATATTGTAAAAATATCATTAAGATACACAGATAGGTGAGGGAACGAAATCTTCACAAATACTAATGTAGGACACTAGAAGCACAGTTTGAGGTAAGTTTGCCTTGGATCACAAGGACAGTTTAATCCAATTCTCATATGAGTTAAGGAGTCTCCTTCCATCTGCTTTGACAGATAGGACAAAATCCACCATAGGCAGACAGGGAAGGATGCTATTCACACCTGTTAGTGTTACCCATCGGTTCTTTCCTCCCTACAGATAGTGATGGTCACACTGTAATTAGCACAATGTCTATCAATACTCCTGAAAGGACTCTGCAAGAGCAAGCATTATTCTCACTTCTACCTTACAGATCCATAAATAACTTTGCGTAAGTATTTTCTTCCTTTCATCTGACACTAAGGAATAGTAAGTTACAAAACCTGCTCTGGATCGAATGACAACTCTCACTGACAGAACCGAAGAAAGACCTCAATAATTTTGATTTCAAATACAGGAAAGCCCTATGTACTACACTTCACTTTAAAAATTGTTAAGACTGTGCATTAACTAAGAAAAAACATATGAACAATTGCATCTAATTACATGACCAAAATTATCTTTAAATGGGGTAGCTGGTTATGGTTTGCACTTGGCACAGCTCAGTGATATAGCATGGGTATAAGACAGCAGCCTTCCCACAGTTGTGTCAGAACAAGCCATTTGTGTAATTTGAATCATTTGAATTAACTAAGGTAACAGCGTCTCAGACTTATACTGGAAAGACTGGCAATGTGTGAGATAAACAAGACATGCTGCTCAGATAATAAAAACTAGCAATTATTAAGGGGTTGTCATTTGAGTTTGCTAGACATAAAACTGATTAAGAGCATCACCATCTTTCTTTTCTGCATCACAGAAGATGACTGGTGTAAGATGTCTGTTGTTTCTTGTCTACTGATCCAGGGATATTGTATTTCCAAACAGTTGTGGGAACAGAGGCCAGCAAATACATTTGCCTTCATCTGGAAGGTAAATGTACTGGAATATGTTAAACATGTAAGGCTGTTACGGAGGTTATGCCAGTTCTGCTGGCGCGGAGGAAGAGGTTATAGGAAAGAGGGCACTTTCTTTGTGTAAACATATAGAAGAAAGAGGCTCAAAAAGTAGCAAAATATTTGCTAAGTTTAGACACAGATTTAGTGTAGTACACAAAACCCATGTGTTTTGCTATCTATGTTTCAGTTCAGCTTCTTATCATCTGGCTAGCAAGCTCCACTGCCCTGTGTGGGCCTCAGCAAGATGATGGTTCTGGCACTTGTTTTCATTGAAGGGAATTGTGATCTGACATGAACCTCCTTTTCATACCTACTTTCTTTATGTGATTACAATACTTCTAAACCTCCCTGCAGCTGTTTTAGAAATTCAAACCTTAGCATAGATATTCAAAACTTAGACATAACCTTTTGCTAAAGACTGTAATTCCCATCTACACAGAGATTGATAACCTCAATTTATAGATACATACATTTTAAAGGCATAATTAATTTAATTCTTCACTAGAGTTACTGAAAACTAAACAAATAATGGGTAGTAGTGCATTTGGAGTAAAGGCCATATTCTGGGCTGCGAGGGATATCATGACATCCAGCCACTCCTGTGAACAGCATATCCCCAATTTGGCATGGCAGAAAGTATGTGTCATTCAGGCTACAACCAAATGAAGACTGGAGTATTCCCATGCATGCTGTTATGACTATAAAAATAATTAATTGCTTATTAACCTACAAAGGATTATCTTGAACCAAAAAGATTCTGCTAGTTGGACTTGAGCCATTTGATTACTTACTAGTTCTGTTTACTGGGAATTGGGGATGACCGCTACTCACCGTATCAGTCATTATGAGAAAATTACTTTTTCCAATCAAGCTATTATGGTTACACAGTTTTACCTTTTCTATTTATTGATAGTATGAATTACTATAATATTGATATAAATAGAATATATCTTTTTTTTTTTTTTGTCTTATTTTAACAATTGGGCAGCTTTCAGGTTTGGCCATAGGGCTGTTAAAATTAACTGCAATATGACAATAGGTGTCATGGAATGGCATGACAAGACCAAAAGCAAGACACGGTAAGATCAGGCAATCAGGCTGAATTATTGTAGTGGTAAATTTGTATCATATACAATGTGAAAGTGATATCTGGCTGGTTACATTCCTGACAGGCTTATGCATAACAAATCTTCAGTCCATGGTGGAGAGAGGTACACTGGTTATTTCTAATTCATTTCTAATTCTGAACTAGATCCATGCAATTATTTGAAAACTGTGTCTGCAATAAGCTCATTGTTTCAGCACCTATTTCTTATACAGCAAAAAAAAGGGGACAAAAAAAAGCAAAAAAGAAACAACATAGAAGATGACAATTTGATGGGATTGCAAGCTTACTCAGCCATCACTGGGATGCCTGAAAGGCCAGGCACTAAGCTTTCCTTGGTACAGATTAATTAGCCAGCTGTGACTCCTAGATCTCTATTTTTAAATAATGACTTGCATAAATCTCTGAAGACAAGAATTTACCACTGCTACATTACACACAACCATGGCTGCAAGATATTACTACCAGTGGAAATTCAAGTTTGGAGGAAACTGATGTAATGTTTTTCCATGAAGAGTAAGAAAATTAACCCTGACACCTATATAATTCCACTTGGACTCACCTCGATTTCTGATATAACACTACAGCAAATTGCACCTTCATACTTCTTATACAACCATGGAATCAGTAATAATAAAAAATCTGGCAAGGTGCCTGTGTTTTAGCTAGAATTAATACTTGTGAAAAGGGAAAAGCTTGGGAAATGTTGCAGTAAGCAATGGCAGGTGAATTTGTCCCAAGGCTCATGAAAACTACATTACACACATTCATACATGGATACTTATACCTTCAATGAAGGTAAGCAGAACTGTTTTGCCATTTTTCAGATTGTTTTTGTATACTTGTGCTTATTACCATTGGGCTCACAACTCACTCTCATTCTGAGCAGATGCACTGAAGTAGGTTTAACTACCTGCAGGTTTCAGATAAGAGTTGTTCCTTTTTCCAACTCAGGTTTGAATTCCCTCAATTCATGTAAAATTTCTGTCTGCAGTCATGGTAAAGACAAAGTGCAGGATGAAAGGAATAGCTGCCTGCAGAGTGATCCTCGATAACTGCATACCACGGGATATTGTTGCCAGCTGGAACAGCATTCAGGATTCAGGTGCATTCATAAATGTGATTTTTAACAAAATGATAGTCAATAGAATTGCCATAACATTACAGTGGGGAGAGGGAGAAGATACGAAACACTCCAGAGCTGATCTATGCTGCAGTATTAAGAGAATTACCAACATTTTGCAGTAGGTTTGTGTCAAGGAATACAAAAATAACTCAGTTTTGAAACATCCCAGTAGTTATTTAATAGGTGCAAAAGATCAACAGATAATTACAGTGTATTTTGGTAATTACAGTGGATATGACTTATGTTATATTTTAATTACCACAGAGAGCCTAGCATGAAGGATGAACACTTAAAAGTCAAGATAAATATATTAATACATCGTGTATAAAAATAAATCCAGTAACTAACATGTACTTTACTGATATTTGCAAGAAACTGCAAAACTACAGAAGAATAGCCCTTTTCCATTTGTTACGTAAAAGGCTGATGAGTTGCAGGACCATCTCTTACTTACTGAATTTGCCAGATTCAGTAAGGCAAGTTATTTTTCCCATTGTGAGCATATACCTTTAAGAAGTCCAAAGGAAAGAAAACACCTAGTGCTTCAGTTTAAATAAGTGACACCAAATGCCATTTTCTTAGCATTATTTCAGCCTTATGCTAATGAATTCCAACACTGTTGTAGGTGAGTCTCTCCTCAATTATGCAAACTTTGGTCTTTAGTATAGAGGTCATTATGTGACACACAAAAATGGTATAGTAATGAGGTTATTCACATTCTGTAACAGTGCATAAGAATTGAAAACCAAAAGTGAAATTAACTTTCTTCCTGTTCTTTTTTTGTCTTCACAGATTTAGGCTAATAACACAGTGGTATGGTATGACTGGGATAGGAATATTTTAGAACACAGCATCATACCAATATCACAAAGCAAACATCATAGAGGGGAGTATTGCATTAACACCCCGCTTCTGAGCTCTAGGAGATGAATTTCATATATAATACAGTGTGATGTTTACCAATTCATTACAGTGACCTGGCTTGCTACTTCCTCAGAAAACTGCAAAAATGAAAATGTCACACATATTTGCATTCAGGAGGTTACTGTGTATCACTGCACACTTCTCATGCTGTCTAAACCAAAGTCTGTTTTCTGCTGTCAGTCTAATGGCTCAGCTGCTAACCCAATCTGAACTGTCTTTGGGAGGCATCAGGGGACTCTAGATACCAGTAGCTTGAGGCATGAAGAAGATCAGGTACTTTATCCCCTAAAGAAAGAGAAAAAGCTACTGTCAGGACAGCCCGTATACCACAGGATCTTCTTCTGGAAGTTATTGGAATAGGCTGGAAAGTGTGACTACAGGCAAGGAGATGTGGCAGAGGATGGCTGGCATGGGAAGCTGGAACTAGCTTGTGCATAGGAAAGGGGTTTGAATTGATGAGAACAGGATTTCAGATTAGGAAGTTGCCTTAGCTCAAGCTGATGCAGCATACATACTCAAGGACAAAAGGCCATATTTGGTACATGCATGGATAAGGACACCCACGTGCTGGTATCTCAGCTTAAACTCTCTCCATTTCAACTCACTATTTCGTTAGATCTTTTTCTATCTAAAAGACTAACTTTATAAAATGTGTGTATAACATATGGTCCTGGTGTCTTTAAAACATGTCTTACTCTGTAGCAACCA
Source organism: Astur gentilis (assembly GCF_929443795.1). Classification (NCBI taxonomy): domain Eukaryota; kingdom Metazoa; phylum Chordata; class Aves; order Accipitriformes; family Accipitridae; genus Astur; species Astur gentilis. The sequence goes on along the minus strand of NC_064887.1, from coordinate 13,603,296 downwards.
GAGTAGCTGGATTAAGACAAAAATATGTTTGGTTTTATTTCCCTCAAAATGTTCATTAAAAATCTGCTGAAATCTCCAAAGCCAAGCAAAGATCATAATTCTACTTCAGAGTGGCATTCCAGTCTGGACAAGGCAAACTGCCCAGCACCCTAATTTTGTGGCATATCAACAGTGATGTAGAACACTTAGTTCCCAGAAGAAAGAGAAGAGCTATGGTCAGGCCAGCTTATATCCCATGAGGTGTCTTTCTGGGAGTGATGAGAATGTGCTGGAACAAAAAAGACAGGGACAGAACTTGATTTCCATTTTATGGGAATTTTTCACTGTCCAAAATCCAATTTCACTGCAAACTAATAAAGATAATTTCTGAAGCAGAACTCTACAAGCCATGTCATCAGCCATTTTTTATCCTTAAATTTCCATTTAAAAATAAATTTTTATTTTTCATTTATTACTTTTCCAGTAAAACAGCAGAAATCTCTGTTATGCACTATTTTGAGTGTATTGCAAATACGACTTAAAAGAATCATGCTATATTCAGAAAACGGATATGGCTGATTAATTCTCAGTATTCCTCTGCTTTTCTGAATGAAGGATACACCTGTATAGCACAAAGCAGTGCAATGCAAAATATAGGCATTCAACTTTAGCTAGAGGAGTGAAGTGCAAACAGGTTCCACGTCTCCTGTCTGCATAGTAATAAAACAGTGCAAGAAATGTCTATCCAAGTGGCCTGACCTTCTAAAGTAATGAACACCCAGCAGCTACCAGTGAAGTTGCTGTACCTCGGAATTCATTTAAACTAAAGCTATTTATTAAGGGGAAGATTTTCACAAGGAAAACATGCAGTTATGGGAATGGAAATGCCAGGTGTACCTTGGGAAATCTCATCACTGTCAAACTCTGGAGCGAACATCTAACTCTTCGTACCTAAGTGTCCAAATCTTACTTATATTTTCACTGTTTTATACGCAATGGCTGACAAATGAAAAGTAATTATGAATTTGTGGTGACACTTAGAAACTCTTCTGGGCAATGCTGAAGTCAGAACTCCTAATCCAGCATTGATTCTCTCCTCAGTTCTCCCTCTTTTCCTCTTGCAGGAGATCTGTGGCCCTGCCAGTAAGTGCAAAAACCATCATGACATAATCCTGTTACATAAAGTGTTCTTTAAAAATTAGTTCTTCCAAAACAATCTCTTTTGTGACTTTCTGGGAGTCACAAGGGGAAGAATCTCATCATGTCTTAATGCACCTTCCAGAATCAGAATTTCTCAGCTTTTGGGAGATAATAGATGTTCTCTGACTCTTTTGTGTGAAACGCCAACATATTTATGTTGAGATCCAGGGTCTGAGGTTGAAGCATTATTACAAAAGCAGCAAAGTTACAAGTTCTAAATGCAATTTTCTGTGAAACAGAAGTACATTCTGTTCCATGTTTACATTCTATGATCTTTACATGCTGAATGCAATATCATTATCACACCTATTTGAATTCTTTTTCTGCTACTGCACAAAAGAAATAATTCTTAATCACACAGCCAACTTAGACTTGCCAGTCATTAGGAGACCGAAGTTTCCTTTCGAGCTGAAAGGGCTGCATCGTGAGAGGTGTGGAGGTGAAGGAGAGCTATTGTTTAGCTGCAGGACAAATCCTGTACTCCACACACTGCAGATTGGCAGAGTGCCCAGCACTGGGCTGCTCTGCTCACACAATCAGTTCAACACAGCTTCAACCTGAAAGAATTACTCTGGATCCAGAAAAAGAAACTTCTTGTTAATACTGTGCCAGTTGTTTAGCGTCTTGCCAGTGATGCTGAATGTGCCACTGGTGAGTACTTGAGGTCTGGAGCAACTGTGTATAAATGAGGATACAAAACTGAGGATACAAGTCTCACTTGACTGTACTCTTTACCTTTATTTGGCCCAGGCAGGTTAGAGGAGGAGTCTACCTGTTGTATTTGCAAGAAAGGATCACTTTCCAATAAGAAATAATGTCTGAGATTGTGAAGCCTGTTGCCTCAAGTGTAGGTGCAGGTGAAATTTGGAAATGAGAGACTGTGTTGTAATTGCATCCAACACTGAGGGAGGTTCTTCCAGGGAAACCTCTGCCAGTGCTCCTCCTTCCAGGGTGGGAAGCAGCAGAGATTACAGCCAGTGATTCTCATTGCTCTCACCCCTGAGGATTTTTGTGCAGGAGTCTGAGAAGGGATGGGGTCTCTGTTCTGCACAGAAAAAGAAACATAGCTTCACTAGGACAAAATCCTGGTTTAAAAATGCTCTGCTGTAAAAAGTAACTTGGATCGATGTGGCTTTCTGTACTGTCAAATACCAGCAGTACTGCATTGCACCATTTTCTCTGGGTGATCCAGCACAGGCCAGATGCTATTTCAGTACTACTAGAGGTAGAACTAAAGCTAACGGGCCATACTGGTATTGTGGGGGCAGGTGAAACAGTGGCGTCAAGGAGGTCCCATAATGAGTGGCTTTCTTGCTTCTGGACCTAAATGATCCTTTCCCTGAATCCATGGGGCTGGGAGGTGCAAAACTAATCTATTCAGAAATTAAGGTACCTTCCTCACCACAGAACTGAGTTATACAGTATCTATTCAGTGACCTCTCAGCTGCCCTCCATCAAAGGTATTTCCCATTCTCTTCCTGTACCTACCGCTAAAGCTTCAGCCTTATGTATTCCCCAATATCTTTAATTACAGTTTTGGGGTGAATGGGCTTAGTAGCTCCTGAGCTTAAAAAATTGCTAGTTCAAACTATGTCTCAAACTTTCCTAATCATGCGCTTTTCATTCAAATACATATAAACATATGCATGTGTATGTACCGTGAAACATTTCTTCTGCAAATGACTGTAATGACATTTCCACTATCTTCACTATAATTAAAGAAGCTTTAATTTATTCCACCACACAAGAAGGGAAAGACTCTACACTCCAAACATGCACTCTCTTTTTTCAAGATCAGGCTTGTGGGGCAGTTTCACTACATGGTTATGAGTGCAATCTTGAAACCTCTGAGATGAACTCTTTCCCATCAATTCTGCATTCTACCCCACTAGTGGCATTAACATGCAAAAAATTTGCTGGAACATGCAGTTTTTATCACAACTATTAATGAAATGCAACATCATAAACAATAAAGTTTAATTAGTAACTAAAGTGTCTATGGCAATTAAACAAGAAGGAAGTGTTCTGGAACACAGCAGGATGGATTATACTTCGAGTCATTTACATTGCAAATGGATTTTAAAGATGTTATTGATGGAAGTTTGGGGGAAATTAAGATTTTTAGAAAATAAGACATTGACTTTATGACACTCAAATGCGTAACAGCTTAACATGAACTTGGTAACTGGAACTGCAGGTGGAACTAATGGGAGCAGCTAATAATATGAAGTGTACTGAAGAAACATTAAAAAAAAAAGCTTAAGAGAATCTAGTGCAATGACATGACTCATTAGTGTCAGGCCAAAATAGCACTTAAAATTAAAGAATACATGTTCAGTTACACAGTAAGGAAAAAATATTAATGTATTTCATGCCTGAGTATTTGAAACTGAACACAGCTGCTTCCTATATAGTCATAACTCTACCTGAAACACCATAATCATTTAAGATTCAGAGCAAAGGTCCTACTTCAAGAAAATTTGTGAATAACTTAAGTGGACAAGTGGTGGAACACTGTCTACTTGTTTCAACTCACAGTTCATTCCACCTGAATTATTCAACCTACAGCAGCAAAGCTGGATAATCGTCAGGAGAAGGCTGGGTAAGAACAAAAATAAAGAGGAAAAGAGCCAGGCGGCTGTGACTTGAGGCCAAGATTTCTCCTTTGCGACAGGAAGGTAAAGAAAGCATTAGTGTTTGCTCTTGTGCAGAAAAAGTCAGTGAAAGCTAGATGGGGAAAGAATTATCACTGGCTGATTCACTAGGAAAGAGAGTTTTCAGCTTTGCACAGGCGGCCCTGAAAGCAAGTGAATCCTCCTGGGTTTGCAAGAGGACAGGTCACCTCCAAACCAGGCATGTCCTCATGCACCTCGCTACCCAGTCTGCATCAAGACTCACTGTGATCCCCCTGGGAATGGGCGATCAAGCATGCTGAAACATTGCTGGTCTTGGTACAGTGACCATGACTGTGCAAACTGCACCTGAGAGCCTCACAGAGGCTATCCAGCTTTTGAGCTATCCATGAGGATATATTTAGGAAGAGGCAATTTGGCGTTCTTCATCTGCAGGGTACAGGAATTTGGATTGTTCCCCATGACAGTAGCTATAATATGGGCAGTTAAAGATTCATTTTTATGATAGTAAGAATGGAAAAATTCTGGCTTTTGATTCTTTCATGTCCCAGGTTTCCATGAACATGGAAGCGGTTTACTTTTCAGACCAATCTAACCTTTAAAACACTGTCTGCCATGTCTAACTGCCTTTGTGTTCAGGTGTTTTTTTCTGCTGTTTTCTCATGTCTCCTCCACTATCCTGTGCTCAGCATATCGATCTTAGTGAAATTTAAGAGACAAAATTCTGGGCTTTGGTGCTATATTAGAATTTCAGTTGGTTTCATGAAGGTCCTTGCCATTATCTAGTTTCTCCTTAAGGGAAGAGGTGAGTAAACAGAGCAAAAGGTATTTGCCAATAGCTTCACAAATAAAATCCCTTGACACTTCTGCTCCTACTCTCATCCCTCTTTATTTGCATATTTACAAACATCCCAGCATCAAAAGATAGGATTTTCAAAAGCATTCAGGTGATTGTTTACTTTGCTGCTAGTGCAATAGGAGGTAAAAGTGCCCCTTACCTAATGGAGCCCTGATAAGCCTTTGCTGATAGTAAATCCCATCTCCAAGGTTTTTCTTCCCAAGAATGTTTGTAGAATAAGCACCATAAGACGCTCATATCTTAGCCATGAGGTTGTCTGCTCTACAGGGTAGATTTTCCCTGGAATATCTGCTGCTCTCCAGTGAACCACAGAGACAGTCATTTCTGGTACGCAGCCTTGGCAGGTGACAAACTTCTCTCTCTTTTGCTCTGCAGTATTACAAGGAGACACTGCCAGCAGCTTTCTTCTGTTCTGAGGTACCGTTGGCAAAGTGAATAGCCACATACACTTCTGAGAGCTGCTTTGCACTCCAGCACTCACATCTGTGCAACGTGAAAGCAATGCAAAGGCATAGAAACAGTGAAAGCAAAAAATCCAAATGTGTTATTCAAAGGCTTGAAGTTTTTGCTTTATTCTCTTCTAATAGCTCTGAAATGAAATGACACTAGATCTTTTTAACTGCGTGCAGAAAGTCTGATCTTCCAAGTGCTGGCTGCTCCCCTCCTGGTGCTGAGCGCTTCTCCTATTGCTTTAGAACTCTGGCACTCGATGTACATGCTTCTTACCTGTGGGACCAATCTCATAATTTATATTTTTACTATTGCAAGGTGAAAGAAAAAAGTGGAACTCTCAGAGTTTGTATTGTTAATCCGTGGAATGGCTGCAGAGCTGACTTTTTGGAGCAAAGCTTAGCAACTGGAGGTCGCAGGCAAACGTCTGCATACTAAGTGGCTGAGAGATTGTTTTTCCTTGAAATCAAACTTCAGGCAAGTGACATGACATATGGAAATGGCTCCTTCAGGACTGGCTCATTAGTGCTCTTAAGACCTCTGATTCACCTACAATTTTAAATCCAAAAACTTCCACCAGTTTTGTAAATATTAAACAAAATAACGGTGTACACACAAATGTATGGGCAGGTTTTCAGACAGCTTGGGAAAAAAGCACTCTGTGTTTGTTGCCACAAAAAAGCACCTTTTCTCCTTGGTGAACGTCAGCTTGTTATGGGTGGTGGTGAATTCTGACACCCAGAGACCAGTACGTGCTTATCCAGCCCCGTGTGGATGGGGAAACACAGCAACATATGAGATCTAAACTGGGAAAAGTTCACATTTTGCAAAGGGTCTTGGATCTTTAAAATGAGCCAAATCTAAATCCCGACTCTCAAAAACATTTACCTTTCAGATATTTGTTAACAGGCAGGCTCAGATCAGAGGTCTAGAGTTGGAATTATTTTGTTCCCTGATACCTGTGTTTCTTCCCTATGCACAGCAATGCAACAAATAGGGAATAAAGGCTGCCTTATAATTAGAGCAAAAGACACAGCATGAGGAGAGAGGATATTCACACAGCTTAATTGAGACACTTTTCCCCAGGCTTTCTACAGCCACTGAAGAAAGAGAACTTCACAAGGCAACTCAGGCCCCTGAGGAGGCCTCTATTTTTAATCACCTCTCTCTCCAAAGACTCTAGAAAGGATTCCAATGGCTGTGAAAAGAGGCTTTCTCTCCAATGAATATAGAAGGAGCAAGAAAACCAAATCCCCTAACGTAGGTTTCCGAGTAGCAATTTAAATCTCTTCAGTCCTGTTTTTGCTTATTCCACAAGACTCTGCCTGACAAAAAGCAGGTGCCTCAGTTTTCTCATCTGCAAAATGGGAGAGCTTGTGCCCCTTCCATCCACCGGCTCCAGGGCCGTGAGGCTAATGCTGAAGCCTGTAAAGCCCCGCAGCTGTGCAATGGGAGTACAAAAAGGCAGAAGAAACAGGATGTGATGCTTCACGCCAGATTCTGTCCCTAACAGCAGATCTCCACAGACAACCTAACTAGGAGGCAGGCAGCGCAACAGTTCCTTAACTGCTATGTACAGGAATTGGAAAATAAAGAGAGGTGCTGATATAAATGCTGTGTGTTGTATTGAGACACAGTTTTCCCGACAGTAGTACTATCCTGGATGTAGTGTAGCTATTTCAAAATGTTTTATGATTTTAAAGCATCATAAAGGTCAAAGTTTAATAACTGTGGCATATAATTCCCTCTACCTTTAGCTCTACTTCTAGTGTTATTAACTTATCCACAGTCTAGACATAATATGCAGTGCAGCAGTTCGAGCAATGCTCTGCCAAGCTGACAGGATCAGCTTCTCAAGGGACATAAGAGTAATTCACCCTCCAAGTTTACTGAATCCTCTTTGGACCAAAACCTGCTAGTTGAACAAAAGTTGCCACAATGTGTCACATGCTACAGCATATAAGAGATGTGAGATGTGGCAGACATTTGTAATTGAAAACACACAGTTGAGTGCAAGAGGAAGCTAGATGTATTTCAGATAATGAATGGGATGGTTCCACGTGTATAAGTAGCAGTTTTCACTAATGTTATCCAGCTCCTAAGAATAAAAGGCTTGCTTTTGCTTCCCCTGGAAGCAGATTCAGGCTCTAAATTCATTATGGTGGCCACTTTTTTTGGATTACTGTAAGAGCAAAACATGGCCCAAGTCAACGTGTCACTGTGGAGGAATCCACTTTCTCACAGCATTAACACAATCAGTCCCCCAAATTCAATTAAAATAACAATTAATTTAATTAATTTTTTCCTAGCTCTGGATTTTCTCAACTGCATCCATGAGGAGACTGATCTAAAACACACCCAAGCCAACGAATGACTACTGCTGGCTTTAATGGTTTAGATCAGCACCTGTTTAAATGAACTTGGACAGCCTTTTGCTCTAAGAATTCATCACAAATATTTAGTAATAAAAAGCCCACCATTTTTAAGTCGTTATGTAACAAAAATGATTTTTCACATGGGTCAGAGAAACTTGCCTCTGGCCCACAACTAGGTGAGCATTAGCCTGAATTTCTGTGTTCCTACAAAATCTCATACATGAAATATCAAAATTTACTTTCTGCAGACGTTCATACCAGATGTGATTGCTTGACTGTTTGCAGAGTTAATGTGAGTGTGAAGTAAATTAATTTAAAAACTAAAATGAATATTCATAGAAGTTTTTAGTTCACATTATTCATCCAGCTTTGTTTAATACAGAGGCCAAGGAACACATATGCATGGAGGCAAGAACATAATACCAGTCTCCTTTCTTTTGCCCCAATCTTTCACACTTTCTGGGCATAGCCTGTTACTCACCAGTCCTGGCAGTCAGAAAACCTTCCTTAGTAATAACATTTATATCAAAAAAGAAAGAAAACAACTTCATTTTGCTCATCGCAAGACACAAATGTGGAAAAAAAAAGTGGCATTTCTTAGCTGTAGAAACACTGTACTGGGGATAACCTCCCTTCCTGTGCTTGAGCCTATCTTCAGAATTAGTATTAATGCCGGAACACCATGCAACAGACATATGGAAGTGTTATTTGTTTCTCATTTACCAAACAGATAAGAATATGGAAATAGTTTCAGTCCATTTGTTTGATGAGCTTCCTAAGCCAGTAATAAACAAATCAATACAATTAGTTTTGGCTCATCATCATTAGAAACCTTCACTACTGGGATACAATTTAATTATACCTCTTGTTCCACAGCAAAGAAAAGCCTTTGAAAATGGACTACTTTGCCAACTATCGAACCAGGAGGGAGGACCGAGAGGATACATCAGTGATGGAGGAGTTATTATCTAAGCAGGGTGTACAACATATAAAGCATATTGTGCAATACAATTTCCCTGATTGCAAGTCTAAAATATTCCTGCCATTAAGTGCTTATGAGCAACCCAATGTGAAATCCAGCTGTAAGATGACTGTGTATATGACATGCTTCATGTGAATGTTGCAATTAATACGGCATGCATCAATCACTCTTGGACTTGATTACAAACTGCACTAATCCTAATTGATTAATTAAGCTGCAAAGTTACATACAGTAATGTAGGTTAAAAAATCCTCACCATATGTGCGCTAATGTCCCAAAATAGATTTTCATTGTGGGGATTAATGCTGTTACTCTGCTCTCGGCTGTGCATTTAGAGTCTAACAAGAAGGGCTGCACTAAACATGTATAGAAATTCTTCATACAGGAAAGCAGCTAGCTATAACGCAGGTAAGGGAAATAAACGATCACACTCAAACCCTCAGGAATACTTTTGGGAGGAAAGGGCTGAAATCTAAACCTGACTTTCCTGGAGAACTCCTGAACCACAATTCCAATGTGGTAATGGCTGCTGCAGGACAGTCCTCACCTGGCGGGGGATAACAGAAAATCTCAAGTTTCGGGTGCACTGAACGCACACTTAGAGGGGCAACTCTCCAACGCTGTCAATCAATGCCTCCAGAGTTTAGCTGGTATTTGCACACCATCTCTTCGCACCACAGTTGCAGTCACTCTTCTCTAAACTATGTCTGACAGGCCTGAAAGCGAAGATTACTCCAGAGAGGGGACAGCTGGGGTAGAATGGTGCCAACCTGTCTAGGGAGAGGGCCCAGATAAACTGTAGCTGGAGATGAAAGAAACCTCCAGTGATCTCCCCATCATGTCACCTTATCAAAGGCTAGGTTTGCCAGGCTTTTATTTGCCATGGTTTCAATCCTCCAGGGAAAACATCTTTGCGAAATCTAAGGTGACTTGATACATAAATAAAGCAATTGGGATCACTCAAAAAACATTGCATTCACTGCATATCCAGTGCAAAGCTCACTATTGTATTTACAACAATACATCTTTGGATGACACATTTTAGATCGACTTGTAGGAACTTTTTACACAATCAATAAATATTATCTCCAAATTAATTGCTTGGATGTTCAAAAGTGTATTTCTGCTCAGTAGCCAGCACCAGGCACTGGTAATCAATGCATTCCGCCATATAATTATCATCCTAATTGTCATCTTATTTTTGAATGACACTAAAAGGAAAAAAAAAATCATGTCTTTAAAATACAGGAACTGCGGCATGTGTACTTTGAAAAACTGGGGTATATTTTAGGTTTCTGTATGGAGACTTAAGATGCTAACTGCAGACAGCCTTTTTTAGGTATCTTGCTGTGAACAGACACATAAAAATTACAGCAGGTTGTCTTAGCTGAAATTCAACTAAGTGTCATAACGACAATATGAGCCACTGAGATATAGTCCACCTAAGGTTCTGCTTTCAAAGTATGTGAGGTTAGTTTTCAGTTTCAGCTGGTCTCCAGTGTCATCAGAAAGGACCAATTCATACCGGAAAGTAGGTATGAAAGGAAAATTACCCTAAGGCTCTCTGGTAATGCCAAAATGACACTGCTAATTCAGTATCTCAGCAGTAAAGTCCCAGAGTGAGTATCTGAAGATTTCCAGAAAATAACAGGATTTTTTAAAAGCCTCTTATACAGGCCTCTACATTTTGCTTGGCAAACTCCGTGAAAAATAATATGGTCTGTTTCATGTTTGTTTATGGTTACTTTTGTCATCAGGATGTGATGCAGTAATGTATTTTTGACTGCATACATGTATGCATTTGCCCTTCCTGAGGTTTAACGCTTTAGCTTCTCTTTCATCAGGTCCCTGGATCATAATCCAAAAGTAATGGTCTAGTATCACTTAAATTGTCATCTGAGTACAAAGCTATTAAACACAGCTGAGCTGATAAAAGGAAAGAAGCTACTACTGCTGAAATGTATTGATGGCTGAGCTCTGTAACAAATTTATCGGTCTCTTCTATAAAGTATTATCACTAGTAACTGGTGTGGCAGAGTGGAGAGGGCACCATGTTGCTGGAGCTATTAAAAGCCCATTTTTTTCCATGGAAGTCTGCACTCTTCGTATTGAAGTCTTCTGCTTTGCTATATTGTCTTTGTAACACCTTCCTCAGCCTCACAGGACACGACACTGGCTGCAAGCCAATAAAGCAAATCGTACAAGAGGCTACAGTTAAGATGAAAGGGATGTGAACTTGGGAGAGGAAATGCAAATTTATTAGCATAGTCATGCCTGAAGAGCATGGGGAGTTGAACCTTTGGCACAGTTCAAGGATCTCTCAACAGACCTGTGCCTGCCTCACTCATTGCCTCTGCTGAGAGTCCAGGGGAAAAGCCAGCAGTAATTTTAACTCAGATGACTCTACAGCAAAAAAAGGAAAGTTAATCAAATACGGCCTGTTACGTTAAAAATGTAGCAAGGCCATTTTCCAGGATGCCTTATCCTCCACAATGCAGCAAACCATCCACATAAATGTAGGAAAGCTTGAACCAAACACCTTTTGCATCGATGGCAAAAACCCAGGGCTGTGGGATTTCACAATTTTACTGTAAGTTTTACAATATCTACCATTCTTTGAGCCCTGCTTTCTGGAATCAATTGACTAGATGGGAGGTACCACTTTTGCTAAAACACAAGAAATTTTCAAGCCATCGTGATTTCAGACAACAGCTGGAAAACACAAACTCTGGAAGTCCAAGAACAAGAACACAGATTAATAGAATTCCATGTTTATCCTTCTGAAATCTCATCATCTTGGGAGGCTCATCTCCAGCCTTGAACACCTGGTATTGATGGCATTAAGACACTTACTGACACCTCAAACGAGCTTCTGCTCCTGGCCCAGAATCTACACAGGGAGTCAGAGGGCAAGTTCCACAGTATGTGTCAATGCAGATGTGATGATGACCACATGTGCCTTTTCCAAAGAGACACCTTCCTGCAGCATTTGGTGGTTTTTTCCAACAGAACTGTTTTCACTGCACCAAAGAGCCAAAGGTCAAAAAGCAAGAAAACCAACACCCTTTGGGACTTGAAGGCAAAACAGCTGACTGAAGCTGTGACCTTGCATGCCAAGGAAAAAATGTAAGGCTTGTTACTACACATCTAGAAACCCTTCCTGAAAAGAAATCACAAGTGCATTTATTTCAGCGGGCATTCATTCAAAGGAGTGCACACATTTTATGCTTTTATCTCAACATCTGATTATATACATGCAAAACGATATTTGATTCTGTCACCAAGTGGGCAATTTTGTTGTTTTATTGTTTCTTTTAAAACAGATGATAGCTACAAACAGTGCAGAATCAGGCTAAAAGCTTTAAATGCACAAAGCTTACCTATGCATCTTCTATGGTACATCACTATCTGGCAGCTCTTCACCAACCAAGTCATTCAGATCCACAGTTACAATGTCCATTAGGATCTCACAGTGAATTCTACTATCTGATTGTTCTAACAGTTCTAAAAGGATAAAGCATGGCCAAATTCTCTATTTCTAGAGTCCAGTTATAATAACAGGCCAATAACTCCTACAGGAACCGCTTGGCAATATTCAAATGCTACTGTAGCTATGAAATCTAACAGTCATAACTTTGAGACCCCTCAAAAGTGCTCTGTTTTCCAAGGTTTAGTTAAGCTTATCTGGGAAATTTATGCCAGTGGGAATCATCCATGTTCACCTGCAGATGCTAGTTCAAAGGACAAGTCTTATGACTTCAGAATATATTCCTCCATTTTAATTGAACCCAGGATGTTGAAAGCATGCTGTAAAACTCAATCCTTTTCCAGTGTCATTATTTCCTCCAAAACTGATTTGAGTGGTTGATTGTTATGGAAATGAATGAAAAATGTCAAGAGATTCTGAATTTTGAGTGTTCTGCTCCTGATATCAGATCGGACTGGATTGTAATATGTAATTAATGGCGTATCTGCCCAGTGCACCTAATTACACTGCTTTTATAAACTGAAATAAATATTTCTTGTATGTATACACCCAGATGGTTGACTTACATTAGCTGGATGACCTATAACTTTGAATATCTTTATATGCAGTTAAAATCTCAAGCGTACTGTTCCATCACCATAGTTTCTTGAATGTAATATCATAGTAATTCGGCAAGTCACTTAAAAAGCATTTCAGATGAGATAAACAGTAAGAATTTCACCTAATCTAAAGATCCAGTAACAAGGGAAAGCTGTGGTTTTATAATCTTGCTTCAGAAGAGAAAGTCTTTCACATAATCACTCAAAATTTTAATTTCTCTGCACAGAATGAAATTCCAAATGGTTTTTGACAGTTGTAACTCTTATGCAAACCTATTTCATTTTAGTAGCTGAACATCAATTCATACCATAATGAAAAGCAAATCTTCAAAGTTGTCTCTCTCTCTCTCTTCCCTAGCATTTAATACAAATCGATGACACAACGTGACCGCTATCACAACATCTCTCCTTGCAGATTATTTTCTTAGTTAGCTTCACACATTTAATCAACGATGCTAAGATACTAAAATCACTTTGCTGCCTTTTTTCAATTTATCAAGACTCAGTCTCCTTCCAACTTTCAGTCAGCATGTAAGTTAAATAATACTGGTTGAATGTGGATTGATTTGAGGGTAATAGTTACATGTGAAATAGCATATATTTTATTTAAATTTAGTGATCTAATTTAAGTAGAGGAATTTTTGAGTACGTGTGTCACAGATGGTGCGGTATTTTATCTTTCAAAGAGGTCTCCTGTTATAAACTGTAAACTTCACTCAACAAGCTCAGTAAAACATTTTATATATATAAACTGACTCCTAATTGTGTGCTGACATTTGTAATAGTGCAACAATCCCACGGATCTTTCTATTTTATTTGGCAAAGTGCTCTTTACAATATCATTCGCTCTCTTTCTCTCCTGAGATATATAAAGGTTTAACTGGAGCTCCAAGATACACTGCACACGGTCAGAGAACTCATCAACAGCCAGCCAACCTCTTTATTACTCCTTCAGTCCCTGGGTTTATGAAAAGGGCTGTTAATTCAGTAGGCAGCACGCTTACCTCTGTCCCTGTGCTGCTGGAGTGATGGCCCCGATTCCTCCCGCACTTCCACTGTTCTCAGTCTGCAATAACTCCAGTGAAATCATGAGTAAAACTGGCCTTTGTGAGAGGAAAATTAAGCCCTTTATCTTTCAGAGAGTAAGTGTTCTTTCTTACTGTAAAGTAAGTGCTTTTTCTGTATTGAAGCTATTAAAAATGTCAGAGTGCATCTTGCAAGGCCACAGACATTTTACTTTTATGACCAAATTCCAGTTTGAATAATTACAAGAGCCAGTTAAAAATATGATTTCAACAAAAAGGGGCAACATTTTCATGAAAACATTTTCCTTCCATGCTGCATTCTCCAGACTGTGTCAAATGCACATTTGTTTTTTCCTTTCATTCTTAAATGTCTATATGCTGTTTAACAGCCATTGCATTTCATCCTAGAGGTGGCTGCATTTCACAGTGGATAAAAGAGACTCTTTTATAAATAGTAAAGTTAATTATTTCATCTTATTTCTTCATTTCCACCAAGATTAGCTGTTATAAATAAATACATTTACAGTCATCAAATACTACTGCCTAATTTCCCATTAGATTCATTCTCTACACTTCTTTTCCATAAAATCAGACTCAGCTTTTTTATACAAAGAGGGCACATGGTTTTTAATTCCACTAGGATTATGTCTTTGGGTCAAAGCATAACTGCCTACAATAAATAGAAGCATAAAAGAGTGACTTGGAAATGGAAAGACAATATGCTGGACCTGTTTAAAAGACATCTGGTGCCCCAATTCACTGATAGCAATGCTGAAGGGCATTTGTTTTCCCCCGCTATGTGAAAATTCAATTTCCTTTGAACTAGGGGGAAATCATACCTTTATCGATTAAAGGAAACAAAAAAAAGCAGACAGATACCCAATTTTGTGGGTATCACACAGAGCATGTCTGGCCTTGCATATGGTATACTACTGTTTTAAATAAAATACCATTGGTGTTAATTTCTTTAGACAGCAGCCAGATCTAGGGGGCCAAGTGTGCATCTGTGGGAAGACCAATGGAGAAACAATTCCAAATCTTTACGTTTGGAGTTAGCCTCAGGCTCTAACTATTATTCAGTAGAGCAGCTTGGCAGGGAAGGTATATAATGTTTTGTAAGGTAAGAAGGGTCTCCATTCACCACCCTGGCACCAGATGGAACTAATGAACTACAATTAAAGTAACGTTTGCTCCATTCACAGATGAACTGACAGACTAAAAACTACGGGGGATGTATGCTCAGTATTGCTCTGGAAAGGAGGTACTAACAGAGCTTTTAAAATCCTAATAGCTGTGTGATAGGAAACCTCTGCATCCCTCTCACCAGCTCTAAATTCTCCTGAGTTGCTGCAGCTAACTGCCGATCCCTAAACCACTACCAAGAAGCTCCTCTCAAGGTCAGCATCCTCGCAGTGGCTCCTGGACACACATCTTGCACTGACTGTATGTGCTTTGCACAATTGACTTTCTGATCCCTCAAGGTTATTCACGAGGGGAGTAAATGCCTTTTCAATCAGCTGTAGAGCAGCTGTGAACAGCTGGAGCCATGCAAGACAGCCTGCTAGAGCTGGATCCCCTCCATTCGACTCTCCTACCACTGTGGCAACACCTGAAGCTCCCAAAAGCATGGGAAGGTGATGGAGATTCAAGTATCCCCAACTACTGTGGGGCAGCTGCCATGCGCTGGGCTGCTACAACACAGCAATGGCTCTACGTCGGGACGGGGTGGGAGGCAGAGGGTCCTGGGCCCAAGAGAAGGCAGCAATGGCACAAGGATTTACTGCAAGCCTTTCCTGAGGCCCCAGCCTGGCCAGTGGGCACACTCTTGTTAACAGCTTTAGCGCTGGTGAGCAGCAGGAAACATTTGGAATAGGAACATTCAGAGCTGAAATCTGCTCACGACAGATGGGGAAGTTAATTCACTCCTGGACGGCAGGTGCCACAAAAGGTTAGTCACAGAGACATAGGTCTGAACAGGCACTGTAAGTACCATCGAGCATCAGCTTAAGGTATCGTACTCCTTTGCAAAGAGAGTTGCTTTTCTATCATTCTCTCCAGTGGGTTCCCTGCTCTGCCTTTGGTCCCACATCCCAAGGGGTAACAGGTGACGATGTTAAGTGTTAGGCAGAGTCACACAACAGTCTACAGACAAGTCTGACCCAGCTACAGCTTTATAGGTCCCACAGCTCAGGAGAGAATGTGCTACAGAGCAAGCAAGCTCTGTCCACGCTCTTGTTGCCAAATTATCAACCTACTGTTGCACTAAAGGCTTACAATGTGAGTTCCTAAACAAACATGCACGTCTCAGCGCAGATACTTCAGTCTACCTGTTACAAAGAAAAGACCTCCCCCCAGACAAACACAATTAGCTTTTCTCCCGTCTCTTAATAAAAGAAAATGCAAATTTCATGAAAAATAGCCTGTGTCCAACCAATGCTCTGAGAACTGAGAAGACCAAATGTTATTGCACCAATGGGAGGAATGAATTTCAGAAGAAAATGCAGTCGACTAAAACTGCCAACCATACTCACATACTTAAGTCCACAGTATGTTGGCCTGAATGTCCCAGCTGAGTTTAGTCACTACAGAACAAGAACAAAGCAATTTCAGCCATTTCTAAACTCAATTTTTGCACTGGAAGGATTCCAGATAACTTTGGACAGTAATCTCACTGCAGTGAGATATATCAAGACTTTTGTACATCCAAGTGAACTCTAATACACCTAGGATGTTTGTAGGACTTCTGTATAACAATTAAAACCTTCCCAATATTGTTCACTCTAACCACTTCCACGGAAAAATACTTAACAGTTATTATTCTTACACTTGGAAAAGGCACTCCAGCTCTCTGGACAAACTTCTATGGTTTTTTTGGTACCTCTCTTACTCACTTTTCCATGTCATTTTTTTCCTCTGTCCCAGGGTGGAATTAATTTTCAGACCCAGTTTTACGTTGCCAGAAACAACTAATTCTTAAGAACCAGGATGGCAACCACACTGAAAAGAGTATGATATAACAGACAAACTTTCTGCTGTACTAAGAACGTGAAAGATGCCACCTCTGTCAAGCCTTTACCAAAACCTTGAACTAAGTACAACAGCATGGTAAATAACTGCACATACCTCTTAGAAGATACAACACATAACCAGGAGACACTTAACCACTATTTACCTCACTTTCCTTTGCTAATGAAGAGTTAAGTGTCTAGGTCAGGCATCTAGACTCTCTTTAGTCAAGAGAGAAGGGGCAGAACATTTGCTTCACTTATCTTTAGACAACTGTTTCAGAAAAATACTTTTCAGAGATGCTTACTGAAAACTGCCTGAAGGGAGGTGAGGGAGCTACCTAAACCAAATGCCTATCCTCCACACTGCCAAAGTGACCCACTGAAGGTCTATCTGCATTAGGGAATTTACATCTCAATCTTATGTCATTTCAATGAAGTTCTCTATATTTTATAGTTAATATGTTAAGAATACAAATTCAGTTAACTATGTTTAACACAAGCCTTTGGTTTTCAGTGGGTTAGGAGCTCTTGCCTGCAGTAGCTATCTCCTTTTACATTAGCATTCTGTGTCAAGAAGCTGCACCCTATGACATTAAGGGTCTAAAAGTTTTATGACTGTATTCTGTAGCACTAAAATCAAAGAATCCAAATCAATGCTACAGATCACAGAATGCATCACTGGGAGTTTCTCACCATTAAAAAAACATGTCTCATGATCTATGTTGTAAATACACACTCAATCAATTTTTAAAACTTATATTGCTCTGAGTGTGTAGTGATGGTAATGGGAATGGCAAGGATGTCACTGAGATATTCCTGCCCAAATGTCTCCCCTGAGTGGAAGATGTTTTATTGAACTGATATGTGAAACTATCAAGACAGTCGTTACAAATACAGATACACACAGTTTGTTAGTTACAGCCAGGCTCTTTTGTAGAACTGGTGACTAAAGTTATGGCCACTAATAATGCTAAAAAGTGATTCTGTAAGGCCAGTACTTCTACAATCCATAATGGTGTGGATCACATGATGAGATACAACTTATCTTCCTATAATCTTCCACAGAGAGGCTTATAAATATATTTTCCTCTGATAGATAATGGTCCAGCAGAATTCTAACGTTTTCCTGAAAATTTATTCAAACAATGATGAAAATCAGGTTACTGTATTAGTGTTGATATTACATGGGTGATTATAGGTGACATTTTAGGGATCAGACAAGACAGCAGAAACGAAAACCCAACCCATAAGCCAGTCTGAATGCAAGCAAACCATACCATTTTGAATTCTCCTGTTCTGCTGCCATGCACAGGAACATAAGAAATGAAAGCATCTCTTAAGTGCAAGATGGGAAAGGCTGCTGATCAGACTGCTTAGCATCCAAAGGGTACGAAACAAAGAAGTGAAAAGGGCTGAACTTTCTGTATGCATCTGCAGCCCACTTGATACCACTCAGTGCTAGGCTGATACAACTTAAACTGTAACATTGTAAGGTAATTTGGAGTTCAATTGTACTTTAAATAGAGAGGGCTCCTCTAGGAATTAGAAGAATCAATTATTGCATACTAGACACAGCAAATATAACTTTTGTGTGAGCCTTTGAAACCAATAGGTTTGGTCCTCAGTAGAAAAGCATGCACTTTGTAACTCTGACTTTAAACAGTATTTTCTCAGAAGTTTTTCAGCTGAGATTCTCTGTATCACATTGCCTTCCTACACAATCCTTTCAATTCATTGCTTTAGCGCACCAGAGACTGAGTTACACTTTGGAGTCTTTCACTTTTAAAGCAATGGCTGAACCGTACACTTTGCTACTGCAGACTTCCTCAAAATGTTTAAAAATATTACTAAATAATAAACCTCTACACTGGTTTATTATACCAGTTTTTTACCCCAGAGACTTAAGGTCAAATGTAGATTAGACAAACTGGTATAATCTCATAGTTTCACCAGCCTGTAGCAGTGCTTCATGTACATAGTAATAGACCAGTTTAGTTGGACCAGCAATCTTTCCTCAGGGGAGAAGCCAAAGCCTGGGACAACAGTATTACAGTGAACTGGGTCTGATGCAAACTCACAGAACTGGAAAGGTTTTTACACAGGTTCTGGTGTGTGACACTAGTCCGTCACTTTTATGGGCACTCAAATTATTCTGGCTATTTACACATAAGCTAAGATTTTCAGAGAGTGGGAAGGATACAACTTGCCAAAGCAGATCAGGAATCTAATCCCAGTTTACAGGAACAGAAAGTCATTATAACTAGGTGGTGGATTGCGTGCAAGATGAATTGTTGTCTGTAATTGCAGAAAGCAGGGAATGTTCGTATCAGAAAATTATCATGCATCACAAAGCACACTTTGTGATAACCTGAAAAAGAATGAATGGGCAGAGAGACCAAGACATTAGAAATGATATTTTGTGCTTAAAATATAGTATCTAGCTACTTCAATGCATTGCTCTGTGGTGATATTGGAGTACATTACTTTTAGACATGGTCAGGTTACACTGCAAAACCTCAACCTTCAGTATATTCCCAGCATATCCATCTTTCATTTACTAGTACTAGCATTTTATAATACTAAGATACCTGCAACACCAGCAATCTTGCAGAACTTTTATAATCATGTTTAGGAAAACCAGCACAAAAGATTTAGACAAATGTTACCAGAAAATCTGTTTCTTCAACTAATGAAAACATCCTACAGTAGTGTTCCCAGTTCTGTTTTGTAGATATTTCAAGGGAACTCGAGATACTTCAGTAGAAAAAAAAAATTAAAGATGCCTAAATTACTCAGGGAACTGTTTCATTTTCAGATGTAATACAAGCTATTTGGTCAAGGAGGTGCTTTGGAAAATGTTTTTGCCTGTATTTGTGGTATGGCCACTGATTATAAACAGTAGTTACTGATGATCAAGAAATGTAAACAGGTATAAAATACTGGCAAAACTTAGCTGCCAGGTCTCAAATTTCCTAGAACTAACTGAAACATCTTCCTTACTTTGAAGAGAAAAACCAGCTCCTGATACAGCATCCCATGCAGCAATCCTGTCTGTGAACAGAAGTGCAACACAATGTCTGACCTCCTGACTTTGGTGGGGGATAGGCATGTTGAAAACCAGATTAATGATCTGCTGTTCAGACCAGGCATTGATTTACAGGGATTTGGTGGCAGTGAGAAGAGGGGAGAAAGTGGTAACGGCTGGCTGAGAAAGCTGTAACACTGTTCAATTCACAGTGCAGGTGAAGGAAAACCTGCAGCACACAGCAAGCATGGCTTTTCCACCTTTCCCAAAATGAAAGTTTGCATCAGGTTCTATCAACACTATCTGGATGCCACTGCAAAGGCATCTGAGCTCACAGTTTACCATGCTGAGTAAGAAGAATAGCAGCATATTGTGGACTATTTTCATCAGGTTTTCTTCAGCTAATTTAATTCCTCTCATGCTATAAGATCACTCATAGCAGCTCAGAAATGCCTAATGAAAAGAGAAATAGTGTATCTGATTCCAGTCATGCTGTTCTAAGGGAATTAATCGGAGTCATCATTACCTTAAACACTTCCATTCAGAGTGGGTTTTATGATGAGCTCAAGAAAAGTAAATGCTGTTTCAAATAGGTACCTCTATATATTAAATCAAATAAATGAATGATAAAGTGCTGGCACTTTTTGGCTGTAATCCTGTTATTGCTTAGAGCCATTTCTAATGCAAATGAAGAATGATGTAGCAGAGCTATTTAGCAATTTTCTTTGATGGGCAGTGCTGACTGCTGGAAAGTGGCAGGAATGCAACTGCTCAGATGTGGAGTGCTCCAACATGTCTTCCAAGATTCCTTCCCAAATCTAATGATCACTGCTCCCTCCTGCAAAGTGTGATCTTTAAACAACGCTCAGCTAGCAATACAACGAGCCTATCTTTGCACAGAGGCCGAGACACAAGAGCTGGGTCTAGCCATATAGTATTTGAGGAAACGTGCAATTTCTAGTGAATTCATTTAGGAAGTTCCACTTCTGCCTATTTATAAAAATGCACTTGATATGGATTTGATCACCACTTAGTCATCCAGGACTCCCTCCCAGGTAAGCATGAACGTACATAGGCAAGAACACACTCTTGTGCTTTCTGAATGTCAGGGTAGCACATCAGGGGCCATTTGGGAACCCTGACTGAAGGATATATTCATAGCTGTGCCACAGACTTGCAGGGTGATACCTGTGCACAACTTGATAAATGACTCCCTGCATGAGTCTTACAATCAGGAAAATGGGGAAATTAAAGCTGATTTAATGTCCTGTGGTGCTTTAAGGTCTGTGGATGATATGCATTACAAAATGCTAAATATTATTAATGAAATCTAACTGGAGGAAGAACACCGACTTCAATCTTGGGAAGGGAGATGGGCTTGGGAACTGTCCCTCTACTTAAATAAAACATTGCATAAGGCCAGTAGGAGGCTGTCATCAAGTAAGAGCATACGTATGAAATGTGGTAGATTATATGTCTACTGTAAATTCAAGCACAGAAAACTTCTTCAGAGACTGCAAACTATCTGGACTATGTGAAATGGTGCATAAACCTCAGCTTTACAATGGAATAGCATGGGCTCTCTTCAGCATATATATGTGAAAAGAATAAGCCCCAGCTAACCTCAGTTTCTTGGGCTTCTTTGATGTTTGTGTCTCATGAATGTGGGACATGGCACTGACTGGAAACCCCAAGCTACCAAGATGCAACACTACTGGCCGCAGCCCAGATCCCAGACCTTCAGACCCAATAACACAACATCAGAAGAGGCAAAGTGTTACAAAGAGGTAGCGAGGAAGAAAGACCAGACCCCCGTTTCTGCACTAGCCACCCCCAAAACATAGAACAGCCATCCTGCTAACAGTATCACAAAGCAGACATAGTCCTTTGCAGAGTGTGCGGCTAGGGGCACTCAGAGAGAGACCCAAACATACCTTCCCCAGCCCTTAGCACACACTGCTGCATGCTTAGGGGGAGCAAAGCTATTTATACTGTTGCATCCTAGGGAAAAGTGAGACATGGTATTCTGAAGTGAGCGAAAACATCAATAAAACCACTTCCACTAGGATAGCAGGTCTGGAAAACTGGGCAGACCTCACTGAAGAAAATGACCGGGGAAAAAACCCTCAGAAAGTTTTTTCCAGTCAAACTGACCAGGTTTGAGGGATGCTAACCAGCATTTTTGCAACAATATTTCACTGCATTTTTCCTCAGACTTTTCCACCTGAGGAATGACTTCAGAAATGGAGAAGCAGGGCTTACCGAGATCCATATGTTGTGGTGAGAAGAGATGTAACTCCGAGCTTTTTCCACATGACTGGGCAGGACAATCTGTCCTCAAAGGGCATATTTACAGGAAATCATCACAGATAAATTTGTGGTTTCCACTTTCCTGATTGGGGCGGATGGTACTGTATGATTGCTATTCCAGGTCTTCAGGTTTCCTGCTGTTTTCAATACCTCGCACTTTAAACTCTCTTCCAAATGACTTTGGTCTTATTTATTTATTTATTTATTAAAAACCACTTCTGTCCATTTAACTAGTTAATGCTTTCACCGCCCTTTGGAATTGTAAAGCACCACAAATTTACAAACTGTTCTTAATAATCATTTGGACAAATAGATCCAGAAAATTGCATATTGATGGAAGGAGTTTATGTTCTTTGCAGTCAAATATTTCCTCACTCGTTTCATGCAAAATTGCTTGGCCAAACAGATTTTCCCAAGACTCTCTCAATAATGAATGCAACTTTCTTTTGTTTCTGGCTCTTCTCCGAACCCATCAGGAAAGGGTAAAGCATAATGACATAGGTCTGTTGTCTCCTGTAACCCTCTGGGACTGTTTTCTCTAATGTGATTGTTTGAAAATCAGCAGTTTTCTGCCAGGAAATAAAACAAGCCATTTTCCTTCCAAGTAGCACTGAAAAAATCTGAATGCCACGGAGCCTGCTCACTCATGCAACATTAATTTTTAAAAGAATCAATTTTGTAATCTTTCAATTATGGTTTATTATAATGATAATAATCACCGAGAAATCAGGGGGTTTTCCACTGCTAGTGCTGGTGGCTGTCATCAAACCACTTTCAGCGATGCTGAAAACACCTGGGCTAATAAACCAGGCATTATTTATTTATACTTTAGTTTTACTTATTTAGAAACGTATTAAACATCAATTCCCTTAGCAGTTGGTGATGTTACAAAAACTAAAAGCAAATAAATTATATCCATAGCACATAAAGACCTAAAAGTCACTGCCAGCCCAGCTATCTTGTACTGTCATAATTGAAAAGTACTTACAAAAAAGCCAAAACAAACCACATGGACCTCGCTCATTGCTAACACTATGGAACAAATGAAGCGAGTCTCTGCATGAACACCTCTTGTGCTGGAAGCTCCCAGAACGGCTGTCCTAGCTCCAGTTGGGCAGCCGCATACCATATCCCTTTGCTTTTCATACTGAAATCACACTGTGCTGGGTGTTTGGTACACTTGAGCATGGACATGAAGCATTTGAGACAGTTCGTATATATGCATATATATATATGTAAATTGCCATATAACAGCTCCAAGACTTTAACAATGCTTGCATATACAGAGCTACATACTCTTGTAACACGGAACACGCATTGTTCATACAGCAGGTCATGCCAGAGCTTAGCATTTAACAGCATGAGCACAATGGGTTTATATTATGTTCACATTTTACAATAAAAAGTGTACAGAAAAATCACTTGGTTTCTGATCAAAATCTGAGCTCCCTGCTGTTTTAATTCCTGTAACCAACAATCATCAATAAATAATCATGCACAGCTTCTACATCCCACTGTGATATTTTGTTTTTGTTTTAAGTACTGGATGTACTGAGTTGGGATCTGCAGTTCCAGATCAGACTTTCAGGTGTTCTGCTCCAGGATTCAAGTGAAAGAGCAAGCACAAGGGCAAGGGCAAGGGCACAGAGGGGAGAGCTGTTCTTCATCAGATACCTTGCAGGTCTGTGAGCTGTTTTAAAAGATGCTATGCCGAAAACAGGAGGTGTGTTTGAGGCAATATGTTTCACAATAAAAGGACAAAAGGCTGAAAAAAGAAACCTATATAGATGACACAGTTACAAATAATGAGGTAGGAAATCAAAGAGGAGAAAACGTGGAAAATATCAGTAAAGTAATGATAGAGAAGGAAAAAAATACTTGAAGCAAAGCAAGAAAGATGCCAAATGGAAGCAAGTATCCCATTAAAAAGAAACATGAACAAGGAAGAGTTTGTGACCAAAGTACAGTGACAACATTACAGCCTGTGATTTGAGTTAGCTAATCCAAATGGAAGAGTCTGAGATGGGCATAAGGAGAAGGCAAAAAGGAATTCAGGAATTCCTTGGGGCCAGGCCTCAGGCCTCACAAACACATGCCTTCGTATGTACTGAGCCCTCCTGGCAGCCGAACAAAGACTCAGACAGTAAGCAGGCTCTGAACACCACCATACAACCAGGTCCGCTCAGGCTCACAGATTCACCCACCATTTAGCTCACCGGAACAGAAATTTAAACCCTACCTTTGCAAAGACACAAGAACTGTCACCTCCAAGGAGGCAGTCCTGGAGGTGGATGCACCAAATAACTCAGCCGGCCTCCAGCCTTACTCTCTTCTGTAGGCAGCCTGGAGATGCCTTAGCCTTCCCATTGGCTATGGGCAAGAGCAGCAGGGAATGTGGGAGAAAAGTGGAAGTCCACAATCCCCTCCCCTCGATGGGAAAGGCTTCTCTTCCTCCTTGGCGGGGAAGCCAGGCTGCCGTGGACTTCTGACAGCGGTGAGGCTGCCAACTGTATCTGTGGCTCTCCTCACCCTCTTCTATCACCATCTTTACCTCCCTAGAGAACTCCCTGGGTGTATAAGGGATAGGACACTGAGCGGTAGAGGAATGGCAGAAGGCCGAGTCATTCATTCATTCATTGAATAAAGAAATAAGGGCATTTGTTTCTGAAATGTAGGCAATTAACACAAACTAATTAAATATCACACTGTTAGACCAAAGACACTTTCTATTGATGTTATTTGGTATAATACCTAGAAAAAATCAATGCAATTACATTTTTTAATGCCTAGTTCATAACTGCTTAATTCACATATCTTAATTCTGTTTTGGAGTTAAATGGATTAGATGATATAATTCCCACTGCCATGAGTTTGGCATTTAAAGGTAAAATTCAACAATGCCATTCTGTTTAGAAAATATGCAAAGTATTGAAAACTGGATCTGCATCTTTAAAAATCAGTGTAGTCTGATCTGGATATACAAAAACCAAAATGTCTTAATTCTAATTAATGTTCTTTCCATTAAGGGAATTTTGGAGCTCTATCTATGCATTCCTGAACTAAGCACTTCTAACTTGGAGCTCAATATCCCAACATACAAAATGAGAGGCTTCTCTATGCATGTCAAAGCACTCTTTTTCTATTTGTTCTTGCATGTTCCAACTCTGCATACAATAGAAAAGGAACTTGCTCATGTGCCTAGTACTACTCAGTTGTAGACAATACTAAAACAAAATTGCCACAGACGATAATGCATTTAACATTTCTCATTCACCTAAAGAGAGATGGTATTCTACTGACTGACTCCGTGTCAAGCTACCTTCATTTTTCTAACACATCAAACCTGAAGGACCTGAAATTATTTTAAAATTTTTGTTCAATGCAGTCATGTTGCAAGATTTGACTACCTCTAATAACTTAATTTGAAAAATGTTCTTGTGAAGAGTTTATGTATCATTTGATAAAGAAGAACTTGGAACCATTTGTTTTAAAATAGTCATATTTTGACGTACAGAGAGAGTGGACACAAACTTTACTGAAGCATGCAAATCTACAATTCTGTGCAAAATGTTGTCTTTACAGGAAGTGCAATAGTATTGTAAAATGTAATTAGATATAATCTTCCCTGTTTTCATTAGCTATTAACTTTATGTAAAGATAAACTAAAGCATAATGAGTCTTTTCATTATCACATAATTGTTGTTTTAATGGTTACATTACAAGCAATATAATCCTATACATACTTCCACCTCTCTTATTAGTGGGCAATTATTTTGAAATTGTCTATTATAATCTACCCACAGAGACCAAAGTATTAATGCCACCATTTTAGTATAATGATGACCATGGTTTTGAAATCAATATGTTAGCCTCAGGGAAAAACGTAAAGTAATAATGAAGAAAATATTTACATTATATGCCAGTCTAAGTCCTAGTACACAGACAGAAGAAGTTTAAGGAAAACATGTGGAGCTGCTCTTGCTACTGCTATCCTGAAACAGGTCAAATACATATGAAGCCAGTGGTTATTATTTCAAAAACAGAGGAAAACTTTTAAGTGATGCAGAAATAAAAGCTTGGAAGTGAAACTGGAAGAGGCCTTCCCTGAATATATCATCCCTGAGGACCGTCCTAAACCATATCCAGAAATATTGCCTGAAATACTCTATTTCCCACTGATAAACAATGAACTGGCCTTAGTTACTCATCCATTCATTGCCTTTCTCCTCACCAAGCAAAGCAGTGGAGCTTGGCAGGAAGCCACTGGTGCTTAGACAGGTCTAAGCAGTACATAAAGCTTGAGGATATCCTGAGGATATCCTATATAAAGTTAAATGAAGTTTCATATCCGCAAGGCACTCCATGAGCGAGACCCAAAATACCTCTAGGAATTAGAAGGCTCTGGGATGCCACTGCAGCTGAGAGTCCCTGGCAGGATCTGTACAGTGGTGCTGAAATCCAACTCTGTTGAACACTGCGCTTTCTTGAAAGAGGAGATGAAGGCAATTTAAGACCATGAAATAAGCCCGGAGGAGTTAAGGACCACTGCTTTCTTCTGCTTCAAATATGAAACATATTTCAACAGTGTCATCAGTAATATAAAATCAGAGCAGCACAGAGAGAGCGAGCAGAAAACCACAAACACTATGTTCTAGCAAAGACACAATTATCCCTTGATAAAAGAAAAAGTTACACATGACAAACGCTAGTCACATTTCTTAATGGACGGGAGGAAGGTGTGGAAACAATGCTAAGATGGATGAACACAGGATAGGAAAACAAATAATACTTGAAAAAATTGAAACTAAAATTCTTCTTTTAGAAGAATGCTGCTGTGCAAATACTTTTCAGATTATTTTCTTTCCCTAATATTTTGATTGGTTGTAAAATGTCAAGAGACTACCGCTAATTTCACGTAGAAGGAAGTGCTGGAACATTACTGTGTTTGGCTGAAAACAGGTTATAGAGCAGCAGAAATCGGTTCAATTTTGCAGTTCCAGACCATTCCAACCCAAAATTAGCACTGTAAGAGATTGAAAAGCCTTCATGGTAAGCATACAACATTCAAAAAGCCCTATGGGCATGAATTTCTGCACAGCAATAGCTCCTGCTTTCCCCCAGTGTTCTTTTCTCAGGGAATTCAAGTTGTAAAAAGGGGATAAACATTCCTTGCCTCACAAAGGCATTTTGAGGCTTAAGTGATATCTGCAATATTTTCAGAAATGCTCTCACAGAAAATGTTTGGGATGCTCTTCAGAGACAGAAGCACTAGCATCTCTAATGAATGTACTTGAAGGAAAACTCTGAAACAACATATGGAAGCAAACTGAACACAGAGCACATATTTCTGACATTTATCTTTGTTTTTATTGTTAAGATAAAAGCACGCTGTTTGTTTCTTAGGATTTCATCTGCTATCGCTTTCTTTCCTTTCTCTGTGTCTTATTCTACACTAGTGACATCATCTGCCACAATTTTTAAAGTTTTGCAGCAAATCCTCTGCTTTGGAAGTTTTAATGAGTCATGTAGAGAATGTTATTAGACAGGGAGTTCATGCCTCCTTTCTGTAACCAGTACGTCTAGAGCAGAGATGATATGCTTGCTGGGATGACTGACTTTTAAAAATAAAAACAAAGAAAAAGAAGTCTCCAAAGACCAGGATGGCATAGTAACAGCAAACTTGCAAAGAACAAATATGGGCATTTAGAAACCTTTTCTTCTATTGCAGTTGCATGTTTACTGAATACTAATGTACTGGATAGGATTGCTCAGGTTCTGAGATGACTGGTGTCTCTGGTATGCAGTCCCAACTGTACTGAATGCTACTACAAACAAGAATTGCTTACAAAATCTTGAAAATAGAATGACTGAATCTTTGAACATCTGCATAAAAAAAGTATTCCCCTTCACACCTAAACTAAGCTACATGCTGATCAATATCCAAGACATCAGACAAACTATTCGAGGACACTCCTCAAGATACATAATAAATCCCCACAGTTGTGGTTACATTTTTCCATATTTTTATAGCTTCCCAAACCTGTTAAAGCTATGAATGCCTAAGAAAAATTGTACATGCTGCTCTTGCGCATGGTATTCTTTAAATGCATAGCTGCCTCGCTGTTAAAAGCTCAGAGAATTTGAGTATCACAGGAACTGTATAGGATGTAGTCAGTGATTGTTTTCTAAACGCAGGTTGTAGCATATCCCAATAGCACATCAAGTTCTCCGAGAAGCGTGGCTGTGAATCCTGAGTTACCTTCAAAGACGTGCGCTATAAATCCATGTGCACACACATATATATATATCTGTACAGTTTCACTGTTCTGAAATTGCAGCCTGAATTCTTTATATGGGATACATGATAACAGACATATAAATAAAACAATGTAGAACATCTGTTTTGTTTTCATATGGGTAAAACTACATATTGAAGATGTGCATAAGCAAGCACCTAGTTAACACTGAGTTCTAAATTAATTTAATGAGACACAAAATGTCACCATTTTCCCCCAGTTTTCCTCCTACCTATGTGTATGAGGTCTCACACAGGCTTGATTTCCTACCAATCAAATTTACAGTGCAGTATTTGTTTACTAATATTTCTACATTTTAAGGTAAAATACTCCAACATCAGTTCAGGCTAAACTGTTTCTACTTTCAAACAGTTTTTCTTCTGCTGTGTTGCCTATTAGTTCAAAGGTTTGAGAAGACAATCTTTTCTAGACATCATTCAGTGAGATATTTGAAATTAGTTCTCAAACACCTTCTCTTATAAAAGTCTTTTCCAGTGAGTTTTACTAGCTAGTGGGTGGACAGATGCACAGAAACTCTTCTCTAACTGAAGCAACAAATCACTGTAGTGTTTTATTTCCTACCTCCTAAAGTTGCTGTCCTCACTTGAGCAGCAACTCTATCTCCCAGTGCATCTCATGCAGTTTGATTGCAGTATGTTGTCTTTTGCTAAACACTGTAAATATGGCTCAGTGCACTTTAGGGAGCTTCCATTAAAAAACCCACAGTTAACAGTAACCGACAGATATCATACTAAAGTAACAGCAGCAATACATTTATTTTCTAATCTATTTAATATATCTTAGGAAAGCATTTCTGGGTGACAATAGGTGATAAGTATCGACTTCACTGGTAATCACTCTGTGTTTTTAAAGACAACTATTTCAGTTGGCAGCAAGGTTGAGTTTTAAAAAATAGATTAATTTCTTCATTCTTTTAAAAATTTGTTCTGTTCCTTTAAAATTCTAAGTTCCTTTAGGAAAATCAAGGTCTATTTTAAACACTGTGATCTGAAAAATTGAAAATGTTGAACTTCGGAAGATGATCCAGTAAAGCTTCTTTGAACACCAAAGGCTTCATTCAAGACCTATGCCTCTGCTAATTTTTCCCTCCAAGACTTCTGTCTTTGCAACCATAAAATACCACCTTCACCACCAGCAGCAAAACTGGAAGCACTGTGATCCACAGCACTACCAGGATTGCTAACATATGAATCACTGATTTACATAAGCCTTTCAAAAGGTGGATGTTCACGGGATGCAAGAAAAGTTGAAGCAGAATCTCATCTATGTGTGTAATCCCAGTGTTGCTCATGAGAGATATCAGCAATATTCTCATAACCATAAAAGCTGCAGAATCTTTAAAGGACAGGATGGAAAAGGTGCTCATGTAATTAGAAAAATACCAAACACTGTATAAAGATTTGAACATACACCTTGTCAGGAGCAGAAGACAGATTCAGTGGCACTTAAAGAAGATGTGATAAATTAAAAGCAATAGGTTTTGGATTAATTCAACACCTGCACAAAGATAAAGAAAATGCACAAAGATAAAGTAGATCCTGATTATGTATTTCTTGACTTAAATCATTAGGTAAAACGAAATAACTCCATGGCTAAAGTCAGCAACCACCACAGAATCAATAGGTCTCTGAGCCTACACCAATCTATATGCAGCCACAGTTTTATCACAAAATATTAGCTAATATTGATATTTTGTAATAAAGTTTCACTTTACTATGTAATTAGTGTAATGTACTAGGAGCTTTGTTTCTTAACAAAAGTCCTGGTGCTTGGTACAGCATTTACTGGCATGTTAAAAAACGGACTTCTATTGAGTTCCATCTGCCTAATAGAGAAAAATGTTCATCTTAATTAGGAAAATCTTCATAAAGAAATATAAATGCAGTTACTAATGGTCTGCAGAGAATAAATCTAGGACACTCAGAAACAACTGGTGTTTTACCAGGAAATGGAAGAGTGAATATAAACCCCCAAACAGTTGTTAGCTGTCCAGTGATTGACCACAAATAGCAATAGATGTGGAGGTTTTAAGTGTTTTATAATGAAAAATCTATTTATTTCATTAAGGTTTCATGCTTCAGACCCTTGTTTTTTCAGGTAATAAAGCAGTCTTAGCTGACAATGAAACTATTTAAACCCTCTATGAATTAAGATGGACAAATCCATTAGCAGTTTTTGAAGGAATTACTTTATAAAAAGAAAGAATGGAAGTGCCAAGCAATGGTTCAAGAAAGATCCACCATCAAGCACTTAAAAAATGGTCACTATATCAAACATATTTTGGGGGTTGCTGTGATGCTCACAGGCAGTTGAGAACTTTATGCTGACTTTATTGGTGCAGCAGCAGACACTACATAGTCATGATAAAGACAATATCAAAATGTAAACTATAATTCATTTTTGTCCTTAAAAATGTTTCAACAGGCATTATACATTTCATCTGTCAGTCTGAATCAGTTTTTCCCTCATTTTCTTCCAAGAGTTCTGTAATATAAAGATGTTGATATTCCCTATCTCTGTTCATTTTCCTTCCAAAATGAAATGAACTTTTACTCATCTTCCAGAATGTATTTCTTTTTAGAAAAAGCATGCTAATACAAAGCACTGATGGGAAGTACTTCCCAAGTCCCAAAATCTAACTCTCTGAGCCAGATTCAGTGTCTTCACAGCTTCTCAGTGAAAAACTGCTTTCTGCAAATACTACCTAACTACCTAAGATTTTATATTTTCTCTGAATGGCCTTGATAGGAAAACTAATACATGTATGTAACCAAGTGCAAAAGTGAAACCTGCATTACTATATTACTTCATTCAAGCCAACAACCAGAAATATGGTAAAAAAATGATGCTCTGGCCACTGACAACTTTACTACCTTGATCCACAGAGAATATCACCAAACAATAGTAGTTGCAGCTACTTGAGCCTTACAGAATGTAATTTCATTTATTCATTTCAGTGACATTTTTACTAGACTACAGCTTCATGTGGATTAGTCAGACACATCGAAACCCACATATTAGCTGAGGTGAAGCTGTGATGACTGCAGTTGTCTAACAGTGTCAATCTGAACTTCAGATGAATATAATTTGCTAGCTCTAAATGACAGAGATATAATATAGATCTCGTATATTGCCAAAGTAATAAATAATTAGTGAGCAGAACTGAGTAAAATAGCAGGTTGAGCACACCCCCAAATTTTGAATCTTGATGCGGAAGTCAGCCATCAGAATGATCCATCTTGCTGCCTCAGATGATAAAACAGCTTTCTCACAACCTAAGACATAGCACCATCTGGCACGAACAGAGGAAACTAAGAACTTCTGGAAGAGAAGCACAACAGCAATTTAGTTTCTTCAGAATTGTCCAAGATATTAACACAAATCCTTCAGAAACAGCCATCTGACTGCAAATGTGGCTCGGTGAACCTGCCTTCTGTAGACATGCTTGTATAGCTAATAATCTCAATTAAAATGTTGTTGAATTGAACTTAATTGTTTGAGTATGGGATGGCTGTTGTCAAAGTTAAGACAGTGTGTATGGAAAGTCAATTGTCTACCAAACAAGCTGGGTTTCAGAACATTGTGTCTCTTAACAGGAATTTCAGGAGCTCAGAATACATCTCCTCAGCAAAGCTCAGCAGGCTCTTTTCGGTAGTTAGTTATAAGAAGAGTGACTAAACCCACCAAGTTAAGCTGTGCCTTGAGCGGTATCAGCACACGTATTGCTGGCTGTTTGCTGGGGCTCAATGTCCTCCACATGCAGTTGGACAGAAGCGGTCTGATCACACCGTCATCCCCGAGAGAGGATGTGGAGCTGTGCCATTAGAGGCACTACTCGGACGTAGAGTGCTGAGTGGTTAGCCTGACTTGTTTGTAGTGTAAACACAAATAGAGTCTGCAGTCTGGATGACACTAGACTGTTTCACTGATATTAGCGCAGATTTATTTTATCATTGCTTTTTGAAAGTGACTTTTAACACAGACTGTTTTCTAAATGATCTTTAAAAGACACTCCTTTCTTCCTCATCACCTTCACCTAAGGCAATAACATCCCATAGCATTGATCTATTTGCTGCTAGTTTTCATTAATTTTACCCTCCCTAAGGGTGGTGCAGCTTTGGTGCCAGCTAATTAAAACCTATTTAGGGCTGTTCAGTGCACTTTATCAGACCAGAATTAGCTCTGCTGCTTTAATGAAGACTACAGTTTTCTCTGTTATTACCAATTAAATGTTGTTACATCATATTGCATTATATTTCTAATGCATGGCAAAGATAGAGATGGATTTACAACCACTTACCTGGATTGAGGTACATACAAAGATGCCACATTTAGTAACTACCTAATATTTCTTTAAATCCTTTCACTTGACTCAATACATATAATATACCACAACATTAGTGAAGTACTGGAAGAAGCTGCCAGCTTTATGCTCCCTCTAGGGAAGTACCAAGTAAAATGCATTAATGAAAAATTGTGAATGTCTGGTAATGAATATTATTTATGTAAAACAATTATTCAAAGTGGATAAGCATTCACCGCCTTGAACTCAAATGCTTCACTAATGAAGACTCTCAGAAAGAACATATGTCCCCCAGATTCATGACACCACATGCAAGGTTAATTCTCCAGTGTGGATAGCCCATATCAGAGGGTATTTCGTACTGCTGTAGAATTAAAAAAATGCTTCATTGCAAAATAAACAAACTTGTTTGTTGGAAATTATTTAGAGGCAATTCTTCTTGCTTCCATGAACCAACAATAAATCATTTGCCACTACCAAAGCTGTGGGTATTGAACCTGCACTCAGTGAAGTCAGGGATGAAGCTCCCGCATCAGTGGTGGAGGACCAGAGCTTTTCTGCAGTAGAGAAATGACTGCAGCACATACCTGTTAGCTGCTTCTCATAACATCCTTTAAAACTTGAGCACTGCTAGGGTGAAACTACTGAAAAGTCCCACTAATGACCTAAAAAGATGGTACATCAAAGAGTAGAAATAGAAAGCTCTTCAAAGGCTTGACAGACTAGAAATCTGTTGCAATCTCACTATGCATTAGTAGCATACACTGTACATAAGGACAGTATTTTAGGATTAAACTAAAAAAGATGTGGTTACAATCCACTCGGTACATTTTAAAATATGAGTTGAACTTGGTTTCCTTCCAGAATTTTTGCTGGGAACATGTTGAAATAGACCTCTGTTCAATCTAATATTGCAAGCAAGAGTTGATGCTTCTCTGAGGAACTGAAGGAATATTTGGCTGAGGAACCTGAGTCTGCCTCAGCATCATAATAGTCTGGCACAACATGTGAAACTATTTTCATCACCCACAAATCTCTTGTGCCCTCCCCATTTACTGCTTCCACAAATGCCACATACCTCTACCAGCCTCGTGACCCACCCTGGAAACAGTAGACAGGTCCTGTGAATTGAAGATGTTACAGAAAATGAAACAGTTTCCAAACTGAGGTCCCCTGATTAGTAGGGAACCGCAGGATGTTTTCTTGTGATACAGAAGGTGTTGGCTGGTGACATGTCAATTGTTTCCTTTGTTTCTGGCTGACAAGTGCACTAAACAATGTTAAAAACACCACTTAGTATTTGATGTGGAAAAGTAGGACTAAAAATGAAAGTTGCAGTAGATGCAAGGATTTTATCCCATTCCCACTGTGAGAAGTGGGGTTTGTTTCACAGTGTTAAAGGGAGGCACAGGCGAACACAATGTGATGTGGGTCATTAGGCAGGCTCTTTACAATTTGCCACTGTGTGCTGGGTTTGGCTGGCATAGGGTTAATTTTCTTCATCGTAGCTAGTAAGAAGCTATGTTTTGGATTTGTGCTGAAAACAGTGTTGGTAATACAGAGAGATGTTTTTGTTATTGCTGAGCAGTGCTTACACAGAGCAGAGGCCTTTTCTGCCTCTCACCCAACCCCGCCAGCGAGCAGGCTGGGGGGGCACAGGAAGCCGGGAGGGGACACAGCTGGGACAGCTGACCCCACTGACCACAGGGATATTCCAGACCATATGACATCATGCTCAGCATAGAAAGCTGGAGGAAGAAGGAGGAAGGGGGGGACATTTGGAGTGATGGCATTTGTCTTCCCAAGTAACTGTTAGGCGTGATGGAGCCCTGCTCTCCTGGAGATGGCTGAGCACCTGCCTGCCGACGGGAAGCAGTGAATGAATTCCTTATTTTGCTTTGCTTGCGTGCACGGCTCTTGCTTTACCTGTTGAACTGTCTTTATCTCAACCCATGAGTTTTCTTATTTTTACTCTTCTGATTCTGTCCCCCGTCCCACGGGGGGCGAAGTGAGCGAGCGGCTGTGTGGTGCTTAGTTGCCGGCTGGGGTTAAACCATGACAGTCCTTTTTGGTGCCCAACGTGGGGCTCGAAGGGTTTGAGATAACAAGAAATTTGACTGGAATGTGCTAGATCGAATTTATAGCTGTTATTACTGTTTAGCGATTAAATGACAGGCTTCTGTGCTTGCCATTGGGCTTGCTTGCCTCACTGTATATTAGAGCCTAGTGCTCATTAGTGGCTCCTTTTGCTTTTGCTGCTTGCTGTACTGCTTATCATTTTACTCTGCTGTGCCTGGGAACATTTTGATAACAGCAATGGCGATGTGCCTGGGCTGGCAGATGGCCAGGGCATTGCTGCTGTTTCTGTGCTGCTGTACTGGACAGGCTGGAACTCCAGTGTGAGCTCGAGTTGAAGGGACTGTGATGTGTGGATGAGTCCACATGGGTGCAGGACACCCCGAAGCATCTGTGGCTGTGGATTAGTCCACACCAGAGCAGGTATATCTCAAAGCATCTGTGACTGTGTTTACGTCTGTGCCGCAGCAGGTACACCTCTGAAGGGATTGTGGCCCAAGGATAAGTCC
The DNA here is from genome assembly GCF_929443795.1 of Astur gentilis. NCBI lineage: Eukaryota > Metazoa > Chordata > Aves > Accipitriformes > Accipitridae > Astur > Astur gentilis. The sequence goes on along the minus strand of NC_064887.1, from coordinate 13,568,159 downwards.
ACGCTGGGGAAGGTACATCTCAAAGCATCTGTGGCTGTTAAGTCCATGCTGCAGCAGGTACACCTTGAAGCATCAGTGGCTGTGCACGAGGTCATGCTGGAGCACCTCAAAGCGTGTGACCATGAATAAGCCCATGACAGAGCAAGTACAGCCCTAAGGGACTGCAGTCTGTGGATAAGTCCAAGCCAGAGCAGGGGAAAGGGGGAGGAGTTCATTGCGATGTTAAACCCTATAACCTGGCCCAAAGGGACCAGGGGTGGACATTGTAATGGGTATACCTTTAAATTGTTGTAATCCATTATTTGAGTTGCATGTTATAGGAATTACTACAGCAGGAATGCCCTGAACCAGTGGGGGACAAGCCTTACAAGAAGCAGTGCAAGTGCAGCAGTGACCCAACCTGAGCTGGCTTTGGTGCCACCTCTCCTGTCCTGAGTGACCTCCGTAAGAGATGGAGCTGCCCAAAGTAATGGGCTAAATTAATTCAATGGACATTTTGTGGACATCAGTGGACATTTTATGGGCATTTTACAGGGGTGGCCCATAGACTAGGGGAATGATAGCTGTGTATATCAAAAGATGGGAAGGGGAGGGTCGTTAATGAAGATATATTGGATAGTGTGGGACCTGAGCGTGACATAAATGGAATGGAACAAGGGGTGGAGAATGTGCTGGGTTTGGCTGGGATAGAGTTATTTGTCTTCGTAGTAGCTGGTAAGAGGCTATGTTTTGGATTTGTGCTGAAAACAGTGTTGATAATACAGCGAGATGTTTTTGTTATTGCTGAGCAGTGCTTACACAGAGTCAAGGCCTTTTCTGCTCCTCACCCCACCAGTGAGTAGGCTGGGGGGCGGACAAGAAGCCAGGAGGGGACACAGCTGGGACAGCCAACCCCAACTGGCCAAAGGGATATTCCAGACCATATGATGTCACATTCAGCATAGAAAGCTGGGGGAAGAAGAAGGAAGGGGGGACATTCGGAATGATGGTGTTTGTCTTCCCAAGTAACCATTAGGCGTGATGGAGCCCTGCTCTCCTGGAGATGGCTGAACACCTGCCTGCCGAGGAGAAGTGGTGAATGAATTCCTTGTTTTGCTTTGCTTGTGTGCACGGCTCTTGCTTTACCTGTTGAACTGTCTTTATCTCAACCCATGAGTTTTCTCATTTTTACTCCTCTGATTCTGTCCCCCATCCCACGGGGGAGAAGTGAGTGAGCAGCTGTGTGGTGCTTAGTTGCCGGCTGGGGTTAAACCATGACATGCTGCTTGCAATGTGAAACTTTTAGTTGTTGTAACAGATTAAGGAGAAAGAAATTGGGCCATTTTGACATTAGGCTGCTTAAGAACTTTGTTCATATTCACTGGGAGAACAGAAGTTCAATCTGCCTTTGCATGAAAAGAAGCGTTTTTATTGTGTTAATTGCATAATAATAAAACCTTGAGATGTGTTAATTTGTTGAAGAGGAATGGATCAGGCTGGAGATGAGGGTACTTTGACATTGGACGATGAGATTTTTTGAGAAGATATACTAAGATCTGGTCTCACAATAAGGATTTTGATAAAGTATTGTAAAGTTACTGTGACCTGACTGACTGTTAACATGGAAGAGTCATAAAAATAAACAAATTTATGTTTAGCAATGCAATATTGTACCCATGATCATATTTAGCTCCATTAATAGGTAAACCAATGACTTGGACTATCAGAGGACATCTTCGAAGAACAGATCTTGTGTATTTTCTCTATTAGCCTCTGTTCATCTCTTTGTTCAGTTAAACTAAAGAAGCCATGATAACCTTGATACCTTTACGACATATAGGAGCTCCCACCAACTCCAGAACTGTAGAAGTAACGTGCACTGATGAACAAGCTGAGGGGCATGTTCTTCCCTATGTTTCAATAGTTTTAAAGAAAAGAAAAATCAACTCTAACCAAGTTTTGACCGTTTAATAAAGTGAATCAAGGAAGTTTGAGAGAACAAGCTCTTCTACTTCAAAAGCTAAGTCAAAAGTTCGGACTAAGTTAAACTGTTTGCGAATATCTGTATTTTTAATTTGGTCAGAAGAGCTAGAGTCCTTCACAACTGCAAATTCATGATGTGCAAATTCAAAAATTAATACTAAGGCACACTAGTGACCTGGAAACTCCTTCCTAGTTAGCTCCAGTGAGTGTGCATGACAGGTGCTTTTCCATGCCAAAACACAGATGATCAGAATTATTGCAGCTCGGTTAAAAAATCCTGCAATTTGTGGTCTTAATTCCACAAATCCAATTTCCGCTGTGAACATGCTAGCCAAACAGTGGCCCTCACACTTTCATCTTCTTACAGCCCCCACCTCAGCAGCATAAACACACATTCTCAGGCATGGAAAACAGAATTTCAGCATAATTCTGGTAAAAACCTTAATCTATTACTGTATCACTGATAATCCATTTTCACCAAGAAATATAAATAATGCATAACCCTGAGGTTTGTGTTTGAAGAAAAGCCACAGTGAATCTCAACAGAGAAGAAAATACAATATCCAGAGTTATCCTGAGGTTGTGCATTTGGAAATGTTGTTTGTGTAGGATTATCCTCTTCAAATAAAACGTCAATTTAATCAATAGTAAATTGAGCTGAAAACAACACACAGCTTTGAAAATGTTTCAGGAAGACATCCAATATTTTTGGGACTCAAGCCAACAGAAATGGAAAGAACAGAAGGTAGCGTAGGTGGGGTAAATGGGGCCTGGCTGCTGCCTCATCAAGTGCTTATAACAGTCAAAACCATATAACAATCCATTAAAAACATATCTGGGGACTCATTTAGTAGCTGGCATCCGTCATGGACTTCTCTGATGTATCTTTTGTCAAACATTTTAATTGTTCTTCACATTTAGGACTTACCGGTCTTTTCCTGTCTCCTTCTTAAATACTGCATCACAGTAACTCATGCGCTTTTCTGTTGTCACATAGATTTTGGCAGTTGGGTAGCTGTCAACAGTTTTCTTCAGCATGTTGTACACAATGCCATTTCCATCCTTCCTCATGTTTCGAAAAGGTCCCCAGATCACGTAAACAGTGTTGTTGGTTTCTTTGAAAAAGTACTCAGGATTCTTGAGTAGGAGAGGCACACTTGTGTGAGAGACCACTCTTACTGTTGTTCTCTTCCCAACATCCTCCTCATAGCCCTTTGTGGGAGCATTGTTCATCCTCCATATGCATGAGGACTTGTCTATCTCAGCTCCCACCTTCTGGCCAGCCATCTGTCCCGAGTTTGAAACAATGGCACAGAGGTCACAGTCAAGTTGTAGAGGCTGGAAGAAAGAAAACAAAAATACATGGCAAGTCTTACTCTGTAAAACATGAAGACTGAAAACTCATTTAAAAGAAAGATGGGCACAGTCCAACAAATTGATAGCAACGTTTCTCTTTAAAAAAACCTAACAATACCCATGTGGTAGAGCTGGTGGAAGACCCTACCACTACAAAGCTCTGAATGCAATCCTTTTTAGTGAAATAGGCAGTTCCAATCTTTTCCTTTGCTCTCCACCTTGCAAAGTCAACTAGTAAAATAATCATTCCTTTTTTTTCTCTAAATGTTACTCTTTCCACTAGAAAACAATGAAAGAAAGAAGCAGCAGAAAACAATATTTAGATCAATGCCGCCTTCTCTTTTAACAAGATGTTGTGAGCAATAGGGGAAAAAGTACAGAAAAAGCGATGCTGGAAATTTAACTATACACTGGCTGTGTTTATGTGTCTGAATGAATTGTTCCCAAATTTGTGACAGAAATCAAACATGAGATGTAACTCTAAAAAGCAATCTAGCAGTTTGAAAACCCTGCAGTTGGAAAGGAGATGTAGACAGAGGAATATGCTGTTCTTTCCCGAGAATGGTTATGACCCATGAAAAATGAGAGGCAGATGGACTGGTGACACGCAAGCTAGGAACCTACTCCTGGGCAAACTGAAGTCAAAGACAGTACTTCCTGAGCATGTTCTAGGGTACTATTTCTCCAGTATGAATTGAAAATATGAGCAGTTATCTGTCTAACAGAGATATAGGGACCTATCTGATGTTCCGTTTGTTAGGATATAAATAATAAATGTCTTTTTGTTCTTTTGTACCAACAGACTATAAGGAAATGCCCTGTATTTAAGTTGGATTGTATGAAAAGTTTGGTTAGAAATCTAAATTAAATGAAAACTTGATCCATCAAAAAAACCTACAGAAGATGGTCCAGGCCACAGATCATCTACAATTCTTTGTATGGTCACAGACTTGATCTTCTGTCATGCTCCCCCATTGGGAGCCAGTGACTTCAGTTTAAAGTTTGTTAGGAATACTTCCCTTCATGTTCTTCGGACATTTAGCCTGACAGGATGCTAGATGCTTTTCTGATCAGACTTGTGGTTATTTCCCTTCAAAATCACACCTCATTTAGCCGATGTGGATGAATATCCTGGCTACATTTGACCACTATAACCTTAGGACACGGTGGCTGACAAAACTTCAAATTTCTTTGGTAATAGTGCATAATATAAGGACAAGAGATAAACATCTGAAGAGAGCCAAATTATAACAGCTAAAATATCTCACATTTGGCGACAAATATTGTACTGAACTAAGGTGCATCCTGCAAGACTTCTGCAATAAATCTGACAATTGCAAAGGTTTCATTTCTCTACTGTGATTGGTTTGATTTCTCTATGTGAGTGGTTCATGAAAACATTCTTTCCTCATTTCATCAGGAGTTAAAGATGCCTGACTGCATGCAAAAGCATTGGCAATGTTTCCTTTACAGAATACCATGTATTTTTTTATAGCTGTTGTAGTTTTAGAGAGCTGTCCTGCATAGCTCTCTGACAGCAAGGATAAAATCCCAGGAGATGCAGCTGAAGACAACAGTCTTTCTCTTTACCGCTTAGTTACAGAAATCCTCTCTAAGATACATTATGAGGACACGGCTGGGTGACCTAAACAAATCCGTAAGCATAACTCACATCCTAACATGAAGTGAATTGTTAAAGTCCCAGCAGATTAATGTATAGCTTTCAGGGTGAACTTTCAAACTAACAAATGCTGAATATGAAAATGCTAAATAGGAAAAGCCAATTTGGTCAAGAATCTGGTCCCATTTAAATTTGTCTCAACCTTAGTGCTGCTTTTTGGGTTGTTTTTTTTTTGTTTGTTTGTTTTGTGTGTGCGTGTGTCCCAATATTCTTCATTCTCCATTAAAACTGAGCTGCTCTCTTAAATTTGGAATTGTTTGATTTCCTGACCTTAGTTAGAAATGCATTGCACATTTTCTATTCACTGAGTATAACTGTTCTGCTCGAATAAACTGAGTACACTCACTCCTGCAATTGTGTCCCCTGGTTTTCTAGCTCTTTTGTTGTGATTCATTTATCTTGTTCCAATTTATAAAGCGCTTTCATAATATTGAATGCCTGCACTAGGTCAACATATAGTCTGCTCTTCTTCAACAGAGGCAGAGGCTTAACCCCTCCCAGCCCTATCTCAGAATAAATATTTTTTACAATGTAGAGAAATTTTACATGTCCTAATATGCGTACTTCCCAACAGAGATCCCAGAGAGAGTTAGGAGGCTGATTGACACCCATGACAGACATTCCACTGACTCCAGAATCATTCGCTGACTTCAATATCTTTTTGCATCATATCTTCCTCAATGTATGAGAAAACACATGTCAATATTTATCCATTGAACCCCCATATGGAGGGAGTCCGGCAGCTTGCAGTGTTGATTTATAAGTGTCACACACAAAAGGGGCAGTTTCAGTAATCCATATACAACAGCTTTCTCATTTTCCTCATTTAACATGACATTCCTGTTTGTTATTACACCCTAGCTCAGGTATGACTGTCCCATCACTTTAGGACTCAAAAGCTGCCTAAATGTAGCTCCTCTGCCAGGTGGGTCCCACAGGAGCTATTCAGGCTCATGGATTTGGCTGCCCGAGGGTCCAGAATTGGGAAGCACCCAGGTAGTTGTGGCTGCTACTTCTGCTGCTGAACTAGGACACAGCTGCCAGCTGTCTATGACCCTTGGGGAGTTGGAGTGATGTGCCGTTGTCCCCCTTCACCCCATACTCTGGGGTCCTACATCCCTCACACCCTTCTCCCATATGCAGATTTTTTGCTGCAAGGTTGCCCATGATAGCCCTAACCTGTATGAGAAACTATCACTTTTCCATAGCCCTAACCTGTATGAGAAACTATCACTTTTCCATTGAACTTGCTGTATTGTTTGTATTAAGGATGAACAGAAGCAGAGAGACAATTCTTACACACAGAAACTGGACTACAGAGAGATGAAAACTGGAGAATTAGAGAAAATGTGCCTTCTTGCTGATCTGTTTTGCAATTAACAGTAACTGTTTACAGGTGTCCACATCACAAACACCAGGATAGCAATTAAACACTAACTCACCAGCAGCCTTATCAGAGAAACCAAAAATGGGTCTGGCAGGCAGTCCAGGCTGCCCTCTCACCTGCAGAGATGGTCCAGCAGCAATGGGATTGATACAGATTGGCAGGACCTTACAGAAACCTATGCTGTTACTGTTTATGCTCTCTGGACTAAGAACGTCGGTTAAGGGTTCACCTGTACCTTTTCACAAGATCTTAATTCACTTGCATTGTAGATATATGAGCTAAAGAAAAAACCACAGAGAACCATTCACCTTTTCTGCTCTTTTCATATATTTAGACACATAGTTCACCTCTACACACCATGAGGGCTGAGCTATTATTGCTTCTAGAAAATTATTCATTTTGTCACTGACCAGAAGGACGTAGAAGTCCTCAGCAGAGCAGCTGGGCATGATTCTGACAAATTGTCCCATCTTTTTCCTGAATGATATATTGTAACTGTTGAGGAGCACTTATATTTTAATCAGTAAAGAAAATGAAATGTCTGACCTTTCCATTTCCTGTGCAAGCTTACAGACAATAGAAAAGATAATTAAAACTGTGAATTAGAACTTGCAAAACAGTACCGTCTCTCTAGCAAAGAGAAATAGCTGTGTAATAAAGGTCACTTATCAAACAGTTCTAGTTATTAAATCTTTGCATTTAGCACTGAAGTAGCTTCACAGAATCAAAGGTCAAATCATTAAATAACAAAAACAGCCAGAATTAGAAAAGGTCACAAGCAAATCTAACTAGAAGTAGGTCACAAAACATGATTCTCTTTCACAGAGTATTTCGATATTTGGAAAACTGGTTACTTTCCAATTTGAAACAACTCCCCTATCATTTCAAATGTCTCCGCCAGGAGACTGAAATTCCAGCTACGGGATCATTTCTATGGGTGGTTTTCCCAATGGCACACGCCCTGGATCACCAAGTTTCCCAGACACAGACCTGTAGGTCTGCTGAAGTCCCAGGCGGGGATAATCTCAGGCCAGGTCTCAACCTCTTGGCCAAAACTTCAGTACAAGTCAGTGGAGTTCAACAAAACAATGTCTTGACAGACCAGTCACGTCCCAAGCTCCCGTCTTAGCAGAGACTGCCAGAGTCACTCTTCAGTTGGACCAAAACTAGCCCAGGACCTATGCAGATGTAATTTACACTAATGAAAAGCTGAATTTCTCTTGCGACTTCTTAGCCCTATAGGCTGGTGGCGTGCTGGAGAGCTCACTCCAACCACCAACTCTGCTTTACTTTGTGAATCTCACAACTAATCATGCAGATAGTTAGGAAATTCAGATTAAACTTTCCCAATTGTTACTTTAACAATATGATTGTAATTTTGTAAATTGGACGGAATGCCCATTCACTACATAATGAGGCAATTATTAGCAGCTCGCCACATATTAATTTGCTCCTTTAATGTTGAAACAAATGAGATCTTTTCTTATAATCATCCTATTTGAGTGAATTCTAACAAAGCCGATTGAACAAAGCTCCAGAGAGACTTTCTTTATTTCAATGCCATTTATTCTTCTACTCTTCTTGGATGTCTTTAGAGTTTTAGAGGATACAACATTTATAATGATGCCAATAGGGAATAGATTTTGCCTTTATTCTTCATGATGTTCTTTTGAGGTCTTTGAAATGGAAGGTACAAGAGAGGCATTAACCGTCTGGCATTGTTTTTATTGCTTTTCTCTACCTTACAAGCAAAAAATGTATTTTAATTTTTCCTGTGTTTCAGTGATGATTAACCAAGCTGGTTTTATCTGCACTTACTCACTTTCTTCAGACCTCTGACAAGGAGGAAAGACTTGCCAGGCTTCTCTAAGACAAAATTCAGCATGTTTAAAGAAAAGAAAGATAGTAGTTGTGTGTTCACCTAGCAAGAGCTATCAATTTAATACAGCACTCAGAAGCACTGCATATAAATCACATTATATAACTAACATCAAGCAATAAAAATAAAAATGATAAAAAAACACAGGTCTGATTACCCTGAGTCTGTGGTTGTACTCCCTTCCCTCCTGTGGTAGTGTTGTGGTTTTTTAGTCTTCAGCAATTGATTTTGGTCCTATCCCCCAGCATCACATCCCTGTCTTCATAAAATTTAATGTTAAGATGTCATAAAGATTTTAACATTTTGACATTATTCTGAAATAAGCCCTACGTCAACAAGCATCCCATTTCCAAATAAACAGAATATTTCATAAGACTGTTCCTGAGACTGAAACACCTGGGATATTTTATTTAGACGACTGTCACTGATATGTACATAAGTGCTAGAAAGAAGTTTTTATTTAAATTGAATGAATTGGAAGAGAATGCATAGGAGCCACGTAATGGGACTAATCTTGCCGTAAGAGACTGAATAAGCAACCATCACTGAAATTCTTTCTATATACACTGACCCAGTTGTTACAGAACTGCTACTCTTTGATTTGCAGCTCATGTTACAGCTCCTTAAAAGGTAGCTGTATTGGCCCTTTGCTTGAACAGGTATCTTGTGGATTCCTAATGTCAGTGGTAAAGAGACAGAAAAGGGAAGAAGGCTTGGACTTTTGGCAGAAGTTGAAACTTGCATGCCAGAGTCTCCAGCACCTTCTAAACCTTCATTTGGTAACTGTATTTTTCAAACACTATAGCTTTCTTTCTCACGGAAAGGAAAAAAAACCCACCCAAAACACAAACCCAAACCTTCCAAATATGAACCACAGTGCAAAGTGATGCAGTGTCATCTTTCTCACTTTCAAGACAGCTCCAGTTACTCCACGCCAGCTCGTATCTCTTTCAAGATACAGCAGAGCAAATGCTCACCAGAATGTTGCTGATTTTGCTGCAGCTATTGGGAACAATACAGGCAACTTTGAAACAAGGCAAGAATCAAGTACATCTCATGATACTGAGTGCTGAAAAATAAATGCTTCAAATATATGTGAGAAAACTGAGTAGCAACAGTCAAGTATATGACCTATAACGAAGAAACCAGAAAATTGGTCTTTTTCTGTATTTCCCTCTATTCAAATATAAAGCAAAAATTGAAAAGTCAAAGATATTACCCCTCTTGATAATCCCATAAAATAAAATTTGAGTAAAACCAGGTCCAGCTTGATAAAAATATTTTAACTTTCTATTTTTTAAAAATCATATTTAAATAGTTTTCTAAAATGGAATTAAAATGCTCCTTCAGTTGAACATTTTTCTGTATTATGCAAAGCTTAAAGCATGGTAGTTCACATTAACAGAACAGGTCTTTCATTTTTTCCTTTCTTCCTGGTTTGCCCGCTGAAACTTCATTGAGACTGACACCTTTTTTCTAGTATTTTCTTCTAGAACAATAAACTATTGAAAGATTCCTGATAGCTCCATTGGTAAAAAAGACTCAGAAATAGAAAAGTGGCGGAGAGTTAATAAAGAACAGGAGAGGTTGTTCTGTCACTACGCGGAGGGTTAATGAAGGAAGGAAGGAAGCTGCCAGATTCAGTGTTTCAAGTGCAACAGAAAGACCCAGCAGAGGCAGAGTGCTGGAGGACTGATGGTCAACAGCCCTGTGGGATTTCAAGCACTGAGAGAATGGCAGACAAAGAAAGTTTTGCCCCAAGCGTTGCCTGAAGGACGTGTGAGGACCTGTGCCGCACGTGCACTCTGTCAGTAGAAGCCACGTTTTAGTTTGCATCTCAGGTGGTTGGTAAATTTTTCTCTCCCCATGTAGGATGGCAGAAGAGATGTGCTCTTATTAACATGAATGAATACGTCACGAAAGGAGAAGGAAATAAATAGAAGCAGGATACCAAAAGAGAAGAGAGGACAGAAAAAATCTCAGAGAACAACTGAAAGAGGCTATGAAAAGGTAGAATATAGTTTAGTGTTTAAAAGAGAAAGATATAATGGGAAAGAGGATTTGAGAAAAAGTAAAATACTGATAAATAGCCAGTAAGATAAAACATGATGTTTAGGAATGATATCTAGCAAAAGAGAAGAACCAAAACACCTAAAGATATCTGTTAAGGTATAAACTAACTGCTGCAAAGAAAGCTTTATCGGACATGTCAATCAAATAACTCCACATTAGGCAGAGAGAATAGCTTTTTTCCTTTAACCTGCAACTGCCCAAGCAGAAAACAGACAGAAACAGATACATTCACTCCAGCATATAGTACTACATCTTGTAGGTAACCAGAAGCCCTGACAACTGTAGACATTCAGTTGCCTACAGTTCGAGAACCACATAATTAACACCTCTGAACAGGGGGTGGGGGTAGAGAAAAGCAGAGTCTTCTCTGGCATATAAAATATCAGGATAAAAGTACAAATATGCCCAAGAACCTATGTGGAAATGTTCATGTCAAACACAGTTGAGGATTGAATGCCTAATTGTTATGGGAGGGAGGCAAACTCCATCATGCACACCCTATACAGCAAGTTCATAAGGTAGGCACTAAAACAACTCACTCTGAAAAACAGCCTATGAAAAAATTAATTTCCCAGTTGTTCAAAAAGGAAACCCAAGAAACTACGTTAGTTATAGAGTACCCCCACCTTCATCTCAGTGGTTTAGCTGATGACCATAGATAACCAGAATGTTTGTGACACTCCATCTATCACTTATTTGCAAATGTACAGCCTTTGAAATATCATGGCTTTGTAATAGTTCAAAAGCCGGGAATTCTTCCAACCGAATGCTGCTTGCTGAATGCTGAATCCAATAAGTCATTTATCTTAACTTCTGCCACATTTCTCACTTGCCCTCATTAGCACGTGATAACTCTTGAATTTTGTGCACAAAAGTTACTGGAGAAACACAATTTAAACCAGACTCTGTCCATTGAACTTCATGAACAACTCCAAACACAACAGAACCAGCTGATCTGACCCATGGCATCCCTTCTGTCACTCTACTGCAAAACTGTATTTGCAACAGTATATTTGCTACCAGCAAAAAAACCATCATCACTTGATCCTGTAAGTTATTGGTTATCATACTATTTAGGTTTATTTTATCTTCTGCAATTCTCTGTTTATATTGAATTTCTTTTCTGGTTTTTTGTATGTAGCAATAAGGAAGATAAAATTTGTTTCTTCTCTCTACAGGCATATTTGCTCGGCAAACAATACAAAACACAGGGAGGTAAAACATCACTTACAACTCAAGGAGACATAAAAGGGGGGAACGTACTGTTAGCACATGGTCTGAAGAGCAAATGAATCACAGTACAAAAGGACAAAAACAATTTCTCACATCCAGTACCATGTATGGCATCAGAGCACAGGTAACATGTAACACATAATCCTTCCTTACAGAGTGGACTTGAGAACGATATCCTTGAAAGCAACCAAGGCCAAAAGGCTTCTCTCCACAAAAGCTGTTTTTTCTTTGCAAATAATAAGTAGTATCTGTGCAAAAAAAATTAATGAGAATTCCTCGCTATGAAGTTGACTACTATAAGACTATGTCTAAGGAATTCTTTGTCACATATGCAAAACATTGGTTAATCTGTAACCACTCACTTTAATTTGTATTTATTATAAATACCCACAGATGGCAGTAAAGTATATAATGTATACTGCAGATTTGTTCCAAGTTTGCTTTCTCTAATAACCTCCTATTATCAGCACTCACCATTAATCATGGGCCATTATCTAGCAACTTATTTGGCTGAATCACAGATGCAGGAATGCCTGTTAGGCCTCTAATCTAAATACATTTGAAAAAATTACACTCACAAGTAAATTATGGGACTTCTAATTTGAAGTTCACATCTTATTTCAGGTCCATTTATTTGGGATCTGATATGGGGAAATGATATCGAGGTAAGCACCAAAAACTGTCAGAAAAACTACCTTGTATTCCCCCTTTTTTTTCCCCTGAAAATCCACCTAACAGGCTGGAAGCCTAACCTCTAATTTATTTTGTTCCATGCTGTCTAGACCTATTATTTAATTTTGTCTCTCTTGGTGGTCTATCTGTCAAATTATTTGTATGCATGGAAGGAAAGTGATAAGCTAAAATGCTAATTATCCATTTTTCTGAAATTAAAAAAAAAAAAAAAAATCCATGCCAGGAATAACAATAAGGTTTATTACAATAGCATTAAAACCAGTAGCTTTTTTATTTGACAAAATAAGCCTTAAGAAGCTTTCTGAGTCCAGTGTTTTTAATTGCAGGATGCCTTATCTAAAAGAGAATACATACTTGCTTCTGGCCACATTCGTTTCTTTTCCCTCATTGGTATATTGGGAATATTTGCTGTAGCACTTTATGACTGTCAGCTTTAAAATGTTTAAAATCTTCTGTAAAAATGTCATGTCAGGTTAAAACTTTGCTGACGAGGTCATAGTCCAAAAATTAAATTGTTTTAAATATCTTTTATTTTAAGATTTTTAAACCATTTCAGTTGCAGAAAGATATAAGGTTAAATCACCATTTTTCAGATATCTGAACTTTCAAACACTATGGCACTGGGCACTAGGACAGAAATTACAACTGGATTGGAGAGTTCTTCTTAAATAATTAGGAAGATTTATTTTAAGGTCTTTTAAGTCATTAATGGAAGCTGTTGAAGCATAGCTGCATATTTAAAAACTCTGAAGGTAAAGGTCTGTTTCAAATGAAAAAATTGTTGTACATACACTCTCTTCTGATTGCTTTTACATCATTGCCTCAGTGCGCGTGTCCACTAGCCAAATTTTAATCGGTGCAGATTTCATTGCAGGCACTAGTTTGTAACATGGACTAACACTATCTGCAACAACTTTGTAAGCACTCTCAAGTGGGAACTGCTGGGTTAAATGCTTTGTAAACAATTCAAAGATCATTCTGTATCAGTTCTCCTTCCTCATGGAGCATGACAGTGTAGCTTCTGCTACTACGACATCCCACACCAGCCCAATTTCCCCTTCACTTGAAAGCCTTTGCTAAAGAAAAGCCCCTGACCACAGTGGCCTCTGCCAAATCTTACTGAAGTCCACGGGGCCTTGTGCAGGTCTGTGCATCATCACTGCAGAGCTCAGAAGAAGATCAAGGCCTGAGGAGGTGCTGAATAACATGCATACACAAATAAGGTGGTAAGTTACGAGTTAAGGCATGCTAGAAGCAATTGCATAACAAAATCTTATTAAAAAAATGAAAATAATAAACCCTTTCAATCTTTTCTCCACTATATAGTCTGGCCTGACAATGATATAGTTGCAAGACATAAAAAACACTACCTCCAAAATGGGTAGTTATAATCATATAGCTCTTCTACTTATAATTTAAATTTTTAAGAGAGAAATTCATTTTTAGTTCTTCACACATCTTAAGGAGAAAAATACCACTGTAAAGTACCTATACGCTGACTTTCTAGGTAAATCTATAGCAGGTTCATATTCCCCATTACAGTCAAAAGCAAAACTCCTACTGACATCATTAGAGCCATGACTTCACCTAATGTCTGAATTTAGGAAAGAGAAATTTGGATTCTTATTTCATAGATGGAGAAGTTTGCTATCTGTAAACAGACTCAGCTCAGCAGCAAGAGAAACAGCAAGGAAACTTCTCATGTAGCATGTCCAGCTTGTGGTGAAAATCTGTGCAGGTCTAGGCTCAACAAGACGTACTCTGAAGAATAAATTTAGGCGTGGGACTATAAAATGATATAGCTCAGAAGAAGAATGTTCTGTGCGATTACAAGATTATGGTGCTGCTCCTTTGCCCAGGCAGCAGCAGAGGCCTCTCACCTATCATTCTGCTTCAACCTCTGAAAAGGATGTAGGGTATTTTCTTGATGTAAGCTATCTGCTCACAAAGCCATATGACAGTCTTCCTTTTTTGTACGTGAGCATGCATGCTGATGTTCTGTGCTATATGACCTTGCCTGATGACTGCTGAAACTATTTCCCCCCAAGTCTATTTCTGGGATGAAAACCTAGGAGGCCACGTTAGCTTCCTGCTCTTGCTGGCATCAAATGGGTTAAGCCAGATTCTACATTTCAACCCTGCTTGTGGGTGCACAGGGTTTGTGTAGGTTTTTCAGGTCTTTTTTAAACCTGTTGACTTTAATGAAGCTTGCGATTCCTTGTTTCCAAAGATCGTAATGACAGCAGGATCTTTATTGTCTGACAACTTGAAAAGCAATCTTAAAGGTCAACACCAAAGCTCATCAGCTGCTCAGCAATGAGTACGGTGGTTCTGAAAAAAGAGGTTCTTGGGGACAGCAATAAGGAGGGAAACTTGGCGACCTCTGATAGCATCCGCCTCCTGACCGCTTTGGCTTGCTGGCATTATAAATATGATAAAATACATGTCAAGTGATTGCCTAGCAAGGGGAGAGAAAATGGAAGACTGACAACTGCCTTCTACAGCAAACAGGTTGTGCCTCTTTTCCTCCTCCTTCCAGAACAATGCTGCTCCATGCTACAGGGTCTGTTGCTCCTCTAGCTATCAACAGCTCACAACCACACATTGGGAACTGGAGAGGCTAGTTCCACCTCACTCCCACAAAGAAGGTCTGAGGGACTACAGTATGCAGCAAAGTGAAAAAAAAAAACCCAAACCAAAAAAGCAAACACCCCCCCCCCAACTCCACTGAAGTCATCAACTAATTATAAAATAATCGTCCAAAAGAAATGCCCACCTAGGTTACAGCTGATGCTGAGGGAAAAGCCCAGAGAACAGCAATGAACCTTGGATTGCATAGAATAGCATTTCTTCATTTCCATGAACAGTATATATTGGAAAACTTTTCTATAGTCATGTTAGTTCTATTTTCTGTTGTCTGCTTAGTGACTTAAAAAAAAATAAAATATATATAGGTATTAACACAACAAAAGCAGCAAGAGAGACACATATATATATGGAGAGTTTAGATGATGTATTAATTCTATTATAAGAAAATATTTACAAAGCAAATGTGAAAGCTTTGGCGTCTCCTCTCTCTGAGTCATACTACTGTGGAATTATAGATGCAGTACAAAGAAAACTGTGTGTGTGTGTTCAGCTACCCTATCATACATGGTCTCAGACATGCACAGCTTCCTTATGGCTAAAAAGGACCAAGGGAGATGACCTGAGGATGGAATACTGATGGACTACATATGTCCCATAAAAAAAGGATCCTTTTTTTCAGGGAATGCACCTTTGTAATTGAGGGCAATTAAGCTTTGGAACAGGTGCCCAGAAGATTCTGGAGTCTCCATCCCTAGAGATTTCCAAAGCTTGATGAGGCACAGACCTGACCTAACCTTGATATTAGTCTTTTTATAGACAATGTTGGACAAGATGGACTCCAGAGGTTCTTTCCAACCTATTTTTTTTCAATAATTCTAGAATTCTGTCACTTCAAGAGCCAAGGGGAAGTTGGATGAATTTTAATGAAAAAGACAACACACATTTTTTAATAGTGAGGATTATTCATCACGGGGTGGGGGGTGGGACAGACGACACCACAAAAAAAAACAAAACAAGCAAAAACACAACAAAAGATTGGAAGTTGAAAAATTAGTGAAAAATTATTCTCTTTTTTCCTTGTCTGTTCTTGGTTCTTTCTACTGCCTGTCACACAAAATCACATATAAAATACAGTAGGAGAGAGAAACATCCCTAAAATGAAAACAGGATGATAGGATTTGATCTGCATGTCATATCACAGTCCTGCACAGAACCTACACCTAATAAATCTTATTCCCAATAAAACAGTTACAAGACTGGAATCCAGACTGACCTAAGATCATAACCACAAGCGCACTCCAGCCACTGTAGCACAGGGTATGGGCAACATGGTGCAATTTCCTTCCTGGCATATGTGCACTAGCTCCAGGACTGCTAAACCAGCTGTTTCAAACAGTTAGGTTCATTACTTCATAGGATATTTGTAAAGACTGTAAATTTTAGCTGAGTCCTTCTCGGAGGTCTTCTGTTTTTCTAAGGCCTGTTAGCAATGAATAGGTGATATCACGTCATGCCTGGAGACCCATGCTGTGAATTCTTCTTAGGCCTTTTAGCTCTGCTAACAGTGGTGCCTCCACCAGTACTGGAAGATGGCTGAGATACAGAAGTGGTAGCTCTAATGGACTCTGGGGTTAGGAGAGGGGTAAAAAGAAAGAAGAAAACCCCACTGATCCAGAATGAATAAATCTTTTCCAAGACAGAAGTCAAGACTGCTGTCATGTTCTAGTGACCACTGAGCAGTAAGCTGTAGCTTTGCAGGCTGGGACAGAGGGAAGAAGAGATATGTTGCAGGAAATCAAATGCACATTGCGTTCTAGAAAAATGGGAGAAACTCCCATAAAATCAGACCTGCAAAGCTCCAACTATAATACAGCAGAATTATAATGGCTATGAAATGTAGGATGATGAAAATCCATTCTGAAAAAGTGTATCACAAGTGAATACTGTACTTATCCCCTCCCCTTGGAATAACCCCACAGTAGCAGCAAAACCATTGCTAGTGCTGTCACAAGATCCTTGCAAAAATCCTGCAGACCGTGTTTTTCAAAAGAGCAATAATGAAAAAATAAAGTCCTGTGGTGCTTTTCCTCTGTCAGCCCTGTTTATGAATTCATAGCACAGCATGAAGGTTATTAAAATCCCATATGTGAGAACCACACACAGCACAAGGAGATATGAATTGGCATTCCACAGAGATAACGCTATCTAATGGGCAAAACAAGTAGCATGGTTTCATTCTTATTCAGAGTACATTTGGAAAGGGCAAAGCATCTGGCTGCTGCTCATGGATAGCTGACCAGACACAAATCACTTCTTCTTCTTACCTGTTGATTAAGAAGTTAAATGTAAAGAGCATGGCTGTTATCTTGCTGGGCCTTGATATTCCCAGGACACCCTTTTACCCACAAACCATTTGACGTGAGGTGGATTAAATGCTATTTGGGTGACCCAGATACAGTAATTATTAAATACATTGCTGTTTACTTCCACATGCACGCAGTCCAAATCAAAATGTAATTAACTGTGGAGATAACCAACACACCTCACAAATTAATTCCAGAGGCCTGCCTATCCAATAATTTAATTATTTTCCAAAATTATTCATTTATTTCCCATTTTATTGTTGAAACAAAACAGTTAATGCTGTGCTTTATTTTGCTGCCAAAAATGTTTTGATCCAAAGTAGCACAGAGCTAGTTTGAACACTATCAGCAGCTGGAAAAACTTCTAAGAAAAAAACCCAAACAACTGTTTTGGAAAAAAGGTTTACAACTCCCCCCCCCCCCAAAATAACAAAGTATAGACAGGCGCAAAAGGTTTCCCCAGTTTTCAAATACTCTGAAACTTCTGTTAAAGAGCAAGCAATCCCCAGTCTGTGATTCTAAAATCTTGAGTCAAATTTAATGTCTAAATCATAGTCTATTTAAGGACAATGATCAAAGGTTTTCAAGGCTATTTCTCTGTCTTGCATGTATGATCAATCAACCACCACAGTGAGACCACAGGTGTCTGATGGTAGTCATCACTAATGACAGAGATGGAAAGCACTCCAAAATAGAAATGGCAGGATCTGCCGTGAAGCAACATGAGACAAAACCATCTTCTGGCAGGATTAAAATCCATGTGCTTGCTTGGTACTCTGCTATGTTGCTGAGGAAGGGTTTCCTTCTCATACATACTTCTGTGATCACACTGCTGCTCAGTCTCCCCCACTTGAACAATCACTGCTGAAATTCAGAACAGGGATGATGCTGTGAAGTTTGTGTTCAGATCTGAACTTCTCTTATTTCAGGAGTGTTCAGACTCAAGATTCTCATTTATACGAAATTATACACTCTTTCAACTGCACCTTCCAATCTTGTCACTATGTGATAGGCCTCATCATAATATTACACCATCTGTTTCAGCTGTTGGATACTACTTACATGCTACAATCAACATCACTGTCAGAAATTATAATCTATATCAATATTTTACAGAGGCAAAGGAGGGAAGACAGTGAAAAGAAATTAAGTTCCATAACTAAAACGAAAAATCCTTTCCCTCTAATGACTCCTGCCTTCTAAACTGTCTTTCTTTATGCATGAGACAATTTGACTTGGGATTTGCTATCTGACTAGGATTAGCTACATACTTTGGAACAGGAGCCCCACAATGAGAAATACATAAAACATAACAATAATTTTCTGTAGCATGCTATTCCAAATAGAGACAGTTATCCTTCCTATCACCCTCACGACTAAAGCTACAGTCAGGTATTTAATACCATTCCACAAACAACAGCTCTTTGGCTTGTATTTAGTATGCAAACATGAGACTACTGGCTAAGTATTTAAGGGTCTTTGTTAGCAGCCAATTCCTTCTGGGTTTTTTTGTAGGTTTTTTTTCAAAGAATGGGGAATAACAGACCTCAGGCGAGAGCTGGATAACATTTTGGTTTGCACTTCGAGTGCCAAGAAGGGATTTGTAGATGCCTCCATGACCTCATGAGCATTGCTTCATCATCTCACAAATGTTGATACATCTAAGGCCAAATCTGAAAAGAAATTGAGGCGATCTTTAGGTGACAAATAAAAAATTGTAAACCTTTATAATCCCCACTACTTAGCACACATTCAGCCTTAAACTTGCAAGGTGTCTTCCTTTTTAGACTGAAATGTTTCTTTGGTAGCTGAAGTTCCACAGGACACCCAGACTAAGATCTTCCTGTGGCACCAATCCAAAACCTCCACCCCACTGACATCCAGGAACAAGACTGCATTGTAAAAAAAATTGAATCCAGCAGATGAGATCAGAGAAAGGCTGTCAGAGATGCTTTTGGATCTTGTTTCCGCCTTCCTGCCACCAAGTAAAAATTGAACGTTTGTCCTTATTTTTTATTTCCTATCACATTACCAGCTAACTTGCAGGATAAGCTTCCCTGTGATGCTGAAACATTTCAATTTATTCAGAATCTTTAGAATTCTTAAATGAAAAATCTTCTGATTGTGGTGAATATTTATTTTTAATTCATCAGTTTGCTTTAAATGCCTTCTGATATTGCTTTCTTTGGAGGGTTGAAGCTTTGGGGGTTTTTTTGGTAGAATAGATTATGACTGTTTTGAGCCTCTGATGTGGATACGGATTCATATTTAGAACACTGTCAAAGAGTAACAGCTGACATACGCGAACACAGGAGACCTGCTGATACCGGAGCTCAGGAACACAGTTCCCATAGGCATTTCCAAGTCTCACAGAAGCATTCAAGATGCAAAGTGGATTCCTTGCCAGATCATGTAATGAATGAGACATCTAGTTTGACCTTGGTGTCAAAGGAAAACATGTTTATATCTGTAAATATGTCAACCTGAATTTCAGTCTTGCTGCATTTTTAACATGGACACCAGAACTTTACTGCTCAACACAGAAACTTATGCACACTTGCACCTTTAAGACATGCTTCTTCATTTTATTATTTTTACTATTCCCACCTTACAACAGACTACATGTCTTTCTTACCATGAAGTATTCTGTGGTTTCTCTGGCGATAACTCATTGGCTATGATATAGGGGAATTCAGAGCCCAAATGCTGGGACTTTGTAAGAATACAAAGTAGTCAGGAACCCAGAGCTAAATCTTCAGCTCTCTTGAAGGGAGAAGCAAAGAGGAGAAACCAGCTACTGCTGATCCTGGCTGCAGCTAAAGAATGGTCTGGCTTCACCTGGAAATTGGAACAGCTTGACAGAAGCTTAATTTCTGGAGATTTCTCATTGGGAAACCAATTAGTGACAGCTGTCTGGAGTGCTTGGCCTAGGAATATACAGGCAATGCATTTATTCCATAGGGATATCAAAAATTTATTGCCTGAACATGAAGTGAAAAGGCTGGTAATACTAATTTTTTATCCAAACTCATGAAGGAATGACTTGTGGTTTTGAAAAGGCACAGCTACAGTATTATTGCATTGTACAATGACAGTCCCTGCACTTCGGAGGAGGTGGAAGGTTAGGTCACCTTCTAGAACAGTGCAAACAACCCTTTTTAAAGAATTAGTTGAAACATATTCTTCAGGATTAGGGAGATTTTTTATATGCAATTACCTTCAGGTTTGAGTTCAGCTTGAGGATACTCTGTCTCTGCACAATACTTTTGGGTGATCCCACAGCAAGCCATGTTAGTTTAAGGTTCTGATGCTGCAAAATACTTAACGTCAGCTGTTCTTTTTCTTATACTATTGGATTATATTTGCTTTAATCACAAGCTCACAGAGTTTTGTTCTATGCTGAAAATCAGAGCCCACCCTTGTATCTTTTTCACCACTAATATTACAAAACATGAGGAAAATAACTCCATTTTACTTTTGCCTTAGCTCCTCAAAAGAAGCCTTAGTGCACCTCTATCAAATCAGAAGAAAAAACAAAAGAAAAAAAAACAACCTAGGAGAAAAACTGACTTTTGTTCTCCTGACCTTGGGAAATAAAAATTCACTAGAGCTTCCCTTCATCTTCCCACTTCATTTCTGCCAAGTCACAGACCAAAACAAATATCCAATGAAAAAAATCTTCTATCAGTCTTTTGAATACTTTCAGGACAGAAATCACTTAGAAGTGATGTGTCAGGGCACCTTGTCTGTTTCTTCCTCTCCTTTTCTCAGTCTAAGGATGGTACTGAAAAAGCAAAAGCACTTACAAGTGCTGTTTGGGGCATAAAATCCCCTGCCATCCATCTCTCACTAGGATAAATTTTGAAAAGAAAAGCACTTAGAAGTCTCTTTTTGTATCCATCTACATTATTCTTTTTCTCAGATGTATTTTGAAATAAAAATAGAAATGAAATGCTATTTTCACTGTTTTGATGTTCAAATCAGGCATGTCTCCTCTAATTTCTTCCTTTTGCATTTGCTCTGTAACAAATACCAGTTTTGGTGCATACTTCATTCCGTTTCTCTCTCTTTTTAATCTCAACATCCCCCTCCTAATTCAAGTAATGAGATTATGATGCTATAATCTTATTTTGAGCATGACCTTTGATTTCTATGGATTTCTATTCCAAAAAAGATACATCCGTTCTGCTGGCCAGATGACAGCAATATAAACATTTAGCTAATTTAATTGATGCATTAAATTTCTAAAGTGGGGCAACCTTCACTGACAATGGCAGTCATCTCCTGAGCTACAAGTCACAAATGTGTGCTCAGTGGCAGCAAATTCATCAATACAGTTTTTAATAACTAAAAAAGCAAACATAATCCTGAGACATACATAAAGGGTTTTGAAATTATCTTTTCACTCTATTCAGCAGCAATGATAGTAAATTCAGTCTGGGCATTTGACTTCAGCACAGATTTGGATCAGCTGCTGAAAGGCCAGAAAAAGCAAAAAGAATAATCCCTGCCCCAGAAAACTTAACCAGCAATGGAAGAACTGGGTTAGTGCAGAGAAGAGAAAATGGAGGGGATGTGATAAATGTCTCCAAATATGTAAAACATGCTGCAAAGGATTCTCCATGTCTGTTCTACATGAGCAGGGTGGTAGCAAAAGAGATTTGGGTTAGACTTTAAGCAGCTTTCTAGCAAGTGATACACTAAAACTTAGTTATAAACAATCTTGGCAGGGGCACAATTACAAACTAGATAACTCCTGAGGTCCTTTCTTATCCTATTTTCTGTGATTCAGTGGGTTTTAGTAAGGCTGATATACATACAGCACTTCACAACTTAGCCTTCTTCTAAAGAAAGAAGGTGCTACTCTGTGCTGTATAGTAACAGTTTCTAGCTCAGCACTGTGCTCTGCACTACATGGAAAAGTAGCTATCCAGGTATCCTTTAGCAAAAAGGTACCTGGGCAGATGTGTGTGTGTACATGCATATGAGTGTAACTCATGTACCGGTAAAGCAACCTGTAACTTGACAAACCCTAATCCCCAGACAGAGAAATCAGTAAAATGAGAACAAATCTAGTTCTCCATAATGTAGTAGCAGCAATAACAGTAACTTCCAACTTTTTAGAAAGTCAAGCATAGTTTGCTAAATATTAATAGTTGTTTTAAAACACTGCCATGTGCTTCTGACTTTCAAGTTCAAGCTACAGTAAAATGAAACCAAAATAGAGGTATTTACTAGCCCACCACCTTTTAAGATTTCTGCTGAAATCCTGCTTAAATGCAATAGAAGAGTTAGTCAACCTTTCTCTCCTCTAAATATATTCAAACGTTACCTGAAGTATTCCTAGCAAACCCCTGCTTCTTGACAACAGTAGACATAAAGCTGTCTTTGAGTAAAAGCTGTATTTCTTCTTAGTTTATGATATCTTTAGACTTGCTGTCTTTTTTTTCCCCCCCAGTAGAAAGAATAGGAGTAATTGTGGAATAAAGTACCACTCATGGTGAGTAAGGATGTCAAATTCTGTTCTATTGTAAGCTCTGTCAAATGATAAGCAATTAGACCCCACTTTCAAGGTCACTTAAATAAATAATATTTTTGTATGAGTTACTTCTCAAAAACTGCTTAATGTACGTACCACAGTCTGGAATAGTGATAAGTCTGCACTGACTGTGGTGTTAAATGCATATTTCAAGTATAAGAATTTCTATCTGTTGTTTTTAAAGTCAGTCTGAGGGTGTGCATTTTCACGATTCTGATCAGCTCTTCACTGTCACTTTTCCAAAACCTTTGCCATATAGTCATCATCATCTTCATACATAGCTGCCAGTGGAAAATGGATCAGATGCTACAAATTGCTCAAGGGCAATGAAGCTTTGAAGGAACCTTTTGCAGAAAGTTTCTGAACACATAGAGCACAGCAGGCTTAGGCTCTATTTCCTTAGTGGGATTCTCCAATGAAAGCAAACAACATTTGTTTACTGCAGAGCCAGTATACGTGTCCTATAGTAAAGAAATGCTAGCTTGTGGCTACCACAATTTATTCAAGAAAAATATAGTTATGAATGCTTTAAAAACACTAAGTGACTGAGCTTACTGACCTACAAAACACAGATTAAATGTGCCTTTCTTGTGTTGCTTGGTTCCAAGCTCTTGCAAGCTTACATGCTAACCAGGTAACTGTTTCACTTGAAAAAACAGATAATGGGGTTCCAATGGCAATAAGCCTGGATAAAACGTGAGTGTATTGTGTGTAATCTCTGATGCCCCCTGCATCAGAAAGGTATTGTGAATCAGTGACATTCACTTTACCAGTAAAGAAAACCCATCACTTGTGGAAACACACATGTAGAGATTCTGCTGCAAGAGATTTCCACATCCATCAGCACAGCTGAACCTGTCCCGTGAACTACAGACTGGCTTCAATATATGCAAATCAATTTTAAGTACTGAACAACTCTCTCTGACAGAGATCAGTCTGTCTACTCCATTTCCCGTACAGGAAGCAAATACTGCAGTCACACTGAGCTCACTGGAAATAGAACCACTTATACACAGCTACACAGCAGAGGGGCTCTGCTACAATAGGAAAAAGAGGTTGTAAGGCAAAATAAAGACTACAAGTTTGGGAAGGACAGACTGTAAAAACTGATGTGCTTTAATTATTGGCACTGGGATGTGACAGCCAGATTCCTAAGATTTTTTTTGTGCTGTCTTTGACTTTACACTTGTAAATATTATATGTAATAGCACAACAAGGTCACTCTATTCAGAACAATGATGCTGAGATTTTCACTCAGATGTGACCTGTGGACCACTATTTTATTTAATTACTTATTGCTTCAGCAGGATTAGTCATATGGCCAGAAAGAACTAGATTTATACCACTAGTAATTAAAAAAAAAAAAAAGTCCCGACTTCATACGAGTCTGGTAAAGCACACAATTTCATTGCAGGGAAAAGGAACAGAGGACCTCATTCTCCTTTCACACTAACGTAAGCCTGAAATCCTGGGTAAGCCATTTATGCCAGTGGCGGAAATAAGAAACCTGCCCTGCGAATTGTAAACCACTATAGAGAGATCTAAACGAAGGTAAAAAGACTGCACAAGTTTCTGCTGAAACACTGCTGTGCTGAGGGAAAATACTGCTTCTGGTTTAAAAGTGTACTTTTTACTTTTGTTCTTGTTGCTGAGCACAAAAAATACCAAAAAGCACGGTTCCCCAAAAGCACGGTACATGAGAAATAATAATGAATACAGATATCCTTTAAACCAAGACTGACTTGTTTTAAAGACCTTTGTTATAAATAGGTGGTATTGTTAAAGGGCTATGTAAGAGTACAGATAAAGGGTAATTAGGAGGGTAATGAAACAACCCCTGTGAAGAAGCAATAAACAGCACAGAGTGGAACAGGTTGAGTCTGTCTGTGGGTGCACTTTCAAATTTAGAAGTCTGAGCTTTGGCAGCCATATCCATTTCTGAACTTCTAAATTGGTGGAGTGGCTGTCAGGGCTACTTCTGATATCAAGTTATTTCTCAAAGAAATATATATTTTTCTAGTGTTGGAGCAAATGCATAACAAATGTAACTCGCATATAACTCGCACTCCCTTGGACTCTAGGCCTGACAGTGTCACCTTAAGTAGCACTTGCTTCTGAATAGGCCTTCTACAATCAATAGCATTATTCCTGGAGTGAGCTATTGCTTATGTTCACCAGACCCCAGAACATTGCAGTTTGAGGCAACATTCATTTTTATGCAGTTTTGTTTGTGCTGTGTAACATTTGCTCTCTCCTGTGGGGAAACTCCATAGACAGATGCAGGGAGGAAGAAATGGGAACAGAAGTTTAACACGGCAGAAGGTAGGCAGGGACAGCAGAGCCCATACAGAGCCAAAGTCTAAAAGACAATTAATAATATATACCTTGTGGATCCTGGCCCAGAGGAGCAAATCTGGTTTTGGAAAGACCAAGACTTTCTCCTGTTCAAGGGTCTGGTATAAATACCTGACTGGGGTGGGTGAGAGTCAAGAAGGTGGAACCAGACTCTTCTCAGTGGTGCCCAGGTACGAAGGGCATGAATAGAAATACAGGAAATTCTGTTCAAACATATAAAAAACTTTTATATTGTGAGGGTGGCTGAACACTGGAACAGGTTGCCCAGGGATGCTGTGGAGTCACCATCCATGGAGATATTCAAACGCAACTGAACAAAGCCTTGAGCAACCTGCTCTACCTGACTCTGCTTTGAGGAGGGAGGTTGGACTAGATGATGTCCAGAGTTTCCAAACCCAGAGGCAAATATCTTGATCAACCCCAGCTGAGCTATGTTTACAGGAAAGACCAGTCACAAGAGCTTTTTTTTTTTTTTTTTTTTTTTAAAGGCAGGCTGTGTGTAAAAAAACCTGCTTGAAATCCTCTCACTGTTCAGCAAAGAAAAAGGTGTAAGGCTGGACATATTTTTTCTGGATCTCAAAAAGTGATATGATACCGCTTCATCCAACAGATTGATTTCTAAAGTGGGAAAGCATGGCATTGAGAAAGACAGAAAACAGAGCAGGTTATAAATCTTCCCATAGAGAAGAAAACAAGGATGTCTATAAAAGGAACATTTCAAGGTTTTAGTGTAGAGAATGCGTAGTGCCATACGGATACCTACTATAACCACTTAAGCTTTTTTTATACTGTTTGTCGCCATTACAAAGAAAATGAATCAGGGCATCTAACGCAAGTCAAACATAAAAATAGAAAAGGATAGTAAAAATTTTCTGCTAAGGAGAAACAAATGAACTGCAACCTGCTATACTAGCCAGTGGGGTAATTTCCAGTCTAAGATGCAGTTTCTGTCAATGATCGGCACTATGTATCTTAGATATGCAAATAGCATATAGATTAAAAAAGTCTTCACTACATATTACCGTTATTGTTTGTGTAGAACTAGCAATAAGATGTGTCTGTACAGAAAGACAGAGAGGAAGATTCAGGTCCACAGGAGCTGATCTGAGTTGGCTACTTTTAAATGCAAGACCACAGAGAGCTGAAATCATAGTTTTGGGACAAAATATCAGTAAGCTCGATGCAATCACTAGGCAACAGTGGCAAAGTATTATAGTGTCAAAACCCAAATAGTATCATCTTCTCTGTATCCACAGTGTAGATAATTACACCATAACAATGAAGAATGAGGGTAACAATTTATACAGATTGACTTCTATTATTTTGTTTGGTTGCGTTTTTCTTTTAATTTACAGTTATGTACAGGTATCAGCTCATGTTCTGGGGAACTAACCCAGGAATCAAAATACGTAAAGACCACACATATCAAGGTTCATTTTGACAAATTGAACCCATGTTTTACAAAGGAGTTCAGAAAGAATGGTATGGTGAAGTGTGAGCTCCTGAGATGGAAAGGTAGTAAAAATCACATAGACAAAATCATAAAAGGAAGGAATGAAGAGTACAACACCCAGAACAAGGAAAGGATTTGGAGGTGATGCTAAATTATACACCAAGCCACCTGTGCAGTATATTTTCAATTGATGTCACTTTCTGAATCCATCAGAGAGTAGGACCACATTAGAAATACTTTAGTAAGCAGCCCGAGCTCTGTTATTTGCAAGAAGGAGGTTTACTGTGGATGAAAAATACAGCAGGAAATCAACGAAAATCATGGGTTTCTGTGGTAGAAGCAAATTGTTTTAAAAAAAGGGGAAAAGAGAGAATTGAAGGAATATCCTCGTGTAGTATAAATGTCTCTTAGCTTCACTACCTCCACTGTACACCCATTGACTATCTCCCTTTAAAATTTTATCTGTTACAAATTGGAGGTAATTCAGCCAATACAGAATTTAGCATGTGCTTAAATGCTTTGGGACCCATTCCAAAACACATGAAAAATCAATGTCTTTATCTGGGTTTGGATAAGGCCCCTGTTAAACATACCTGGTGCTAAGCATGAGCTTAAGTGTTTTGCTAAAAAAGTATTAGAGAGAAAGATCTCACAGAGGTCATTTCTGTCTGTATATAAGCACTTAAGTGCTACCAGTCTATCTGAGATACCAAGTTTTAAACAATGTGAGGTGAAAGCATTTGGACACTTCAAGAACAGCTTCTTGAAGAAGCCTAAATGTAGAGCAGAAGATATTACAACTTCTGGCTAAGTACCGAGCTTCGCATGTCATTTGGCTTAATCTGTCATCCTTATTTGTTATCATCTGATCATCTATGTTCTCCATGTTTTGGATTTAATTCACATGAACAGGGTGTTACAAGAAACTGTGACTCTACAAACCCTTAACTAAAAAAATACCAAAGGATCTGAAAAGCTTCTGTAATTTACATATATTCCCGGACTGTCAGAGCCTGCACCAACCTAAGTCTTAAAAAAAAGATTCCAAAGGACTTCACAATATAAGATAAAACAATAATTTTAGGCTATGCTATAATGTAATTCATTGCCAAACGATTTCCATACAGTTTCTAAAAGAGAGAGCTTTATAAGAATAGAAAGCTTTGTAAAAGTCTGGTAAAATTGATATAAAAACTGCAATAAAAGAGTCAATATAATTTCAGAGTTAGCCATCTATTTTCACTACTACTTTAGGTATTCTGTGAAAGGCTTTCACGGTCTTAGAGATTTTTTAATGCACCATTCCTGAATGCTAAACAATCAAAAGAAAAAGATGCAACTAAAGACAATTCCAACGGAAAACTAAAATAAATATTAAGTACTAAGTGCAAGTAAAAGGTTACTTGCAGCTTATTTTCTGTCATAAAAAAGTTATACTATGCTTCTTTTTCCCCCCCCATTACTCTACTAAAATTCATTTCCTTAACAGAGAAAAAAAAAAAAAATCCCTTCATTCCTGTGCATCAATGTTTAATTATAGCACGTTTGAGTCTCTGTCCAGAACTACTGGTTCTAGAAAAAAATACAAATAGTGCTTTGATGATGATGTCTGCATGGCTTGATATAGAATGTAGACACCTTCATTCATGATTTCTTGTCCCCATGTTGACAGCTTTTTATTTCAGTTAAAATCCTAGAAAAGGGAAGGAAAATAATTGAGTTACGAGTTTGTAGAGAGAGCAAGATGAAAGAAGGCTGAGTTTTTCGGGCTTTCCAATCCTGAACCTACCACCTGGGTTTGTAGTTTGATACTATTACTAATGCTGAAGATTACCTAACAGCACCAGCTGTCCCTTTGTTATGAAGACAGATTTAGCATAAAAATATAAGAACGTAGTTTTACAAGGAAACGAGACTGCTTTGACTCTGCAAGCTCTTAGGGACAGACTGTGAAGGTGGACATGTACTGGAACAAAGGAGGTGCCTTTAGGAACACGTGCTGGCAAAGGTGGCTCTAACTCAGATGTCCTTACATTCCAATATCCCCCCTTTCACCCCTTTGCTCTAACAGGTAGGTAAAGGGGACCTGGTGTCTGACAACAGCAATTTAGACATCCAGGCATCTCACCTCAACCAGGAAGTATTGGGAACAAAGCCCTTGCTCAACCCTTGGCCATATTTGTATTCAAGTGAGGGCATATTTCAGAATAACAGAATCCTACTTCAAGTAGACCACTTAGAGTGCAATTGTAGAGGCACAGCTCAGGAGAGCATCATCACTGAAGCATTGAAAGAACTTATTTGCATGCACAAGACAAAAAGTCTGGATAAACCTCCTTTACTTTCCTGCCCATTGTTCTCCTGTCCCAGTCTCTCCATTTTTCCAATTTTATGTTTATTGTTCTTCACTGATATTCTGAAAAGTTCCAAACCACAGAAGCAGTTAATGCCAATTAGAAAGCTGCACTGTAGAACCAAAATATCTGGCTCCAGATAATGTTTTTCCAAAAGGAGAAATGGATGAAATAAAATTATCTTCTAAAGTGAGGGCTATAGCTAAAGACTGCTCACACTCTAGGGAGAAGAGTCTTAGGAACACAGTTCTCATTAAAAAGATGTTTCATCCACACCATCATCAGTAAGCCGTGAAGAAAAAATGTAGAAGCAGAACTAGAAATAATGTAACACAGTGTGTAAGAAAAGAGACTGCACTGAAAACAGTTTCTTAAAAGTTTCTTATTATTTCTTAGAAATAATTAAGCAAAGAAAAAAATTTCACCACTGATGTAAACCCTTCAGAGCTCTGACAGCCTGAAGTTTCCTGCTCTGCAGCATGATATCCAAGGTTCATTGCAAACCCCTGTTTATCCAACTAACTGCATTTCTCAGTAGTTCTACGTAATTAACAGTTTGGCAATGAAGGAGGCAATGGGGAGCATATATATGTAAATACACCAAAAATATGCTAGGGAACATTAAATGTGTAAAATCAAGCATTGAAAATTTAGGGAAGTGTCAGAATTAAGGTTGCTGTGCAGCCCTAATTGGGCAACCTTGTGTGCACACATTATGATACTGTCTTTAATTACCCGACCACCTACTATTTTTTCCACTGGACCCCTGCCTGCGCTGACTGACATAATGAGCAGCTACTCAATGCCTTTGTTTTCTTGTTATTAGTCAGTGTGTCCCCATGCCTCATTTACTGAGTGCTATTCACACCCTGCTCTGAGACTTATTAATTTCTGCCTGGGCTGTCATATAGTACTTATATTATAGTAGCTCCTCACTCCTCAAATACCATTCTAAAGAGAGATAGGAACAGATTGTATTAGCCCTCTTCAGCAGAAGGGGGATGAGAAATTAAGGTGAAAGTTATAAATTAAATTAAGAAGTATATACTCACTGACACACAGAACCTGGAGCAATTAGAATTCTTTGGTAATTTGTGTATTCAAATAATTTTCATTGACTTGAGTTATCTCTGTGAAAGATCAGTGCTTCATAAATCAGACCCAAGGGTCTCAGACTAAGCATTCAAAAAGTAAACAACACACAATTAGTAAAAACATGGCTTGATTAGATTGGAATCACACAGAAATTCTGTAATAGAGGCAAGAATAGAATCTAGCAGCTAGCATTAATGCTTAACCATGACAGCCTTGCCTTCCATTCCTGCAAGGTCCCTTCACACCTTGCCATTTCTTCAGCAAATCAGGCAGCAGTCCTAGCAACCTAGCTGGCACCAGAAATGGTAAAATCTAGACAGTGAATGAGGCTGAAGTTGTCCCACTACGCACAGCCATGAACACGTCAAAGAAGCCTGAATCAAAAGTGGACAAGTGATTTCAATTATAGCACTTCCCAGTTCCTGAACCTTGACTTTGCAACCCTATGAGTATTATGTCAGCTTCGAAGGTACATAGGCATACCAAAAAACCCTAGAAATCTGCCCACAGCACGACAGTGACACCTATGTTATTCACAGCAGGGCCAGAACCTTCCTATCCACCACGCAGATGTCAGTAAGTTAAACTAACATAGTAATAGTGGCAGCAGCAGAGTACCACCTTCTACTTCAGTAGTCACACTATTTTTCTTTTATAATTATAACGTCATGCTTGTTATTAGGAAAATTTTTTTCCAACCAGCTCTAGTGAAAATAATATATTTTCCCCTGGCCAACACATGTCGTTAAGAAAGAAAATATTCATATTAAAGAAGCATCCAAAATCTTGAGTCTAACAGGCAGTTGTATTCCAAAGTTCATTATGTAAACTAATTAAGAGGTATTTAACAAGACTAAGTTCTAAATTGCTTTTTGTGTCTTTCACCTACCAGTTCTCCTTTTGGGAATACAAATTATTCACTGGGCATAGAAGCCCACCACCCTGCAAGCATAGCAAAATAGAAGTGTAGACGTCAGAACAGTGGCCTTGGACCCAGGAAGCCTGAGCCACGGTCTGGCCTGCTACTGACATGCTTTGTGGTCTCAGGTAAATGACAACCTCAAGGTCTCACCTTCCCAATCTGTAAAATGGGATTGATACTTGATCTCAAAAAGAACTGCATGGACTTGTTATATTACTGTTATTGAAAAAAAGCCTCAAACCTCTCCACATGTAAAACCGTGTGAAGGCAAAGTATTTAGCATGGTCCATTTAGTTAAAGAATTCTCACGGATCCTGCAAAAGCCCCATTTGCTCCCTGCGCAGGGAGATCAGTGGAGCTACACCTCTGACCTTTCAGGCATCACCCTGTAGGGACTGGGGAACAGAAGGGCAGATCAGTTCCAGGGAAGCGCAGCAGGGGAAACCTGAGGCACTGGCATGAATTCCATCAGTCAAATTTATAATGAATTAAAATTTCTTTCTGCAAAGTGCTCTTAACTTGATGTGGATTTAGCTACCGGACAACTCTAGACATGATGCAATTAAACGCAAGGATCCTACAATGGAATGATGGATAAAGTCTTTCTCAGGTGCTCAGTTCCTGTGCACAGCAGGTGCTCAGGTATTAGAAGTAAGAATATAAAATAGTAAAATCTAAAAATCTATGTAAATGTATGTTCTAGAGGAATGGTTTCAACTGACAACTCAAAGGTATAAAGAGGTCATCTCACACTGCTAGTAAAACATAATTAGCAGAGTGACATAGCTTTTACTTATTAATTATATTTCTTTTGTATCAACGCTACAGGAACTGTGGCCAAAAAAAAATAAATCAGCAAAAATCTTTTCTGATGAGAGCTCTTTTCCCCTATTAGCTCTGCAAAACATATGAATCCTGAAAGAATGATATTTCCTTTCAGTTTTGCATAGCAGTGTGTACAAATAAAAATGTTAACTGCCAGGACATAATTTTCAGTATGCTTGTCTTACTTGAGATGTGTGTTTTCTGTTTGGAGCACAGCTGTTCATATTTCCCAACATGAGCTTCAGTGCTGTAAATATCTTCTCTGTTGAGGGCTACACTCCCAAAGTACTGCACAGGGGCCACACGTACAAATTGTGTTAGTGCTACTGTAAACTGTGTGTGTGCAAATCCATGCACAGCACTTAAGACCACGGACCTTGATCCCACCACTTTGCCACAGAAACAGAATTGCTCTATTTAATGCTGTGTGACATTAATCAGGTTTTTCAAAAGGCTTTTATTCAGCTAAAAGAATGCGTTCTGGGATAAATTTTAGATTATGCTGCAGAACTGCATTAATGAAGCAAATTACTCCCAGCAACCTGGAAAACAAAATAATTTGGAAACTGAAGGTAAGATCGTCTGGGGTTTATTGCCACATTTTTTACAACAGCGTAAGTCTGTGTTGTGTTTAGCTCAATTTCTTTACTTCCGGATTCCAAAACCAAGTCCTTTGCCTGTCAGCATAACACAGCTGGCAGCACTACCGCCTCCACGCTAGAAGGTCAGAGATGCACATCTCTGACTGAGACATGGGCTTGTATCCAACGCTGACGCTGCAACAGAGCGTTCGGGGGATGTCGTTGCGCAGTTAGAGCTGCCTGCCTTCAGATGAGACATTAAATCAAGGTCATTTCTGCCCATCAGTGGGGACCACCTGGGTGAAAGGTAACAATCCCATGGCAATTTTGACAACACTAGGACATAAGCACGATGGTCTTAACAATATTTGCTCCTAACAAATAGCTTCTGGTATCTGAGATCCTTTTGAAGCAAATGTTAAGCAAAAGAAAAGAAATCCATGGGACTATCCAAACCATGCCAACAGTATTGCCCTGCTTACTTTGCAAAGCTTTCTCTATTTAGGAGGAAGGGTAGCTTACTTCTAAGCACAATGAGAGTACTGAGTCCAAGTACACATTAATACATTTTGTATCGATGTAGCATATGCTTGTAAGTTTTTACAAACACGGATTCATGAATTTCCAGTTTCCTGAAGGCAATTTTGCAACAATAATTATCAAATTAGGTTAGTCTCAGTCAGTCTGCTGCTTTAGGAAGAGGGAAAAATGCAAGTAACATAAGAGGATGGGGAATAAAAGCTATTCCTGCACCATTTTCCTCTGAGCCCAGCAGTCAAGTTTATTCTACAGCTGGTGACAAAAGTGGTGGTTGATGGCCATCTACCCGCTCCGTGCCCTGGCTTTGTGACTACAGAGAGAGAATCTGATGAACAGACACGGGCATTTTTTAGCTTTCACAGGATCAATCTATATTGTAAGATCAAGAGCAGAAAGAATGAATGGTACAACTATCGATGGATGTCAGGCTGTCACTCTGAAAGTGGTGAAATATCACATCTTTTAATAAGAGCTAGAACAATACAGAGATAATGTAACAGGCTGGCATGGAAGCGTGCTGTACTGCACTTGGGGAACTCAGGTAGTCACAGAAATCTCCCATTCTGATCAAGGATTTCACCTATTCTTCATGGACTACAATCAAGCAAGAAGGTTTCTTTTCTTTTCTTTTTTTTCTTTTTTTTCTTTTTTTTTTTTTTTTTTAATGAGACACTGTCTGAACCAAAGATGAGGGGGAATCACAAGCCTATAATGAAACCTTTGGGTACAGCACGAGGTTTGATGGGGGAAAAAAAAAAAAAAAAAAAATCTGAATTGATTTGCAGGCAAGAAATTATAAAGCATGTTTTTCTTTCCAAGGAAGCCCTCAAAAGGAAATTGAGAGGACTTGCACCATTTCAGGTATTGATAGGGCTCTTCATTGTGTTAATTTGAGCAATCCTAGGCAGGTCTCAAGGAATGAAATATGTTGCTTTATTCATTCATGCGACAGGGGAAATAAGAATGGAAGAATATCAGATAAAAGGCAAACTAGACTAAAGTTATCTTTGACCACAACTGAAAATGAGAAGCAAAAGCTAATATATACATAGTAGATAGTGAAGTAAAATTAAGCATACAAATAAAAATGCTGCTTCTATAAAAATAATATGCATATATTTAACATCCATCATGGGAAAAATTCCACTGAAGTTACAATTAGATTTTCAGAGTAATTTCAGTAGCAACCTATTTCATTTCTGTAATGAAATGTATAATGATTTCATCAGTAACAAATTCTCTAGGTAGTATCACAGTAGAAGGTTTAAGGATGGCACCATTAAATAGCATCCATAATTGTTACAATCAAATGCATATTACACAAAAGGGTGCATTTGTGGATGACTGCTAAATGTACCAATTTGCCAGATTAGCATTTTGCTGAAAGTAACACTCTGAGCCTTCAAGAACCTATTACCTATGGACCAAAGCTCGTGTCAAGCCCATTTTCTTCTGCAAAATGAAACTGGGCACCCCTTCACAGTAAAATTTATATTACAGCCACAAATACTACTGTTTCAGACTCCTTTGCAGGAAGCTGCGAACAGTGCTTTGCAAAGGGCGACAGAACTTGGGCAGTGAACCTGACAAAACACCAAATCTATTTAACAGGAAGGGAGTCTTGCAGACACACACACAGGTTCCACAAAGCATGAGACCATGAGGTTTCATTTACAGGATACTGGAGCAAACCTAAACAAGCAATCCAGAAACACATTTGCCCTCCCAAGTCACCTAGATCATTAAATAATAGATGCTATCTCTGGGTAGAACACTTTTTAAAGATTATCCTATCTAATACAAAAAAGTAGTAGAAATCTAGGACATCCTTAGGTAGACACTTCATTGCATCCAGAAATAACTAATGGTTATATATAGAGATACTCACATTGGAAAGAAACAAAAATGCTACATTCATGAATGCTCTAGCAATTTAAAAATTCAAACAGATTTTAAGATGTATTATGCAGTAATATCTACTCAGTCACATCTAACATAGAAGTGCCTGTTAATGATATGTAGTTGCTAAAATTATATTTATGTTTATAAAGATCTTGCCAGACAAACTAGATTTTTCAAAGAAAAATGACGTGCTTAGTGAGTGAAGGGAAATTACGAGAGGCGTTTCTGCATTTAGTAAAGACTGATAAAAAGACTGATTTTCAGGAATTCTCAATACAGTTTCCTAGATAATTGGACAATTAATCTGAATGTATGAGAACTACAAATGTATATACAAATAAGGTGTTTTGAATGTAAAATGAACCACTAATTTCTTACCAGATCTGGCACATGCCATTATGAAAGCTGTTCCTCTAATGAACAAACACATTTAAACTGCAAGAACACTACCACAGACTGAATGGAAAAAACAATGGCCAAAAATCCTATTTCCAAGAATAACTCAAACCACTGTAACATTTCTCACGTGGACTGAAATAAAAAAAAACAACCCACCAACCACAAACCAAAAACCAAGCAACCAACCAAACCAACAAAAATATCACTTTGCCTTTTAGTTCTAAACCTTTTTTTATTGGCCTTATACAACACACATCTTTGTGATCTTCTCGTTAAATCTGCCATATCTTTACAAACAATCTACAGTAGAAAATAAATGGTATTTGCAGGAAGAGCGGAAAAGCATGAAGAATGTAACAAGCTGGGCATCGTCTGGGGAAAGCATGACGTGATTCATCTCATGAAAAAACATCCAGGACATTACAGGAAAAATAATTCCCAGGTAATTTGATATCTAGAAGCAGAGGTAATGTTATGTCATCTCCTTTCTTCCATTACAGCTGAATCCCACGCAAAGTTCTAGGAAACTGAAATACCAAGAAGTGAGGAGGGGGTAGGCTTTTGCCGTGGATTAATTAGGAAAAATAAGGAAGAGGTTTTCTTGATAACATGGTGATAAAGGTGGAACTTCAAGTGTCTGTATACACTGGAAGAAAGAAGAGAATGAGAAGTGGAAATATTTAAGATCTTTAAAGAAGCAGGAAATAAAGAAATATAAACAGCTGTAATATTTCCCATATCTCAGTCTGAGGAAAAACTGAAGTGGTGAGCTATTAGTCCACGGCATGATCTTCCAAGAGACGTGGGCAAAGACCCAAGAACTGTAAATATAAAAGCAGACAGGTTAAAACCTGAGTTAATGTGGAATATGGGTCAATCACACACTGCAGGGAGATGAGCAGCCAAATTGTTTTTTTTTTTCAGCTCTAGATTTTATTTTTTGTATATGCAACTATTTACCACACACTGAAACTAGAAGAAAAAGATATGCATTATTCATGCTATTCATGGTAGACATGCACTGTAGTTTCAGTGAACAGGACTGGAAGTAATACCAGAGGAAATAAAGGCCTTAAAGGAAGACCCTAATCTCAGAAACCTCAGAGTGTCACTGTAATTTTTTTTTAAGGATTCTGTTATGATAATAGTTAGGTTTGCAGAAAACGATTTCTGCACTATTCAGATAACCGACCTCACAGAAGGCCATTTCTTCCCCAGGAAATGAAGAGTGGATAACACCCACCAGAATGGGAGCAAGCCATTTAAGAGCAAGTGGAGGGAGCTCCACAATGCTGGTTCCTATGTGATTATCAACAGCTTGAACATAACAAATGTTTTAGATTTCACGACAGAATTTACCTCGCACTGCGGCCAGCAGAGATGGCAACTCATTTTAAGCCGGAAACAATATCACCCCCATCCATTGCTTGAAAATGACTTCTCATCTACAATTACCTGTCAGTTTTGCCTTCTCATTTTCAGCTATCACCAGCCTCCATACCTACAAAAGTCCATTTCTCCTTTATTCTTGTGCTCCGCTTCAAAATAATTTATTAGGAGTTACACATGCTTATCAAAGGCAGACAGAATTCATGCAGAAATTAATGGCAGCCTATGGAAGATGCTATATATCATTATATAATATGTGCCAACACTGCTGTCACAGTACCTGGATTGCCTCGTCCTTTGTCAATCAGAATAAAGCATTAGTGTAGTGCAAAGATTATTGTTGTTGTTATTGTTCTGACAATAAAGTTCTGGCTGTAATACAACGGTAATAAGTGATAATCTATCAGGGATAGTAGACCCCCAATCATATTATGACAGTCAATCTGACTGCCCCCAATTTACTTTTTGAACATGACCAGAAGTGACTTGATCCAAAAGTGTTACTTGCTCTTTATAAACATGAATCCTTTACAAACATGATGAACCTAAAGCTGTAAAGAGCACTTTGTTCCATGCCAGCAGCAGGACAGAAACTGAGGCTAGTTCATAAGAGTTCCAGCCTGTTCCTCTGCCCATTCTCTTCTGAGTAAAAGATCAACACTAATCATCATTATTTGCCTTACAGTAATGTTATCAGCTCCATCAGTTGTCACTGATACTGGTGATGACAAGGTGTGTCCAACACCAAGGACCAAATGGAGCAGAAATGAATTGGACAGCTCCAGAATGGGCTCACCTGAATGGGGAATCCTACAGGTTGGTCCGTCTACCTCCAAGGCACTCTCCTGTGGGACTCCCTGAAGGTCTGCCATTGAGAGGATTAATGAAGGAACACCATCTACTATGAGTTTGAGAAAACTACATTTCTCTGGCTTCTAACTAGAGAGCCTATTTAGCCTCAAAAACACTGAAAAGTGCCTGTACTTAGCTTTTGGGAGACACTGGCATGGCTGCAAATAAACTTTTTAGGGACTCACTCCATCTAAGAAAAAAGTCATGCGTGTAAAAAGACATCGGGAAGAAACTTAAAAATGTACGTGAGCTCTGACCTGAGACACAATTTTGCCATAGGTTCTTCTGGTTTGAAATCTATTTCCAGTTGCTTTTGCAAAGCCTGTCACCAGAAGACTGGATCAGTATAATGCATCATCTTAGGGCTACATCTTGAATTCATTCAGGAACCAAACCTTCTGCAGAATGCAGCAGTAGCTATCCTAAGAACAGCCTCTCATCTCCTGCATCTCCAAGTTATGCCTTCAAAGCTGTCCTAAATGGTAGTACATTTTTGGAGAAGAGGTGATCTGATGATATAGTGAAAGACATTCTGGGCAGTGAAGGGCAAGCCAAATTGGAGAGGAGGCTGAAGAAAGAAACCGGCAGTTTTGGACAACATGCACTGGATCTAAAATGAAAGAGCTACCAGGAAATAGGATAGACATTACAAATCTTTTACATGATAGGAGAAACTGTATTGTAAACTAGACAATGTTAATAAATCAATAAAATTAATTACACAAAAAACACCTGAGAAGAAAATTGTCAGTCATTGATCAATTCCATAATATACTGTATGTCATCAAATATAGGATTATTGGTTTTACCTAAAGGCCAAACTTTATCCTTCACCTTGGTGTTTAATTTCTATTGTAGGATATTTGCCAGTGCTGATGTATACTTTCAGTGTATTGCTCTGGCACTACTTTGGGATGACTCTTGTGCATGCAGTCAAGCATTTCACAGGAGCCTGAAGGCATCCGAAGAAAAGCTTAGAAAAATACTTTTTCAACTTGATGCACTCCAGAAATTATATCTTCTCTTTACAAACATGAATCCCAGGGACCAGTACTCAAAAAGGCAGAAGGGAGGGAGCATGGTAGCATCACTGAACTAGAACCAGGGAAACCAAGCCAAACCAAATTGCACTTTGGCTGGTGTAATATTAATACGAGGCCCTTGAGCATTCTTTGCAGTCTCTAACTGGCGCAAGCAGGTTCTGTCCCCTGGAGAAATATTGATCTAAGACCTGTGGCATTTCCATCAATTTCAAATCCAAAACTCTGGGTCCTAATTACAAGAGACTCTTAAAGACAAATTCAAGAAGCTGTACTTTGAAAATGATGCTATTACTTGCAGAAAAGAGGACTTGACTGGTATGAACAAGGTAAAGGCAGTAAAGTGCACCCCTGGGGTTGGGGATAAAAATGGAGGATAAATTGTTGTTATTAAGTGGACAATCCCAAAATCACTCTAGTAATTTCTCTGCACTCGTTTTGGGAATTTCATTTAACACTGTATTTATTCATCTAATGGGCATGCCAACTCCTTTTCTGAGTGACAGGAAACAACAGATTACTGTAATCTCTGACTAGCTGAATATGAAAAATATATCAAATGGAGAGAAGGAAAAATAAAGATGGAGGAAAGAAATACTGCAAATAACACAGAACATAACCTTCTCTCCCCCCCCCCCTCCGACTGAATTGGCTGTCATTTTAGGGTGCGGTCCCATGGACACAATTTACCATGAACTTTTCAACGTTGGTGGTAATATCACCTATTGGTTTAGAGACAGTTCAAAAATTATTTATAATGAGTAGACAAAATTTACAGCTACACCCACAGAAAATATAGCTCCTTGTTACAGATAATGTAACTCTATCAAGTAGAGCTATAAGAAGCACACACTGCCAGCATAGTAATGCCAGTAAGGGGCATGAGGTTTTTGATATGACAGTCATACAGGCCCTTTTACAGACCAAGTAACACATATTTGGTAGTATGGCTTAATGTATTCAGCCAGACAAGAGAGACTATCCCCAGAAAAGCAATTATTGCTGGTGCAATCTGCATCTGCTCTAAGAGGGTCTCTGAGCTCATTTCTCTCTATGCAGCAGTTACACCAGTCCACCTGTTCCAGCCTGATCTCAGAGCAGATAGCACAGATTAACAGCTCAAAAATGCATCTAAGGTTCACATTTTAATATAACAAAAAGCCTAAGGGAAAAGGCTCATGTGATAGAAAGTTTCCACCAACTCAAAGAACAATACAAAGGACAAAACTATGTATTCAATCCACAGAGTTTTGCAGCAGAACCTGAAGCTGCCAAATGCAAGCTATGACAGATGGCCATGGGAGCAAACTTGGAAAGCAAAGACTTTCAAGGAAGATGGCTGCGGCTTTAAAACTAACTAGTAATTGGCACGATTGTCAGTGTTAGGAGTCTGTCTCTTGAGCAAGTTCTAGCTGCTGTGTTTACATGCGCACCCATGCACGTATGTGTGACTATGTATGTGTGGCTGGCACGCTGCTTCCCTGCAGGGAAGTATTAATAGCCTCGGGTCAGCTCAGTGCTGTGCATCTCTGCCAGAATAGCTGTGCTGGGCAAGAGCTCAAAGAGCTAAAATCGCTGATTGCCATAGCCAGCAGAAACCCCTTGTCTAGAAACAATTATACAGGCAAAATTCCATTTTCACTCACTCTTTTTACTCTGTGGTGTATTTTGTACACCAGTACAAAGTGTACCTTAGTTCTCATCACTGCATCCAAAGCTAGCAACACTTTGCTACAAAAGATACCTTGAATCGCCATGAGAAATAGACTCCAGGTATAAACTCAGGAGGGTGACACTGAACTTCTTACAATGGAGGCATGTTAATTTTTAAACAGCAATAGTGGGAGGATATTCAGTGAGTAAGTGGTAAGGCACTACTCTCCCAACTGATGAAATGGAACACCAAGAAGACACCTTGCTTGCTATTAAAACAAACCAGCCCATCCTTCCTTTAGCAACTATTATTAACAAAAGCTAAAATCACATCATGGTAAAAGAATTCAGTTTTCATCCAGAGTAAGAGCAGTAAGTTCCTCCTTCCTGCCCTTAACCACAAGCCTCACTCTCACCTGCTCATTACACTAGCAAGTCCACCTTTCCTACCTTCCCCAGTGGTTTGGTCTCATTCAGAAAGCTATTACACCAAACCCCTCTGCTCTTTTCTTTACCAGTCCAAAGAATACTCCATTCACTTTGTCTGGTCCACTTGTCATTTAACTAAAAAAAAAAAAAAAATTACCGATAGAAGTTTGTCTGTCAAGCTGCCTAACTGCAAAACTTAGGTTTATCTCTGTTTTCCAAATGGTGTCAAGTCAATTTTCAGTGTTCCGTCTCTCATTTGGAGAGGCATTGTTCACACTTCTCACATGGAAAACACAACTGGCACCTTCTTGTATGGAGTCTAATATTATCTAACACAAACCTCCCCTTCGCTAGCAGTAAAAAAATCCTCAAGGAGGTGGGAGAAATCTCTGAAAATTACATATAAACAAGGTGGATGGCAAATCTATGACACCAGGCACCTTTTCCAGTATAACCTGTAAGCTCTGTTCAACAGATCAATCCAGCCCATGACTGTGCATCATAGACATTTATTTCTACCAGCCTAGATTCTTTAGGGATTGACTTTTGATGGCACAGCTCACTGGCTGATAGTAATCTCTTCTCAAGTCCCTTAGTCTTTTTTTTTAAAAAGCAGAGCTGCCACACCGGCAGCACTGCTTGACTCATCACATTCAGGCTCTGTGTGGAGCAGATTTAATTCCTTTGTACAGAATACTTGATATATTTATCCTGGCACTTGACTTTTTCCTCATGAGACACCATCAGAGTTGTGGCAGCTTTAAAAACCTAAGCTAATTCCATATATACAGAAGGAAAAAGGCTGAGCTGGCAGGATTTACTCTACTGAGGACACACATCATCTGTGCTCCCTTCTCTCCTGTAGGTTCACCACAGCCTCAGTAGTTTCAAGCGGACCTTGCAGCTTATTCTGACAGTTCTCTTCTCCCAGGTAAAAAGGGGGTTAGAAAGAGGAAGAGGGCAGTGGGGATTCTGGTGATAATTTGTTTAGTGAGGTCTATTTCTGTAATATAAGATGTGCTCCTGGAGTTGCTTATTTGGTGGTTAAAGTCTTTGGCAGGAATTTTATTTTCAAGTGTGTGCCTATGGCTCCCAGAGCCAGGAATGGGAACTCTGGTATGGTTAGCAAACACAGAGGGGTGGGGGGACAGTAACCAACAACCCACCATACAAATCTCTCTCAGAAGCGTAACAAGCAATGCAATTGTCATTAACAATGTTATGTAGCCAATCCTTCTGTAATATTTCCAAGAAAAGTTGTTCCTGAAAATTTACATGGCAGAAGCAGAAAAATATTCAGAAGGATATATGTCATGTTTATTTTTACTTCCATTATTATTACTATTATTATTATTACATGATTAATAAGGCTGAAATGATGTAACTGAGCAATTAATACAAAATTGTGTCTTAGAAGGGATATAAATGATTTAACATAAATGTTTAACATCTTTGTCGACGACATGGACAGTGGGATTCGGCACACCCTCAGCAAGTTGGGTGATGACACCAAGCTGTGTGGTGCAGTCGATGCGCTGGAGGGAAAGGGTGCCGTCCAGAGGGACCTTGAGAGGTGGGCCTGTGTGAGCCTCAGGAAGTTCAACAAGGCCCAGTGCAAGCTCCTGCACATGGGTGGGGGCAATCCTAAGCACAAATACAGGCTGGGCGGCGAGTGGGTTGAGAGCAGCCCCACGGAAAAGGACTCGGGAGCATTGGTATACAAGAAGCTAAACATGACCTAGCAATGGGCGTTTGCAGGCCAGAAAGCCAACCATATCCTGGACTGCATCAAAAGAAGTGTGACCAGCAGGTCAAGGGAGGTGACTCTCCCCTTCTGTTCCTCTCTCGTGAGACCCCCACCTGCAGTACTGCGTTCAGCTCTGGGGCCTCCAGCATAAAAATAACATGGACCTGTTGGAGCAAGTCCAGAGGAGGGCCACAAAGATGATCAGAGGGCTGAAGAACCTCTCCTATGAAGACAGACTAAGAGAGCTGGGGTTGTTCAGCCTGGAGAAAAGGCGGCTCCAGGGAGACCTTACAGCAGCCTTCCAGTACCTAAAGTGGGCCCACAAGAAAACCAGAGAGACTTTTTACAAGGGCATGTGGTGACAGGACAGGGGGTAATGGCTTTACACTGGAAAAGGGTAGATTTTGATTAGATGTAAGGAAGACATTCTTGACTATGAGGGTGGTGAGGCAGTGGAACAGGCTGCCCAGAGAGGTTGTGGCTGCCCCATCCCTGGCAGCGTTCAAGGCCAGGTTGGATGGGGCTTTGAGCAACGTGCTTTAGTGGAAGGTGTCCCTGCCCGTGGCAGGGGGGTTGGAACTAGGTGATCTTTAAGGTCCCTTCCAACCCAAACCATTCTATGATTCTATGATAAATGACTATGAAGCAGATGACCTTTTGTTAACAAAATATCCTATCAATTCTTAAGCTGTAACAATGAATAAGATCCCAAAGGAAAAGACAGAAGTCATGAATGTGTCAGAAGTTAAACACTAAAGCAACTTTCTGCCACAGTGAGTTCCAGCTGACATAGCTTTTTA
Source organism: Astur gentilis (assembly GCF_929443795.1). Lineage (NCBI taxonomy): Eukaryota > Metazoa > Chordata > Aves > Accipitriformes > Accipitridae > Astur > Astur gentilis. The sequence continues at coordinate 13,525,068 of NC_064887.1, read as the reverse complement.
GTCTCTCTAGGACCCAGTTCTTCCCAGCAAGAGCATGAAACAAACATCTGAATACACCATGCAAGTTCACAGACTGCGACCTTCTCTTTTGACATGAAGCCCAGTACTATTGTCCAAGTTTCTCTTCATAGAAAGTGTCATTCTGCATCCATCACTAACAGGGGGAAAACTTAAACCTTCCCAGGTTGATCACTAGGTTTACTTATTTTTAGTATTTCATATGAAAATGTCAGTCCTGTTTTGATTTTTTCTTACTTCCCATATCTGGAAAGAAACTAATATTAAAACATCCATCACATTCTTGGCTTTCTTTGTGCATTTTTAAATTTAGTTATTCAAGTTTTATAAGAACATGGTCTCTCATGATTGGTACGGGTCCTTCCTATGATTACTCCTAACATGTTTGACAACTATGCTTTTGCTATTGTTGAAATGGTATGTGCCTTATCTTACAGTCAGATAGCACATCACATTTCTGCATGTTACGTTAGTTTTCTTCTATACTTCCAGTGCTGTTGTTTTTTAATGCAATGACTTTGTTTAAAAAAAAAAGACTACACAAATATGTATAAGGTCTGTAGCCTCCTCCTACTTTTTTTCATATCTGGGATATTTCATTTGTAGAAACCTCCGCTCATTTCAGCTGAGTTCTACCACAGAACTTCTGGCCAAAAAGAAAAAGAAGAAACTAGACTTAGGCTGTATGTTCACACATATCTGTGGCTGTGTGTGCCACAACTGTCAAGCAGTTAATGCTCATATACTAGTTTGTTCAGGTTACAGGACAAAATGGTATGTGATAATATGATCCAAATTTATTTCTTCAATATCAACACAGCATTGATGAGTTTTTCAGTTACAATACAGTATATTTAAAAAAAAATTAACTGCTACTATGCATGTTCCTTTTATTTAGTGTTCATCACTATACTGTGAGATTCTTCAACGTTCATGACACAAAAGCTCTTCTCTCCCTCAGAATTCATTTTAGATGAAGCCATTAGATCTCACAGTTGCAGTTTAATGTAGGGATTTTAGGTCATCTCAGAACTTACCCTTTTCCAAGAACAGTTTTAATCTTTGTACAGTACTTGAATATACTTCTTATAATTATGTTTCAAGTGTTATTGCAGCTATATTTCAGATTTTACGTATGTAGGAAAATGCTATATTAGTTTAATACTGACAGTACAGTAAAAATCTATTCAATATTCACCTTTCAGGAAGCACAATCAAATATCCAAGAACACTATTAGACTTGCCTAGCATAAAGTTTCAAACTGCTAATGGGTTTTAAATTGATGTCATAATGCTGCAATTTAAATACATGATGTTCATTAATTTTGCCAGAACTCTTTGTAGAGTAGGAGTAGTACGAAAGAAGCAGGAAGGTTATATTTTCTATACCTGCTTCTTATTATCTGCTTGCCCATTTTTGAAACACAAGAAGAATCATTACATCACCTTGGGGTTTGGGGTGAAGTTTACTCAAATGACAGTAGGTTTCAATTAGGTAACCACCGTGGAGTTGTACCAAAGTAATATTTTCTATGAAAAAAATACCAGGAATAGGATAAAAGTAACTAACACGTGGCAGGCATGACATTTTGTAAAGATGGATTTCATGGGACTTATCACTAAAAATCCATAGGTACAAAGTGGAGAAAATAAGGGACAGAAAGGTCATCTTGCCCATACACCTCCTGTTCACTGAAAGGTCAAAATTCATGTACTTGAGCAAGAGCGCAATATTGCAAAACAGGGAGCCATACTCTCTTGCAAATCTCAGGGAGTCCCCTTAGATGTGGACATTGAAAAGGGAAAAGAGATCACATTGTGGAGGACTACTAAGGGATCCTCTTCTCTGGAGGGCAGGGAGGGTGGGCACTGTACACAAATTTTCTAGGCAAAGAATCATTTCAGAAATATCTCAAAAGTCAAACTAAAATATGGCTAGACATAATGGGCCAGTATAGTACAACACTTCACATCTATTTATATTTCAAATATAGTATGTTTACGGTACATAAAGTCAGTTTTTCCAAAGCTGTTGCTATAGCTACAAATCAAGGAAACCATAGCAACAACCCTGTATTATGTATGGCCTTAATTAGGGATTAAGTTATGTGTCTCTCTGCATTTTATATTAAATACCCCCTTACAATCTAGTTATAGTAATCTTAAAATTTTTTCAGACTTTTTAATAATAAAAATTCCATAGTATTATCCTGTCAAGTCAAATACACAACACCGTTGAAATATGTCTTTACAGCATTATTCTGATCATAGCTAATAATATATGCATCACTGTTTTTCACTTGAGATAAACACAGATGTTCATATCACCATATTTCCTGATCATCTTTAATTCAAATCATTGATCACTACAGTCTTAACCACCATGTGATTGATTTTCCATCATCTCATAACATTTTCATGTCTCACCCCACTCAGCCTTACCCCAAAAGACATCAGCTCCTCTTAACTTCAACTTTTTTCCCTATGGATTAAAGTCTTGGGTTTTTTTCCTTTTTCCTCAGAAAGTAAGTATGCAAGGGAGGGACAGGAGAGGTAGAATAGTAGTTCATCTAGATCTTCTAGCTTCCCTGTCACATCAGAAGACTGACTGGGTTGGTGGTAAATTACTCTAATTACTCTGTTTTATTGACCTTGTCTATGTACTATTTAAGTACTCTGAGAAACTAGGATTAGAGACCCCTGGCATGCTGCATGCACCCAGGCCTCAGAGTGGAGCCTGAGAGGAACAGGTAAAGGAGAACACAGAACAAATGTGAAGAAAAGATGGGCAAGGATGTTGGAAGTGGCTGAGGAACAGGAAGGAGTGCTATCAGACAGCAGGAGACACGTAGGACCCAGTGGGGTGACAGGCTTTAAAGGACACTCTAGAAGACTATGAACACATTCAACAGCTGTGCAAAAATTCTCTCAATGAAAGAGAAAGTCAAAATTCATGTCTTTAAGAGCCTTCTCTCCTATCTTCCCTTCCATCACATAATTTTCTGATAATTCATTATGGTATAGTTTCCTCACCTTTCGGTCCTTGCCCATTAATGAGATGGCATGTGTCCCATTTTGCAAAAACCTTGGCCACAACTGTTTAGAGCATTAGCTGCACCCACAGTCTGGGCCTTCTGCTTATCTTACATACCATAGCAGCATAAAAAACTTGAAAATAAGATCTTAATTCTATGAAATGAGCAGAAATTCAATGTATTTGGCACTTAAGTAGAAGTGAGATATCTGTAGTTTTAATCTCTATGAACAATTGAGAACTGCTGGCCATTTTAATACAAATCGTATACAAACATTTATTTTATAAAGCAATCTGTGTTATAAAAATTGTAGTCTGAGAAAGCTATGAGTGTGAGGAACACAAGCTGTGTAAAAGCTTTTCACGTGGGCAACACAATAGAACTTCCCTTGCACAGGGAATAATTAAGTCAGAAGATAGTGCATTCACAATTAGCAAGGCATGTTCAGTTTCTTCATTATCATTTTAATTAGCAAATATTAATGTAATCTGCAAATACAAAGGGGAAAACAATTACAGTTACTAAGTTTAAGGAGTCCTTCATGACCTAAGCTAAATTGAGACAAATGTCTTACTAATCTATACTGGTCACCAACTTTCAGGACATTCATTTCCATTTACTGTTAGAACTTCCAAGCGTGTTAGCAAATTTAAGAATGAATTAAGGCTCCCACAAGCTACATCTAACCTCTGATGAAGGCAATGGTGAATAAAAATGGATTAGCATGCTCCTCTCCTCTCCAGTTATCAGTTCAGACTGATAGTGATCAAGTGACCATGGCAGCTCTACCTCATTCAGATTCCATGCCTGCCGCTGTGGCAATAACCCAGGGACACGCAGAACACACTGCCCTCTCATTTTTAGTGGGTTCCTGGTCCTTTCGTATTTAAGATATGCTGGATAGAGCCTTAGCCCTTTTGAACTCAAGAGCGGCTCCCATTCATTTCACTGGGACTAGGACTCACACCCTAACTCAAACAGATTTCCTTCCAGGTGCTTGTCCTTTTGCTGCTCTGTAGATAACATACTTTGGCCTCCAATATACTCAGCACTGCCTCTTACATGGACAACAATTAAAAGATACACAAGTTTAAAAGAAGCTGCCTCCTAGAAACTATAACCCTCTCTCATTCCGGTTTTCATATTTAACACTCTCAAGGTAAAATAATAACTAACTTGTCCAATACACTTATAGGACTGAATATCATGAAGTGGTAAAGTATTTTCATTCTCTATAAAAGCTGTTATGTGAATGAATTTCATTTGTGAATACAAGAATTGCAATGTTATAAAGAAAAGTAAGTAGCAGTAAGTGGAAGCCTAATAGTATTTCTCATGACTGACAGTTCTATAACTGATCAGAAACAACTTTTAGAAAGAATTTATTTTTTTATATTAACTTATTTTGCAAGTTTGTATCTCTCATAAATAGGAGAGAGAGAGAGAGAGAGAGAGAGAGTGTCTGGGGAAGCACCACTACCACCAAAACCCAACAATGTCATTAGATATTTTGCCAACTAAGACAGTTTAAAGCAGGAGTCCCTGTAAAATCTGATTTTGTCACACAAGTATTTTCATCGCACAGCAAGTATTTCACAAAGCAGATACAGGCCAAAACATTTTACAATACAGGCTGGAAGTACACACCTGGCTTTAAAATAGCTACCAAGTGTTAATGTAATATTTTCAGAAAAATCCAGTAAACCTATAGCTTTATAAATTTTCTACACTCACATATGTTCATTTCACAAATCATTCACTCTTCCTCTTCCATGCACATACAAACACAAATGAGCTACTTCCTTGGGCACCCCAGGCAAAATTAAACATTTTTAGGACTTTATTACAAACACACACAAGAAAATTTCCTTTTGAGTTAAAGGGACTGATGGCTTTAAATTAATCAAAAAAATTAAATTGTCACTTAAATGGTAGCACACTTTAAAAAGATACTTTGCTCAGAAACATTGCTTGCTTTAGTTTTTACACTAGGCAGGTTGGTAGAAAAGCAATTACGTGGGATCAGAGAAAGAGAGGTCTACTGGTCCACTTTTCTGTGCTCTTGATACCAGATCTTACCTCTTGTGTTTTCACATTTATATATCCATAATGAGTTCTCAGAGGCTGCCTTTGGCCATTAGAAAAAGGTATCCATTTGACGCTGGTTTGTCCAAAGCAGTTTAGGATCAAAGGGAAAGTTACTTCATTTGTGAGACGAACAATGATCAGACAGAGGAATGCTGCAACGAAACTCACAGCAACAATGGACTTTCTCTGTAATGAAAAGATTAAAATCAATTATTAAAACTAAGAACTGGTTTTAATAAAAAATACATACATTCTATTGTAGGATGAAGGAAAAACATTTTAGAAAGCTTTATGTGAAATTATTTTTTGGTAGACACCTTGCTGCAGGAGCACAAGGAGACAGGTGACTGGAGCATTTTGTTTCAATAAATTTGCATTTCCGAGGTTTTGAGAGTTTCTTTTAGAACTGGTTGGAAATTAATCAGTTTTGCTCAAAAAAAAAAAATCAGCTTTTTTTAAGTTTCAGAACCACATCTATCAGTTTTAAATTTTATTTGTATTCGGAATGAATATTTTATGTAAACAACCACACCAAAGCCTCCATTCAAAATCATCAGTTCTCTGGACACACAACAAACACACAAAGTGAAAATGCCATCTGCGGCCATACCACACAAATTTTATTGTGAAGAAGATGATCACTACAGATTGTATTTATTGTGCATTAATTTTAAATCATTCCCATGCAACAGAACTCATACTCTAACCTTAAATATTTTAGAATAAATAGTGAAGTCAACATTCTGCCTTATTCCAGGTTCACGAATTTAGAAAGTGAGGCATTATTATCTCGGACGAGATGACCTCTATTGTTAATAATGTAACAGATCTGAAGCCTGTATCTAATTAGCCTTTGCTTTCCACCTCTAACCTATTCAGTTGGTTGGACTGGTAAATGTAACCACAGAAAGATATCAGCTTTCTCCCTGGGTAACTCCACAGTCTGCAGGAGAAAAACTTATAAGAAATATGATGTTCCCCTCATTTTCAGCTATTTTTTAAATATGGCAGTCAATTACTTCTAGACAAATTACTTCAGGACAAAACATTTTAGTTGCCATATGTAAGGATTCTAGGTATGATACTCTGTCGTAAAGGTTATATTTAGATTTTTCCTGAGGGGGACAGAACAAATATCATTTACAGGTGTTTTTACTGTACTTTAATTACATTCTAGCTTTACCAAATTTGCCACAGTTTAATCACCCTACTGAATGTAATTCTGTCCCTCTAAACAGTAATATAAACAGCAAATAGAGGGGGAAAAAAATTATTTGCCTAAGGGACTACATAAGCATATAGTAACACTTAGTGCTGGATGACAGAACCTGATCACCCCAATTCCTGTCTACAAATACGACCAACTAACAGCAACCAGCTGAGTGCACATTTAAGACCACTTTTGTACATGATGGCAATAAGATCACATGTGCTGCAATGGCGATGGCAGGGTGAAAGGCAAGCTCTGATTGCAACCATGTAAGACGAACCTGTTCTTTGCCTGGAGGTTCACCTGACAGTCTGCAGAAACTAAAATGCAAAACGTTGAGCAGAAGAAACAACAATATTTACACAGCAAACATACTGGGAAAGACGCAGAGAAAGTTTTACTGAACACGAGCACACGAGGCCTACGTGCCCGTGCACGAGGCCTGTAGGCACTGCTGCCATGCTTTGATTCAGTTTCTGGACACAGAAAAGAGCAAGAATCACGAAGAGCACATAGCAAAGTTGAAGGGATATTACTGTATTCCCACACATGAGAGTTAACAAAACAGTACATTACAGGGGCCAATTGCATGGCTCTATCTGTTCTGATGTATTAGGAGGCTGCACTTTATAAGATAAAAGCAACGAAAGACTGAGGTGGAAAACTCGGGTGAATGAGGTCGCTGTGAGGAGAAAGGGAAAAGGATGATGAAGAAGAGAAGTATTGTGGCAATGCGATTCAGTGAGGAATCTTAGTCAGCTAATGGCTGTGTAATGTAAAATTAAACCCAGCAAATCTTCAGAGGGCAGCGCAGCAGCCACAACCCAATCACAGCTTTCAGAATTCATGGAAGCCACTGCACTTTTCATCAGCTGCATTATAACAGATTTACATTAAATTGCAATAAACTGGCTGGGGAGCACTTCTGTGTCACTTCTATTTGTACCAGATGGAGTCAGAAATGTTTCGCTATATATCAGGGCCTTGTAAGTGTTAAGAGCAGCCAAGATGTGCAGTGCAAGTGATAATCATAAAGCAATGAGAAGGACAGTGGATTAGTCATATTATTTATTGCAAAGCAGAAGTAAAATATTGCAGATATTTAAAGGGGAATCTAAACTCTCACTCTTCTACGTGAGCATGCTTCAATCAAAACGTCCACAGCAGGAAGCAGCAACACTGCCCTGTATGATGCCACTACCTGACTTCCACATATTCTATCCTCCTGGTTTGTTGAATACCATTTTTTACTTCCTTTATTTTGTGCAGATATGTTCTGAACTTGAAAACACTGCAGTCAGCTTTGTGTGCTTCTCATAGGGAGCTGTTATAAGCAGCCTTTGCCCCGAGAATAATTCAGATTTTGTAGTGTGATTTCTTGGCCTTCATTAGGATGCCATCTGATTTTTATATTCCTTCTCTTTAAATACACTGTACTACAGGAAGAAAGAAAAAAGTGTGGCCTTCTTTTGTTTTCTTATGTAAGAAAGTATTGTTTGAGAAAGAAAACAGCAAAGATTTTTCTGTGTGTGCTGCTTAGCAAGAAAGAACCTGCACAAACTAGAACAGTGCGATGAGAAAAAGGAATTTTTACAACAGAAAGGAATCAAGGCATGTGTTATAATTGCTTTGGAAAAAAATCTAGCCATATGTAAACGCAATGTCTACTTATCAGCTTGTAGAAAGGAAGCTTGTGTTAGGGATTCAGTTCCCCTGTATTTTTTGTTAAAGGCATGAGAACCAACAATATGCATTCTCTGAGGGAAAGACTATTGCAAATTGGAATTTCAGTGGCTCTATAAGTTTCACTGTAAAAATATTGAAAAATAACAAAGCACCTGCATAGAGTTTTAGCCTTCTTAAGCAAGTAAGGCAGTCTGCTCAGTGGCCAAGAGTATTCTAAAGGGCACATCTAAAAGTAATTTGTTCCCCTTAAGTTCCTCCCTCCTTTACCTGCTCAAGACAGAAAAGAATACAGGCGCTCTTTGTCAGTAAGCGCTCCTTGTAAAATATCCCTTTCTGCAGATAAATGGATTTTATTATTTTTCCTCTATTAAAACTTAAAGTTTAGCATTGGAGACTTCAGGAATTCTACATGACATTAGGATATGACAGAGAAGTATGAAACTATATACAGGGATGAATACCAGACTGTAATTTGTCGCAAAATTCGTCTGCATCAATATTTTAAATACTTACACATCCTACCATTTGGGAGAGCTAAACCAACATTAATTAGAAAGTCTGCACAGAAACAAATCTTGTTCCTTCTTAATTTTCAGTTTTCATGAATGTAAATAGTCTCTTAACAAAAGAAATATTTCTCTAACATGGAAACATCCCCTGTAAAAATCTCAATCAATCTTTATATTTTTCTAGCTAATTTAATGTAGATATTTTGATGTTGCTGACATTTAAATAAAAAAGTGTATATTCAGTTATAAACCTTTTTGTATACATATGCAGTGAGGAGTAAACAATAAGACATAATTTAAACAGTTTCTTAGCTGGACGACTTGCATGGTGTATTAGCTTTTGTAACATTTTATTTCATTCACTATATTACACCACTAGCCTAGATGAAAGTTGCAAGAAGAAAATTACCATACTTGTGAATACAGGATCCTATAGCACAAGACTGATGGAGTTTACTATTTGTTAATGACGCTAAGTCCAAGAGGCTGCTTGTTCACAGGTTTGGGGTTTTTTTTAAAAAAAAAAAAAAAGAGAGAGAGAGAGATAAAAGTGGACACACTTCAGAACAGAGTACATGTACTGCAATACCTGGGACCCCACTGGGCAGAAAGCACACAATAGAACTAAACAGTTTCTTCTCAACTCTTTACTCAATCCCCTGAATAATATAATCTCAGCTTCAGTTATTTCTCAGACAGCAGGCTCATTCTGTCTAGTGTGTATATCAAAATCAATGAGCAGTAGGCATGATTCACACTTCTAAGGCTTCAATTTGTATTTACGTTGTTAAAATAAGATTGAAATAAAAACAGGAGTGTCATACTACTATGCCAATTAGGATTTCATGAAAAACTTCATGGAAATAAAACAGTAACAGTATTTTTATGGGGGTATAAATATATATATATATATGTATATATGTATTTGGCAACATGGTCCCTAACACTATTTATAACCTTTATATCATCTGGTTTTGGCTATTTACCAGTGCCAGGGTGATTCATTAGCTTCAGTTTGGCAAGAACTTGACAGTCTGAACAAGGCTGAATCATTTTTCTTTCATAATCTGTTAAGAAGTATGAATTGACAAGACCATTTTTTATAGTGCAATAATGTCTGATAGAATAATAAGACAGAAACATTTTTTGTGTTGTATACAGTTGCCTAGCAGGGAGGAAGAAACAAAATATTTTCAGCATAAGAAAAGAATTTCATAAGTTGTAAAATTTACTGAGGTATGTACTAAGTATCTTTATTCTATTTTCTAGCCCAAGAGCAACACCCTGCCACTTAGAATGTATTATATGGCAAAGGCTATCAAACCACTTTACAAGCAGTAACAAGTCCCCATCCTAGTGAGATTAACAGTAAAAACCCATTTCACACATGCATATACTGAGGCTGAAAGCAACTCCCCTAAGATCACAAAGAAATCAACAGAAGCTACTCCTGAACTTTTATTCTAGAACTATGTTGTTTCTCAGGTTTATTGTTTCTATTATAACTAACTGCCTGAATTTGTTAAGTGCCAAAGTTGTATATGATATTATAGAAGACCATAGTAAAGAGCCCTTGGAACCAGTGAAATTCCATGTCCCAAACGGTAACTGAAAATAGACCTTTTTTCAGAAATTGATTTTTTACAGTATTCATTTTTTCTGTTATTTTCATGGATACATGATAACACTGTGCTTGGAAGGACAAATCAAAGGTAAAGACTTACATGAGGGCTTTGAGTCTCTTGGATGATACAATATGCAGTAATATTGTATTAGTTTCACAATACCTACCTTTATGAGCATACTGAATAACTCAATCACTTTTTTAATATGTCTGCACATTATACTATTTTTATTATAGGACTGATGCAGGGTTTCAGGTTTTTTACTCAAGTATAATACCAATTGAAAACAATAATGGCTACACTTACTGAATTTGTTTCATTTTGTAGACTACTATACATAAAAGATAGTTTTATTTAATTTTCTCTTTTATAGTCTTGAGCATCCTCTTCAAATGCTGCTTTCTGTTACAACAGAGCATAAAATGAAATTCTTTCAGCAAACTAGTTCAGTATACCTTACTGATTTCACTAGTATTGGAAATAAATATGCCTTCCAGCTATTTCTTTTGTCCTGAACCTCCCTTTAAAAGGGCTGCTGGAGGGATACTCAGGCAGGGGTCCTAGAAGTTTTCAAAGAGAGAGCAAGACTATATAGCAAAGATCCTTTTAGAAATAGACACGTGTCAAACAACATTTGCATAAAATCAGTAGCTGAAGATTTACTTTCTTCTCCTCCAGAAGTGAAAGTTATCTGAATATGTTCAAAGGCTCTACAGGAGATGGCTGTCAATGTTTCTCTCTCAGGAGAAGAGAACAAAGCAGGTAAGGGGTTATATCAGAAGTAAGATCTAGCTTGGGTTCAAAAACCAATAAAATTAAGATTAAAGCAATTTTTTTTTTTTTTTTTCCTGGAAAAGGGCACCTTTGCTAAACTGGAACATAAGCAGCCAGGAAGCTGAGGAGTAAGAGCAGAAATAAAGTTCAGTGATGGAGAAGCAAGGCAAGAAATGCAGCATACATAAAAATAGAAGAGATAGAATGAAAGAAACATGATACTTTTAACCTTCTGTATGGCCTGGAAAGTATTTCTTCTAAGAACATACCCTGAATCAGGACTGTGTTCATAGCTTATGATGTTTGAGAAGGCATGAATAGAAGACACATTACTTCTTGCATGCTTCCTCTGCAGGAGCTCTGGCCTTTCTTATAGCTAAGGCAGCTGAAGAGCTCTCAAGAACACAGCTCATTGTACCTCTTTTATTGTTGTCATTTGTTGAAAACTTGTTACATAATGCAGTTTTCACCATGATTCACAATGCAGTCCCATAAAAATGGTGGTGTATCTAGGTTCATAACAGCTTGACATAGTGTTTTTCACAGTAAAATAAAACATACTCATACATCTCCTTCGTTAAAGCCAAAAATCTGCAGAGAGTGCTCAGGCTCACTGGGGTAAGACCTGAGCAATGAAGAAAACCAGGAATCAGCACAGTATTGTCCTAACAACTGATGTAGCAGCAGCAGCGGCGGTCTGTATTAAAAGCCTTCACTGCTTACATATAGGAGGATTATCACTATTGACATTTAGTCTCAGGTAACTGCATAAATTATTACATACAGCATTCCCATCAAAATAGCACACATATGGGTAACAATATGAAATCATGTAAGGTGAAGAACTTCAAAGTTTCATGGAGTAACTGTTGAAGTATTTTGAAGGTCTCCCACATGCTATCAAGCATAAGAAGTTACTACATTTGAAAAGTCCCGGTGATTCTGAGCCCTTCAAATTGCAAAGCATTGCCAGATTTCAGGAATTAATCTGCGTCACTATTCCCTCTTGCCATAACTCAAAGCCTAATAAGAAGGAGCATTTTTTTTGTCTGGAGATATTCTTATCCCTTGAAGTGATTTCAGGCTTTCCAGTACTTTGAGTTCTCCATATCCTATACTGATTGTTTCTCCCACTCCTTTCCTTCTTACTCAAAGCTGAATTTTTATTTCCTTCAGCAGTCACTTCTGGCCTTGAGTTCCCTACGCAAATAGCCTCTACTCCCAACAAGGCACAAACACATCATTAGCACAGCCGCAATCTTCACAAACCACATAGTCACAGTACCACCAAGGCAACCTGAACTTCTGAGCAAGGCATGCCTTTGGCCAGTCTGCTACTTCATTTTATACTGCAACTGAAAGCTGCCCAGTAGCTTAAAAGATCTAGCCCATTAAAACGCACATGGCAGAGAAGCACACTTTATATAAGATTGTTGATTTTTCATTCTATAAGATCTGTTAAGAATATTGAATCTAAAACTACTGTTACTGATTCATTGATGTCCTTCACAACTAGGGTGAACTTCATCAGCAGCTGTAGATGCATATTATATAAATACTAATGTAGTCTCTGCATGATAAAGGATTAATAAAAAGGAAAAAAAGCCTCTGCAGTACAGCTCTCAAATGGCAAATGGTGCCCCCCCCCCCCCCCTTTTTTTTTTTTTTTTTTTTTTTTACTCTGGATTATTGCCCAGCTCTTCTTATCAATAGCTTGGCAAGCTTTCAGACACACACAGGCTGACGTATGCTTCTCTATAATAGAACTGCTGGTACAAGAATTTGTGATCTTTCAGCCTGGCAGTTGGTTGTTACTACTTATTGAAGTACCACCTGATTGTAGCTATTTTTCACCTGCTGAGAAGAAGTTCAAAGAAAAAAACCACCCATATTTGAGTATTAACTCTTACCCTGCCAGATCTACCTCACATAGATGACCTCTCTCTCTCTCCTCTATGGAAATATATAAAGATTCATGATCAGCATCATCATAAGAATGAATCCCTAATTGAGCAGTTTTCACAAGCATTCTGAAAGACACCCTATAGCTGCCAATATTTTCACGAAAAATCCCTTTCAAAAAGTTGATTCTTTCAACCACAAATAGATTCAAAAAATGCATAAACCAGAAGAAAAGGAACAACAAAAAGCCCCACAGATGCAACAAGAAAGATTCTTAGAAAACAATAAAATATCAGCAGCCCTCTGGTCTGCAGATCTCTCTATATGAAAAAAAGATGTAGCTATTAAAAGCCTACTGCATTTCTTTGTTATTTATACGAAATATCAGAAATACTCAGTTTCGTGTTTCAAGAACTCACAGGAAAGGGAATGTGATGGCTTCTAAAGTGAAAGTGAGATAAATTCAATTTCTGCTCCTAGCAGTAAAATCATAAGTGCCTTTGGTACGCAGCAGGAGGAATGGACGTTAATCACACACCTGTATGTTTAGCAAACACTACACTGGAATGTAACCTCCGGAAGTACTAACTTTTAGGTAAGGGGGGGGGGGGGGATCACACAAATAAAATTAAACATATGACAGCAGCCCAGGGGCAGAAGATGATGAAAATAAATAAAATGTTGTAACAACCCCGTATTCTCAGGCTGCACATCTGTGAATTAAATGCCTTTTGCTGGAAACCTTCACTTGCCTGCAGCTCATTTCTACCTGCAGGGGAAAGTTTATGCTACAGAGCAAAAACTGCATAACCAGAAATTCACACAAGTGAAATGTAATTGCTTACCACCATCTGGACAAGCCTAAACTTTCTCCATAGAATTTTCCTCTGTAAAGATCCCTGACTGCCATGCTGGACTGGAAGCTAACAAAAATTGGCCCCATGCCTCAGTTTCCTTCTAAAGGCCAGACAACACTGTTAGATAAAAGAGATCTTGCCCAGTCTGTCACTTGGCAGGACTCTTACTCTGGCCCTTCACACCAGCTTCTGTTCTTTGGGAGGTCAGCACTTTTGGAAAGTTGCTCTGGATGCTCTCTCTGCCACAGTGTATGCAGTGCACCTGCTATTCAGAAACACAAAAAGGAAAACTGAAGCAGGTGGTCATTACTCATTTTAGTCTTGTGTTAGGCACCCTCAGACAGCCAGTGCACCCTAACACAATGCAGATTAATGTCTTGTTCCAGTGGCAAGGATGCAAACACTGTTTAGTGTGAGGAGGCATATGGGCTCTATCAAGGTCTGGCTGAATCGTTGGCTCTGCTTTGAAATATAGGAAGATGCAAGTACCGAATATAAGGGTTAGAGACCTCCTTCACAGCCACTAGGCAAAGGTCCAACTTCAGAGAGCAGAAAGAAAAGTTTTTTCAAACTGGTCTTTCCCCAAAAAAGGAGGACTGCTGTGAATTAGAAAGAAGCTATTCTTAAGCAGAGATGATGCTCTCCAGCCAGCCTGCAGGAGGTCTTTTGTTCCTTGAGTTGTATAGCTTCTTCCACCTGCTCCTTGCCTTTTTTTTTTTTTTTTTTTTTTAATTTTTTCGCATTTGACCAAGAGACTCTCCAGCACAGCTGTAGCCACGTTGTCCTGGGTTGGCAGGAGACAAAAACAGCCTCCATGGATACCTTTTACATAAACCAAGCAAACTTGGGCTCTAAACTGTTTTGGCAAGGCCCTTTACCTTCATCAGACACAGAAATCTCCCTGTTTTCTTTGGATAAACCTGCTCTAGCCTACCTCATCCACACATAGTTGCCATGTATGTCATCAGAAAAGTAAAATGTATTATTCAATGCCTCCAAGCATTGTCTGCTTCTGGCATGCGGAGTAACATTTCAATAGGCATAATCATTTATAGCTGATAAAAAGCAAGACCTAATTACAGAGAAGTCTAGGCTGAGACTAGCTATTTTGTAATGGGAATTTTACATTTTCTGCCATATAGCTGGGAACACACTACTTTTAGCAATGAAAACACAATTTCCCTTCTTAATTCTTGTTCTTTTCTTTATGCTGTTTTCTCTATTGGAAGCTTAGAAAAAGGAGCTTGGGGGGGGAGGGAGGGGGAAGGATTGATAAAGAAGCTAGACACCAGCATAGCAGTGTCATCTCTGAAGAGATCTTCAACTATTTCTATGGCATACAGCCCTTCAGGGCAGCAAACTTTTGAGCAAATAGAGGCATGTGAAGGTTGTGGTATTTGCTGGGATGGTCACATTAGGGTTCATTCTATCTGATGAGTTCATTTTCCAGTGCAAGAGTACCATGCCATCTGTAGGATAAACACTGAATTCATTTCTAGGCTGGGTTTTTAAGGGGTTGGTTTTGGACAAAGGTATGCAGAACTCAGCAATGCACTTTTTATAGTATACATTAACAATCATACTATTATCACAGCACTACAGCATAGAGCTTTCCATCTAGGATGCAGATCAGCTGTGTTAAACACTGTACGCTCATAGCAGCAGCTCCAACAATTTTATGATCCAAATAAAAAATAGATTAAAATCTCACTTGTAGGCGGGGCTGTACTGAGCAATGCAGCACCTGTACCAACACAGAGGGGCAAATGGCCTGTACATTTTTGGCAGAGAATTTCCTTTCAAACACTAGCATGATCTGACCCTGCTTTACTCCCTTCTACCGATACAATCACAGGAAAATGTTGCAAACCAGCAGAAACTTAAACAAAATTTCTTGCCCGTTGAGTACAATTGTATTCCTTCTACATGTAAGACTCTGTTCATTATTCATCCTTGGATAACATGAGCAAGAGGTTATCAGAATTTGCCAGAAGGCAGACTCCCCAGATAGCAAAGAACATGCAGCATTATAGTTAGAGAACATAACGACTGCTCAAGAAGTTGATGACATATCCCTCAGTTGACTACAGAGCTCCTTAAATCAGGGCACTGAAACTCAATAAAAGCACTGATCAAAGCAGTAGCCTCAATTTAACTATGAGCTTTATTTATCATGTCTTCTCTTTATTAAAAAAAAAAGAGGTGGGGGGAAAAAAAAAGGAAAAACAAAGGAAAAAATAAAAGGCAAGGGAAAAAAAAAAGTGTCCACAAAGCACCGAGCTTGTGGCAAGGCCTGGTGGGACACTGCAGAACAGACTCCTTTGCTGTTCTGACAAATCCACAATGGGCAATCTTTGCCTTTTGTGCTGACCTCTCACTTCCAGGAATCAGGAAAATAATTTTATGTGAACTAGTTTTCATCAGAAGGAAGCAAAACACAATTTCATGTTTACAATAAAATCCATGATCTGAGACCTATTTTGTGAATACACACAGCTGAATGGTATACCTGCAGTGGAATAGCACCCAAAAGCCACAATCAGGAGCCAATCTCCATTGTGCTAAAAGCTATAAATTCTTTAGATTCATTATTGCTGCAGAGCATCTCAATAGGAGCTAGAGGAAATCATAAAAATTGATAGTTTTCCGAAAGAAATTCTTCCAAGCAGTAAAGTTTAATCTCTCACTGATCTGTTATCCTGATAGAATAGTACAGGGACAGTAACATATATATCCTACCCAAACACACATTCTATCATCATACCACACTCCTCTCACGCTGGGTGAGCTAACTGAATTGAACTTGACCTTCAAAGCCCTTGGAATGCAACAAAATATCTCTGTTTTCTGACATTTATGGGTGGCTTTTCTGCATGGCTGCTTTTATTGCCTAGAAAATAATGGTGAAAGCTGTGTGTACAAACCTACTATAAACACTGACAAATCACATGAAAGGAAGACAGATTTATTCAGTGTCGATTACTCCAGAGCTAATCTAATCAAATTCAAGATTTACATTTTTAAAGCAGATCAAAAATTCATAGAGTTAGCATTTCGATACAATAGATAGATACTACAGTTTTATTTTAATCTGCAAGCGTAATTGAACTGATTTGGATTTTCTATGCTTTTATTTTTGCTTAAAAAGGCTTTATGTGTTTCATATGAAAATGAATCATTGAACTAGCACATGCACAAGGAAAACCCTATGGAAAATTCATACAGAAAATTATCAATCTCTGTCTAATAAAGCTTAGATAAAAATACATTTGGACATGAATCTATATTAAAAACTAAAAGTGCTACATGTGAAAAGGCAAATATATCCTACTCATGGCTTTCTTAAACTTAAAAGAAACCACTCCTAGCCACTCTACCAGAGCTGATCCTGATTTTCTTCCACGTTGATGAAAGAAACATGACACAAATGTGCACCAAGCACAGTTTTCCATCCTTTAGTCCATGAAGTATAGAGGGACTGTCAGGTGTCAGAAGTTATTCCAAACCCCTGTTGCCTTCATGCATGTTTTTCTCATTTGCATTCAAGAAACAAACAAATGTAGTTAACCCCCCCCAAACATTCAAATTGAGCTTGATTTTTGTATGGTTGTAAATAAAAAGTAACAGAGGCAGCACTGCCTCACACAGTCTGCGGACTGTTCTCTAGAAGACAAAATGGGCTCATGATACAAAGGATGCTCCTCTACTATGGGACGGACACAGATGGCTCTCATTCTGCTGCTTGACCTTGGCCAAGTCACTGCTACTCTGCTCCTCGTTTTCATTGGCTGTAAAAGTACCCTAACATCCACCAGGGCATATTGTTTTCAAACAACAGTGAAGCGTGACCCAATTAGAAACAAGTATTTTCACCAAGCATTTTAGTCAAAGACATAATCTACTGCCTGGGTACTCAGTTCTATGCCAGCATATCTAACTACTTGCACTGAACAAAACAACTGTTGAATCCTGTTCCTCCTTCATTTAAAGATATCTCTAATTGATTTAAAGGAGAACAAGAGAAAGCCAGAAGCACAATTAAATTTGAAAAGGAACAATAAGAAAAAATTCATTATAAAATTTTATTTTTATTCCTTCCCAGTTCCTCTGTGTATCAGTTAACTCGATTTGCAAACTCAGGATCTCTCAACTCCCACTTGAGTCAAGCCTGGCATCACCAAACCCCGCTCCTGAATGCTCTTGTTGAGGTCTGTGGGACCAAACACTGCATCTCTGTAGCTTACAGCCATAAGGAAACTTCCTTAATTGCCAGCTATGCAAGCCTTGACCTGGATTTGAAAAAGAAGTTCTCATTTTCAGTTTTGCTGCTGATGCAGTAAGCAGGTTCTGCCCACAAGCTTTCTGTAGGATATAAATGTCTCCCACACACCGACAGGCCAGAGACCATTTATTTTGTATTCTCTTTAACACCACTCTGGTCTAAAGCAGTAGAATAAGGCCACTCAGACCCTAGTGAACTCATCGCGATGTCCCAGAGATTACAAAAGGGTGTTTTCCTTTCCATCAGGAAAGCTGCCAGAGACACCACTGAGATTAAATAATGTACCCCAAGATGCTTTGGAAGTACTAGGCAAAGCTGAGTTTTCCTAAAGTTCATTTAGAACCAGAATCATACTCAGTTATTTCTAAAAAAGAAATATTCTTTTTAATGTTGGAGTGTCTAGGATCTATGATATTCAAAAAGCATGTATAATGAATGCAGTAATATTACTCTTACATTTACTGTTTCATCTGTTTTTAATATTTTCCGTTATTTTTCTCAAAGGTCTTTATTTTTAGGTAATAGTTATCAGTTTTTATCTGTAGCTTTACCGCAGTGCTGCTTAAACAGCAGTTACCAATAAAAGAATGAATCCAGACAGCACAGAGTACCCCACTGTCCTGTGGCCACATGTGACTGACCACCCTTCAAGGTGCCCACATTTTCTGTCAGAATATTTGGCTTTGTAGTAGTTTGTACAGTCATTCCAAGTTATGAGAGTTTATGATCTGTTCCAATCACTACAAGTCATAAAAATTATCCCAGTGCTCTGAAAAAAGCAGCACAAGATTTTCTCAGTGAACCTTTAAGTCTTTTAGCCATAAATCTCAACAAATAATGCTATTTGTTTAATTTAACACTGCTATACAGATTAATGAGACAAGTTGTCCACTAGTCAGGGGAGGAACACAAAGATCCATCCTAACTTATTTCATTTCCAGGTTTATTCATTGTAAGTGTTATATAATGTGACATTCACACATTACTGAAGAAGTTAAAAGAACAAAATGCACATCACTAATCAGCTGGTCATTTTTCATTTGATTTTAGGTGCCAGAATTAACGAAGCCCTTCCTTTTCATTAGATCTCTTTCCTTATATTTTGTTTCATTAAATCAGAAACAGACTATGTGAGCAATCAGAATATTTCTCTGCATTTTCCTTGCTTCTGCACATGTAAGTAACCCCACAGTGCTAGTAAATAGATAACCGGTTTAAACCCCAGGTCTGTTGGGACTCCAAAAACTTTTTTGGCTAGAAGATCCAACTGCAGATGTTAATGTTCCAAGACATTAAATCCTGATATTTTCAATTTCTCATTCTTAGTTATTCAGCATTCACCACAAATGTCACCAGCCAAATTTCAGCTGGTCTTACTCCATCTCCTCTTGCCTGAAAGTTTATGACCTCATCGAGTGCCACAACATCTACTTTTATACCCTCTGACCGTTCCTAGATACTCTAATCCTCCAAAAAGTCATGCAGTACTCCCCATTTTGCTGTGCTGGATAGTGCCTCTCCTTCAGCAACTTCTTACTACTCAACGATATTGTTTTCAAATTTTTCTCTTTTACTGACCTTAAGGAATTGCCATTTTTAATTCTTTAATCCCATAGTTTTTCTGAAGTTATGCCCTAGCTTCCCGTTTAAGTCTTAAACCTTCCTGCCAGTTTGTCCTTTCATAATTGTTTTTAAGAATCTTGTACTTAACTATTCTTCATATATATATTTACTCCTCTGTTTAGCTGACTAATTCCATCCTAAGTTCCCTCTCAGAACATCAGCTTTCATCTCATATTAATTCTTCTTTTTCTCACGTTAAATATCCTTTCTCTTTCCAGAAACAAGAGTCACTTTTGCTCTGCAGACCAGTACATGTGCCCCTTTTTCCTGTAGTTGTTTGGCTTTTTTTTTCTGTTATAACACCATTCCTGTTGTTGCTGTAATGGTCATGGGCTGCTGTATTTCAGCCCTGTTAATATTTTTAAGCCTTTGTTACTGAGATCCAGATGGTTTGATTGGTGCTGTATTAAGAAAAAGAAAGTACTGTTCCACTTAGGTCCCACGAAGTGTCCTCTACAGCAAGAAGTACACAGACAGCTAGAAGTATATAATGCTATAGGGAAAGAATGTGCTTTGGGGGATTACTGGGGTACCACTTTTTCATAATGTATTTGCCTAGAAAGTATTAATCTAAATGAAAGGCCAGCAGACTTGAAGCATTTTTCTAAACAACAGACTGCATTTAACGTATCTAATTAGTCCTATCCATTCTCAGAAATTTACCTTTGATGTATCTCCGCTCAAGTAGTGTTAGCAAGCTAGGAGAACCAAATTCTTCTTGTATCTTCCAATACGCAGGTCCTCTATTCTCCTGCTACACTAGCTTCTCAACCCCTTTTCTGCTTTCAGGTCATCTTCCTTGACTATAGTTATAGCACTTAGTCTTTCAAAAGGGACCTGACTAGTGTGCGTGTATTAGCTATAAAACTTCCCTGAACTAAGGTATTTCATGGTTCAATTTTATTCAGATTCCTAATCATCTTGTGGGAGATCAGCATACCCATAATGAGTCCTATGTCATTTGTTTCCAGTTGATGAGCTACCAGTATATCAAGCAGAGGGCTGCTTGATTCCTTTGTTATTCTAGAGCTTGTCTAATTGATAACTTTTTTTTTTTTTTTTAAACATTGCAGAACATCCCTGGAATGTTCTGTAACTATAGCTTTGGTATTAATTATAGGAACCAAATGTCCTCCAGAAAGCTTTTACAAAAAGACTTTCAGAGAAGCTCATGCCTCAGTGATGTCAGGCAGGACAGAAAAGGCTGCAGCAGCTAGTATAATAGGAGCCACTGGGTTTAGGGGCGGATTTTTGGAAAGCGGTCTCCCCTTTCTGACAGAGTACTTACAGAAATAGGTCTTGAAAACAGCATCTCAATCTATTTTTAAGTCTTTAGACACTACTTCAAAAACAGTTTGCAATGGCCAGCCTTAACTCACATTACTTAAGAAGTATCTCAAGGAAACATATTGTGCACAGGCTGTACCATGACAGAAAACCTACCACAGTCAGGTCACTTTACATTAGAATATTTACTATGCTTTTAAACAGAGTTAAGAGGAATTTTCACACTAGATGATTTAGCCTCTCAAATTTTGACCAAGATTGTACCAAGAAATGTCATATGTTGTCCATTGAAGGGTAAAAGCATTAGAGGATGAAATAAACTACTAGGGTTATGCACATTTTACTTCATCCTTCTACCTTTTTTTTATTGAGCACCAGAGCTGTCATCTCCTAAAAGCCTCATACTATCACCTCAAAGTCACAGCAGCTGACATGTCCCTTTAAAGTAAAAGGAAAAAGAGATTTTGTGACATCATAAAACTGGGAATCATAAAATCAATTTAAATAACAATAAGTACAGAAAGACATTTGCTGCTCATCTTTCACTTTTGTCTCTTCGTGTTATTGGATGCTCACAGAAATGGAGAAATAATGCAGCTTCCTCTCTTATACCCACAGTATTTCCCTTTGGTGATCCAAAGACTACTGAAATCTATAGGAAAGCTCTGCATTGGTTAAAAATTTCAATTTTCTTTGTCTTCCCTGACCACAGGATAGATTGCCTACATGATATTTATACATGGAAAAATCATGGCTAAATTACTGGACTATTTTACTGCACGGAGACGTAGGAGAATGGAGAATCAGAGACGTTTTGACAAATCAACTATGCAGAAAAAAACAAACCAAAACAAAACCAACCAAAAAACCAGCAATTAAACAACCAGTCCTGGTACACAGGCTCAGTGAGAGAATCTCCTCTGCACCATGAAAAAAATAAAGACTTTAAAAGACACCTTTCGCCACTTGCAGCAAAAGCATGCCACAGCAGGCTATGTTGCTGACTAGGGTGAAATGTTGTTCTTCTATTACATAGGGGTAAATGGTTTGCTCTTGGTTTATCCACATTGTAAACCCAATACAAGTGTAAAGCTGCTCTTAAGAATCAACAAGGTCAATAAGCTGAACTAAAAGCCCATTAAAAACTGCATCCGAGGGAAAGAAATGATACAGTAATAGTCCACTAAGGCACAAATCCAAAAACAATGTGATCAAAATGCAAAGCAGTTGAAAATTTGTAGGTTACTCAAACTATCTCAGATTCAAACCAGGTAAGGTAATCACATCACAAAGAAAGCAAAATTTGATTTTTTAAATTATGCTATTGTCTAGTAATGAATAAATTAGTTTTGATTCATTTTATTCTCTCCTCCTATGCAGAACAATTACAACAGTACTGGAATGAGATTAAAAAAAAAATTACCATTTCATCAAAGGTTTTTAATACCCATCTATGATTTAATTTGATCACCAAATTTGATCTATAATGATATTAATAGATAGCAAAATCCATAGTAGAGTCCATTATTGTTGAACTTTATCATCTTTTTAGAAAGTACAATGGTAAAATTATCTATTAATTAGATTAATTTCAAGGAAGTGTAAATCATCCTGACCCATGATACTTGCTTGCAAAGCTATTGTGAGAGAATAATTAGTAGGCAGTAGTCCAGGAATATTATTCTGAGCAGACGCGAACCTTGAACTTCCAATCACTAGACTTAAATTCTAACTAAGAACACAACACCTTCTGGAAACTCCAGCATCCTGGAGTGCTGCAAAAAGGAGATGAAAAAAAAAAAAAAAATCTAAGTAGATTGTTGTTCTTATATGTAGTCCATATTATTGCTTACCATGACCACAAATTAAAAGCGGATATAAGTAAAAAACCTCTGAATTTTAGAACTTCAAGGTGAGAAGGACTGTGCCACTCAAATAATGGAGCCCCATATAAAGAACATGTCCCACAAGTCATTTGATTTGTAACTTACTCTGCTGACAAAATGTGTGGCCTTGGGTGAGTATTTAACCCTAAGCAGTAGCTGGCAGTAAATAAATGCAGTAAGGAAGACAAATAAAACACTTAAGCATAGGTTTGCAATTTTTCCATCACATGAAATCAGTCTCTACAGATTCTGGATTAGATCTGTCCCAAACATATCTCTGATTCCCAGGTCCTAGGTTTAAAAATTTAATTGTAAGGTCTTTATGGCAGAAATAACATCCACTGAGCAATGAATGGGACATAATCATGACTAGAATCTTGTATTCACATGTAAATTTTCAACAGAAATTAGTCACTGTGTTTTCTGATGAGCTATATGTCACATTGCACTATCTGTCTAATAAATTTTAAAATGTTTTCAGTTGTGATGGGTGGAGCTGTTATCTGTAAAACCTATTTATAATATACTGAAAGGCTACCAAAATGTTCCATTTCAAGAGCTGAAAAGAGGACAGAATTGTTTTTAGGCACACACACAGACTCCCAGGAATACCCTGTAAGCATGGACCAATGGAAAGCACTATTCTGCTCTACGATGGCATTCCCCCACATGATGATTCCTGTACTGTGTTTTATAACATCTAGGCTTTTAGCACAGACACTGCGCAGAACAAAAGCAGATCACTGAACTGAAAAACCTAGACTAATGCAAGCAAAGACTTCAGTAAAGATCAAAATGAATAGATGTACATTTATAATATTGTGACTAAACAAGGAAAGGGTGGATGGAAGATGGAAAAAGAACATTCTTCCCATTCCTTGAATCCCTAGTTAGTTTTAACTCCTACGTAGTGCAACGTATTGAGTAACAGAACATGATAAACACCATTGCTTTAGCTATAATTTGATGGCAGATTATGGCACCAAGCAAGAACACTTTTTCTTGGGGAATACTGCGTGTTTCTGACAGACTATTTAGCAGATACTAAATGTGCTGAATTCAAATGAAATATCAAAGTCAGTGGAAGAAGGACCTCGCAGTATGGCCCTTGATCTCCAGGCAGAAGTATGTGGTGTGGCATTCAGTAAGGCCTAGAGTTCTTTTATAACAATGCTTCAAGAATAAACTCCACCAGAACCACCACCTGTACTTCTGCTATCTCTCTGAGAAATCTAGTGAAGTGGAATTGATTTTCTTTTTTTATTAGTGAGGCTATTAAGCATGAGACACCAAGAGATGAATGGAAAGCAAGCTACATAAAGAGATAGAAACATCTGAAAATGCCTTCTATTTGTTGCACAGTTGCTTTTTGAGAAGAAATACCTGCATAGGTGGAAGATCAATCTCTGTCCAGACTCCACTGGCAACACACACAGTGACTCTAGGAGCCTGCATGCATCTAGAAATCTGCAGGTGCAGTACGTGGCCACTACAGAAATCTGATCCTAAATTTGTGAAAAGAACATTTCTTCTAACTTCTGAGAGACATCCGAGCTCACTAGAGACTGTTCCAGTAAAAGCCACATATTGCTGATAGCCCATTTGACTGTTCAGGATAAAGAAATTTGAAACTGGGGCTTGCAGATGAGGTTAAGAAACTCATTATCACACCTCCCCCTTTCCATCCTTTTCTTTTAAACTCATGTCCTTACTGCTTTTTCTTTGATTTTCCCCTGCTTTGATGATTCAGAACTGACCACACAGATTTGTTCCCCAAATCATGTTTCAAAAGAAGCAGAAGTGGTAGAGAGCTGGAAACCAGACCTAAAAGGTGTTGGATAGCAGCGCATAGCTGCTGTAAAACAACGGGCCCTTGTTCTGATCTTGTTTCTTCCTGATGCACTCATTTCCTGACTGGTCTCTTAGACAGTGTGATAAAAATACTGTAAGCATAATGTTTCATTTTCTGGTAGTAGAAGAGTTTGGCACACAGTGACAAAGAGAACAAAGGATATCCCCCAAACACATGCACAGTTTAAGATGCATTTATGATCCTGTGAGAGTAGAATGAATTCCTACAAGCAGAATTAATAGGATACCTTATTCTTTAACATCTGAAGGAGGCAGAAGTAAAGTAAAAATTAAACTTAGTGTCTTTTATTGCAAACAAAAAGAGGGTATTTAAACAGGAGAGTCTCATGGGAAAGATTTCATATCACTACAAACAGTGCACTTGTTCAGAATATAACAGCAATGATAACATTACTAATGGAAGTAAGACATCCTCTCAATTTTCACATGGATTGTAAATTAGAGAAACAAGTACCAGAGCTAAGATATCCAGGTATGCATGTGCACGTGCGTGCACACACACACCGCT
The DNA here is from genome assembly GCF_929443795.1 of Astur gentilis. Classification (NCBI taxonomy): domain Eukaryota; kingdom Metazoa; phylum Chordata; class Aves; order Accipitriformes; family Accipitridae; genus Astur; species Astur gentilis. The sequence goes on along the minus strand of NC_064887.1, from coordinate 13,499,906 downwards.
CACCCTTTGCAATTACTTAATTGTAATGTCAGATCAAAGATAGTCAAGAGTACAGATGGATGATTTCTCATCTGCATCTAGCTGCGGACTTTCTGTTTGTCATTGGGCCTAGATGATAGCATGAAGCGATATTACACTCATTAGTCCCTGGAGGTTTCTGCAGTTTATGATCAAACAGAGATGAGTTTTCCATCTTCCCACTGCTTGTATATCATTTAGTATTACAAGATGTTCCATGAATAATGGAAATAATGAAACTACGTCCTCTAAGACACTCTCCCCAGGCCAGAGACAGTGTACGCTGTAGTTATTAACAAATTACATATGTGTTGATTAGCTGACAGCTGCTGCCAAGGAGAGCCTGTATTACAGCTCAGCTTTGCCTGCCTTTCCTTCACCTGGGACCTTACTTTGGATCCTCCTCTTCTAAATGATCACTAATGTTCACAAAACTTTTGGGAATGTAAGTAGGTCTGAGATGATCAGGAAATGCAGAAGTTATTTGGAGAAGATGACTGGACAGACAGACAAACAGGCAGATAAGCACCATGGCTGTAGAAGCGTTATTTCTGGAAAAACTTAACTAGTGACTGTTCTTCTAGTTATTTCCTTGTGGTTCTTGCACATCACAATTTTTAAATAAATAATAAGTAAAGACAGACTGAACAACTTTTAAAGTATGGATTTCTCTCATTTATCTACAAACTTAAGGGCAAGAACGAACATCAATGCTCTACCTGTTCTTCACAAGCATTTGCGAGCATTTCTTGACAGTCTTCATTTCTTAGGAACAGTAAGACAGGATCCAACTTATTGAGCGTTGAATAATTTTTTGTAGTACTTAAGTACACTGTAACAGCAAAGGGCCTTAGAGACTTATTTAGTAAAGTAGGCTGGAATACTCTAATTCTGGATCCATGCTGGCTTTAGTAAATTCTATAACAAATCCAGGGCCATGCATGAGTTCATGGTTGTAACTATATTGAGCCACATGGCCAGCAAAACATTTTAAAGCAACTAAGATGGAATTTAATCCTTCCAAGCCAAAAAGGATTTTTTTCTTGAATTGTTGCCAAAAATGAGTGCATGTTACACAATTTTAATTCCACTTGTTGGAAGTATATAAGTGTTAACTAGTTCACTGTCACATGAAAAGTAATATCTACAGAAAGTAAACATCTTTAATATAAAAACTCACTGCTAAAAACATGCTAACATTGGGATTTGAGGTGGGGTTTGTTTGGTTGGTTTTAGGTTGGGGTTTTTTTGCTAATAGCTTGAACGTGACTTATCTGTCTGCTAACTCTCCTTTCTGCCCCTAGTAA